>NC_045541.1:125488431-126688431 GCF_009769535.1 Thamnophis elegans
AACATATGACTTACTAAGAGTGATTTAAAACTAATGCAAATGCAAGGCACCCTCCCCCACTCTACCAAGCTCTCTGAATAACAAAGCACCGGTTTTACACTGAAGAAGGCTTGTTTACACATGTGCATCTGGAATTAAATGGCTATTGATAGTACTGAGTTTCCCTCGTAGCTAAAATGCATGCACATAAAAAGCAGAGAGCATGTATTTGATTTGTTTTTAAAAGTAACATCATGAATTCTGCTGTATTCCAGCCTTCTTATAATTTCAGTTTTGATTTATGGCTGTGTATTTTGTAATATGAGATTTGACTCCTATATTTAATTTGACTTAAGCAAGTATCTTGCAACGTTGTAATATAAAGCAGAAATTGTGAGCTATATTTGTCTCCAATCATGACAGTGTCAGTTTTTACAACAACAAGACTGTTTTGCAATTTTTTTTGAAGAAAGCTCTTTTATTCTATTGTGTTTTCCTATTTTTTTTCTTTCTGTTTTCTCTTCAGCCTTCTCTTCTCTCCAGGCTTCAGATCATATGAACTAATAAGCTGATGGTATCTACAGTATATAAATGAAATGGGTGGAATTGTTATTATAGCCCTTAATATAAAGAAAACATGCATGAAAACCTTTTTTCTATTTTTGCTATATTTTAGGTGGGCTTAATATCTTAATGCTACAAAAACACAGTATGAATTTTGTAACATAATCCATGAAAAAGTTTGGCTCTGAAATGATCTAAACAAATATTTTATTTAAAAAATAAAAATAAAGGATGGTTTTACTGCTATCTGATACAAATACCAGGTCTGTGGATTAAAAGGTAATTGGAAATAATCATCTTAATATTCATTGATTAGCAGCCATGCTATATAAATACAAAATTAAAATATGTTTTGTCTCAAATAAGATTATTGTTTCTGGACATGAATTTTCCTACCTTTGGTAGCTAAAAATTTATATCTTGCTGGATTCCAGAACTCTTTACTTCCGTATATTCACATGTTCCAACCCTAGCAAAAACAAATTACCGTAATAGAGACTAAAAAGTAATTGGCTAAACCAAAGGTTACTTTTATGGTAACATAAAATATGTTTTAGGTACAGTAATTGCAAAACCATTATAAAAAGTTGCTAAAATATAATAGCACAAATAAACATAATAGTACAATTTTATGAGCCAGTTTTATGACTTTTTTAAAAAAAATAAATCACACACTAACAATTCCAGAGGGGAATGGGGCAGTGAAAATTAAACCCAATTTATTTATTTTATTTAAAAAATATATAATTTTTAAAAATGTTCTAGAAATGATGTAATATTAGAACAACCATACTATTCTTAGGAAAAAATAAAGAGGGGAAAAACCCCAGGCTGTACAATGTTTTTCTAAAGCAACTCATCACCTTTCAAAATAGCTGTACTCCAACTTCATACCCTTCCTTGGTATAAGACAATGGCTTGCATGGGAGAATGCTTTCTGCCTCCCAGGCAGAACTTCATAGCTCACAATTAATCTATAGATTTGAGGGCCCAAACCCTTCATTGTTTTACTTGCTGTATAATTATCTGTTATGATGAACTGTGATTCTAAGGACTATTGTTTTTAAGCTTGGATCTATGTATAAAGCAGAGGTCTGGCTGAGATCCAGGACTGGACCTTCCACTTAGAATATATGCCTGACTGATTTCTCTAGTCCCTTCTCGTCTGGGTGAAGCACAAACTGTTTCTGCATGATTTTGTGGGTTGATGAGAAACAATTATGTCTTAAATGAAGTCATTCATGTCTGCCATTTTGTTTGCATATTTTTCAGCATTCACCTGTTATTAAACCTGTCTTTAAATTGTAAACTAGTTTTAAGTAGACTTTTATGTCTAACACGGTTCTTGTAATCAGAGAAAAACAACATCAGTAATAATGTTTTCTTCACAAGTCACTCAAAAAAGAATCTAATAAATGTTAACAAACCCATTCTTCAAACAGACAGATACACACACCAAATAGAGTGTACGTAAATAACATTTAAGAATGTTAGGATATTTTCCCCCTCTTTTTAATTAAGGAAACATTCTTATTTCAATAATTGTCTTCAGGTTTTCTTTCAGAGAAGCACAAATAAACACCCATAGCTATTTTCTAAGTTTATGTAATGTAAGTGAAAGAACAGGATGCATAAATAGACATTTTTAAATTCATAAAAACTTTGCTTATTAATTTTTTTGAGAGTCTTACTATGCTTTTCTCATTAAAAAACAATATCCTTCTTTTAATTATTGAAAAACAATGAACTTTCTTAGAAAATATTTTAGCGCAATTATCTTCAAGCCCTACGCACACTATTCCAGAGACACATCTAAATAAACATTGGTAATGAAAGACCCAAACAACTGTGTGTAGGACTGCAGGACAGTTAAGAAAGATAGCAGGAATATGACATTAACAAAGCATGTGAGCCATAAGATATATTTTGGGTAATTCGTTATGCCACTTATTGTCCTGTTAGGTTGCTTAAGAAGAAAAAATAACATTTTGATCCATGCAATTTCTCTCCAAAATTTCTCAAGAGTGGAATAGAATTCCTTTGCTATATTTTCTCTTCAGGTTAATGAATGACTGGCGGAGGGGGGGGCAGGGGTATGGAGGGAGTGAGATCACAAGGCAGTTGTATATTATACAGAGTAGTGATGCTTTAGACAATGACTTCAGGTACAGGGCATGAAATCACTGGAACTTAATTATCTTTGTGATGTCAAGATTAACATGAAAGAAGCACATTTAAATAAAAAGCAATCACTACATTATACAGTTCACTCCATTAAAATGCAGACAATAATGTATTTTGGTTTCAAAAATAACCATAAAGAAGTCTAACGAACTTGTCATATATGCACTAAATAGGAGAAATGATTTTGGGGTAGCAGTGAGTTGTACTCAGGTGGCCTCTATTACCATCATCATCATCATTACTGGAAGTATCTTGCTTCCCCCTCCCCCAAAAAGGTGGGGGAAGGGAAACAGGCAACAACCCATGCCAAATCATTCAACAGCTCTAAATTACTAGACCAGTCCTGCCCACCGCTGTGCTTTAAACTATTTGCTAAATTCATTATTGTTTGGATTACTACAAATGATTTTCAGATTTTTGTTCTCATGGCACTGGAAATTTCCCCTGTCATTTACTTCTTTGCCATTTGCGTGCAAATTCTGCCTGGACTGGGATCCCTGCCATTCCATTTTCTTCACAGTGAAGGGTTTTTCTTTGCTCCTGGTGGGGCAAAGTCATGACCCAGAAAAAAATTGATTCATGAATTCTCAGGGTGCAGCTAAAGAAGAGAGGAAATATGCCTTGGCTGAGCTCCTACCAGTGACAATTTAAAACCTGTAATTAGTTTGGATGCAAGCTGTAAAAGGAATCAGAATTTAAAGTGCATTAATTCAAACTGATATATTAACTTTAACAACATAGATGCCTTATTATGGAGAATCATTATTACAGTCTGTTTAGCTAACTGCTGGAAATAAGGTTTTATTAACTTATAGGGGAGAAAAATGATTAGCAAATGCTGGTGTGAAAGGCGTTTTAGGCATGAAACGCATTTCCAAAAGAAATGTAACTTTTAATGGGGTTGGTTAGCCTTAACACCTTCGCGATGGGTTCTGTTTTTATAGATTCCCATCATTCTCCTGCATCACAATGGTCAAGGCCATGACCCCCACCCCTGCTGGTATCAGGACCCTGCATCCCCTTTAACTAACTCCCTGACATTTCTATGAAGTATGCAGCTGAAATGTTATACAGTAATTAATGTTGATCTTAGCACACACTCAGCCTCCAGTACAAATTAGGATGGAAAAGGTTATCATAATATTTAGCTAGTCTGGTAGATTTCAATTGCTCCCTGTGGGGGGACAAACAAAAAAAATGGGGAGGAATATTTTTTTTAAAAAGTTACATTTCTGAGAATTGCAGCACCCAAGGAATTCTATGGTGGAAAGGAGAGGAGAAGTGATGAGTTGCAGGTCTCTGCTTTGAAAAGAGCTATGCTTGAGAAGAATTGCCTGTGTGACAGAGAGAGGTTGATCCTTAGAAGCACTCAGTGCTCCAAGGAGCAGCTTGTAGTTTTGCAGCGTGCACTTCTGTGGGTAATGTCAGTATACGGTGACTGAAATTCCAGCTAAAACTCTGTTATCTTGTAGAGTTCAGATCCAGGTAGAACCAGCAGCTGTATCTTCTCAACCTGTCAGTGGTGTCTGAAAAACACCATGAGACTAAATAATTTAGATTACACTATACTGACCTGTATAATTGTTTAAATGAGTAATGCGGAGACTAACTGAAAGAGGTCAACCATCTGTAGAGGAAACATAGAATTTGGTTTCATTTCCAAACAAACTTTTGAAGAGCTATGCTGTGGGAGGTAGGAGAAAATCCAAAGAAAGATCAAGTGCTTATCTGGTTGAAACTTCCATCACTAGCAAAAAGAAACATTAATTGCAAATGGGCCAGGGACAGCAGCTAAGTTTGATCTATGCAACATGTCATTAATCTGTCTTTTCTTTCCTACAGGTTAACATGAATGGGTTTTAAATATCCATTATCACTACTGATGTAGTCATTACTTAGCAAACAAATTACAAACATTGAGAACTCTGACCGTATGGGACTCATCATGGCACCTTCACAATGTATGAGATTTTTCACTTTGCTCTCAAGGGGGAATAAAGACATAAAATGCATTGCACCAAATGTATACCTCGAGATAAATGGGAATGAATCTACTCCATAGTCCATAGAATTATCTGAAAGAGCATCATGTTGCTAAAGTTGTTTGGGCCTCTATGTTGCTGAGTTTAAGATCACCTGGGAAACAAAAACAATGATGATGATAAAGATAATGATATTGCATAATAAATGAACACAATCACAATTTGTCTTAAACTGAGAATTTGTCCTGATCCATTCTTTTAAAGGCCATGTGATTGTGTTGCATTCATTATCTATTCAAATATAAGAGAATACATGTACAAAACACATTTGTCCATAGAATTTGGGGGGGGGGGGGTTCCGCCATATTGGCTACTACTAATGTTTCTTCATAATACAGAGGTGCCTACCCTTTGGCAGATTTAATGCTTAGTATGTAACAAATTCATGTAAGAGGTGGAGAGACAATGAATCCATGCAAGTATTTTAAGAGAGGATTTATGTTTTTTTATCAATGATTTTATTTCCCATTTTCCCCTCCCCAAATTACCAATATTTCTGCTCATTTATCCTGACTCGGGGGGGGGGGGGATGAATTGAAGAAAACTGAACGTATAAATAAATAAATAAATAAATAAATAAATAAATAAATAAATAAATAAATAAATAAATAAATAAATAAAACAACTACTCTACAGAGCTAACAGCATGGGGATAGAGAAGGTGTGTCAGCCTGACAAATTTCAGTGATAGGTCTCAGCAGTGGAAACATTTCAGTATTTTAAAAACATGCCAAATTTTATGAAAAGGGGGAGGAGGGAATTAGGCATACACTGGCAGAATTTATACTATTGACTTTGTCGTCACTCCCATCGATAGATTTGGTTTGGGAAATTGACCTGGGATCACACTTTCTCAGATAAAATGCATGGTTTTATATTCAAATCCATAATGATGTTCAGTAGGACAAAACCTGAAATTCTCTTCTTGGGATATATACGAACTCTAAGAAACACAACATTTTTTGTACTTTCATCTTGCACAACCCCACACAGAAATGTCCTCCAAAAACAGGTGTACATAAGGATCTAATTGGGTGATGTAGCCAATGTGCCCATTGTAGACAGCCATGACAACAATTCATGGCCAAGCACCCATATGTGTGTTTGTGCCCCAAATGATACACATCATTGCAGTCCAGACAGTCTGCTGTATTTTTGTTTGAATCTCACAGCAGAAGAGCAACAACTGAAAATATCTGGAAATGTTCTTAGTGTGGATGCTCCCATGCATTGTACCTGAATGAATCCATGTTGAGAATGTCCATATATTTGATTAGTTACTTTGCCTTTATTTTAGCAATCCCATCCTATGAATCCTATATGGTTTTAGTTTTTCCACATGGAAATACTATTTTCAGAAGCACAGTGCATAATCTAGTCACATTTGGTATTTTAAAAGCTCACTGATTTCAATAGGAAAGATTTAAGCATGTATTTAGATTTAAGCTCTCCTGTTGAAGCTGTTAGAGCTTAAAATTGCTGAACAATGGCTGAGGCTGCTTAACAATAAGCTGGAATTTCTACAATGTTTAGTTAGCAAACATGTTTTTTCACTCACTGGTGAAACAAATGAAAACTGTGAAGCTGCGTAAGGTACTTTCTTGACAAGTGGTATAAAGGTGTCATCTACTGTGGAGGAAGCTTCGTAAATAGCTGCAAGAAGATCATATTCCATTGTTTAAGAGACTATTTTATTCTAATGAGTATTAGAGAAGGAAAAGAAATCCATCATAGATTTATGTATTTTAATGAGAGTATTGCAGTTTAGCAAAAAAAAAAAAAAAAATGTGGGGTGAGGGCAGAAATACACAGAATCTGCTGCCATGTAAAATTTTGGAACACTTCATTAAAAACTTCCATGGTCCTTGGAAAAATTGCATCACATTTTAGGGCATGCTTGCAATTAAATGAAGCATATTTTAGGGCAGAGTTCTCCAACCTTTCTGTTTTTGTGGACCAGAGGTGGAGGCAGAGGGGATTGTTTCTTGTGAGAGGCTGGCAAGTGCACAGGAGCACACCTCCATTTGTGTGAGTGGCAGACACACCCTCCACTTGCGCAAAAGGAGCACACGTGCATGCATTCTTCCAGTACTCATGTAAGTGGGGATGTGTTCATACACTCACCTGCCTCTTCTGCAGCCTGGTTCCAAATGGTTCATGGCCTCTTTATTGGGATGCAGCGCAGGAGTTCCCTTATTTTAGGGATGCGATGAGGAAACAAAGCATAGATATGGCAGGTACTACTTGCCGCCCATTCTTAGGGAAGGTTATGGAAAAAGTGGTTGCCTGGAGGCTGCAGAGAATCCCAAATGATGAAACAGATTACCTGGACTCCTTTCAGTCAGGATTCAGGATTCAGTCTGATTATGGGATGGAAATGGCATTGGTTGCACTGGTCGATGATCTCTGGTGAGAGCAAGATAGGGGTAGTGCAACTATCCTCACTCTCCTTGACCTCTCAGCAGCTTTTGGTACCATCGACCATGGTATCCTTTTAGACCAGCTGCAGGGGATGGGGATGGCGATGGATGGCACACCTGTTAAATGGTTTGTCTCCTTTCTCTGTGTCAGGTCCCAATCAGTATTGATAGGGAGCTACTCTGCTGCTACTCTGTGATGTACCATACAGCTCCATACTTTCTTCACTCCTTTTCAATATCTATATGAAACCTCTGGGTGAGATCATCCATTACCATGGGTTGAGCTATATATTGCATATTGATGACACCCAACTCTATATTTCTTGGTGACCCAAGTGATGCTTTTGGGTGATCTTTTATGGTGCCTGGAGGCTGTGGGGACCTGAATGGGGGATCAGGCTTTGATTGAACCCTGGTAGGACCAAATGGCTTTGGATACGTAGGGCTTCAGGATCTGGGACTTTGTCATCTTTGACTCTGGGTGGGGTGGCACTGCCCCAGAAAGGCAAGTCTACAACTTGGGGATTCTCCTGGACATGTGACTCCTGTTCAAGGAATAGGTGGCAGTTGTAGCTAGGAGACTCTTTGCACAACTTTGTGTTGTGCTCCAGTTACCACCTTTCCTGGACCATGATTCCCTGTACTAAATTGTTCAGTTCCTAGTCTGGGCTAGGATGGAAAACCTCCAGAGCAGTATGCTGAACAAAATAGCAAACAGAAGTAATAAGAATTCAAGGAGAATGAGTGGAAAGTAGCAAAGGTTGGTTCCATAAACTTTAAAAAAAAATACCAGAAAACCTGTTTACCTAAAAGTAAAATTAAGGAGGCAAATCAAGATGATGATGGTGGTGATGATGATGATGATGATGACGACAATAATAAAAATGCCCCAGGACAGCATGACCATGAAGTGGTTATGAGACTTGTGTGCACTGAGGAAAATGAGAACTATGCCATATTATTCAACTATACTGGATAGGTTTCATCAGAATAGATAGATGAAGAATATCTCTTCCATTAAGACATAAATTACAGAAACACATACCATTCAGTCATCATCCAGATCAACAAGGACCATCCTAGGTGTTGAAATTCCTGGACAACTGGTGAAATTGGGCTATAGGACTCAGGACTATTGGCTGACCAATCAGGGCCAGCAACTGTAGAATTACTGCAAGGAAAGGTGTTTACCTGTCACAAATGTATACATAATTATAGAGAAATAATTATATATGATATTATAAATCAAGTCCATTGAAAAGAGAACATGTGACAAAACGTACAATTTTTGAAAGAACAACACCCAGAATCAGAAATAACAGAACAGAGGCTAGCAGATCAGCATTCATTTGTACACAAAATAAAGTATTCAGAGAAGCAGAACTGGAAGAACTGCAAAGATCTACCCAATGAAAGCCTTGCTGGAAGTAGCAGTGGTAGATGAAGCCACTTAGCTATTCAATCATTTTCATGCTCAAATCAGGCATCCCTCTCATCTGCTTTCTTCTCAGAAAGAGCAAATCCCTCTCACTAAAAAAGAGAAATTGAAACAAAGAAAAAAATAAGTAACACAAAAATAACAGAATAAGATTGCCTGCATTAAAACCTGTTCCAAAATAATAGCTAGCACAAGTAGTAAAAGATGCCAATACTGTAATATCAAATATAAGTTCTAGCTCATTTAAAAAACAAACCAATTAATGTATTGGCCACAGACAATTGGAGACAATTGTAGTTATAATTGAATACCTGGAATGCAAAATCAATAAAGAAGAAAAAGTCTACCAAAATGGAAGATCAGATTGGAAAATAAAATCAGCATTTACGATCAGATGCAACCAAGCTAGAGCAGATGAAAGAAAAGAAGCTGAAGAACAAGATCAAAGTTTATCTGATAAAAAAATATCTAGAAACAAGAAAGATTAAGGACACATTGGAAATAATAATACAACACATAAAGCTATAGCCAAGATTATCAGCAGGTATGAGTGTTAAATTCCACAGTATAGGAAGAAACTTCAATTTTAGTTGAATAAGAAACATTTTTTACAAATCCCTCAATGGAGAGACTTCAGTGAATCAGTCAACTCCTGACAAAGAAAAAACAGTGACATTCTGGGCACAATTATGGGACACGCAATGAAATACAACAAAAATGCAGTCTGATTAAAAGTAGTAGAGAAGAATAAAAATAGAAACCAAAATGAAAGAACTTGTAATAACAGCTGAGATAGTGGAGAAAAGTCAAAGAAGATCAGCAAAAGATAACAATAAACTAACAAAGGAGAATATTTGTAGCTCAGGGTTGACATGAGAGGTCCTTGGTACTCTCTGAGCTTGCTTGTTTTCTTTCAGACATTTCATTACCCAAACTAGATAACATTATGAGTATTAGTCACGTGCTGATGATGTTACCTAGTTAGGATAATGAAACATCTCCAAGAATGCAAGCAAGTAAAGATAAATGTTTTGGTTAGAACATCTGACTGCCCTGCACCCACTCATTGCCAAGCACTTTAACTGCAAGGTACCAAAATTGAAAACTGTAAAAACCTACCTGACAGTGAAAGATACAACAAAAGGGGCAGCACCAGACAAGGTTGCCTACCAACAACTTTCAAATCAGCTAACTGGTGTTGTAGCTAATTGCAGTCCAACAATATCTAGTTGTAAACAAGCTCTTTCCACTGAGAAAAAAGGAAGCCACCAAACAGTAAGGAACAAAAGATAAGCTTATAATTGAAAAGATGATTTAATGTAACATTACAAGAGAAGAAAAGCAAACTTGAATATTTCAAATATATAAATTACAATTATATCAATTACAAGAAGGCATTTGATTCCCTGCCATATAATTGGAAAATCAAGTGCCTAGAAATAACAGGACTCATTAGAAACATCAGAACCTTTGTACAATGACCAGTGGTGCAATGGGAGACACAGTTGCTGGTCAGTGGTGATAATTTGGAGAGGTTGACCTCAAGAGCAGAATCTTTCAAGGAGACTATCACCACTACTGTTTGACATTGCATTGATTCGCCGGTCAACAATGCTAAACACTGCTTTTAAATATCAGAAACATCTGCCAAGCTTTGCCACCTCCTTTACATGGATAATCTGAAGTTGTATGGAAAAACGCCATCTAAAATAAAATCAACACTGTCCATAAATACAGCCAAGATATTACAATGGAGTTTGGGCTGGACAAATGTGCCACCCTTACCATAAATAGGGGAAAATAGCAAAAAATGAAGAAAGATGCCCAAAGGAAATAATATCAAGAACCTGGATGAAGAAAATCACTACAAATACCTAGGATTTCTTCAAGCTAACAATATAAAGCACAGAATAAGTCAAGAAGAAATTTAGAAGTGAATACAGCATGAGAGTGAAGATCTTAAAGTCCAACCTCCATGGAGGAAGTAAAATTAAGACAATTAGTATTTGGGCAATTCTGCAATAGAGGACTGGACAATGACAATAAATCATGTCCTTCATCCATATGGCAACGTTGACTCTGCTTACTAAGTAGCATAGATTGATGTTGAAGAGGTTTTTTATTAAAAAATCTTTTAACTGGTCTTTATTAACATTAAACATACCTCATGTTTCTTCCTCCTCTTATTTTTGCACATCAATAATTCTGTGAGGTAGGTTGGGATGAGAGAGGATGGCCATAAAATCACCCAGTTGGCTTTCATGCTAACTTGAGACTAGAATTCAGGATCTCCTGGTTTCTAGCCTAATGAAAAAATGGCATTGGAAGAATGTCTGAAGGACAGTAAAGAAGATGCACTGAAGCTAGTATATCTTGAAGTGGACTACAAGAAAGGCTAAGTGAAGAATAGAAAAGAGGCATTGCAAAGTATTATATGGCCAGTACACAAAAAATAGAAAACAAAACAGATAACATGAACTGGCAAAGGCTAAAGGCCAGAAAAATTAAGAAAGGCACAAAGAAGCTTATTCTGGTTGCACAAGACCAAGCTTTAAGAACAAATGCATACAAAATCAAAATTGAGAAGATATCAATAGACAGCAATTGCCACCTCTACAAAGAAGCTGAACAAACAGTGGACCATCTAGTTATCTGCTGCAAATTGTCCAGATTGACTGCAAACAGTTGGACAAAGTAGCAGGGTCTCCTGCTTGAGTAGGGGGTTGGACTAGATGACCTATAAGGTCCCTTCCAACTCTATTAATCTGTTATCATATCCACAAGAATTTCCTTTTGCCTGCAAGCAAGAAATGGTGGGGTCACAAACTAAACAGCAATAGAAAATGAAAAGTTAAAGCATTTTTGGAACCTTAAAATTCAAATAGACAAGCACTTGCCAGGTAACAAAATTATTGATTTGAAAGACCTATACATGGTAGTATTTTACAAGAGAATAGAAGAAAAAGAGCTGGAGAAGATTTAAAGGAATGCAAACAGAAGCAGAATGGCCATGGCAAAAGAAAGCAAAGCTAGTACCAATAGTAATAGGCTCCTTTGGTACAATTCCCAAGCAACAGGAGCTGGGACGTTATTGGCATTGACAAAATCATCATCTTTTTATTGCAGAAAGCAGTTTACATCCAGTGGCAATACCTTCTGTGCCATCAAGCAATATCAGTTTATATGGAGTCCTTGGAAAGGACTCCACAGGTGGATAAAAATAACAAATCCAATCTAAACATCTGGTTAACTGTGCAATTAACACAACAATTTATTAAACTTATATATTGCTCAACTCCCAATAATGTTGGGCGAGGTCACAACAATCAAAAAAGACAATTGCAATAAAACCAACAAAACGTAAAAGAGAATGAATGAAGATAAAATATAGCAAGTGCTATAGACCAGGGTTGTCAAATTCGCGGCCTACGGGCCGAATGCATCACGCGCTGGCCACAGCCACCCCCATTTTAGCAAAGGGGGAAGTCATGATGTGTCATGTGATAAAAATGTGATGATGCAAGTTTGATACCCCTGCTGTAGACCCTGTAGTCTCCCTCTGCCTTGACCCAGTAAGTCAAGAGCCAGATATTCACATCTCTTCTAAACAACAGCAAAGTGGGAGTGGGTGCTAGCCGGATGTCCGGGGGAACCTCATTTCAGAGGGCCAATGCTGCTTCAGAGATGGCCCGTTACTGGGGTCTGGGTAGATGAAGATGTGTCTTCAAAAAAAGTATGAGGATGAAACCACTAGCAACAGTGACAGTATTGTTACTAAAATAGGGGGAGGGTGGGAACAGTTCCTGAAACTGAGTCACGCTTAGTGAGAAGGGCCTCTGCTACTGACCTTAAAATACAAACAAGCTGGAAACATATGATAATCTGGCCAGTTTTCTGATTTTGTGTTATTGCTTTGAGAACAAGAACAGTCATATACATCATCTCACCCCAGTGGCAATAAAACTGTGTAGCACTTCCCACACATTGTCTGTGTTAACTTTCTAAATTGACCTTGAATCTGTTCCTTGTGCCTTGCAAAGTGTTTGTTCCAATCGAAAGTGGCAGATGTACCTTGGGGGGGGAAGGAGTTGTATTTTTTTATTCTATTGATGGTTCATAAAGGAATAGAACAGGGTAAATAATGTTTCAGATAGATTTGCAGGGCAGCAGGTTCATCAGACTCAGTTGAGACTTGCCATAAATACTGCAGACCTTTGAAAGGGAGAAGAAAAAAAATGCCTTCAGAATTTCTCTCTCACACACACACCCCGGCAGATTATATGACTTTTTAAAGGGGCACTGCTGCAGCTAACATAGTTTAGCATTTATTTCATGTATGCCTTGCATGTAAGGATTCAGATCTTTCCAAGATAATTTGTAAATAAAATCAAAATTAATGTAAATATTATAA
This sequence comes from Thamnophis elegans, assembly GCF_009769535.1. Taxonomy (NCBI): domain Eukaryota; kingdom Metazoa; phylum Chordata; class Lepidosauria; order Squamata; family Natricidae; genus Thamnophis; species Thamnophis elegans. The sequence goes on from NC_045541.1 coordinate 125,501,470, forward strand.
CAAAAGATATCTGAGCTTCTACCATTGTGTCCAGACTTAATATAGAGCAAGTAGCCATTTCACTGGGTGTTTTCTTTTCTTTTGTTATTCAACAGTAAAAAAACAGACAAGAGACCTGATTGAGATTAAGATTAGACTACAGAATAAAAACATGATTCTTCTTTGGGGCTTCAGCTGACTGCTATCTGCAGTTCGGTGGTTCAAATCTCACCGACTCAGGGTTGACTCAGCCTTCCATCCTTTCGAGGTGGGTGAAATGAGGACCCAGACTGTGGGGGCAATATGCTGACTCTGTAAACTGCTTAGAGAGGGCTGAAAGCCCTATGAAGCGGTATATAAGTCTAACTGCTATTGCTATTGCTATTCTCTACCCGATCTGCAATCTATATTAAAGGGTGAGGGAGAATCAGTGGTGGGATTCCATTAATTTAACAACTGGTTCACCCAGGGTCATGTTGGCTGTCGTGGGAGGTGTGGCCCATCCCCATCCTCCAGCTCCGCCACACATATGGGATGACTCCCACAACAGCCAACATGACCCTGGATGAAGTGGTTGTTAAATCTCTTCCCCACCCGCCAGAGCTGACCACTCTGAAACAGAGTGGTCAGCATGAGGGAAGGAGGAAAGTGGCCTTCTCCTTCTCTCATGCCGTCTGCTCCATTGCCCTTTTTTCCATTTTATAGTGGTGGGGGGGGAGGAATCTAACAACCAGCCTTCTAATTCTAATCCCTGGATTAGAAGGCTGGGAATATAGCAGGGAAAGAGGAATTTGAACTGGATTCACTTGTGCTTCTTTTGTTGAAAGGAAAATATTATGATATAGTTTCATGCTACCCATATGTGTAACGTGAAACTATAAGTGTGCCACAAATTGACTTCTAGTGAGCTGGGGGGGGGGGAGAATACATGGCCTCTATGGTGGTTCTTTGCTTGCTTCCCATCCCCCTAATTTCATACCTTAAAAGTGAAGGAATCTGAATTTATTGGTGACACACAAAGTGAATCAAAATGGATCCCAGACTTTGAGTCCCCCCCACACACACACCCGAGGTTTCAACTGGTGCACAATGCTTTGTACAAATTCAGATGAGATCCTGTGGGAAGTCCTTAAAAGTGAGCTTGTCATTTTGGATATTATGGCAAAAGAATGTCCAAAAGAAAAGAGGAAGAGAGGAATACTGAAAGAACATGCAGGCAAATGGTTTCTTTGTGGTCTAATAAACAAATTTGGAATTATGGTGGCTAATGAATAAATCAATAGAGAAGTGGTTTCTGACTTGGATAAATGCATTTTGTTATAAACAGGGTAAAAGTGCAACTTGCCATGGACTCAAACATTGTTACTGACATAAAGAATATGTTTGGCAGTGTTTTTATGTGTCGCTAATTACACACTTGAAAAGATAGCACAGTGGATCACATCTTTCTGGCAAAGGGACCTGTATTTTAAAGACATCTTTGTTGCTTTCACACTTTACAGTTTCATATGCACACTTAAACATCTCAGGGGTATTTTTTTAAAGTAATTTTTTACATGGTCGACAATTATTAATAGAATTTAAGAAAAAAAACAGTGATTTAAATAAACAGGGTTGTGTAAACAATAAACACATTCATTATAGTTCAGTTCATTTGAAGCACAAGGCTTATGGATTTCTTCTTCCCAACTCCCACATAACTTTGGAGCACATAAACATATAAACATGTGTACACACACACACACATACACACAGACACATGCATGCACACGTACACACCTCTTCTGTCAAATATATAGAATTTTAGCTGAACTGCATTGGATTCAAACAGCATAGCATGTTTTCTCTGCTTCTTTTTTCCTCCAAGTCCCTTGAAAGTGTTCCTAGACCATGTTACGTGTGCAACAGAACTGAACTTTCAGTCATAATAGTGTGTGGAAAGATCTTGAGACATGGAGCAAAGAAATTCTGTCAAGAGAATAATCAGATAAGAGAGGGCATAGCCCTTAGCTGCATGCCGATCTATAGGGTGCATTTTTCCACCCTATCTCTCAAGGTCTTTCCTTTATACCATTACAGTCACATAGGTTCATCCTCAGGAAGAGGGGATGGAAAGACATTGAAGAAATATTTGATAATGGAAGATGCTTTCATCTTCCACAAGAAGAGGAAACAGGTGTTTTTAGTCAATTTGAGTGCTATTATCCAAGAAAATTCCTGAGAATTTTGGCTGCATTGAAAATGCTGTGCTTCCAGAACAACAACACAGTGAAATGGCTGAATGTGTTGGAAGTGTTTGGAGTCTTGATATAAGCAATATCACCAGATGGGGGGCATTTTGGCTTGTATCTCCAGCCCAGTTCAAAATAAACAACCCTCCCTATTCTTCCAATTTGGGAGTCTGGGGAAAAGGTTGAGCGCTGCAAACATCTAAACAAACACCAGATGGCAGAAAAGAGGTACAAGAATCTATTCTTTAGCTCTATATGTTGCCATCTAGTGGTTGTCTAAGTAAATCCTGAAACTGGTGCCAAGGGAAACTATTTCTAAGCTAAGCTGAATTGGAGGCCTTTTCATTATCAAGCCTCATCGTTTCTGGAGGTGAAAAATATAAATATAAATTCCTGTTCCACACATGAGGCAGTGCCAGTGACAAACTTTCTCAAGGTCTGTAATTAAGGAAAATACAGAGACGTAGCTATAGAAAGCAAACCTGGTGCTTTCTCCGTAGTGTAATCATTGGTGACAGTTTGATTTCTTCTTTAGTTGCTTATGCATACTGAGTGGTTAGATGAATTATCCAATGTAGCAAAAAGCTTCTTCTTGCATATATCCCATGGAATACAGGGTGGGTCTGCAGCATGGCTCTTGAGGACATTCTCACCCACATATTACTCAGTTTCCATCAAAATCTATGCCTTATTTAACGTTATAATTAGCAATGGCAATAGCATTTAGACATATACTGCTTCACAGTGCTTTTACAGCACTCTAAGCAGATTACAGTTAGCATATTGCCCCCAACAATCTAGGTCTATCCTCCATAGACTTATGACCGAGATTGGTTTTGTGAGATCTCCCATGTTTCCAATTCATACTGTGTTTCCATCTTCCCACTTTAAGCCTACTTTCCAAAGTATTGGTAGTGAAGAAAAGTGAAATACTTGTCATATGAAGTATTAGTATCACTTTATAAAGCCTTAGCAAAACCACATTTAGAATATTGTATCCAGTTTTGGTCATTATATTATACAAAAAAAATCTAGGGACTCTGGAAAGAGTGCAGAAAAGAGCAACAAAGATGTTTAGAGGGCTGGAACCTAAAACATATCAAGAACAGTTACAAGGATTAGGTTTGTCTAATCTAATAAAAACAAGGACTAGGGGTGACATGATAGCGGTGTTCCAGTCAGGGACGTGCAGTCAGGGGAAGCAGGGGAGGTGGAGCCTCACCAGTGTCATAAGGAAAAGAAAAGAATAATTTAAAGGAAAAAGGCTAAGGTAGTTGCTGCCAGACTCCAGAGTCACAGTGGATGACTCTGAGTCTGCTTAGTGCTAACTGCAGGGGGAGGCGAGAGAACTACGGGCCTCCTTTGCATAAGGAATTTTTCGCCTTTTAACCCTTGCTCAGAGTTAAGTAAGTGTTAAAAGACGAAAAATTCCCTATGCAAAGGACGCACGTGGTTCTCTGCCTCCTGATCTGGGAGCAGCAAATAGTGCCTAAGTTGCCTTTTTATTTAATTTTTTACATTTTCATCATGGCGGGCGGACAAGAGGAAAGTTGAAATCCACAGCTGGAAAAGGTATGTGGATTGGACAGAGAGGGTGGAATTCAAAATTATTGTAATTTAATTTGTAATTTTTTATTGTGAGTAATTTGTGTGTGTGTGTGTCTGTGTGTGCGTGTTTCTTTCTTCACTTAAACAAACTCTCTCAATTTGAGAGAGAGAGTTTGTTTGAGAAGAAAGGGGCAGCCCTCTCCCCCACACTGGGAGCCCCGTCCTGCTCCCCTCTCCCTTTCCTCCTCCTCCTCTTCCCTTTCTTTGCTGGCTGCCGCCTACCCCCCCCCCCCCGCTGTGTCCAACAGGCCAGGCGTCTTGCATTTATGTCCACCATAAACGTGAGACGCCTGGCCTTTTGGACACAGCAGTAGGGTCGGACGAGGCGGGGAGCAAGTCGGCAGAGCGCGGCAGCGGCAGGGACATTCTTGCCGCTGTGTCCAACAGGCCAGGCATCTCGCATTTATGTCCACCATAAACATGAGACACCTGGCCTGTTGGACACAGCAGTGGAGACATTGCTTCTTGCCGCTGCCGTCCTCTTGCCTCACCAACCATAATCCTCACCGCACATCACTGGTTCCAGTAGTTGAGGGAGCTGCCACAAAGAAGAGGGGGCTGACCTATTTTCCAAAGTACTAGAAGGCAAGACAAGAAACAATGGATGTAAACTAATCAAGAAAAGCACTAAGGGAAAATTTCCTAATAATGAGGACAATTAACCAGTGGAACAGCTTTGCCTTCAGAAGTTGTGAATGCTCTATCACTGGAGGTTTTTAAGAAGAGACTGAACGGCTGTTTGTCGGGAATGGTATAGGATCTCCTGCTTGTGCAGGGAGTTGGACTAGAAGACGTCCAAGGTCCCTTCCAACTCTGTTATTGTGTTATTCTTTCCAGATTTCTGGTGGTCTACCTGGACAATCTGAATAGGGTTTGACTGCTGGAGTAGATAATCCCTTTAGTTGCTGATCCCTTTTATTTGAATTTTCTTCCAAACTAGATTATGGCAGATTGGTAATGCAATTTTTAATTGTTTCACAGATTTTTAATATGCATTGACATTTGCAGCAAACTGTGATGACACCAAGATGACACACACACAAACAGTGGCACCATTACATAAATGCCATGATGATGTCCTCAAGTCCTAATGTCTGATGCAGATACATAAGTTGTGGCATTTGTATGATAAATTCATTGCACTGCTTTTAGCACTTGTCCCTTCTTGTCCCCCCCCCACAGATGCCCATGTAGAAACATCTACAATTAGCCACAGTGGTGCCAAAATGATGAAACGTGATAGCTTTGACCTTTCATACTTACATTCCGATGTCATAACACATGTTTTGTCACTTGCCCCCCTCGTCACCCCACAGACTCTGATGGCAATAGTGCAACAGTACATTTTGAAGTACAAGAGTTCAACCTGAAAGCCTTATAGCTGTTCCTACTATGAAAACCCACAGTTACTGACATCCATAAGATATAAACAAATCACAAATAGACTCTTACAATCAAGTTTAAGAGAGAACATGATTGCAATCCTCCTCATTTTACAGGAAAAATGATCAGTCAGAATCTAGTGGCTAAGGCCGCAGCATGGCCACATTTCTCCACTGTCTAGTAGGTATTCTTAAGTAAAAAGATTTTTTTAAAGCCCATGATATATTTATCTTTGTGAAATATTGTTATTCATCATATATATGGCTTCTTTCATTGCACAGAAGTTAATAATATTCTTCTGCAACTTTGGATTCAAATTGTGGATTTGCTACATTTTGGTTTTTAATGTTTTAATTATTTGGGATCTGTGGCAAATTTAGTTTCTGTTGTCATTTGTAAAATTAATGGTTTAACAGTAAAAGCATTCTCAAAACTCTGTGAAAGGCTGGCTCAGCTGGCACAGCATTGAATAGAAGTTGAAAAAGAGGAGATTCCACTGAGGAAGGATAAACTATCTGACTTATTTTTCACACTGTCCTTAATGCAAAGGTAATATTAAAAACTGAAATATTTAGCCAGTGGGGAAAATGAGTTAGAATACAAAATGTAGATGGATATTATCTCTTTTTAGGTTTATTTATTGAAAGTCAACTAACTAAAGAAAGTTTTAAAAACCTTTTCCTCCCTTATTGCTGGATCCTAACACTTTTTCGCTTTGGCTTTGACATTTCTGCTACTGTTATAACAAGAGGTTCATCCAATAAAAGTTTTGGCAATACTATTAATGAACTAATTTATTTCAAATAAACTTCTCAGTTATATAACTTAGCTTCCACTAAGTTGGGGTGGACTGGATAGCTCCTAAGTAATATTGCTTCTCAGTGTTGTGGTATAGTGTTCAGGACAGTTGTCATGACCAGCTGTCAGCATGATTTTCTGCCAGAATTTGACAATAGCAATAGCACTTAGACTTATATACCGCTTCAAAGTGCTTTACAGACTTCTCTAAGCAGTTTACAGTCAGCATATTGCCCCTAACAATCTGGATCCTCATTTTATTGACTTCAGAAGGATGGAAGGCTGAGTCAACCTTGAACCAGTAAAAATCAAACTTCAGGCAGTGGGCAGAGCTGGCCTGCAATACTGCATTCTAACCACTGTGTCACCATTGCTATTTATGTAAATGTGATCATAGATGTCCATTCTTAACCACAATGACTCTAAAATTGCAACATATACATTGAGGTAGCGGAGTTAGAATTGTGTCGTTGTGACACATATTGTATTGTGAGACATATTTTGTCATTTGATCTCTTGACCCTTCTGAATGACTGATGAATTCCATTTTTACCCTCAGAAGACACAGAATCAAGTTTAGCTCTTTGTCAGCTACATTAACTGACAAGTGATTCAAACAAATATACAAAAAGAGGAAGGAGCGCCATACCCCCAGCACTGAAAATGTTTCAAAGAATGATTACCTTAAAGGAATTTACAATCTGCTTTTAATCTAAGAAGTACCTTGACTCTTAAGTGTAACAGAGTCCACTGCTTGGAAATCCCACTGAAAGCAAAGCCACTTATATCAGTCATGACTAATTGTTCCATTGGTTTTCTGGGCCTTAAGTAGTCTTCCTTATGCCTAGAGAATAAGGGAATGGCTTTAAAGTTTATTATGTAATTTACATTGTATAAAAAAAAAGTCAAAATTGGACCGAGGATTGTAACACCTGGCAATTTCACATATAATGTCTCTGCCTTAAACCTTTCAAAAGCATCTAAGTCACCTTGAACAAGTTACCAAACCTCAGACCTCCTTTGACAATTCCATGTGATCACATCAGTATTCTTAAGTGTTCTCTGAATATAAATGAATAAGGTTGATTTAGGCTATATCATGGAGACAGACACATGATAAGAGGAGCTTTCTTCTCTGCTTGTTGTCCCAGCTTTTTATTCACTGCCAGGCAGGATATGTAATGCTTTTGGAAAATGGCAGTCTTGATGAGATCTCTGATTGTAAAGGACTTTCAAACTGGGAACTATATAATGTTCAGTGCTGAGTAGATAACTTTCCATTCTTTTCATTTTTAAAGTCCACTATGATTTTTTTAAAACACACACACACACACACACACACACACCAGTGGTGTTCAAAATGACACTCAGCCCAATGGCTATAAATTTCCTTTTAAAAAAAAGTATTGAGGGAAGGCACTAAAAACGTAGTGATTTATTGTGATTTTTAAACTATTTTTTTTTATTTTGCAAAATATTGTTTATCACTTTCCATAGCAGGGGCTTTTACAATCAGAAGTCCTTGTCATCACAGCATTGTTATCTCTGCTCATAATCTTTTTATTCTTTTATTTATTTCATAGAATAAGAAAAAAAAAGTAAACCTGGAAATGAAGTCTTGTGGGGACAACAGATGGTGACATATATATTAGAATGAAAGTCATGTATTCAGGATTTGCCTCTAATAATCAGGAGCAATTGTTTGACAAAGATCAAGAATGCTAGATAGATACATGGATCCATAGAAAACATACATATAAAATATAGCTGCTTATTTAGAGTAATAAACTCAAAATTAAACATCTTCCCCTACTTAGTATTAATATTTAAATATAACTACCATTATTTGCAGTTAGCATAATGGTTGAGGGGATGGTGCTGGAAGTGGCCTAACACATTGCAGATGATAACAAACTATCAGAGTTGGCTAATATCTAAAAGAACAAAAATCATAATTTAAAATTACTTCAATTGTTCAGTCTAGTTCAATTATTTTGGCCTTCAGAACCACTCTGCTATCCCAAAACAGGCCTGTTTTTGGCCTCCTGGGACCACCACACATCCCATTTTTGGCCTCCTTGGCTACAGAATCACTCTGCTGCCCCAAAATGGACCCATTTTTGGCTATCTGAGGCCTCTGTGCATCCCATTTTTGGCCTCCTTGGCTTCCAGAACCACTCTGCCATCCAGAAGGGGCATGGGTGGGTAGGGTGGGCGATATTGGTGAGGCAGCCTTTGTCCCTCGCAGGCCAGATTAATGGCTTTGGCGGGCCGTATATAGCCCCCGGGCCATAGTTTGAGGATTCATGGTCTAGTGGTTAAGCCACCAAATTAGAAACTGGGATACTGTGAGTTCTAGTCCTCCATTGGTGATGAAGGCCATCTCTCTTAGCCCAACATACTTCACAGGGTTGTTGTTGTAGGGGAAAAATAGAAGATAGGAGTATTAGGAATGTTTTCTGCCTTCAGTTATTTATAAAAAATGATAAAAACAGGATATAAATAAAATACAGTGAAATAAAATTTAAATAATCTGAAGGAGTGGTGTTGCTGCATAACAACTATAAGATCTTGTATCTGAATAGGAAAAATAAAATACATAGATCAGTGTTTCTCAACCATGGCAAGTTTAAGATGTTTGGACTTCAACTCCTGGAATTCCATTCCTCTTTATGTTGACATAGATACCGGATTGGGAAGACCTGGTTTGGCATAAGTGAGGATGCAAATTAGTTAGGAATCTTAATGTTCTGTCAACTAAAGGGGAGCAAACAGTGTCATGCAAGAGCTAAATAGGTAAATATAATTGTGGGCTAGATTAGCAGAAGAGTTATATACAGATAAAGTAATAATTGCATTGTACTCTGGGCTGGTTAGGTAGCGCACTTCTGATAAGTGACACTGCTAAACTGGAATAGGCTCAATGGAGAGCTACCATAAGGATGAGGGATCTGCAAACCAAGCTCTATGAAAAAGAACCTAGGCATGTCTCCTTTGAAAAAGTGAAGACTAAGAGGAGCTCAATCAACAATTGAAACACATCCAAAAGGCTGTCATGTAGAAGAACGATGGGCCTTGTTCTCTGCTGAAACTAAGATTGCAAAAATCTCTGTGTCAGCTAGAAAGCTGCACAAATAATAGTTTACTGTATCTCTTTGCTGCCATTTGGTGGGTGCTCAAAGGCTTGAAGCCAGATACAGAAACTCTCATGTTCTGTGATCTGGGCTCACAGTTAGGGAAGGTTGTCATAAAATTAAGAACATGGTGATTCTATCTCAGTCTCCTAGTGCCAAATGAGACAAGATTGCAAAGAGAAGGTTGAATCAATTCCAAGCAGTTCCATCTATGCTAGCAGCTCTTTGTTTTCTTTAGCCTACTACCCTATCTAGACAAGCTTTCAGTTCAAATCTTTTCACTTGTCTTCCTTTTAGGGATGCTTGTTAGGAATACTATGCCAATATCTCTCTGCAGTTTCTAAAAGTTTTCTTCTCCCACGAAAAAGATATTTGCTTTTCCCTCATATTTTCAGAGGGCTTGAGGATTTTGTACTGTTTTTCAGTTGACTTTACTAGAGGATGCAGCAGAACATTTTGTTGCATTCTAATCACCCCAAAACTCTTCCATCACCTCCAGCAAAGTAGGGAAGGATGGCCTAAAGCAGTGGTTCCCAAACTTGGCAACTTTAAGACTTGTGGACTTCAACTCCCAGAATTCTCCAGCTAGCAGAAGTCCACAAGTCTTAAAGTTGCCAAGTTTAGGAACCACTGGCCTAAAGGATTAAATACTCAGCTGACCTTCATTTGAAAAAAAATATTGTCAAAGTCTGATGATACTTTTCTACAGACTCAAAAACACTTTTTCTCTCTCTTCTGATGACAATATAAAATCATATCAGCTGTGAAATTTATTTGTTTCACTCCATAGACCATTGAAATTGATCCAATCTGTTCTGGCTCTTTCACACACTTATGTATAATAGGAAGAAGTATGTAATGCTCAAGTGGAGCATTACACCTACTAAATATGCACCCAGTAACCTTTCCCCCCCAATTTTACAAGTGTGCTACGCCATGCATATGCATGCTATCACAAGAAATGCTGAAGCTGCCTTTTAAATTTCTGGCATTTCAGTGATGATGTCACTTCCGCCCACATCACACCTGTTCAAGTGTAAATATTTTCATGCTGTTAGAAATACCAACTGCAGCATTTCATTGTAGGAGAGTCAGCACCACTGCAAAAGATCAGTATTAGCATTTCCTAATGATACTAATAGAATTTGGAATTTAAAATGATTGAAGTTGGTATTGTTTATTTTTCTCTTTCTTTGCATTATCTTTTTACCATCACCATTCTTGAAATTATACACAATGAAATTATAAAAACAATAGAGAACATAACACCTTTAATAAAACAGAGGTAAATTTAAAAGAACCCATCGTCAATCTGGGTAATCTCCAAAGGACTGGCAGAAAAATCATATTTAACCACTTTACAAAAGGTGATTTAAGTGAGGCTTTAGTCTTGTGGGGGTGATAGGGAGCATATTCCCAGAGGGCCAGAGGATGATCAGAGAAGCCTTTGGCCCTTCCAAATGAGATAAACTACTCTGTCACAGTATTTAAGATGTGAAGTTTATGACTATTAAAACCAAAACATTATATGAGTGTGTTTGTCAGACTATTTTAATGAGGGATCCTTGGTGCTCTCTAAGCTTGGTTGTTTTCCTGTAGATGTTTCATTACCCAAACTGGGTAACATCATTTGTGGTCATGATGATCACTACCACTGATGATGATCACAAACACCTTATTTGGATAATGAAAGGTCTGCAAGAAAACAACCAAGCTCAGAGAGCACCAAGGATCCCTCATTTCAATTCAGTTATAGATATTCTCCTTTCTTCAGACCATTATAATGCACTGGGGGGAGGGCTGTATTTTAGTATGTGTGCTTTTAAGTCATTGATGACTCCTGGCAGCCACCTAGAGAAGTTCTTGTAGTTTTCTTGGCACATTTTTGGGAAGTAGCTTGTCACAACATTCGTTTTAGGATGAGAGAGAGAGAGTGACTGGCCCCAAATTACAAAACTGGCTTCATTCCTAAGGAAGGATTAAAACTCGCAGTCTCCCCATTTCAAGTTCAGTATCTTAAACTACTACACCAAATAGGTTTTTAGAATGTTTTACAAACTTTTGAAATATTTTTTTTTCTATTGTTTATTCTGTGAAATAAGGGCAAAGGGTGAGCAAAGGCAGAAGGAGGTGAAAAAGAGAAGGGAAGGGAGAGATTTGAACCATTAGTAATTGTGATTATATATTCATATTTAGGAAAAGCTAAGCCAGAGAGTTTGGTATAGTGGTTAAGGCATCAATCTAGAGCAGGGGTGTCAAACTAATGGCCCACAGGTCAGATGCGTCACATACTGGCCACGCCCACCCCGTTTTAGTGAAGGGGAAGTTGTGCTATGTCATGTGACAAAAATGTGATGCTGCGAGTTTGACATCCCTGGTCTAGAGACAAGGAGACTGAGTTCTAATCCCACCTTAAGCACAAATCCACTTGGGTGACTTTGGGCCAATCCCTCTCTCTCAGCCCTAGGAAGGAAGCAATGGCAAATCACTTCTGAAATATTGCCAGGAAAAATGCAGACTATCCAAGCAATCACCAAGAATAAACACTGACTCAAAGGCATAAAAACAACAAAAATAAAAAAAAATTAATGCAAATAACAAATTTTTATGACATCCTGAAAAATTAAAAAAAAAAACATAGCAAAGCGAATGGAACATAATTGACTTTAACTGCTGTAATATTAAGTTGCCATTTTTTTTAAACAAATAAACATTTATCTGAACTGTTTTAATGAAGTGTGCTTTAATAGATGTATATTTCCCAATAGTACCTCAATTATGCTTATTAATATGTTAGGGGATAAATATTCATCTTTGTGTCAACTACCACTTTACTTGCATCTGAATCTAGATGTACAAATCAAGGTGGATTTTACAATAAATAAAGATAAATGTGCAACATTTTACCAAGAGTTTTCAAAATATTTAGCACTTGAGTGCTAAGAGAGTTGAGAATTCCAATTGTCAGCACTTAGCACCTTCATATTCATTAATCTCAGGAAACTGGGTCCCAACAAACACACGCCTAGCAAAAGAGATAATCAACCAGCCCAAAAGAGAAAAAGACTCCAGCACCTCTCCACCAGTAATCAGCACTCAGATCAACATAGATTAACTCCAAGGTCAACTTCAGACCAACAATCAAGTAAGCAATACCCCGATAAAGAAACTGCCAAAAAGCCATTAATAAACAGCCCAAACAAAGAATCACTAATACCAGTCCTACCAGACAGGCAAGACACCAGAATATACTGTAAACTGACAGCAAAAACAATACTCTTTACTAGCACTGATGATGTTGCCTAGTGAGGGTAATGAAACGTCTTTAAGAAAACAAGCAAGCTCAGAGAGCACCAAGGACCCCTTATTTCAACCCTAAGCTACAAATATTCTCCTTTATTGGTACATGCCTAGCTGTTGGATTGAAAGGAGTCAGTTTGCAAAATAATCTCCATTATATAATTTTCTTTCTTTTCCAGTATTGACCTTAACTTAAAGATAATTATTGGTGTCTTCCATAGCAGATTGTAGAGTCAAATTTCCTCTACAAGTTGTCTTATGGCATGCTGAATGGTTATTTTCAAATTCCCCAGGTCAAAATACTTTGCATTTTATCATATCGTCTAAAACAATAGCAGAATCTGTCAAATAAGGATGTGACATTCTACTGTACATTGCAAATTATATCACCAGATGTTCTTGTTAAAAGTTGTGGCTCCTTTAACTGATTGTACATTTGGTGCAATGTTTTGAGACTTCGTAGGGGCAGTCAAATTGATCACTTGTTGATTTAACTTAGTATTATTTTTGGGAGGGAAAGACCAGAAATATGAAAAAAAGATTAAGACATTTAAAAACATTTATCCAGAGAATGTAAAGAAACAATATCAAAAGACATTGCATATTAATAACTCATGATTACATTTTGTGGATGAGTGCAAATGGATGGAATAATCAATGGCAAAAGATACTTTAGCAAGACTTTTGCTGTCCTGAGAATTAATTGATTGCTCAAGCAATTCTAAGCAGCTTGCTAAATTTTTAATGCAGATTTTTTTTTAAAAAAAAAAAGTATAGTTGAATTATGATCTTTGAATACTGCATCCTTGGGTAATATCATGAACGTTCATAACATTTGTTAGAGAAACAATGTGGGACACTTTAGACTACAAGGGGATAATTAAGATAAAAGGGATATGCCTCCTTATCACTCACAAGAAGAAATATTAAGGGAATTGACTGAAGTGATTTGAGAATGGAAAGTTATTCATTTTAAAAATACACACATCAACCTGACTGGCAAAACATTAACAATGTGTCAGAATTTTTAAAAGAGCTTCCTGTTTTCCATACACTTTCCTGACACTGTGCAAGTGTTAACACTATACAAGATATTCAGTCTTGTATAAGAGGGTGGGAAACCATCTACAACGGGCTCGTTCTTTCCGTGTGCCAAATATCCTACAAATCTGACCTTAGTTTCAAATGTGGGGAGCAGGTACGCATATGGATTTGGAGAGGTACAGTCAATATGCATAATCCAATCTGCTTTGTGCACATTTAAATACCTCATTAGCCTGAACATTTTTGTCCCTTACTTGTTATTCATTAGGTTTATATTTCATCTGTCAAGGTTTATATTTCATCTGTTCTCTTCCTTCTAATTTTCTCCCACAAAATGTACTCTGTAAGGTTGGTTGGGCTGACAAATAATGAGAGATGGAAAATCAGATCATTTGTCCAAGTAACAGGTACCTCTAACCCAGTGATGAAATTCAAATGTTTTTACTACCGGTTCTGTGGGCGTGGCTTGGTGGGTGTGGCATGGCTTGATGGGCATGGCAGGGGAAGGATACTGCAAAATCTCCATTCCCTCCCCACTCCAGGGGAAGGGTACTGCAAAATCCCCATTCCTCCTCAATGCAGGGGAAGGATACTGCAAAATCTCAATTCCCACCCCACTCTGGGGACAGCCAGAGGTGGTATTTGCCGGTTCTCTGAACTACTCAAACTCCAGAACCTGTCAGAACCTGCTGAATTTCACCCCTGCTCTAATCAGATAGACCTCTGTGGTTCCCATTGGATTAGAAGGCGTAGGCAAGTATCTGCAACCTAGTTTGTTTACCTTTTGCAGCAAAAACCAAAAATAATATTTGAGTGAACCCAGGGGATACATAATCCCTTTCTGCTTGTTATGGTTAAATAATCAGGGGGTTCTGAATGCAGGACAGACCATAAGCAGATTGGAGTAAAAATAAAAGGAAGGAATTAAAAAAGTATTAATTTCCTAAGGTTTTTTTTTTTTTTTGAAAAAAATATGATTTAAATCTCATGCAGTAGAAATGAAACAAAGAAGGTTATTGTTTTGATTATTTAGGATGAAATAGTGAAAGATTGGTGAAGGATCCAGGATAACAAAATCTGGGGCCAAATACTGGCTGGGAAATTCTGGTAGTCCATAAATCTTAAAGTTGACAAATCTGAGAAACACTGGGCTGGACTGCCAAACCATTTCATTTGGGTTGAGACAGATGGAGGGAAAGGAATCATAAAAACTCTCAACAAATGCAATAGATTTTTTACATATTGCAGTTGATAAATTACTGATAATCTGCCATCAGAATGGCCTACCTTCTCCTCCTTTGTGCCTTTTATAAAATGAGTTAGTTGAAAAGGTGCTACCAGATTATTGTTCTGCTATCACAGATTGAAATGGTTCTCCTCCTACAATGTCTATAAAAGATACTATTTAAGGGGGGAAATGATTTAGGTATTTAGGTATTTAGGTATTTATTGGGATTTATATGCCGCCCTTTTCCCTGAGGGGACTCAGGGCGGCTTACAACCACAGGGGAGGGGAAGTGCAAGGTCAAAACAAAACAATACGTGAACAACAGAAAAATAATAAAACCCAACTTTCATTCAGCAATCAAACAAACACTCGGGCGGGTAATTAGGAGCCTATCCCCAGGCCTGCTGGGAGAGCCAGATCTTGAGGGCTGCGCGGAAGGTCTGGATAGTGGTGAGGGTGCGGATCTCCATGGGGAGCTCGTTCCATAGGGTCGGGGCAGCAACAGAAAAGGCTCTCCTCCGTGTGGTCGCCAGTCGGCATTGACTGGCAGATGGAATTCGGAGGAGGCCCAGTCTGTGCGATCTAATTGGTCGATTTAGGGAGGTAATCGGCAGAAGGCGGTCTCTCAAGTACCCAGATCCACTACCATGGAGTGCTTTAAAGATGGTCATCAGTATCCTGAAGCGCACCCGGAGACCAACAGGTAGCCAGTGCAGCTCGCGGAGGACAGGTGTAACGTGGGCGAACCGCGGTGCGCCCACTATCACTCGCGCGGCTGCATTTTGGACTAGCTGTAGTCGCCGGATGCACTTCAGGGGCAACCCCATGTAGAGCCCATTGCAGTATTCCAGTCTAGAGATCACAAGGGCTCGAGCGACTGTTGTGAGAGCCCCCCGATCTAAATAGGTAAATGATAAGAAAGACTAAAGAAAATGAGAATATTGAAAAGGCCAGTGCGACTGGTGTATGTAGAAATATGTTAAATATACTGTGTTTCCCCGAAAATAAGACAGGGTCTTATTTTCTTTTGACCCCTGAAATAAGAGCTTGACCTTATTTTCAGGGAGGTTTTATTATTTTTGAGGTGAAGGAGGTGGCGACCGTGGTCACTCATGGCTGCTGCTGTGTTGCAATATTTCCAGGGAGGGCTTATTTTTGTGGAGGGCTTATTTTAGCACATGTGCTCAAAAGCCCAATTGGGTTTATTTTCCAGGGAGATCTTATTTTCGGGGAAACAGGGTAGCTGTGTTTATTTATGTGACTATATGACTATTTAATAGCAATAACATTTAGATTTACATATCTCTCCACAATGCTTTACAGAATTCTCTGGATGGTTTACATCAGCATATTGCCCCCAACAATATGGGTCTTCATTTTACCAATCTCGGAAGGATGGAAAACTGAGTCCACCTTGAGTTTTTCAGGAATAACTTCCAGGCTCTGGGCAGAGTTAGCCTGCAATACTGCATTCTAACCACTGTGCTACCATGGCACCTTGTTTAATGTGTGTGAAGTCTTGAGGGAGAACGCTGGATTCATTTCGTCTATGAATGAAAACATTACTTCATGTATGTGGATTTGCAGAAAATATATAATACTGTGAATAGGCTTCACTGTGGAATATTTTGCATGAAGATTGGTTGTTGAATACATATGCGAGAATAAATATTTTCGCATTGAGCAGATAGTAAGACAAGGATGTGTGAACTCCCTTTGGTTCTTTAATTTGTTTATAGAAAAATGTGAAGACATACTTAGGATAGCATTAAAGATGCAGTGGTTGGGAATGTGAAAAGTGTAGACTTTAATTCATATGCATGTCACTAAATAAGAAATGAAATAATTTGTAGTAAATATTAAATAGTTTGTGTGGTGCACTGCAGAAAAAGCAATATAGATTTGAAATTTAAGGCACTGAAGACCTACTAAGTGGTATTTAATAGGGAAAATTGCATGTTATTCATCAATGAGAAATAACTAGAAAAAATAGATGAATTTATGTACTTTCAAATAATGTTTACTCAAGATATAAAAAAGATGGCAATATATTTAAGGTGTGACATACTGGTTGAAAGATACTGGGTAGTATGTGGTCTGTTGCAAGAATTGAATGCTTGTTGAAAGACGTTATGTACAATAATGGGCTCAGAATACTTTGTTATATGGAAGTGAGAGCTGGATGTGTCAAAAGACACAGAAGTTGAATCCTATCTGGATGGGTTACTTTAAAAAAAAAGAAGAAGAGGTAGAGCTAAGAATGAATGGGTGCTGAAAGAGCAGATTGAAAGCAAAAATTAAATAACAAAATGAAAGAATTTAATTGAGATGTTTGGATTGTATAGAAAGAAATTGGAATTACCTCAGAAAACAGATATATGAAGAAATAGTGAACAGACTGAGGGGAAAGGAAAAGGTTGAGTAGAATTTATTAAATCTTCAAAAAGAGAGAGATTAGAAAGTAGAAGTCAATGTATAAAAGCCATGTACAGATGAAATATTCACTGCAAAAGGCTTTTTATGTCTGCTCTTGGCTCATGGGCTTCTTAGGTGCAGGTACTTATGGGTATAGGATTCTGGACTAGTTGAATCATTTGCAACAATCCCACAGTGATGCTGTTAATTTTATTATCATAACTGTTAGGAATATAATCTAACGTTTGTGTTGGCAATATATAAATCATGTAACAATGCTATACCTGTTTCTTTAAATCTACTGTAAAATGTGATTTGTTGCTGTTTTCCTCATTCGGCCATAAGAGGGAGCTGGAATGATTATTAGCTTTCTGGTTTTTTTTAGATGCTGGGCTGATCTGATCTGAGTGTTTTGGAAGCTGGCTGTTAGAAAGTGCCGTAAGCTATTGTAAGTTTTGCAACTGCTAGCAAACTTTGAGTACTGAACTGATTATATGATACTGGACTATGTTATTTGGGTTATCCCTTAACTGAAAGACATTGATGACTGACTGTCTTATCTGTGTATGACTTGGACTGTGATGGACTCTGATACCTCTATTTCCATGAAAGTAAAAGCCTATTTAAACTGCAGTGTCTCTGTATGCTGGTTTGTGTGTTCTTCAACACAACTCTCACAATGCTTCTCTGAAGGCACTCGCTCTCCCAATGGGAAGCTTACCTAACAATCACCATCAACAACATAATCTGAAAATTGTGCAAAGTGCTTCCCATATGATAGTTCAAAACTTCTTACAATGGCTATTTAAAGGATCACCCTATCTCCTGTAGTTGCTGTGGAACCTGTGGAATCATAAAGTTGACCTGCTTTGGGAACCATTGATTAAAAGTGTCATTTGATAGGACCCAGGACATTAAATGCAATCATTGTTACCTTATTTAGGTATGAGGAGGAAGGAGAAACTCATGATCAAAGAAGGAACAACGTGAGGGCCCTTGCACTAAAGCTATAGGATAAAAGACCTTGCTATTTTAACAATACAATGAAACAGTATAGATGATCAATGGATTACTTCCTTTTTAGTAAAAGCTCTTTAACTATCATGTAGCATCATTAGAATAAAAGGGAGACAGAATAATCAAATTGCCATTCTGTTTAAATTATCGGTGAGGTTGTATTTGTATTTCTGTTTTTTACCCTTCTCATCAGTTGTTTGTAACTATATTAGAAAGACTCTATCTTGGCCAGAAACCAGAAGCCTGGAGCTCAGCTTGAGTGGAACATTATTTTTTTAAAACTTTGAAAATATTTATTGAATCATGTTTTAATTAGTAGGAAAAACATTTTGTTTATTTTCAATGATTCCCCCCCCCTTCCACAGTTAAAGGGTAAAATCTACTAGTTTTGTGTTCCATTTGCATAAAGGTGACATTTCCATGGATGGTGCTTGGCATGAGAAAGAAACGATGTACTTGATTTCCTGCCCTTAAATCCTGGAAGAGACAAAACTGGCAGCTCTTGCCATGCGTGGGGGACATCGCTCTGCATTTTCTATCCAGATGAGAAAAAAACATTTTATCTAACAGATATTCATATGTTCTTTTGGTTATTGAGTATGCATGGATTATTTGTCTCCCACAAGGCATCTCTTTGTAATTTCTCTTTGTCATCAGACCCAGGCATAGCAGGTGAATCTTTGTGTAGGTGTGAGGGGACTTAATGAAGATTAACATACTGAAAGTCAAACCAGGTAACATTATTATAAAAACCTTATAAAAGTAAGGCTCTACATTTAGGCAAGAAAAACAAAATGCACAGGCACAGTATAGATGGTACCTTGCTCAATAGTAGTAGCTGTGAGAGGGATCTTGGAATCCTAGTGGACAACCATTTAAATATGAGCCAGCAGTGTGCAGCAGCTGCCAAAGAAGTCAACACAGTTCTAAGCTACATAAACAGAGGGATAGAATCAAAATCACGTGAAGTGTTAATGCCACTTTATAATGCCTTGGTAAAACCACACTTGGAATACTGCATTCAGTTTTGGTCACCATGATTTAGAAAAGATGTGGAGACTCTAGAAAGAGTACAGAGAAGAGCAACAAAGATGATTAGGGGACTGGAAGCTAAAATATATGAAGAGTGGTTGCCGGAACTGGGTTTGTCTAGTTTAATGAAAAGAAGGACTAGGGGAGACATGATAGCAGTGTTCCAATATCTCAGGGGTTGTCACAAAAAAGAGGAAATCAAAGTATTATCCAAAGCACCTGAGGGTAGAACAAGAAGCAATGGGTGGAAACTAATCAAGGAGAGAAGCAACCTAGAACTGATGATAAATTTCCTGACAGAATAATTAATCATTAATATTATTATTAATAATTAATATTAATAATTAATAATCAAACTTGCTTTCAGAAGTTGTGAATGCCCCAACACAGGAAGTCTTTAAGAAGATGTTGGATAGCCATGTGTCTGAAATGGTGTAGGGTTTCCTGCTGAGGGAGGAGGTTGGGCTAGAAGACCGCCAAGGTCCCTTCCAACTCTGTTATTCTATTCTATTCTATTTTCAGAGTCTAAGAACTCAAGGACCTGTTTTTCTCTGAAAAAAAAAGACTTCTACAATTTGGTATACCCTTTCAATATTGTCTTGCCGTTAGATATACATGTAGAATCCATGGGAAGAAATGGTAGATTACTTGAATCCTTCTGCAGGCCTATTGATGTTCCTCCAACTTCCTGTTTTATTGAGGATAAATTTCAGGAGCTGATAGCTGTCTAAGAAAGAATTAATTCTATGCTGTTATCCTAAACTAGGTTGGGCTTCGTTGTTTTTCTACACTACAGTTACAGTCATTTGTATATGGTGTGTTTGAATAGTAATTTCCAAAATGGACCTCATTGAAACCTTGATTTAACAGACCTTTCTGGAGAAGTAGATGTCTGTTAAACACAAATGTCTGTTAAATCAAAATCTACATAATTCTTGTCATTTGTCATTTTTCTAGTGATGTCATTATTCCAATGATATCATTTGCATCAATTTTTATCATATAAATAATTTTTATAAATCATCACGAATGACAACTTAAAATTAACATATATTTAATGCCAAATACCTACTTCAGAAGGAGTATATCTTTCTATTATCTAGATGGAAATTTGATCCATTTAACCCGAGATCTGCTAAATGGTGGTCCATTAATTTGAGGTTTCCCTATGTTTCTAATAAACATTCATCTAGCCATGATTGTTCTTCAAAGACACCTCACAAAACTAACAGAATGTGATAGCAATTTACATTTTATATATATATTTTTTTATTTGAACATTTATAGGCCGCCCTTTTCCCTGAGGGGACTCAGGGCGGCTTACAATCACAAAGGAAAGGGAGTGTAGGACAGTGCAAAAAGAAATGTGAACAAAAAATAAATTAAACAATAAAACTCAACATTCACTCAACATTCGGGAGGGGCGAAAATAGGCTTAGCCCCAGACCTGACGGGCTAGCCAGTTCTTGAGGGCTGTGCGGAAGGCCTGGACGGTGGTGAGGGTACGAATCTCCACGGGGAGATTGTTCCATAGTGTCGGAGCCGCAACAGAGAAGGCTCTCCTCCGGGTAGTCGCCAGTCGGCACTGACTGGCGGATGGAATACGGAGGAGGCCAACTCTATGCGATCTGATGGGATGCAGGGAGGTAATTGGCAGAAGGCGGTCTCTCAAATAGCCAGATCCACTACCATGGAGTGCTTTATAGATGGTGAGTAGGACCTTGAAGTGCACCCGGAGATCGACAGGTAGCCAGTGCAGCTCACGGAGGATCGGTGTTATGTGGGTGAACCGTGGTGCGCCCACGATCACTCGCGCGGCCACATTCTGGACTAGCTGAAGTCTCCGGATGCTCTTCAAGGGCAGCCCCATGTAGAGCACATTACAGTATTCCAGCCTGGAGATCACAAGGGCTCGAGTGACTGTTGTGAGGGCCTCCCGATTCAGGTAGGGCCGCAACTGGCGCACCAGGCGAACCTGGGCAAATGCCCCCCTGGTCACAGCTGAGAGATGGTGGTCAAAAGTCAGCTGTGGGTCCAGGAGGACTCCCAAGTTGCGGGCCCTTTCTGAGGGGTGTAAGTTTTGTCCCCCCAGCCTGAGCGATGGTATGTTGGTCAGATTTTTGGGAGGAAAACACAACAGCCACTCGGTCTTGTCTGGGTTGAGTATCAGCTTGTTTGCTCTCATCCAGTCTTTAACGGCCTCTAGACCCCGGTTCATCACGTCCACCGCTTCATTGAGTTGGCACGGGGCGGACAGATACAACTGTGTATCGTCCGCATATTGGTGGTATTTTATCCCGTGCCTCCGGATGATCTCGCCCAGCGGTTTCATGTAAATGTTAAATAGTAGGGGGGATAGGACCGACCCCTGCGGCACCCCATAAGTTAGGGGCCTCAGGGACGATCTCTGCCCCCCCACCAACACCGACTGCGACCTGTCCGAGAGATAGGAGGAGAACCACTGCAAAACAGTGCCGCCCACCCCTATCTCCCACAGTCGTCGCAGAAGGATACCATGGTCGATGGTATCGAAAGCCGCTGAGAGGTCCAGGAGAACTAGGATGGAAGCATGGCCTCCATCCCTAGCTCTCCAGAGATCATCAGTCAATGCGACCAAAGCAGTTTCTGTGCTGTAACCGGGTCTGAAGCCAGACTGGAAGGGGTCAAGATAGTTACCTTCCTCCAAGGTACGCTGAAGCTGGAGAGCCACCACCTTCTCAACAACCTTCCCTACAAAGGGAAGGTTGGAGACTGGACGATAGTTATTAAGAACAGCTGGATCCAAGGACGGTTTCTTCAGGAGGGGTCTTACCACCGCTGTCTTAAGCGCGGTGGGGAAGTACCCCTCCCGAAGAGAGGCGGTAACAACCGCCTGGATCCAGCCTCGTGTCACCTCACTGCTGTTGGCAACCAGCCAGGAGGGACACGGGTCCAGTACGCAGGTGGAGGCGCTCACAGCTCGCATAGCCTTGTCCACATCCCCAGAGGCAACTTCCTGAAACTCAACCCAGAGATGGTTTGCCAAGTCTTCTCCTTGTGTCTCGGCTGGATCTACTGGGGTGGAGTCCAGGTCCGCTCGAAACCGGGCAACTTTGTCTGCCAAGAACTGGACATACTCCTCAGCCTTACCCTGTAGGGAGTCCCCCGTCTCCCTCCTATTTAGGAGGGAGCGGGTTATCCTAAACAGGGCGGCTGGGCGGGACTCGGCGGATGCTACCAAGGAGGCAATATATGTTCTTTTTGCTGTTCTTAAAGTCCGAATATACTCCTTGGTGCATGCTGTTAAAAGTGCCCGTTTCGACTCAGACCTATCGGACCTCCACGAGTGCTCTAGGCGTCTCCTCCGGCGCTTTACCTCCCGGAGCTCCTCAGTGAACCAAGGAGGCCTCCGGGGGCCGCTGACCCGGAGGGGCCGTAGCGGCGCAATATTTAAACTGCTTATATACAATCATACATAGCTACAGCTAGCTTAATGCTTGTTTCTTTGTAAAGAAAACTCCCTCTCACATCTCTATATATTCTTTGTCCAAGCTTGCTAAGAGAACCTTTGCCAAGTAAAACTCTTTCCCATGTTCTCTCTGACAAATGGACAGATTGCCTCTATTGGGGTATGAGGGGAAAAATAAGATTGCAGTAATTGTAATCCTCCATAGATTTCTGGTTCCAGAATGTGATAATGAATTATTGTCCATCAAGATTCCACTATGGCATACCACATGATGGTACTTTATATCTGCTGTTTCCAAGATGCACTTGAACTTTCTGGAGTAGATTATCTAGGACAGTGATGGCTAACCTTTTTGTTGTTGAGTGCCAAAAATGTGTGGGCGTCCTGGCACCCATAATGCAAAGTGCACCCCCCCACATGCACATGCATGCACAACCCTCCTCACTCTCCCCCAAGGACCACACCATTCGCCTCCAAGCTAAGCTTGGCATTTCCTCCGGGGGGCCAGGGCAGATTGTTTACACACTCCCCAGGCTCCAGGAAAGCCCCCAGAGCCTGGGGAGGGGGAAAATGGGACCATCGGGCCAACCGGAAGTTCGAAAATAAACTTCCGTTAGGCCGGTTGGGTCCATTTTTCGCCCTCCCCGGGCTCCAGAGGCTTCCCCCCCCCAGAGGAAATACCAAGCTCAGCCTGAAGCCTGTAGAGGGTGAAAACGGTCTCCCCCAGCCCCTGGAAGCCAGAAACAGATCTTTTTCAAACTTCCAGTTGGCCCATTGGACCATTTTTTTTGCCTTCCCCAGGCTCCGGAGGCTTTCCTGAACCTTTGGGTGGGCAAAAACAGACTCCCCCACCCTTTGGAAGGCCGAAAATCAGCTGACTGTCATGCACATGTACGCTGGAGCTGACAGCTCATGTGTGTGCCAGCAGATATGTCTCTGCATGCCAACTGTGGCACGCATGCCATAGGTTTGCAATTACGGATCTAGGATGTGAAGTAGATGCAAAGGTGAAATCCATCTTTGTCACAAGTTCTTCTAAGGAAAAGAAGCAGATGTTCTGAATAACCCTTGTCACTTGGCAGATCTGAGTTGTGAAAGTCTGAACTTAAACTGAGTTCAAACCAGGCAAGATACAGATGGAGATATCACTCATCTGCATAGTTAAGTAGCGTAACGTGCAGAATAATACCATTTTTTTTGTAAAGGATGCAAGCAACCATTTTCAGCCTGAACAGCACTTTATGACTTTCTCATCTGCCTTACTGCTGAAGCCAGCACATCAAAGAATGTGATGATGTCAATGGTGTTACCTGATTTGAAAGTTTTGGACCTCTTTTTAAAATTTTTAATTTGTGTGGCATAACAAAATAGAGTATTAATAATTGGTTTTTTTTATTTATGCTCCTCATGCTGCTACTTCTTGCTGGGAGATCCTTGTGAGATCCATCCAGAATGTGACCATTATTTATCTGTGATAAAGTCACATTGCCCACGGTGCACCACAAGGAGGCTAGTCTACATTGTACCTCATTTTGAATCCTGATTTGAAAATATGGGTTTTAAGGTACAAAATGGATACCTCAAGCCCCACTAAAACCAGAAAGTTAATTATTGGAAAATAATCCTGCTATGTGGAATTAGGATTAGGGATTGTTAAAAATGCATTAACCCTCCCGCAGTGGGATTCTGGGGGATGCATACATACCTATGTGGCCCAGCAGGAGCCGTTGGAGCTGCCACCAGACTCCAACAGTGAGGGGCCCTATGAGTCGCCTCTGGAGGATGTGGAGGACCCTGGACAGGGTTCTGACTCCGAGCAGGGCGCAGAGAGACTGGTTGGCCACCAGGTGGCGCCTGAACCTTGGACCAGTGGGGAGGAGACAAGGGAGAGTGATCCAGAAGCCAGCAGTGAGTTGTTCCTGGATGCACACCATTGAAGAGCTACTAGGCATCAGGAACAATTATGCAATTACAGGAGGTAATTCCGCTCAGCTGGTGGTCATTAGGCTCCTCTCCAGACTATAAAAAAGACTACTTGTGCACACACCCCTCTTGCAGAAGTCAACGCATTGACTAAAGAGAACTGTTGTAACTAACTTGGCAGGCTGGATTGCCGCCAATGTTTGTCTGAGCTGCTGCCAAGGTTTGTCTGAGTTGCTGCCAAGGTCCTTATCTGTTTGTTTGCTTGGCTTTCAGCCACCGAGATTTTGGTCTTGCTATTAAAGTACATTCTAGTTAAGTTTGTCTGGGCAGTCATTACTGGATGGAGGAGGGGGTCAGAACACATACCCATGCTCTATATCAACACCTTCATAATTTGAAGAGGTTTTGTTGTTACCTGATTGTTCGTAGGTATACATATACCTTTGGTGGTATGGAGTACCTTTTATCATTAGACTGGTAGATCACCCATAATTGCATTTGAAAAAGTCAGTTCTGCCATAGTTATTCACACTGTACAACACACTTGTTTAGATCATCACAATTGAACTGCCCCTGAAATAGGTTTGCAAGCTTCATTAATCCAAAACAAGGAGGCAAGACTTAATTGGGATTGTCCAATATAATTTCTGGGCCCAATTTGGAGGTAATTTCTAACTTTTCAAAAAATGTCCCTTTAATCGAATATGACAAACCAATGTGAACAATATTTTGATATTTTCTCAAGCCTCTAGGATTTCAAATGTAATATTATTGCCATGCCAATCATATTATAATCCTATTAAATCATTTGTATCCATTAATAAATGATCGATAAAGAACAGATCAGGAACACATTAAGAAATTTTACTTTGAAATAATCTATGTTAATGGGCAAAGTGGCTTGCATAAACCTGGTGGAAGAGCACTGTGCGGTGGCTCTGACTAATTTCTGTTCACATAATTCATAGGTGTCAAACTCGCATCATCATGTTGTTGTCACATGACGTATCGTAACTTTTCTCCCTTCGCTAAACTGGGGGTGGGCGTGACCAGTGTGTAACGCATCCAGCCCCCAGTCTGTGAGTTTGACACTCCTGACATAGATGAAAAAAAATGGTATGGTTTGCCTCCACAGGATACTTAATACAGCAGTGGGATTCACGTAGGTTTACCACTAGCTCACAACTGTGAGCACGCATGCACCTTCTGCACATGAGTGCTGCCTTCCACACATGCATGTTTCCTTCTGCGCATACACTTTGCTCATGCATGCAGCATGCATGCATGCATGTGTGTGGCGTCAAAAACCAAGCTACATAGGACATTTTGGAACCGGGGAGGGGCCCCCCACCACTTACAGTTCATCACTATTGGTTTGGATGAACCTGTCTGAACCGGCTGAATACCACCTCTGGCTTAATGTCATTCCAGAGTTTTCCCCAACCCTTGAAAAAGCTAAAAGAGACTTGCATATCTTTCCCAATGGTCCAAGTCACTATATAGAAAATGTGGACTGAGAATGCTACTGGCAATGGTAAACAATACAGTCCCTTTGTTTCACCCTATGAGTAAAAAGCCTCACGTGGCTGTAAAGGGGTGCTTTGCTCAAACCTTTGTCAAAAATGACCCCCCCCTTCAAAAATCAGCACAGGCATAATGTTTATATAGTGCTGAGCTCAGTGAAGAAGTAATTGAATTTTATATCTAATATTTATAATCATTTCTTCATCTTGACTTCATTGATATTGCAACAATAATTGTTGCATGTTAATGATATCTCTCTCTTTTCTTCTCTCTTTTTTAATTGGACCCTAACTTCTCTGCAAACATATCAGTGTTTATTAGTGAAGGCTTAGCTGTCTGCTTTTGTGATATTGCTATTAGTATTTTTTCCTCTTATATTTTTTTAAAAAATTAATTGGCTGCTGTCCTTGTCTAGCCTTGGAATGTGGTGATCTGGGTCATGGTGTCCAAAGAACAGATAAGAAAACACTTTAGAGTGGATGCATATTAATAAATCAGAAACCATATGGTGCATTTGCACAAAAACACATTTGCATTTTGGATAAAAGAGAAAGAGAAAAATAATGGAATAGTTAAACAGAACTGAGTTAATTATTATAAGCTAAAACACAGTATAATTAATTCTCAGAAGTCTACATATTGGCAAAGTGATTTTAAGTGTGTGTATATATATAAACTAGTATTTCATTTGAATTTTGGAAATGTCTCCATTTAAAATGCTGTGTTTGCTGTTATGCTGGTTTGGCTTATTCTATGATCATGGTTATGTTTTGGTTTAGAGGTTCCCTCCCTCTTCTAGGCAAAAATCTTAAATGCCTTTTTTCCTGCTTAATAACAAAACTATCTAAACAATTTGATATATAGGGATCGTGAATTACAGACATTGGTGGGAAAGTTTGAGATGTGTGCCATTATGTAATCGCCACAAAATCTTCTATTCCCAACAATTCTCATCAGAGGGGGGAAGACATGCATGATTATAACTTTTCACCAAATCTTGACATGTCCTTCTTTCCCCAAATGATGCCATTCAAATCCTCAACATATAACTACAATTGGGAACAGAATTTTGGTCATAATTTAGGGCAGTCATTAAGCAAATATCTATGTGATTGGACCTGATTTTGTGACCACTTGTACAACAGTCATAAAATGAATTGTGTAATTAAGGCTTCCCCAATGGCCTTTTTTTTTTGCTGGAAACTAGCAAAAAAAGTAACCAAGTGTGATCATTTGACTAAAGGACACTGTAACCAGTCATGATGACTTCTTGCTGCTTTCTTGGGAAACAAGCACATTCATGATGTTTGTATGACATTGAATTTTAAAACTTTGCATGCAGATATGCACTGGGCCTGCACCTGGCCTACTCTGATTGTGCTTTTGCTCCTGAAGTCAAACCATAAACACCATACAGGGAGAATGATATAATGTGGAATTGGTCTACCTGCACAGATGTCCTGAGGGAAAAATAGCAAACAAGATATAGGTTTTGATAACCACGAAAGATGGTCAGCAAATTACTGAAGCTTTTGATTAACTCTTTGGGGAATTTAGTAGCAGCTATATTTTAGGATAAATGCACTACCATTTTTTTAGAAGCATTACTATTGTTTTCAGGGAAATAAACATAAATAAAAGAGAAGAGGAACTAGGCCTTCAGGCTTATTTATATGCTTTTGCTAAATTCCACTTGTTTCAAATAAATTGATCTGTTCCTATTTTTGTTATGGTAAGAATAAAGAAAATGGTTGTTATGGTTCACAAAAAAGATCTTGCACGCTGTGTTTGCCTATCAGTCATGACACTCGGTATAGCACTCTCAGTGTAACCTGAAGAGATATAGCATCAACATCTACAAGATGGCTATCACACTATTGATAAGTTCTAATATCTTCCTGTTGCCTAGCCTGTTAACTGAATTTATTAAATGAGTAAAAATTAATATTGCTCTATAATGCAAAATGGACAATATTACTTTAAACAAGAGTCTCCATTCTCGCTGCACTGTTTTACTGAATTTTGGGGGGGAAAACAAAATAAGTTGAACTCATTAGAATATATATTACTGTTGGTGAAGAATTTATAATTTTGATCATTGTCATTACAAATTATGTTTTTCATTTATAAACTATAAAAATCAGCAATTGGAGAGCACATTATTTATGCCTTTGTCCTGAAGATTTTTTTAAGAGACATATGTGCATTCTTACAACTGATCTACAGGACTTTAGATATGTGGAAAAAACAGAATGGTAGCCACCTAGCTCTGTTTTTAGAAGAAAGTAGAGGATGTTCAGAACATTTTAAAGAGACTCTTGCCAAGTATGTATTTACACACATTCATCTACACATAAATAACACCAGAAACAAAGATAGATGACCTTTCTGCGATTTTCCTAAACATTTTTAGGCCAGGAGGCAGGTTGATTTTGTGAAAGAGAATCTGTGAAAATTGTACCCCAGGTGTAGCTTTCTTTAAAAAATAAAACTATATGCTTTTCATTTGGCATTTTCCCCATGTAATGTCTATATGATAAGATGTTTTCTTAGAAAATCTTTATGCTGATATCCCACCACACCCATTTTTCGCTGATATCCCACCACACCCATTTTTTGCTAATGTTTTTCTTCCTGCTTATGTAAAACCCATTTTATGGTGGTTCAGATAACCTTGTTTGGGCTGTGCTCAGTCAGACAAGTCATAACTTGATGATATTAGTTATGATAAAGCTATTTTGAATCCCATATTGCTAGAAGTCCTGGATCTGAGGACAATCTGGCTGCAAACTCTGCTACTTTGATGTTCACTCAAATTGAATCAGTTGATTGGGCTACATAGGCAGATATCTCTTTCCTCCTTCACCACTCTGCATATGTCCCTCCCAGAGCTGGCCACTTTGTGAAAGTGGCTACCATTTCAGACAGGAATGTACCATTTTCGTGAAACATATAACTGCACTCCCCAGTTAAAATCTGCAAACAATTTAACGAAGAAGCTGTTATGAATTCAACAATGCTAGAAGTCTTTTCATAATATTGCATTTTTAAGGATCCCTTATTGTTTTTTCCCAAAGTTCCAAAGAATTGCACCTGTAAATTTATTACATGTTTGATTGCTCTACTTTTTGAGCCATGCTTCTCTCCCATAGGAAAAGACTCAACATAATCACATTAACACTTCACATGTTTTGATCTCTAAGGGAGATCAAAACCCACTACATATTTGAATATAATTTATTGTGACAAACAGTCTCCAAAATGGATTATCACAGCTAAATTGTGTATTGCTAGCTGATGAAAGAGAAAATTAACTTACATGTGACTTTTCAAAAAACCTCTTTAGGTGTTGGGCATAGCTCTTAGCTAAGAGCTACAATGAGAGAAAGAATGCCTTAAGGGTGAGATTCAGTTCTGAACACTGCATTTAGGTGCTTTTGATATGCTATATGATATGACAATAATATACCGCTTTTGCTATAAGATGGAGTAAGTATCCCGGTTCCATGCAAACATTTTAGTTTCATCTTTCACAGCCTTTGAATACTGCCCAAACTAACTTGGCTTATGAAATTTGTAGTCCAAAAGTCTGCCAGATACTGCCAACTCCTGATATAACAGCCCAATGAATTGGCGAAGATGATAATTCAATATGCTATGAAATCTTGTTCTTGGATTCTCTTGAATTAAAACTGCATTAAATAAATAAATCCCATTTTGAGGAGCATTTCTACTTTTGGCTCCGGGAGCATTCTTCTGTTGCATACTCAGATGTGTTCACAGAGGCATCTTGCTTTTCCCAAAAGATGCTACAGCCTTTATAGATGGAAAAATGGTGGGTCTTTTTCATCCTTGGCAGCAAATAATACTTTAGACAGATTTAGGGCTTAAAATCATTCAAATTCTGCAATGCTCCTTCCATAGCCAAAAGAAAGCTTTCAATTTTTTCTCCTTATGTTCATCTTCAGACATATATATAGCAAGGAGTGCCTTTTCAAGATAAGTGTTGCTGTAGCTGCTGAATATACAGCCAATATAATCAAGAAAGCAATCAACATCGAAAGAAGTTTCCTATATGCTCCAAATCTGTTATTTATCCACAAAGTAACAAATCCCTAAATGGAAAAGTAGTTTTTTGTATATATATAAAAAATCTTACACAGAATAAAATAGGAAACCAATGTATAATATGCTATCCAGCTGGGAGTGGGAAAAGTCCTTTTGGAGACAAAACAAAAGCAAATGAAGAGCAAATTCATAATCACGGAATGTATGCAATTCAGCAACGAAAGATGCTTCTTCTGTTCCTGGCATAAAATGTGGTCTGTTTAAAATGGAATGCTAAATATTGCTTAGCATTATGTCAGTAAAGCTTCTCTGAACATAATCTAGAATGTGGCAGCACATAGAAAGGATGGGGGTGAAGGTTCGTTCTCCGAGCTGGTGGGTTGGTTTCCGAACATTTTGTTACCAAGTTAGGTAGCATCTTCAGCGGAGTTTAAGGGATGTCAGTGTCAATGTTCTTCTTGTTATGAAAAGAACCTGAACTACAGATATTCGCCACTATTGCAAAACATAGCAAAGATGCCGACATAGATATTTGCTCGCAAGGTCCCATTGTATGTAGTCTGCAACAACTGCGCCAGTTATCCATTTTGATCCAAACCGAATTTAAGTTATTGATGATTACTTTTATACAATTAGACAATTTGGGTTCTGCATATTTTAGAAACTCCTCCAGTTTCAGTACAGTCATTCTCTAAGATCTAGTGATAAGTCTCAGTTCAGTAGTCACCTAGCGTGAAAACAGATTTGGAAAATGGAAAACACTACAGGAAATAACATCTAGACTGTGAAATACATATAAACCCACCATCCAATATTCATTTCCTTTAGCTGTCTCCTGGCATTTTATGAAGAGTTTTCTAATAAACTGGCAATGCAAATTAATATTTTCCTGGGTGAAAATATTTATTTTACCTCCTGAGCCAGTATTTTATTTTGCTTTATTATTATAATGTCATGAGACTGTATATTAATAACTATGATAAATGAGATTATAAAGTCACATTTAAAAACTCAATCTAAGTCAGATTATTAGTTCATCTGTGTCCACTACCCCTGATGTGGAGTGGGCAGGGGCTTTTACATTGTGTAAGCCAAATCAATGGTCTTACTCAAAATAAGGCATATTAGCTATGTTCATAACTCATATGTTAAAGAGCATCAAATTACTACATTCTCATTTCACACTCTTTCTCCCAAAATTCCCCTTTTTATGACCCTGTAATCTCTTAATTTGGGGTAGAGTTGGGGTGACTGGATGAAGATGAATGTTTACTGGCTGGATGCCCTTCCTGACACCATGTAGAGTTCATAGCATATACCTTTTCTTTGCACCCTAAGAGACAAGCATCTGCTGCTATTTAGGATTGAGTTCTCAATCTTCCAAGTGGGAGATGAGCATCTTTACTACTAGACTATCAGACTGTTCTTTCTTCTCCCAAAGAAATGGAAAGATATTAATTAATTGTAATTGTACACCTACATGGTGATCTCCAACCCATGTCTTTATATATTTTTTTCACTACCAAAGCTGCCTAGAAATAATGTTGACAGCAACAAAAGCAACAAACTACCTTAATAGTAATATACATCAGCAGCATAAACTTCAACTCTTCTTATAGGCTCTGTGTGGCCCTCACATGCTTCAAAGAGTTGAAATTCTGGAGCAGTTTAAAGAACCAGGACTAATGTGGGAAAATTCTGTGTATAGGTTAGAATCCTTTGACACAACAGTGTAGACCAGTCAGTTAAACTGAACCAAACCAAAATAGATTCCCTTGCCTTGAGGGGAATGATCTAGAACATGGGTGTCAAATTCACCACATCATGGTGCTGTCACATGACGTTTCATGACATTTTTCCCCTTTGCGGAGCTTGAATAGGCGTGGCCTATGCATGACACATTCTGCCTGCAGGCCCCCACTTTGACACCCCTGATCTAGAATTAAGATGTATTAAGAACAGTTTTTTTTTCTCAAAACTAATAGCCTTGTAGCATGTAAGACACGAGATTCTTGTAAATTCTTAAAACCTTCTTAATTTTTAACAGCTTTTCTGATTATTTGCCATTCTTCTTCAAGGACAGATGATACCACCCCCAAAAAACCCTCCTGAATATAATTGTAGAAATAAATTACCAGCTAACTGTGTACAAATATTTATTTTACCCACTGGGTTCTTATTTTTAGAAGGTAGTTTTATTCAGAAAAGCTATGAATCAGCTTATCTATTGTGAACCAATACTTCTAAATATACTTGCCTTTCTGGTAGCTTCTTTTTTTAATTTACATTTTTATTTGGAAAAAAAAAACCTGCCATGGTTTTAAATAACTATAAAGAATAGCTTAAAAAGTTTCCTACTGTTTCTGTAGTACCTGTCAAAAAAAGATCCCTTCTTTTGGTGCATAAATGCCCTCTGGTGACAATCTCCAAAAATGCAAGTGCTCCTTTTGATTATATTTATGCAGCCTAAGCACAATAACAATTCAGACAACGTTTACATCTGAAAGAAAAATAAATGCCTTATAATGAAAGAATCTGTTTCATCCATCCCTTAATTTGCAAGTCATAGGTTTGAATAGTTTTAATCCTATTGCCTTAAATGAAGGTTATAGGAAGCTGCCTATTTAGGGGGAATTCATAGAAATATTTCACTAAGAGAAACTTGATGGGTTTTGCATATATAATGTCTTGGTTTTAATTAATTTAATTTAATTTAGCATAAAGTCAGGAGATTGTCTGAAGATTGCCCCACAAACAATAATTTAAAGATAAGGAAAAATAGTTCAAATATCGCAACATACCCATTGCTTATGTTCTCACTTGATATTTCTTCAAATTTCAAACAAGATACTCTAGCCTCACAATATTTTCCCTAAGAAAATTAACTGTTGTGAGATTTCAAACAAGAAATGCAGACATTTTAAAGTGTAAGAGTGAGTGAATCAAAACCCTGCAAGAACTAATGGGTAAGGTAGTTGAAATCTTGCAAATTTCACAGACTAGCAAGATTTTGGCTATTTTTGTTTGTATCAGAGCTTGGTGCTTACATTCTTGTACAAAGGGATATCTAGTGCCTATAAAAGATGTTTGTTCTTCTGTCCTTCAAAAAGTTACATGAATGATGAAAAACCCGATGTAAGTAAAAACAATATGAATCTGGTAGATTAGCTGCTTGCATAATTTTAATTGAAATTCAATACCTACCTGTCCTGTCCTTTAAATTAATCAATAGGAGTAGCCCTCTTGTGGGCAGGAAAATAATCTACACTTGCAATTAATGCAAATACCTGTTGTTTAAATTACCCTATCAATCAGGCCAAGACTAATCTGTAGTCTTCTTGACTGATCATTCCTTCATGCTTAACAGTTGATTACATGAAGCAAAAGCTATCCATCACTTCAGTATCTTCATTGTCGGTTCCAAGGCTTGGCTGCTGTATCTATTTTCATTTGTTGAATCTTCTCTATATTTAATTTAGTCCCTTTTTTCCACTGTGTTTTTCAGTATCATTAGTAGACCCACGGATGATTTACATTTTTTAACTAACAGAGTAGTGTCATCGGCATAAAGCAGGTTATTGATATTTTTTCCTCCAATTTTAAAACCATACTCATTTTCCAATCCAGACTCCTGTGATATATATTCAACATATAAATCAAATAAATACTAAATAAAGCTTTGTCTCATTACTTTGTCAAAGTGGAGCCAGTCTGTTTCATCATGCACTGTTTGGATTGCTGATTGTTTTATTGAATTTAGGTTTTGTGTGAGGACAATGCGAAGTAGATGCAACCAAAGGACTTTCCATAAACAATGAAGCATATCTGAGTCTTTTTGGTATGCTCTGGCTTTCTTAATTATTCTGCATGCATCAGCAATGTTGTCTTGAAAAGTCATTCTTAAGCTTCATTTCTTTGTTTTAGGCCATACAATCCAACTACATTTTCTTCCTATTAAGGAATGAATTTCCTTAATATTAATTCCTAAATAAAATTCCTTACTGTTAATATTAATTTCCAAATTTGGCTCTCCAGTCCCCAATTATAAGCAGACTGATTTTCACTTTAAACATGAGTATAAAACTCACCATCATCATCTTCTGCATAAGTGGTTGGAATATAAACATGGATGATCGGTTGTTCTTCATGTCCTGACCGGTAAATTACCATTTTCTAGGATTACAGGGAGTAAAAAGGGAATGTAATCTTTCATGATAATAGTTTGAGTTGAATGGCCATGGTCTAATTGTTTGGTGGTCTTCTGGTAGACAGCAGTAGACACCAGAAAACTAGACCATAGTCATTAAGTCTGAAAGCCCTTTACTGCTTAATATATTTTGAATGAAAATTTCTGTCCATTTAAATATGATGATGTCTAGTTGAGTCATTTCATATTTCATTTGGTTGAGATGTTCTATGTTCATAGCTCTTATGTCCTCTCAGCAGTGTCTTTTTCAGTTTCAGATTTTCTTTCCCAGCATGGCAGCATCATCAACTAGATGCCCCAGAGGCTTTAATCTAGTCATGTCATAAACACCATAAATACTCTGAAAAATCTCCAGACTTTTGTCAACAGCATATAGAACACAGTGCAACCTGAAGGCCTATCATCTATCACTATATCATGAATCATTTTATTTTTCTTTTATCCACATAGTTTTCTTGGTAGAAATACAGGAGTGGTTTTCTGTGTCCTTCTCTCATGCAGTTGATGTGATGCCTTTGCCATTGTCATTGGAGAGATCATCTGCTCCTAGCATCTTCCTATGTTGCTACCCCCTAAAAAAATCAATACTTGCTTTATCTGGGAAGCTGAGATAACTTTCATGCCTTAGGTGCTCTTGTTGGGATTATATCAATGGTGGTATTCTACTGGTTTGGACCAGATCACCTGAACCGATAGCGGAAATTGCAGGTGGCCCTGCCCGCTCACCCTAGCTCTACGGCATCCCATTTAAGCCCTTTTTTCACAAAAACCACATTTGCAGAAGGCTGTGTGTATGCATGGAGGTGGTGCATTTGCTCACATTTGACAACTGATAGGGAAGGTAAGTAAATCCCACCCCTGGTTTATATGCTCTTGGTGCACCTGGCATGTGGAGTCTTTCACAACTCAAGGGACTGAGTTTGTCCTAAATGGTTTCTTCCAAATCTGATGCTATGAAAGCTTATCAGTATTAGTAACCAGTTTTATATCTAATGCAACAAATTGCGTAGCCGAACTATGTTTTAAACGAAGGATATCTTTTAATTGTCCTGAGTCTACTTGCATTTAGTTTAATGGATGGAATCAGGAAGAAAAAAAATCTTTGCAACCCCTCTAGATGGGAGTTAGGAAAGAGATTCCTTTCATGGCCTCTATTCCAAGTTCTATTTTTGACATCCTCCTAGGTAGATGAGTTTGGGTCAGCCATTCCCTCTCAGTCCAACTGTCCTCACAAACTTGTTGTGAGGAAAAATAGGTGGCAGGAACATTTGGCATGTTCACTGCTCTGAGTTATATATATTAAAAAGTCAGGATAAAAATGTAATAATAATAGTAATAATAATAATAATAACAACAACAACAACACAACACACATGATATAACAATAGTTGAAAAGAAAAAAGTTTGGTTCATTGACATTGCAATATCAGATGCACTAATTGAAGATAATCAGCAAGAAAAAAATTACAAAGTAGCAATAGCAATAGCAATAGCAGTTAGACTTATATACCGCTTCATAGGGCTTTCAGCCCTCTCTAAGCGGTTTACAGAGTCAGCATATTGCCCCCAACAACAATCCAGGTCCTCATTTTACCCACCTCGGAAGGATGGAAGGCTGAGTCAACCCTGAGCCGGTGAGATTTGAACAGCCGAACTGCAGAACTGCAGTCAGCTGAAGTAGCCTGCAGTGCTGCATTTAACCACTGTGCCATCTTGGCTCTGTAAAGTAACGGGACTTGCAAATTGAAGTTGAGCAACTGTGAAAAAAGAAATTGTATGTTGTCCGGATTGTAATTGGAGCCCTTGGAGCAATACCTAAAGGGCTACCTCGCTGTTTGGAAATTCTAAATTTATCGGACTTGAACATTCTGATTCTACAAAAAACCACCCTACTTGGAACAGCTTATATCCTCCGACGTTACCTTAACAGTTCCTAGGTCCTTGGTTAGGACTTGAGTTGAGCTATCAACCCAACCCAAAGGCTGTGAATCTCACCAAAGATTAACCAAACAACAATGACAACAACAGCAGCAACATCTGGCTGACTATGCAATGAACCATTCTTTCCAAGTGATGGTCACCAATAACATTCTTTTTCTTCCACAAGTAAAATTCACGTTTTATTTTATTTTATTTTATTATTATTGGTTATTTGTCCTGACATAATGAAAATGACATTCAAGATCACATACAAGTGATCTTTCCTCTAAATAGATTCATTTTATGCAATTTTTATAACCATACAAACTTTGCTAGCAATTCTTTAATATCATGTATATAGACATTTGAGCACACATCCATCGACTATGCTTCTTGGGTTTTTTAAAGCTATTTTAATAGAATACATCACTGTACCTGGAGAAGTAGAAAGAAAAAATATAACTCCATTTGCTTTGGGAATGTGAATTAGATAAGTTCACATTAAATGTGAATCAAACCACTTTATCCTTCATTCTCCAGAAATATGTTAACAGTAGGATTATGTATGCACATGTATGTGTATGTGTACATACATACATTTATATAAACACATACATACACTTATTTATTTATTTATTTTATTTCAATCTCATTTTTCATTGGGTAGCAAACAACCATAAAATCCATTAAAGCCAAAAACAAGCAATATATCTAAAACAGCTGAGATAATTTATAACATGAATATTAGTAATACAAATCCACAAGATAATTTATAACATGAATATTAGTAATACACATCCACAAGATAATTTATAACATGAATATTAGTAATACACATCCACATCCCTAATAAATGAAATCTAAATACACTATCTTGCAACCAGAGATATTGGAACATTTTCAAAGCAGTTGAAAGCAAAGATCAATTTTTCATATACACATTTATTAGAAATGTCTGTTTTGTTGTGTGATCCTCTTTCCTCAATCAAGAGGTCCTGATGGTCCCACAAGCACTAGTCACCTGACAGCTCAATTGCTGCAAAGCTGTCTACATGGGACTGCCCTTGGAGACCATTCATAAGGTTCAATTGGGCCAGAATGCAGTAGCAGGGCAACAATGAGTATTCTACAGTAGCCCATGTGACACTTGTGAGAATTGCACTGGTTGTTTGTTATCTAGCTTCTATATATACTGACAATAGCAACAGCATTTAGACTTATATACTCCCTCGTAGTGTTTTACAGCATTCTCTGGATGTTGTCCAATGTCGA
This sequence comes from Thamnophis elegans, assembly GCF_009769535.1. NCBI lineage: Eukaryota > Metazoa > Chordata > Lepidosauria > Squamata > Natricidae > Thamnophis > Thamnophis elegans. Next base: position 125,539,001 of record NC_045541.1, read on the forward strand.
AGCATTATTTCCATATTGCCCCCAGCAATATGGGTCCTTCTTTTACCAACCTTGGAAGGACCGAAGGTTGAGTTTACCTTGAGCTCCATCAGGATCAATGTTTCCTCTAATTTTTTTTCAGTGTGAGCAGAAAAGTATAGTGTTTGAGCAGCACATTTTCATGCCTGAACACCTGAATTTTTTTCATAGATTTCACCCAAGACAACGAAATCAGTGTTATTTGAAACTCAATTTACCATGTAAATATCCATTAAGTAAAGAAATCTCCCTATACAGGTAGTCTTCAATCTACGGACATAATTGAGCCCAAAGTTTCTATTGCTAAGTGAGACATTTGTTAAGTGAGTTTTGCCCCATTTTACAACCTTTCTTGCTACATACAGTTAAGTGAATCACTGCGGTTAAATCAGTAACCTGGTTGTTAAGTCAATCTGACTTTCCTGCTGACTTTCCTACTGACCTAGGAGCCAAGGTGGCGCAGTGGTTAAATGCAGCACTGCAGGCTACTTCAGCTGACTGCAGTTCTGCAGTTCGGCTGTTCAAATCTCACCAGGCTCAAGGTTAACTCAGCCTTCCATCCTTCCGAGGTGGGTAAAATGAGGACCCGGATTGTTGGGGGCGATATGCTGACTCTGTAAACTGCTTAGAGAGGGCTGAAAGCCCTATGAAGCGGTATATAAGTCTAACTGCTATTGCTATTGCTATTGCTTTGCTTGGCAGAAGATTGCAAAAGGTGACCCCAGGACACTGCAACCATCATAAATATGAGGTAGTTGCCAAAGATCCAAATTTTTATCATGTAGCCATGGGAATGCTGCAATGGTCATAAGTGTGAAGAAAAGCTATAATTCACTTTTTTCAGTGCTGATGTAGCTTTAGTCATTAAGCAAACTGTTGTAAGTTGATGACTATACTTTCCCCCTTACTACCCAACAGTCTGCAGTGATATTAGCAAGTTATGAATAAATTACCAACTGATGTAGATTAGCACTTAATTGGGGCACTTAAAGAAACAAAGAAAGAGGGGAGAGGATTGAAGGGAGGGAGGGAGGAAGGAAGGAAGGAAGGGAGAGGGAGAGGGAGAGAGAGAGAGAGAGACAGAGACAGAGAAAGAGACAAAAAAGGAAAGAGGAGAAAGAGAAAAAGAAAGGGGAGAGGAGGGTGGGAGGATAAGAAAAAGAGGCAGAAAAAGAAAGAGAGAGAAAGAGAAAAGGAAGAAAGAAGGAAGGAAGGAAAGAAAAAGGAAAGAAAAAAGGAAGAAAGAAAAAAGGAGAGACAAGAAGGAATAGAGGCCAAAAAAGCAAACAAGGAGAAGTAGGGAAAAAACTTTCACTGGAAAGCACTATTTTTCCATCAATAGCAGTAGACTTATATACCGCTTCATAGGCCTTTCAGGCCTCTCTAAGCGGTTTACAGAGAGTCAGCATATTGCCCCCAACAATCTGGGTCCTCATTTTACCCACCTCAGAAGGATGGAAGGCTGAGTCAACCCTGAGCCGGTGAGATTTGAACCGCTGACCTGCTGATCTAGCAGTAGCCTGCAGTGCTGCATTTAACCACTGCGCCACCTCAGCCCAAAACTTTCCTAAACAAGGTTAATTTTCCGGATTTTGACTTTCCGGTCCAGGTGGACCAAGAAGCCTTTATTTTCTTTTTCTAAAATCAAATAAAATCTGCGGAGCACCAGCTCGGCTCCCCCTTCCTGCGAAAAAAACCTCGAGCCCCAATGCTCCGAATGCAGAGGCTGGATTCAGACAACATGTGCACACCCGGCATGAGTTTCCACTTGCTTGCGTGGCAAGTGCCTCCCACACACCTGCATCTCGGAAACGGAACCAACTGTGGGGAGCCCAGCCAGCCATGGGAGCTTAGCTGACAAACCGCGATGGAAGCATGCTCTGCACGTCCCGCGGAGAGTTGGCTGCTGCCATTGCTGCTGCCACCGCTTCCCTCCTCAGTAACTTTGATCCAGGAGGGAACAGCCTCCCTGTCAATCAGCCACACGCCGGCGGAGGAAGCCCAATCGTAACCCTAGGCGGCCACATTTCTGTTGGCCAAAGGCCCGCCCTCCTCTGGGTGTGTTCAGGCACTATAGTATCCCGGCCCAGCTGACAGAAGCCTCCTAGCCACCTGCAGACTAAAGTCCATCATGGTAAAGATCACTGCGCGGCAGTTGGAAACTGCTGCGCTGTGTTTTGTTGCCCCCTGCATGGCCGCGCACCCGCACACCTTAGAGGGAACAGTGATCAGGATTGAACTTTGGCTGTGGTCAGAGTTTTGCCTGCAATACCACAGTTTGACCAGTCTGCCACCAGGATTCATGTACTACTAAAATTCTGGTTATGATTACTATTAACTGGGTAAAACAGTGCATCATAAAGCACATTTTGTACCAAGGTACTTCAAATGGGCTAACATAGGGAATGCATCTAAAATCCTAAACCCATGACTCCTGAGAGAAGGAAATTTGAGGAAGTTATGGCTACTTCAGGCTGCTGCTATGGTTGTGCTGCTGCTGCAGTCATGTGATGGAATATTTTATTGTTTATTTTTCTTTATATGTATCTCTGTTTGTATATGTATGTATGTATGCCATCTTCTTTATTTTTATTTAACTTGGATATTTCCTTCCTGCCAGGCAGAGGAAAAGAGATCAAGAGATATTACTATATTCAAAAATGGACCAAAAATCATACACTAGTCTTAATATCCATTTTGGTTGGGGCCCCAAGGTTAAAAAAATTAATTCCTTTTATATAGCTTATTCAAAATACCAGTGCATTTGCCATGAAAATCAAATTCATTAGTGTTAACCTGAGATAGTTATAGGCATGAGCCTCAGTGGCGGAGTGGTTAGAGAGTAGTACAGCAGGCTACTTCTGCTGACTGCCAGCTGCCTGCAATTTGGCAGTTCAAATCTCATCAGGCTCAAGGTTGATTCACCCTTCCATCCTTCCAAGGTGGGTAAAATGAGGAGCCAGATTGTTGGGGGCAATATGCTGATGCTGTAAACAGCTTACAAAGGGCTGTAAAGCACTATAAAGTGGTATATAAGTCTAAGTGCTATTGCTATCTGTTGTGTTGATAAGCAAAGATTATAAACAGTGAAGTCAAAGGAAAATGAAAAGGTGAAGATAATTATTATATAAGCAAGTGGCCATTCAGAACATAATGGTTACATATGAAATACAAATAGTCCTTGACTTACAACTACAACTGAGCCCCATTTTTTTTGGCTAGGCAATACAGTTGTTAAGTGAACTTTGCCCATTTTACAACCATTCCTGCAACAATGGTTAAGTACGTAATTGAAGTTGTTAATTTAGTAACATGGTTGTTAAGCAAATCTGGCTTCCCCCTTGATTTTGGTAGTCAGAAAATCATAAAAGTGATCTCATGACCCCATTTAAATACATGCCATTGTTGCAACCATTACGAAAAGCCATGGTGATACAGTGGTTACAATGCAGTACTGCAGGCTACTTCTGCTGACTGCTGGCTGCCAGCAATTTGGCAGTTTGAGTCTAACTGTCTCAAGGTTGGCTCAATCTTCCATCCTTCCAAGGTTGGTAAAATGAGAACCCAGATTGTGCTTGCTTCGGCAGCACATATACTAAAATTGGAACGATACAGAGAAGATTAGCATGGCCCCTGCGCAAGGATGACACGCAAATTCGTGAAGCGTTCCAATATATATATATATATATAAATAAAATGCGAACCCAGATTGTTGGGGGGGGGGCAGAATATGCTGACTCTGTAAAATGCTTAGACAGGACTGTAAAGCACTGTGAAGCAGTATATAAGTCTAAGTGTTATTGCTACAAATACATGCCAATTGCCAAGCATTCAAATTCTGATTACATGAACATGTGAAAAATGGTCATAAGCCACTTTTTTTCAGTGCCATTGTAACTTTGAATAGTCACTAAATGAATGGATGCATTGATGAACTGATTGACACATGAAGTATTGCAAAAGGCCTTTGCTATTCCAGCTAGAAGACAAAGTTGAATTCTAATTCAACTGATTCATCAGGAATTCTGCTTCTGACAGTCTTCTATTAAGGACTGTAAGGGAGTGTCCTGGGAAATGTATTTTTTTAATTGGATCTGTTCTTCTAACTAGGATGTAAGATGCTATAGGCAAATGGCAGTATGTATCACACTGGAATATATTGTGGATAAAAACATTATACCTTATAGGTAAAGGCTTCTGCAAGTTATTATTTCATGACTATAAAGATATATTTTGGTATAATTTCCTAGGAAGGTGCTTAAACGTGTATATAATTAATATGAAAGTGACATGTTATTGAAGCATATTAGGAAATAATGGTGTAGCATTCTGAGATCAGTTGGATAGTTAGTGGGAGATCTTTGATCTTTTAGTGTAATTTCAATATTAGACAGATCTCACACCTTCCCCAACAGGCCCAAACTCTGGTTCTTTCTACACTGGAATTTCCCTGACCTTAGAACAGGGCTGTCAAACTCCCAGCTCATGGGCCAGATGCGTCACGCCCTGGCCACGCCCACACCCATTTTAGCAAAGGGGGGGAAAGTCTTGTTATGTCATGTGATGCCGCTGTGATGATGTGTGAGTTTGACACCCCTGCCTTAGAAAGTCTCTGGAAAAGGTAGGATGGGATGGAATACAGTCCTGGTAGATGGGTTCACTGCATCATATGGCTTCAAATAAATTGTACATTAGATAGCTCAAGACTCAGTTTACATTAATTTCCACCTATTAACAGGAATTTTGGTACTTGACCCTTTCCCCAGATTACACATACAAGCAAAGTAAAAAGGATATTAGCAGCAATGCTGTAGTACTAACTTCTTTCCCACAGGCCATTTATATATAGAGTGCTTTGTTGTTGGACTGCTGCTTTAAGAGTTGAAGGCCAGCTGCTTCAAAACTAGGCTTGAAAATTTAAGGTACAGGCACTATATGCGACAGTGACGTGCAGTCACTAGAGGCAAGGCAGGTGGGGCCACACCAGTCTCCTGAGGGAAAGGAAACTATTTTTAAAATAATTAACAAGGCCAAGGTAGTTGCTCCCAGACTCTAAGTCACAGTGACTCTGAGTCTCCTTAGTGCAGTTAGTAGGAGGAGGCTAGAGAACTATGGGCCTCCTTTGCATAAGGAATTTTTCGCCTTTTAAGAGTCAACCAAGGGTTAAAACGCAAAAAAATCTATATGCAAATGAGGCACGTGATACTCCCGCCTCCTCCTGCAGAGGGCACTTTGTTTAGAGCCTATTTTAAAACGTTTAAGCAGAGTCATCCACGTGGTGACTCTAGCAGCAACTAGCCTAGCCTGCCTGGCCCTGGCTAGACCAAATCTAGCATTTTCGACACAGCTGGAAGGTATGTGGGTTAGAGCGAGGGGGCAGGGGGGAGGAATTCAATTTATTTGTAATGTAAGTAATTGTAATTTGTTTTTATTATGTCTATGTCCGTGTGTGTGTGGTTTTCTTTTTTTACCCGCCTCTGCTGGCGCGCGTGCTGGCACATCTATTTTTATTTTTCATTTTTCATTTATTATTTTTCATTTATTATTTTTCATTTTTCATTTTTCATTTTTTTTCATTTTTTTATTTTTTAAAGCCATGCCACCTTGGTGTCCCATAGAGTGGAATATGTCCTGGTTTGTGGCCGGGCGGCATGCACTTTAAAGTGCAAGCGTGCCACCCGGCCACAAACCAGGACATGTTTCGCTGAATGGCCGGCCGGCACGAAGGCATGCCAGCAGTTTAGAGCTCGGCCGCCATTCAGCGAAACATGTTTCGCTGAATGGCGGCCGAGCTCTAAACTGCTGGCACGCTAAAGTGCCAGCATGCCTTTGAAGTGTTGGCTTGCCTTCTGCGCTGGCCCATGCGGAAGGCAAGCCGGCATTTAAAGGCATGCAGCAGTTTAGAACTCGGCCACCATTCAGCGAAACATGTTTTGCTGAATGGTGGCCGAGGGGCACGCTAAAGTGCCGGCATGCCTTTGAAGTGCCAGCTTACCTTCCGCACCGGGGATCCCCTGCTCCCCCCATTCGGATTACCCCTAAACCCAAAGGAGCCTGGGTGCAGGGATGCAGGCCAGGGAAGATGGGGTTTGGGGGCACAGAGGAGGAAGGGGAGATCTCCCCCTCTATTTGTCTGTCCCGCTGCAGAGCTCCTCCCGGGAGAGGGGTAGGCGGCGAGTGCCCTGATTCCCGTTTGCAAGACCAGCCCTCCGCCTTCTTGTCCCATTGGAAAGGGGGTGGGTGGGAGACAAGAAGGGGGCAGGCTGGCCTCACCGCTTGCATTTCCCCTATTCCCCCCTCCCAATATAGGTGCAGAGAAAGAGCCAGGCTTCAGAAAGGAAAGGATATTTTTTAATAATTTTCTTTGTCTGAATATTATTTCCCATTGAGGAAAAGGGGAGTTTTAATTCCTCACCAGTAAAAAAAAAGTTTAGTCTTTGAAGGGCCCTTGTGTGACATCTGCCTCTGTTTGTGTGTGTGTGTGTGTGACATCAGTGCCTCACCAGCCATAAACCTCACCGCACGTCACTGATATGCGACATCCAAACAAGTTTCAAATAGGCCACGTATTTGATGGGAAAGAAAGAAAGATAAGACAGAACAAACAAATGAGACTAAAAAAGGAGAATATTTGTAGCTCAGGATTGAATGAAGGGTTCTTAGTGCTCTCTCAGGTTGCTTGTTTTCTTGCCCTTACTAGGTGACATCATCAATGCTAGTGATCAACATCAGTGATCATTACTAGCATTGATGATGTTACCCAGTTTTGGTAATAAAACATCTGCAAGAAAACAACCAAGCTCAGAAAGCACAAAGGACCCCTCAAACAAGTGAGGAGAAGGTGACAGATGAAGAGAGAGAAGATACATCATATATCCAGCAATGTTTCAAACTCCACTAATTTAGGACACTGAACCACTTAAATACAAGTGACATTAAACGACAGAGCCCATTGCTTGACATTAAACGACGGAGCTGTGCAAATACTTTGAAAGAGATGTGTCATTATGTGTGGGAATGTATATGAAGCACCTCTCTTTTGATGCATCATACAGCTGTATCAAAAGCTGTTGCCTGCTATCACATCATGAGGATGTCTGAATAGCCACCTCTCTTCAATTTTATCCAAATGCTGTGGGTGCCCATGTACATGGATCTTGAGAAAGTCAGATAATGCACAGCAGCGGCACAATCCTGAAAAAAAAATTCAACAACTTGATTGACTCAAAGAAAGTTACTTAATGAAGAGACATTACTTAATGTCTATTCAGACATCCTCATGCACATATGTTACACAGCATATCTTTTAAAGGATTTGTTTAAAACAGCTTTCTACATTATTATTGAACAACAGAAAGATCCACAAAAAGTATATATGTTAATATAATATGCAGCAACATGCCATAGAGAGCCATTTCTTATGGTGGTGAAGACATCAGGCCAGAACGCAGGAGCTGTGAGTTCAAGTCCTGCCTTAACTATGAAAACCAGCTGCATAACTTTCAGCTAGTCACCTAACCGGGCTGTTGTTGTGGGGAAAATAGGAGAAGGAAAATGTGTGGGATGTTTCCTGCTTTAAGTTGTTTATAAAAATAATAAAAAGATGAGATAAAAATATTTTTTTATTTTATTTTTTTAAAAAAAATCATTTTATTGAATTTGGCACAAAGCATATTTTGATGGGCTAGTTCCATTTTTGGCCAATGGCCAATCTCTTTCATAAATCTTGCAAATTTTACTAATCTTGCTGAATGTTGTATTTTACATTATATAATGATGCTTTAACATTATGTGTCCTCTGGAGGGTCTAGAACAACTTGCTGCAAGCCAACTTCCTATGGCCAACTTGCCAAAACCAACTCTCCAAGGCCAACTTGTCAAAGGACAACTTCCCTTGGAACAATTAGATGCTATATTATTTCAGTCGGTTATTTTTACTATTGGTAAAACATTTTTGTTGAAATTATTACAACCTGTATTTCTGGACTGGCTTTCTTATTTTATTATTATTGGCCATAGTTCCATTGAAATTAATTTAACTTTTATATGTTTTGAATTGTCCCTCAGCAAGTTGTCCTGCTGCAAATTGGCTGTGGCGAGTTTTCCCATTCTGCCTCTGGAAAAGTATGGCAATCAAATACCTTAAGTAAACTTTAATAAATAAAGAAATGTTAAGCAAAAATACATCTTTTGATAGCAAAAAATGACAGACATTTAACTCAGTTGAGTGAAGCAAGCTGTTTTATCCCCTTTTCCACAAAGTGGAAACAAAAAGTAAGGAAACTAGTCAAACCAGTGGGGGATCATTACCGCAGTCAGGAAAAATAACTTCTTATATGTGTGTCTGAACCATACAATTGATCACACATGTAGTTTGAGCTCTTTTCCTAGTTTAGAATGTGGTAGAATTACTCTGAAAGGCACAATTTTCCATTACATTGATTTTTTAAAAAAATCATTATATTGTTGTTAGGTTCATTCTATTGCTCACCCTCTCCCATTGTGATTGTCTATGTGTGCATGTGAGATATATGTATTCCTGCAAAGAAAAGCAGGCATTAGGATAAGCTTTGCAGATGCCAATCTTCTTTGCTTTTGTGCTGTTTTAATATCCCCTTTTCCCTTTGGCTTTGAACTCCTGTTTGGTTTCTTACTCTTGATGTAGAAAATTGGTTTGCATCACTCATTGAATTCTCACAAGGAATCCAGTCTCTGGTTGACCCTGACTGCTGACAAGATGGGAGGAAGTTTGCTTCTTCCACCTTCCTCAGACAACTGATGCAAACAGGAATACATAAAAAAAAAAGACCAAAAATCAAAAGTTCCTCTCACCATTTCTCAAATATGTGTGAGCTTCAATGTCACATGTATCAATAAGTTGCATTCATCCCTCTCAGCAATTTTCAAAGTTCAACCACAACATCCCTCTGGATCAGCTCCAAGGGATACCATTTTTGGTGGTTCTCTTTTTTCTTTTATGGTATCTTCTAGTCGGTGTTGGCAAGGTAGGGGGAATCCCTTCCTAGTCCCCACTTTTGTGAGATTCCATAGGGCACAACACATTCTTTCCTCCTATTTAACATCTACATGACATTGCTGGTTGAGATCATCTACTGATTTGGAATTTGGTATTTTCAATATACTGATGATACCCAGTAATACTTTATGCCAAGAGGTGTGGTGGCTCAGTGTCTTAATGATGCTGGGGATGGTTTCTGCTCCAGCAGTTTCAGTCCTAGCACTGCCTGGCAGGGTGAGCTCCTGTCAGTCATCTCAGCTTCTGTCCACCTAACAGCTTGAAAACATGTTCTATGCAAGTAGATAAAATAGGTACCACTTTGGGCGGTGGGGAGGGGGACGAGCTTGTGCTTCATGCAGGCAATCACATTCCTGCCCTATGAACCTTCTCAGTTGCGGCACCCATTTGCAAGGTGGAAGGTAGCCTTGCATGACACTGCAGGAAAAGCTACTTGACTTTCTGGTGTGAAGCCAGTTCATCCTCTTGTGGTGCACCATGGGAAGCATGTGACCTTGGCAGCTAAACTACTCTTCTGCATTAAAGTCTCCTGGCTAATATAATAATGCCCTATTCTAATCACCATCATCGCCATCATCATCATCCTATTCCAGTCTAGTGAAGACTGTCAAGGTACTGTCCCAGTGCCTGAGGGCTTTGCAGGCCTGCATGGGGAGGAACCAATTCCAACTCAATCCTATGAAAACCAAGTAACTGCGAGTATTAAGACCTACTAGAACTAGAATTTTCCATTTTTAATCTGGGATAATCCCTATTCAAGAGTGGTGCTCAATCTGCGAGTCCTGCTCAGAGACCAAGTGGCAGCTAAAACCAAGAGAGCCATTACACACTTCCATCTCATATACCACTTTCTCTTCTTCTTCTGCCCTTCAGCTAGACAGTCATGCTGTAGTCAGCTAGCAGCTTTACTATTGTGATGACCTGCAAATGAGGCTTTGAACCTGCAAATGAGGCCTTGAAAATCGCTTGGAAGCTTTAACTATCCAGAATGCAGTGGTCCAAGCAGTGATGTGCATGCCTACGTATGCCTACCAGATACATACGATTTCTGATCTCTAATGTTTGCCAGTTTATTTCCAGGTACAGTTCAAAATGCTTGTTATCACCAATAAAGCCCTACTGCCTATTTTGATGGTTTGCCATTGTTTATGAATCAAAAAGTTCACACATTCTAGATCCCTATGATTAAACAGTGCAATATCTATCAAGACCCTGAAATTGTGCCTTCTCTGCCATGGTCCATGTATTTTGGGATCCTTCCAGAGATTTGTGTAACTTCCATTGTGTTGGAGTGGGAATCCCATACCTTGAGCTTGTTCCTAGTACACTGTTGCAGAAGGTATTGAAGACTTGTTTTATTCTCCTAAACCTTAGGTTAGGGTAGCAGGAACACTTTTTGAGATGTGGGGCTTTTTGTATTGAGCAGTCAGAACTCATCTTGTCTGTTTGGTCTGTGTTGTGTTTTTATTTTGTTTGATATACTGTGAGCCACCTAAAAAGATTTTGGAGTCCAGCAGTGCCTACATTTAAATAATTAATTATGGCCACACAGTCACACGGTGACATCACCAGGAACTAGATTATGAGTTATCTATGCCTGTAAATAAAAAAAAAATATTTTGAAAGTTGTGATAAAATATACATGTTCCAAGAATAAAAAATATCAGATTCTGAATTAAACCAAATGCCTGACTGGAGGCCACAATAGAATAGAAAGAATTTGAAATACATTTAGAATCCATTGATAAACTTTCTGTTTTGATAAATTTCTACAAACTATGCTGCAACACTTGTAACAAATCTGATAAGTTGCTACATTCTATTGCAAATGTCCATGTGGCTCAATATGATTAAGATCATTTACTATAAATTCAGAAAGACTACATTTCTCAAAACAAATACATTTCTTTTCTTTTGCATTTTTTTTAATTTTAATTGACAAAATCGCAAAAAAGAATCATCCTTTATTACATCTTGTAGAAAGCGTGTCGATTGGTTACGGATAACTTCCATGCATTTCTTCCACAGTCATTACTTACAGTTCATATTAGATTATACACTTTAAGTCAAAAATCTTTGTATATCTTACTATCAATGTACCACAATTCTCATTTGACTACAATTATTTGAACATGCTTTTACTTCAAATCATTCATACCTAAAGACACAACCACATAATGGCATTCATTAGCTATTTCAAAAAATCCTCCAATAACATCACACCTTTATAGCATCTTTTAAGTAAAAGTCAATTAATAAAGTTTCTAAGCCTTTCCCCCCCTTTTTTTCCAACTCACTGATTAAAATTTATATCCAAGTTACTTTTGCCAATACCATAGCATCTATATATTATTAAACAATGACCATTAACATTTCCTTATTATTATTATTATAATTGGCTAAAAATCATTTACTATTTATGTCCCATCTCCTCTCATCAGACACACACCCCTTAGGCCTTTATAACAATATCTAAATAAAAAATTTTTAATAAAAATTTATTTGTCTTTTTCCCAAGTCACAATTTGCAATTTATATACAAATTTCTTTTGCTAGATTACCATACATGTATATATCATTAAGCTGTATCCATTATTGTTTCCTTATTGTTATTATAGTTAATTAATTGTTAGCAAATAAACATTTGATAACAATCTAAAACAATCCAAGAGTTACAGAATTCTTACTTATTAATCACCAAAATCAACTGATTTTTTATCTTTCATTATCAACCTATATCTTTCCAGTAACAAAAAATCTTATCTCTCTTGCCAATTGTGGTGTAAGTCTTCTTTTTATCTCCTTTATAAGGTTTTTATAGATTTCTCTCTGCACTTTGAACTCACTGTTTAGGATTTATATCCAAGTTACTTTTGCCAGTACCATAGCATGTATATATTGTTAAACAATGTCCATAGACATTTCATTGTTGCTTATTTGCCTACCTGAGGGGGAAGCAGCAAGGTCCTGGAAGGCGAAGGCCGAAGGGAATTTTCAAATGGAGGTCAAGCGCAAAGCTTTTAAATTCTTCGTTTCACCTCCAGCCCGCTCACTGATTGGCTGGACTCCAGCCAATCAGTGAGTGGAAGGTTGGGCTTAGTGCGGATGGGCGGTGGAGCGAGCGAGCAAGCTGCGGATGGGCGGGGGAGCGAGTGAGCGAGCTGCGATGCGCCGGCAAAAGTGCACTTTGCAGTGACAGGGGCCAGGACTGGTAGCGGCATTCCCGGAAGTTAATTACTTCCGGGTTCACCGACCAACCTGCCACTCTAGCCTTCCAGGACCCTTTTATTTTTTATTTTAGATTGACTTGAACACAAGTTCTTTTATTCTCTTCAAAGGAGAAGGGTTCTGTTCCCCCCCTTTCTTTCTTTCCACTGCCAAAATAATTCTCAGAGGCACCTGTGAAAACAATTCGTGCCCTTGGTTCTTTATCAGTTTCAGTAAACAAGTTGCAAACCCTTTAGCTACAAAGTTAGTGAAGTCAAATAAGGAAAGAAAAGAGATACATTGTTTCAAAAACCCCAGCCTCTGACCTCCGAGTGGCAGTTAATTTTCACCTTCTAATATTTATTTCTGGCTTATAGAAAACAAAGTTCTTTAGATTTCTTTTAGTGTGATTTAATAACAAGTAGTAGGAAGAATTGTTAAAATAAGTAGGAAGGTTTTAATCCAAAAGTCAAAAAATAAAGCAACAAGAAGCAGAAAAAAAAATCGATCCATTCACTTTAAGAGAAAAGATGAAAAACATTACAAGCACTTCAATCCACAAAAAATAGTTAGAAAGAAAAAAAAAATTCCACAGCGATCCAATTAGGATTATTTTCACCACTCAGTTCTTTTGCTTAAGGATCTAATTTGGCTTTAAAGAAACATTTTTGGGACAGTCTTTAGCAAAATAGAAAAAAAGTCTCACCAGATGGACTCACTTTCGCTTTTCAATTCCTTCCTTCCTTCATCAGCCTGGGGGCTGCCTGTTTACTGTGGGCTTGAAGCACTTCTCTTGGGTCTATCATGGATTTTGCGATATCCATGAGACCAGCAAGGCTTTGTCTTCCTGATCACTGCCTCTACGGGACGGTTTAGGTCTCAATGGACCATCCAGCGGCAAAAGTTTCAATGGCGGTCTCAGGGTATCAAGATTGTCCATTGTGACATCGCGACGTGGCTCCTCCTTCTCAAAACAAATACATTTCTGAGTCACTTGAGATTGTATGCGAGTGCAACTTTGTGTGACACTAAGATGGCTGAATATACCCAATATCAGTATAGTATACCCAATATTAGTTCAGTCTGAAACAAATGGTGCCAGTTATATTCTACTCATCACATAATTCTGAAAAATAGAAAAGATTCAAGTCACCCCGTATAGATAAACTTACCATGTTATGAAAGCTGTTGAAGACAACTATTGTACTGCAGAAATAAGAATACAAATTCTTACAGGATATGTGATATTTGAAAATTATACATAGACAGGCAAGATGCCCATATGAATAAAATCTGCATTTTGATCAAGCCATGTTCTCAGGCTTTGATCACTATATTTCTCTAGACAGAATGGTTCTGTATAAAACAAGGCTCTCAAAAGCCATATTTTCCCAGATGAATCTGGAATGTTTCCTAGGTTATACATCTGCACATTTCATCTAATTTGCATTTTAGAACATAAGGTTGACCAGCGGACAGACAGAATAATTATATACAGTCCAAGTTGGTTGGCTGATCTTTCTGTTACTTTTGAAGCTTCATCTCCACATCTTCTAAAATTAAGCATGCTTCTGGTGATCTGTCTGTCACATTCCATCCAAGGTGCTCATGTGATATCAATGGCATAGCTGCAAAAGTTGTCAAAAGCCAGGTGTTAGCATTCTACCTAGGCTACCAAAAGTTCTCTATTAAAAAGTCTGAATCAATTTATTAAAAAGAAAGAAAATCCTACCTTTTCTTTTGTTCTGCAATTTTTACCTTCACAGTCATTATAAAATGCTTATAAAAATTATGGCTGCAAAGTACAAATTGTTACCGAAGCATATAATTAAGAAAACAAAACACTTTTGGGCTTCCTTGTGACTCTAGCAGCAGCCTTCAGAAATTATGTGTACTTCACAAAACGTACACCATGAATGGACAAAAATAAGTATTGTGTAAGTTGTGAATTTGGCTGAAGGTCAAATGGGTTAGATGGGGCAAAAACTAAATTTGAATTATTTTGCTGCAAATGAAATGAAATCCATGGTGGTGTATTTGCATGATCACCAGTCCTGAAGATTCATCATAAGATAAAAACTTCCATAAGAAAACTATAGAAAACATTCCAAAAAGACAAATCAAAATCAAATTAAAAGTGAAAAGTTCAATTATCCCAGATTCATGAACCCCATTTCCCATTATGAAAGCCCTTTGGACAGTCACTCATGCTTTGGTTACCCCACAGTTAGGTTACTTCACACAGACCTGCCTTTGAAGACTGTTCTATATTAGAACAGTGGCTGACAGACTGAAGTTAGACGGCTTTCAGATTTATTTCAGTTCTAACATAACATGGCTAACCAGGTGGCTACTCAGCTAACAACAACAGCTGAGGTAAATTCCATCTGACAGCCCCTTTATAGCGAGCTGTCAGATGGTCAGCCAATCACAACACGTCTTTGTTTCTTCAGCTTCCACTAGGGGAGGGGACCAGAGGGAAGACAGGACACAACAAAGTCCACCTGAAAGTTGATAAAGTTTGAGCTGAACTCTTCCAACATAAATTTTCGGGGAGCAGATTTGTGAAATCCTATTAATACAATACAATACAATACAATACAATACAATACAATACAATACAATAGCAGAGTTAGAAGGGACCTTGGAGGTCTTCTAGTCCAACCCCCTGCCTAGGCAGGAACCCCTATAGTGTTTCAGACAAATGGCTATCCAACATCTTCTTAAAGACTTGCAGTGTTGGGGCATTAAAATGCACTTTGTCCCAGTATGGACAGTGATCTTGAAAGCATCTGTCTTTTGACAACATTTCATACAAGAAGATGGCCTGTTTGTAAGAGAACATCTGAAAAATTCTATAAATAGTGCAGAAAAATTGAATTTAAAAACAGCTTAAATTGGGAATATTTACATTAATACATTTTAAAATATACATATAAAAAAGCCTTGCAGTGAGAGAAGATGACATTAGGACATTTGAATTCATTGTTTTCTCAGGGAATGTAATTTAATGTTTAATGTTAATGGAAGCTGTGTTCAAAAGCTTTATTTTGTGAACAAAAGTAAATGTGGATTTTGTTAACATAGCTTTTTTTAAAAAAAAAAAACACGAATTTCTAAGAGATGTTAGAATTTCTTTGTAAGTAATGATAAAATGGACTATATTTAAGCTGATCCACACATCAGAGGTGGTATTCAGGTTCTGACCAGTTCTGGAGAGAACTAATTAGTTTGGAGACCCAGTAAATACCACCTCTGACTGGGCCCACCCCCATTTATTCTCTGCCTCCCATGTCCCAGCTGATTGGGAGGAAATGGGAATTTTGCAGTAACCTTCCCATAGAGTGGAGAGGGAATGGAGATTTTACAGTATCCTTCCCCTGCCCACAAAGCCACAGTCCACCAAGCCATGCTACACCCACCTAGCCACACCCACAGAACCATAGTAAAAAAATGTTGAATGCCACCACTGCCTCATATCTCTGTTTTTTACTGTTACTGATAGGAGCAGGGTAGTTCATGAGGTGACGATACTGGGCTAACAATTGGCAGACTTATGTTGAGACGCAGTTGCTACTGTTCCTGTCACACGCTCCAGCTTTTGCCAATCCAAATGGTGAGTATGAGTAGAAAGATGGGTACTACTTCAGTAGGCAACTTAACAGGGACATGAAAAGAGCCTCCAAATGGCCATCCCCCAGACAACTGTGATGTCACCATTCAATCCTTTCAATCCAGAAGCACTTCAGTGCTCCTGACATGACTGTAATAGCAGCAGATCTAGGATGCAAAAAAGGGGGACAATCACTCAATGACAGGAAACTGGGATCTCCAGTTTTTGCTATTTGGGATATTTGTTATTTGCTATTTATTTCTACAAATGTAGAATATTTCTAGAACTCCAAAAAATTAAAGACTTACATAAATACTTTAGAACCTATTGGAACTACTTGTACGGTTTTTAAAAAAAATCTAAATTATGTCATTCTTATGAAAGTTCAATTTTCCAGGATTTTGGCTATATTTTTGACTTTATATCTCTTATCACTTTCTCTTTGTGGAATTTAAATGACACCTTTTAAATATCCTTATGGCACAACGAAAAAAGTTATTATTTGTTTCTTTCAGCATTCTGATAATGTTAATCATGTAATATTGCAGACCCCTCTGTCTGCTTTCCTCAACCAGCAATTTAGAATGACCTCTCCTTTTAAACAGAGGTTGAAATATCCCTGGCATTTATACAATTTATCATAGCTGTAAAGCTGGCCATATGGTAATTTTCACCTGAAAGAATATCAGCATTCTTGGGTGTCTTATATAACAGTATAATTTAATGTGTTCATCCAGGAATAACTGGGAGATCAAGAAAAATGATTTGAACTATGGCCTGATGAAAATTTAACCAACAAATCTATACCTGTAGATTTGTTTGTGCTGGTCCACATATACAAACCTCTGATTTTACAAAAGAAATGCAGGTTGTCCTTGTTTAGCAATCACAATAGGGACTGGCAACTCAGTTGTTACGTGAAGCAATAGTTAAGTGGGACTCTGATTTAAGTGAAACTGTGACTGTACATATGATATCACTTCTGCTTTCCTTTTCTTTACCAGATTGATCATAAAGTTACTTTTTCATCATTGTGTAACTGCAAACAGTCACTAAATGAGGCAATTACTAAATAATACATGCTGGCTCTCTGAACTAAGAAACAGAGATGAGCATTGGAAACAACTGGACAATCCTAACTTTTACCTTACCTATGGAGATTAAGGTTGAAAAAGAGATAGGATTAGCCCATTCTAACCACTTCATTCCTTGACCTTCATATGCTACAATTAAACACCAAGCTGATGCTATTTCATGGAACCAAGATCTATTTTGAAACAATGTTTACATAGGATTGCACTGTACCTGTATTTGTACATGTTTCTGTTACTAATTTAGGGGTTTGGTCCACACACACACAAACACGTGTGTGTATGTGTATGTATATGTACTGTATGTATGTATGTACGTATATATATACATACATACACATACACATACACATACACATACACATACACATACACATTCACATACACACATACACATACACATACATATACACATACACAGTACATTATAAATATATATAATGTACTGTGTATGTGTATGTGTATGTGTATGTGTATGTATGTACGTATGTACGTATGTACGTATGTACGTATGTACGTATGTACGTATGTACGTATGTACGTATGTACGTATGTATGTATGTAGTAGTGGACAACATAAAAAGAATGTTATTCAGAAAAGAAGCCTGACTTGAGTCTATGTAGTTGACTCAAAAACCAGAAAAGTCGAATTAGCAATAAAACCATTTTAACATCACCATTTTGTGTATATAATTCATTCCAAGAAATCATCAAGCAGCAAAATATTTACTTTATCATT
This sequence comes from Thamnophis elegans, assembly GCF_009769535.1. Taxonomy (NCBI): domain Eukaryota; kingdom Metazoa; phylum Chordata; class Lepidosauria; order Squamata; family Natricidae; genus Thamnophis; species Thamnophis elegans. The sequence continues at coordinate 125,556,706 of NC_045541.1, forward strand.
CGAGTAATAGTTAAAAATCTTTGTAGCTAAACTATATGAATATATATTGTTATGTTGCTCCAGCACTTTTTTTTGCTTCATTTCATGTATCTACCCCTCAGCAAAATGCACATTAGGATACCATAAAAGGGAATGGGGCAGAATATCCTACTCCCCATCTTTTTCATTTAAAATTTAGATTTCATATATGCTTAGATGGGTCATCTTTGCCTTTTGGTTTTCATTTAAAGTACAGGTGCCTGCCGATTTTGTTAAAGCAAAAGAAGTGCCATAGCACCTTGAGAAAAAAGACCAAGACTTTGTGATGTTATCTTCTCTTAAGACTATTATGCTTTGTTCTTCTTTGTTTTTTTACATCCTGTATAAGCATTTCCAAATGAATCAGATCCTGGTACTGCCACTGACTGTGTTATGTAGCCTTCCCTTGGGCTCTAGCATGGTGGGATCAGAAAGATGGAACTTGATGCTATTTCCCCTGGAGCGTTTGCACCTTGCTTGGTGCTGTTGCTAATTCCCTACTGCTGATTGTGAAGATATATTACAACCGTTTCGCTTGGCAACATGGATCAAACGGATTTAGCTTGGTGCACAAAAGGAGAAAGAGTAAGCACCAAACAAAGTGGCTGTTATCACTGCTGCATCTTTTTTATTGGAGGGCAAGGAAGACAAGGAGGAGGATGACACTGATGCTAAAGGGTCATGAAGAAACACTGGCCAGAGCATCAGACTTCATTGTATCTAAATACTGCTTCAACCCAAAGAGATATTCAAGACCTGTTTGATCAGTGTTGACATTAATTAACCTTGGCCAATTTCTATTTAAGTTCCAGTGGCAAATAGAGAATTAGATACTATGGGGCAAGTTATACACATAGAACAGTGGAGTAGAGCTCAGATGCAAATGCATTTTTCAACTATGAAATAAAGAGAGAGAGAAATATGGATGTGTATATGTATGCATATATGTATGTATTCAAATTTCACTTAGATTCTGAGGAGTTTTTAAAAATGGTTCCCTATTTAGTAACTGGGAAAGTGCTATCTTATGCCAATACTTGCAGTATATTAGTTCTCACTCTTAAGTGATTTGTTTTGTGCTCAGTGATGTCACTTGTCACTATATTGCAGGAGGTATGTATCATAGTGACATCATTTTGTCTTTTCAAAGACTCCTAATTGGTTAGCTCACTAAGATGATTAATTCAATGAGCATTGTACACGCATTCAATTACCTTTAGTGACATAACTGCATAGTCAAATATGAATGGCAAGACTGAGATATCAACAAGCAGAATTGTGATATCATCACATTCACTCTAAGTTTCAGGAAGATGAAAGCACATTGACAGAAATAAGGGAAATGAATCATACAGTAAACAGAAGTATTGTGGACTACTGCAAGACTCATTCCTGAATCTTCTGCTCTTGATATTTTTATGAAGGGCTTAGCTGATGAGATGGAGGAAATGTTAGCAAATCTGCAGATAACAGAGTTAATAAAATAGCTAACCTTTTCCAAAAAGACAGACAGGAAATCTATAATGAGTTTCACAAGTTAGAACAATGGTACAGGATGGGTAAAATCACTTTTTTAAAAATAATTTGAAATGGTAGTTTACTGAACATTGAATGTGAATCAAGAAAAGGAAAGGAGAGGGAAGGGCAGGGGATTGGAGGGAAGGGGAAAGAAAGGAAAATGTTAGGTTGTATCAATAGATGCATATTTTCTAAATAAGGAAAAACAATCCCACTTTGCTTTGATCAGATCCTTTACCAAGTACTGGACTTGAGTATACCAGTTTTTTTTTAAATGTCCATGATTTTTTGTAGAAATGAATAAATATGGATTGTAACGATTGCATGATTTACTCTTCACCTGAAAAGTTTTTTGGTATTGTAATTCTTTTAAATTTTAAAACACATTTTCACATAATCAAATAACTTTTATTTCACTTATTAATTTAATATATTTCCCATGCTATGATCTCTCATGCTAAGATTATTCAAGGTAATTTTCTTAATCAAATATTTTTTTTAAAAAAAATTATGCATGTTCATTTGTTGTTATTTACAACTGTGGCTTTTAAAACAGCATTCCTAAACTAGAAAATGTTAATAACATTTTGAAATAGATTTATGAATGAATTAATTAGACATTTTAAAATATTGTTCACGTCTCCTGCTAAAGTTAATTCCGTATTACAAAACTTCATGAACTAATATCCTTTCCTTTCCATTGGCCAAATAACTTCAGATTCAGAGTATTGTTTTGTAATCCAATCATGAAAACCAATTTTCAGAAGTTGACCATATGTCCTCATCCCTCTGTCTATCTCTGTCCTGTGTACATGATTCCAGTAAGTAGTTAGAGATTTTATTCATGATTAATGCTCAATATCTCAATACAACATATTCATATATCATATTATCCTTCAAAATATTTTTTTCTTGTGGCCAGATTTTTCCCTATAGCCCTACAAGCCCTAAAATGTTATTAGAGTTGCAATTATAGTTTACTAGTAAAGAAAGCAAATAATCCATCTTTGATTACTGAATCAAGGGTTCCTTCCTATATCATGTAGTACTCAGATACATCTAAGTTTGGAAGGCTGAGCCACAGGCAACTGCAATATTTTGCTACAGAGAAGTAAATTATGACCTGAGATTGGAAAGGACTATTTCTGTCTCTAATTTAAGAGCATCTTGCCTTTTCTAGCATCTATCATCATTTTTTAAAAAAATATTTATAATATTATTGATTTATTTCATTTGATTTAAAATAGCAGTAAGACACAAGGTTTATTAAAGTTTCTTATTTATTTAGCTGTTCTGACAAATCACTGCTTGGTGAATAGATTAATGCTCAAGAGAGGAACAATACATATTTTGAACATGAAATATTTTTAGAGTGTTAAAATAGTCAGAAATATCTCGAAAAAAGAAATAATGCTAGATAATTGTTTAGCCTTGTTGTGAATAACACAGTAGCATACGATTACATTTATAAAGCTTGCAATTTAAGAAAACTGTTGCATGAAATATTTTGTTTAGCATTCATTAAGACTGTTAATACACTTTTTATGGGCTACATTTTTTTAATGCACTTCATTGGTATAATTCAGTTATGTGACAAAAAGGAAAGAGTTCGGTGTTAAAACGTGATAGGAGATTTTACATCAATGTGAGTTTTAATTTGTGCCAGAGTTGTTGTTTTCTTAATCCCACAACCCATCTTTTAATGATTGTTATCCCAATTTCTATTTTTTAAGCTCATTTTGTCACTGTTTTGTAACAGAAACACTGTAAATATTATAGATGTGGTAAACTATTATACTTGTTTTCTTATAAATGAAATGATCTGTGCCAACACTGACAAAATGAATTAATGTGTTACTAAGGCAACAGTCACATTATATGTTTTCTCTTTCACAGTATGCAGTAGAGCATATGGTTTACTCTTAATGGAACACTAGCTTCTCATTAACATACCAGTAGCAATGTCAGAATGTTCAAACCATCTTAACAGGAATGGGGGAAAACTTGTATATTAGACTCTTTCAGTTATATTGAGAAGAAAGTGATTTGTCTTCAAAGCTACAATGTTCAGTTAACGCAGACCCCTTTTTACTTTACATTTCCCTCTCCTCCTCCAAAACTTGATACTTGTTAGAAATTTGAACATAAATATTTATTTATTGCAAATAATGTATTACTCCACTTAAATTAATGTGCGACATGGATGCTTAGAAAGAGTTCCTGACCAACTGTAAACTCAATGATTTTTTAAAAAGACTATTTTCCCCAACTCTTCAACATTTACAATGTAATGAAGCTTATATTCATCAAGGCAAATGCACTAATGAAAAAAATGAGCCACAGTTCTTGGTTATTTTTATTTTCTTTTATTGGCATGTAATGAGGCTGTAAATAACACACAATGAAACAATGAACTGAAAATTTTCAACTCTTTGAATTATCTCATATTGTTTATTGTATATCATCCAATATTATATATTTGAGTGAAGACACACAAACAGATCACAGCAGTGTGTGATGGTGGGGGGGAGGATAACCAATTCATTTCAATGAAGGAGCTATTATAAAGACAAAGGGAGTGTGGGTTGAGTTTGGATCCCTCCATTGAAATTTAGAAAACCAATCTTTTGAGAATGTCAATGTCCAGAACAAATGGCTAACTTCAGGTTACATGTATTGTAATGAACTTAAAACCCCTTTTATATTATTCCCATTGTATAAAAGGAACATTCCACATGCATTGTAGAGTCTCCATATCATCTACTCATCATTCATGCTGTTTGGGTCTGCTTTCAGAGGTTTGAAATGTGGCCTTGTTAAGGGGAAAGGGTTCCAGGTAAGCACCTATTCCCCAAAATATGGGATAATAATGAAAGAATCCCATAATTACCTATGTAAAGGTAAAGGTTCCCCTCGCACATATGTGCTAGTCATTCCCGACTCTAGGGGACAGTGCTCATCTCCATTTCAAAGCTAAAGAGCCAGCGCCATCCAAAGACATATAGGTATAGATACTTATAGGTAAGTGCAATTTCTCTCTATGTAGGTTCTTTCTCTTTAAAATAAGTTATTTGTTTAGAACCAACAATCTGTTGAGAAAGAGGAAGAGAGGGAAGAAGGGAGGGAGGGTTCAAATCAATAATTCCTTTTAATACAAAGAGAAATATTACATGGTTGGTTGGTTGCAAACATTGTAGTCAAATAATTCAAACCGTGTCTCTTCAAAGGCATTAAAGCTGAACAATGTTATTCTTCATCAAAACTGGCTCTAAGAAATAGGATCAAATTGACAATCACAATTTTATAAGTAGTGCAAATTTAAAAATATTAAAGCTACAAAAATTAATCCCCATCCCCTTTTTGTGAGTCTACCAGATATCTTTATTAACTTGATTTGTCTTCTACAGGTGATAAGGGAATACCTCTGTTAATCACCTCTGCAGCAATTCCTTTCAAGTTTCCCCTTAAACATTAAGGGGGCTGGATCAAGGCTGAATCGGGTACTTCAAAGAGGATACTCAAGCAATTGCCCTCAGTCCCTGCACACTTCTCACACCTTGGTAGAGGCATTCCAAGTGCCAAGGGATGAAGGAAAAGGTAAGACATTTTTCTAGACTGAGTATAGATGTGGTTCTGTAGCTGTTTTCACCTATTATACATCCAGACATAGCTCCCATGTTGTTCTCTTTCAGAGTAAACAATATTGTGCATATGATAAATAAAAAAGAATGACGTGTTGAAAAGGGATAAGGTGCCAGGCATGCAGTTACATGTACTTTGAATTTTTTGATCCACCCCTTGCAGATAATCCTGTTGTTTGCTAGCATCAAGTTTTTATTGTTCTCCATTTTATTTTTTCTTTAAAGTAATATGCTTAACCAATTATGTCAATGTAGCAAACCATTTTGCAAGCTGATTCAACTTTTATTTTTTTAGTCACAGTCTGATTTAACAGAAATGTTCTGTTCTTAGGAAGTATTAGAATCTCCAGAGTTAAAGAAAAAACTAGTACAGTAAATACATTTCTTACATTCACCAAACATTCCCAATCCTTTCCCCTCCTTCATAAAATTGTTCAGAAATAATCATAATCTTCCAAAGCTTATGTCAAAAGGTACAACAAGGAAAAGGGAATCCATTTCACAAGTAGATGTAATTCTATTAACAGACTGGCACAACTGGACAAAAGGTTTGAGGTTTTATTCAACTATTCCTGAGGGACTCAGGGCGGCTAACAAAACCGAAAGGGAAGGGGAACAATACAAAAGGAAAGAAAACAAAAACAAACAACAATACAGAAGCAATTTAAAAGGTCTCAACAAGCACACCAGTTCGAGTGGGGATGGAACTCAGCAGCCCCAGGCCTGCTGGAACAGCCAGGTCTTAACGGCTTTACGGAAAGCCTGAAGGGTGGTGAGGGTCTGAATCTCCACAGGGAGATTGTTCCAGAGGGCCGGAGCAGCCACAGAGAAGGTCCTCCTCCGGGTAGTTGACAGCCGGCATTGGCCGGCAGATGGAATTCGGAGGAAGCCTAGTCTGTGGGATCTAATGGGTCTTTGGGAGGTAATCGGCAGGAGGCGGCCTCTCAAGTACCCAGGTCCAATACCATGTAGGGCTTTATAAGTGACAACTAGCACCTTGAAGCGTATCTGGAGACCAATAGGCAGCCAGTGCAGCTCGCGGAGGATAGGTGTAACGTGGGTGTACCGAGGCGCACCCACGATCGCTCACGCGGCTGCATTCTGGACAAGTTGAAGTCTCTGAACACTCTTCAAGGGCTGCCCCATGTAGAGCGCATTGCAGTAATCCAGTCTTGAGGTCACAAGGGCGTGAGTGACTGTTGTGAGAGCCTCCCGGTTCAGGTAGGAACGCAATTGGTGCACCAGGCAAACCTGGGCAAATGCCCCCTGGTCACAGCCGACAAATGGTGATCTAAAGTCAGCTGTGCATCCAGGAGGACTCCCAAATTGCGAACCCTGTCTGAACGGCGTATAATTTCACCCCCCAGCCTGAGAGTTTGAATACATGGCCAATACCACGGTTCCACCACAAAATCGCGGAGGACAAAATCGCGCTCGACGAAAGCGCGCATTTGACGTCATCACAGCGCGACAAAAACATCGCGCTGTGATCGAAAAATGTAAAAATAAAGCTAAAACCTTACCCTAACCCCCCCCAAACCTAACCCTAAACCTAACCCTAAACCTAACCCTTAACCTAACCCTAAATCTAACCCTAAACCTAACGCTAACCCTTAACCTAACGCTAAACCTAACGCTAACGCTCTAAACCTGACCCTAACCCTTAACCTAACCCTAACCCTAACCCTAAACCTAACCCTTACCTTTATGTGAATCGGCTTGCTTTAATTTTAATTTTATTTCAATTTTTAATTTTTTTCGTCGCGCTGTGATGACGTCAAATGCGCGCTTTCGTCGAGCGCGATTTTGTCCTCCGCACTTTTGATGGGTCACGAATACCACAAGTGTTATTATTTGCAAGGAAACCATGACAGATGAGTAACTGATATCCTTATTGAGTATAAATTATTTCATGAAATAATGTTCCATAACTAGCCCAAGTGCATTTTTATATACCTCTTAGTTAACATTTTATTAATTAAATAATAATGCTTCACAAGAGTCTTCAGTAGGACTGCAACTGCATAAATTTTGGTTCTAACCTCATAGAAGGAAATCAGTACATTCATCCTGTTTTTCAACCAGGAGTGTGAGACACTATCAAACTTGTGGCCCGCAGGCCAGATGCATCATGTACTGGCCAAGCCCCCACCCAGAAGCGGGGAAAGTCACAATACATCACATGACACTGCCATGACAATGGGAATTTGACACCCCTGATATAGATATGGGGGGACAGAGAGAGATATCATTTTGTCAGCTTCCCAGAGATTGTGCATCAATATAAATCTTTTCAACATATAAATAAAATATTGTGTTGTAGCCAAGATATGTTGAGTGCTTGGGAGACTTCTGCCAAGTTTGAGATAACCAGCCTAGTTAAACTATCTGAAATCAGGATTGAAAATTTACAGAAAAGTCCTAATTTGAGGTGCTGCACTGCTTCATTGCCTTCTCATTACTTCTCCTACTATAGGAAGGAAACCATCCCATGTGGTGTAAGATTAGCATAATGGCTAATGGCCCTCTTTAACTCTGTTAACTATACAGCAAGTAGTCTACTGAATCAAGCAGTTCTCAAATGTTTACTTGTCCATACCATGGAACAGTCCTGCAAGCAACAGAAGCACCAGTAATCACAGCTAGGTCAGATGAGCTACCGCAGCCACCTTTAATGCCTGCTTCCTTTCCAATAAAAATATGGTGGGAATCCAAGCAAATATACTGGCATGTTCATTCAATAAAATTGTACATCTATTGAAACTGGAGAATTTCCCCAGCCACAGAGCAGATGAAAAAGTCTCAGAAGTCTATTGACTGAGAAAACTGTAAAATGTGTAATTCATCTTTTCATTCAAGCCAACTCTGAACCGGACAATATTAATTTTCTGGCAGGCTTGAAGGTTAATTTTGAAGATCCTTTCAAGCAAGTGACAGGTAACTATGAGATCTACCACTTCTGACAGGCTGAACATTCAGTTCAGGGATATGCCACGGAGATTCAACTGTTGGGTCAAGATGTATACTGGAATGGGATAGAATTAATTGATTGGTTCACTGTTAAACAAAATACAGAATGACCTAATTTGTCAAGACACCTTAGATACACTATAATGACTACTTTGTGGTTGGGCACTGATAGAAATCTCAAATAATTATAGAAGAATATATATGGAAAGAGAAAGCACCATTACTAATTTTCATTTTTTCCTCCCTCCACCTGAACCCTCTACCTGAACATCAGAGAGTTTAGAAATTAAAAGCTGAAGCTGGGAGGTAGTAATTTCACTAGTTCCCAAGAGATGTTGTGCCTTTGGACCTATAACTTTATTGTGGAGAACTTAGATATGCCATACCTTCCAATTACTTAACCATTATATTGGAAAAACACAGAACTTTTCCAACAGATGTCCCACATGATCTGGAAACAAGGCAGTGGTAGGTTGCAGGCGGTAGGCCCTGGTAGGGGCATACTGGTGCCTGCCGGGAGCACCGGGTACTGTTCCAGTATGGTGATCCGCAGGGTCCATCCGCAGCTCCTTACCTGTATTTGAGCTCTTCGGTGCTTCCGCGCACACACACAGAGCATACAACGCCTGCACGACACTTTGCTGAGCCGCTGGAGCATTATGGAGGTGTCACACAGGTAAGGACACATGCACGTGCTGTGCACGTGTGCACGTGCTGTGCACATGCATGTGGAAGATGCCGGGCCCCATTGCACTGTACCGGTTTCAACAGGATCTTAAACCCACCACTGACACAAGGTAATACCATGCCCCAAAGTTTCTAGAAGTAAGTAGAATCCAGATCTGCAAAATTAAATATAAATTTCAGTTACAATAAAATAGGCATCTGAATGAATCTATAGGCCAGGGTTTTGAAAAAAACTAATGAAGTGCTGACAGACAAAAATCTAGTAGAATGTAAAAAATTCTAATTACAATTTTTACAACATACCCGCTTTTCTCAAAATGGCATTGTATTGTTTTCATTGTTCATTTGTGCTCTTTTGGAAGTTTGGATTTTTAGGTGAGGATTGCATGTTTAAATTACACTAAAGATTCACAGTGGATGAACAGATTGTGAAAAATGTCAGAATTCACAGAAAAAGAATTCAGAAAATTTAATTGTTTGGTTAAAGAATAAATAACAAAAACTTTTCTGAAAGACTTGAAATATTACCTAGATATTTTACTGAAGGAAGATAAAAATGAAATTATTTAGAGATTTAAAAATTAAGAAAGATGTAGATTAAATGGGTGTGAAAAGGGCTTGTGTAACCTCTAAAAGGAAGGAAGACCGGACTTCCTGGGTGGGACCTTGCTAATGGTAGCAGCTTAACAGAGCTGCTCCTGAGTTCCTGGTTGCGTTATCTGTCTAGACATCGGACAGATACCTTATCCTTCAGGCAAGAAGGGAAGGAGAGATGCAATGCCACTTCACATGTATACTGTTTTTCTTTAATTTCTCTGTAAAAATAGGATAAGTTAAGTACATTGACATATAGTGGAAATACACCAAGGGGAGGAGGAGTGGGATAGAAGAAAGATGGGTAGAGAGGGTGGGAGAGAGGATGGGAGGGAAGGTGAGAAGGAAGGGTGGGAGTGGATTGGGAGAGAGGAGTGGTAGATGGGGAGGGGAAGTAGGGTAGAGGGGGATGATGGAGGGAAGATAGAAAGTTGGAGGGGGGTGGAAGAAAGAGGTGTACGGAGAGTGGAAGAGGTATGTTGGGTTTCTATTTTTTGTGGTATTGTTGATAAGAGGAATTGCTGTGATCGTTGTTTAATGTTGTATGGCTCCAGCTATGCACAGTATATATGTGAGTGTATGAAAATGAAAAAATGGAAAATAAAAACCTTTTTCATAAAAGGAAGGAAGACCAATAAGAATATAATTATTGAAAAGGTTGAAAGTTATTCTTATATTTCCTAACTTTAATTTTTTTCTGTTTTTTTCTTTCTTGGGTTTCCTTTTTTTTCTTTTTTCTTTCTTTCCTTCTTTTTTCCTTTTGAGTTGACTTTTGTTCTATAAAATATTCTAATAAATCAAATTATTAAAATATACTACTAAGTGTAATAGCAATTTTTTAGGAACTCCGGGAATAGGCTTTCATACATTTTGCTCCTTGATTATTTTTCTTTATACAATTTTAGTGGCTGACCATCTCATAGCTGTGAATCTGATGGAGTTCATAGTCAAATCCAACTATAGGTTGTCCTCAACTTACTACCATAACTGAGGTCAAAATTTCTGTTGCTAAGCAAAATAGTTGTTAAATTAATTTTACCCCATTTCATGGCCTTTCTTGCTACAATTGTTAAGTAAATCACTGCAGTTGTTAAGTTGGAAACAAAGTTGTTAAGTGATTCTGGCTTCCCAGTTGACTTCGCTTGTCAGAAGGTCACAAAATGTGATCACATCACCCTAGGACCCTGTACCTGTCATAAGTATAAGTCAGTTGCCAAGCACCTGAATTTTGATTACATACTGTAATGTAAAATGTGTACATGGAAAAAATGATCATAAGTCACTTTTTTCAGTGCTGTTCAGTGGTGGGATACGACCGGTACACCCTGTTTGAGCCATTTGGGGCTTACAAACGTGCACATGGAGCGTACAGCGCCTGTGCGATGCTCCGCCGAACAGCTGAAGCATCGCGGAGCGTCACGGATGGTAAGCATGCATGCGTACGCTGCATGCGTGCTATACGTGTGCATGTGGTGGACACCCGGCCCTGTTGCACTATACCGGTTGGAACGGGATCCCGGAACCTATCACTGGTGCTGTTGTAACTTTGAATGGTCTCTAAATGAAAAACTGTCAATTGAGGATCACCTGTATTAGAACAATCCCAAATAATAAGCGCCAGATGTCATAAACAACAAATTCCAAACTTACAATAAAAATAATGTCAACTGACAACATCAGTATATAAGGCAAAACATCTGTTCATCTTTCAGAAATGGAAAAATGGGGAAAGGTTGCACTAGTGTATTAGCAGCATTAGCAGTGTATTACATTGTTAAATCAATGTAATCAAACAATAGTTTAAACTAAATATAATTTTAAAACGCCATTTTATTTTTAATAAGAAAATGCAGAAAGGAAAATGCATCAAGAGGGAAATCCTTATGGAAGTGCAGAATTCCTCTCTCTAAAAATAATGGTTTTGATCAAAATTAATATGATATTATTCTTGCAGCTTTGTTTTTAAGAATAGAATACAATAGCAGAGTTGGAAGGGAACTTGGAGGTCTTCTAGTCCAACCCCCTGCATAGACAGGAAACCCTATACTGTTTCAGACAAATGGTTATCCAACATCTTCTTAAAGACTTCCAGTGTTGGAGCATTCACAACTTCTGGAGGCAAGTTGTTCCACTGATTAATTGTTCTAAATTTCAGAAAATTTCTCCTCAGTTCTAAGTTGCTTCTCTCTTTGATTAGTTTCCACCCATTGCTTCTTGTTCTACTCTAAGGTGCCTTGGAAAATAGTTTGACTCCCTCTTCTTTGTGGCAACCCCTGAGATATTGGAACACTGCTATCATGTCTAACCTAGTCCTTCTTTTCAACTAGACATACCCAGTTCCTGCAACTGTTCTTCATATGTTTTAGCCTTGAGTCTTCTAATAATCTTTTTTTGCTCTTTTCTGCACTTTCTAGAGTCTCTTTTAATTTGCTTTTGTTTTATTTCTATTTCTTCTCTTCAGTCATCCTCCACATAAAGATAAAAGGCAAAAAGCTAACTAATACAAAAAGTAAATTGAATTGGGCTGAGCAAATATACTTTTCAAATCATAACTTCTTCAGTACTATAAGGTAGTACAGCAGGGGAGGGGGAGGACAACCTGTTGAAAAAAATTCCAGGGTTTAATATTGAAGTGTGGTAACTTCATTGAATGATCCACTGTACAGTAAGTTCTCCCTACTCATTCTATGCACCCCCTTCTTATGATTGTGATGATCAATAACCAGATGTTTAATATATAAGTTCCCCATCATGAATTTACAAAACTTTACTTATCACCCCTCTTACTTTTTTCAGTAATTCAGGGAATAGACTGGTTATAATTTCACATATCAAATGCTCATTAACAACATGATGAAATCATCTTGGACTCCCTGGGAGGCCCACATTAGTTACATTTTCAAAAGAAGTAAACTCTCCAATCTTGCCTTCCAAATATTTAGGAAAAGGCAGCTCTATTTAGAAAAGGACTTTGATCCCAGTTGATCAGGAGATTGCATTACCAACTTTATTGCTGAAACACACATCCCAAATGGCAATGAAGCATCTTTATCATATAGAGTTGACATTCCTAAATGGAATTTATTGATTAAAGATTTTTTTATCTAGACAAAACAATGTTTCTGTATGATTCTCTGTGGTTTCCAGCTTCTGAACTCTCCAATCATTAGGGAACAGTACCCTCCACTCCTTATTCTCGTCTCTTAAAACAAGTTGTAGTTGCCATGAATCTCTACCAAACTAGATTTTACAGGAATTTACAATCTGTTTTGTATAAAAGAAGGACACAAATACTTCATAAAAATCTGATAACTGCATGCAAAATTTGAATATACAGTAATGCCTTTTTATCTTTAGAGATCTTATAAAGATTCAAGGACCAAACTTTTCATTATTTTATCATCAAGTTCTTGAAAGTTTATTAGGATTTGCTGATTTATTCTGAGGATTACAATCTTCATTTTGTTCAATTTTGTGTCAATTCTCTCCAGTTTAAGCTTGGAAAATGTGCTTTGATGTGAACCATAAATGTGAACTTGGTTATTATTACCTTCATCTCTTGGACGGTGATGTATTCATGGAAGCTCTTCATGAGGAGCAGCTGTCAGGAGCCCATGTGAGCAATTCCCATCCCTTCCTTATCCAAACAGGTTCCAAAGAACATTGCTCTTCACAGACATCTCTGCCTTTCATGAAATATGTCTAGCTCACCATGCCTTCACTGGAAATCAAATTACACATTTCATAAGTTTGAAATCACATATTTTTATCATAGTCATTGTTCAACAACCAATAAAGGTTCTTCTAGTACAGGCCTGTCAAACTGGCGGCCAGTGGGCTGGATATAGCCCTGGTAGGCCAAACCCAACTCCACAAAGGCAAAAAAACATCCCATTACAGCCCACATTTCTTCCCTGCAAGGCTGAGGCTGGAAGTCCTAGAGCGAAGCCATGATGCAAAATTAGGTGGCCACTTTGGATTCCTAAAAATGCTCCACATTGCCAGCTGTCAGTTTTGGTGGCCAAGGATGAAATTGGAGGTGGAAGATTATGTAAAAAGGTGTGCTACTTGCACAACAATGAAAACATGACCTGGGAAGTCCCATGGACTACTACAACGAGTGGCCAGCCCTAGCTGACCATGAGAAGAGATTGCAATGGACTTCATCGTCAAACTCCCAGACAGCAGTGGAAATAGAGTAATCTGGACAATTATTGATGTGTTTCACAAACATTTTCGCTAATTTCTTTGTGGAAGGCAGCCCTGAGCAAGCAATGAAATGCGCCTACTTGGAAAATAAATCACAAGGACATCCTAACAATGAGCGGTGGTTTAGCCTGAAAGGGGTCCAAACTGTACGTCCCTGCGGGGTTGAGGCTGGAAGTCCTACAGCGAAGCCATGATAGCTCTGTTCTAGTACATCTGTTGGCAATCACTTAGCATTCAAAGAAGTAAAGGCAGGTTCTGTGTCACACATTTTTTGTATCATGACACAGACTTGGGGGGTGGGGGATGGAAACCAGGCCTTGAAAACTTTATGGAAGGCTGAGAGAGTAGAGGCCTGGTGAACTTCAGGGAAATGTTAAGGGAAAGATTATCCATTCATGCACAATACTACATCTGGATTTTTAATCATGTTTTGTTATCCAGGTTGAAATATAAAACTAACCATAATTAATATGCACACTGTAATTTTAGCCAGAAGCAAGCTGCCTTATACAAGACAAGATTTAAAAGTCTGGTAAATTTCAGTCTTCTTATGAAAGCACAATCATTTTGATTTCAGATTCCCATTACATGGCTTCAGTTTAATTTGGCACAGTATTGTAGAATACTGAATCATTGATTTTCAATGTATGTTTTTGCTTCTGAGATAATGTCCCCCCCCCCCACATTTTCTTTAAACTCTGGGCCATTTCTGCAAGTAAGAGTTAAAGCAAGCACATTCAGTAAACCTATATCCCTGAATTCTGTCAGCATGCAGAGACAATACCCTAATGGCAGTTTGGAAGCCAGAACTCAGCAAGTCACCAAGTGCTAAATGTGCCTCAAATAGAGCTCCCCCAAGTCAAAAGACAAGAGCTAGTTATACCCCCGAGTGTACATGTGTTCATATATACAGTTATAGCTACATAAACATCGTCAGAGATAGCTAGCACAACACATCTGTTCTTTTTGCAATGAAAAATTACTATTCAAATGAGAGGAGTACGGGGTGCATTGTAGCCATTTGCCAAATAAACATTTCAGTGTTTCAGGGAAATGGGGAAAAAAATGCAGAAAAACTGGAACAGCGTAATCAGAGGATAGAATTAAGTCTTATGGAGAGTTATTAGGTATTGAGATTGTTTAGCTTTATGAGCAGAGGATGAAGAGAGGCTAAGATAGCTTAGTTCAAATACTTTTCCTGGAAGTAACTCTTACTGAGACTTCCTTTTGAATAAACATGTTGCTCATTGCAGAATTTGTTATAGAGACTAATTATTTCATGATATATGCACGACAATTATAGTTGCTTAATGATGTTCCTGATTTGAACGAGATAATTAAAATGTGTATCCATATGACCCTCAGCTTCTGTCAGTTTCTTAGAGCTCAGAAGCTGACAATATTCTCTGTTTGTTTAGGCAGAAGGAGTTAGTGTTCCATAACATTAAAGTAGGCTTTTTTTGAAGGAGAAGTTTGGCTTATAAATCCAAGAAGCAGCAGTCCTGATGCAAATTATGTTCCATGTCATATAGAGTAGGGGCCTGCAGGAATGTGAGCTGTTATTTCGGTATGGGGTTGTTTTTTCCTTATGATAAAATGTTCCTCCCCCTGGTGTGAAGTCTAAACCTTCTCCAGCAACATGTAAATCGAAGCTGTTTCTTTCCCCAAAGAGAAAATTAATTAGAAAGGAAAAGAAGCCAGCATGCTTATCGTTTGATCAGGTCCTTGACACAAGTAGTTCATGCCTTTCTTTTAAAAAAAAATGTCTCAGGCTTTTCATGTACACCTGCACTGAAGGCTTCATCAGTTTTATCTGAGTGGAATTATTAAGTTCCTCTAAGCTTGTCCACTAAAGAGGTGTCAACTGTGATGATGGAAGAAGGAGAAAAAACCATCACCAAATGCTGCAAAGTCTTTAGCTTTCTCTGACTGTTTGTTTTTTTGTCCTCAATTGGTAAGGAAACAAAGAGGATTTTAATCTTGTCAAACAAAAGCCTCTGAGTAGCCAGAGGCATCTCATTGACTGGGCTCCAAGTCTTCTCGTTTCAGGTTGCAACATCTTCCTCTTTTGCTGATCCACAAGACTGCCTTTCTTACCTGGGGCTTAAAATGGTGAAGTGTGAAGCTCTTCTTTTTGTTTTGACAGGTGCTCTTTGCTAAACATCCAGTTTGCATTGGTGGTGCTAATACATGAGGGTGGGTGGGGGGAGAAAAGAGAGGGAAACAACTTTGGGTATGTTAATGACCACAGTTAGCAAACCTCTGACTTTAATGTGTTTTATTAGCTAGCTTCACTTTTAGTTCTTAGGGTAAAGTGGAGAAAACAAATTACACTGATAGAAAGAGAGTGTGAAAATTGTGTTCTTTGTTAGGAGCTGCCTGAACATCATCTCTTTCCTTCACCCATCCCCCAAAATCTAATTATGGCTATGATGGATATCAAATCAGCAAACAAATCTGAACTTCCCACTTAGTACCTGCTTGGTACTAAGGACAAACATGGAAAAAATATGTGATTAGCCTGGATGAAGGCCAGGTGCATTATGCTGCCTGTTTAGCTAGTAATTTCAGCTATGGTAAATGATAAATTAAGGACCCACAGTTCTCCACATTTAGAAAGAAATGTAAGGTACAGTTCTATTCCAATTTATTTTGAAATACAAAAATATAGATAATTAATAGTTATTGTAAATAAAAATCATGGAACATTATTATTAAAATTTATATGCTCTCCCATCAGTGATTCTGGGCAGTTTACAAATTATTTAAAATATTAGAAACAAGAAATTAAAAGAGATAAGAAATAAAAGGGGACGTAAAAATGAAAGAGTAATCAACTGGATTGAGGAAAAAAGAAAAAGAGAGAAAGAGAAGAAAGAAATAAGAAAGAATATAAGAAGAGAGAAAAGAAATATGTAAAGAAGTTACTTCCAACCTTTGTAGTGATCACTAAAGTTACAAGCATTTATCTCTTCATACCATATACTATCTTTATCTAAAACTAAATTCTTAAAGCCTCTTCCTTTAAGTCCTGCTGTTAGTAGAAAGTTCAAAAAGGGTAAACAAAAGTAACAATATATTTTATTTTAATATTTTATTTATCAAATAAAACAGCTATATATTTCTATCTTCTGCCACTAACAGTCTTACTCTTTTAAAAATATATATCTTTTTATTATTTACATATAAATATATCAAACACAGTGCGACCATCTAGCATTTCATCCACCATAGAAACCAAAGTGAAAAGCAAATAACATATATGCTACTTACGCAATGCTAATCTTATACAATTATTTTTGACCAACGTATTCATTCTATTACATATATCATATCTAATTTCAGGTCTACTTAGCCTAATTTTTTTCATGTTCTGACTCCCACCTCGTGTTTCCAGCCATTGATAAAATCTATTCCATGCGTCATAATATTCTGTCTCACCTTCGTTTTTTTAATTCTAACATTAGTCTATCCATTTCTGTTCATGTGAAAACAGCAGTGAGAATGGTGTATGCACAGCAATGGAAAAGTGAAAATATCCCTTCAAAAAAGGAGATAATAAGGAACTGTCTTACTCTTTGCTCTTCAAATACTTTGCTGTTTATTTCAGATTCTTAAATTTTAAAGGTTTGAATTAAAGTTTTATTTTGCTCAGGATTAAAGGCAGACTTACCCAGCATTTTCAAATGTACAGTATCATTCCAAAAATTTATAAGAAGTTAATACACAATTTCCAAAAGTGATTAAAAAGTGAGGTTTGCAAACTTAGTGTCCTTAAAAAAGTGTTTGCTGGGGTTGCAAGCAAGATGGATAATTCTGCTTGTCCTAATGTTCAAATCCACCTATTGACCACATATGTGAGCAATCTTCCATCTTCTCTTTATCCAGGTACAGATTTCCAAGAAACTGATCTATTCCTTGGTCTTTGTTATGGTGATTAGCTCTGCTTTTCAAGATCCATCTTCAATTCACCATACCTACTCTGGAAGTCTTTCATTTCCCCTTATTATTTATCTTGCTATAAGTTCTGATGGTTAATGAATCCCCAGTTTAAACTCATTCTTTTGTTTGGCAAGCCAGTAAAGAGGAACATCCAGGAGCTCACTTGATATATATGGAAGACTGAACTGAATGATTTGTTCTTATGGATAGGCATCCAAGCCACAACAAGCATCCTCAGTATATATCATCAATTTGCTGTATAGGAACTAGAATACCCTTGAGCAGTAACGTCAAACTTGATTGCAATGTTCCAAGCTCTGGAATTACCCAGTAGGAAAACTCCATACAGTGGAAGGACGTGGCTTAATACTTGATTTCATTGAGGACCATATCAGGGTTGTGTTTGATCTCAGGGGCCAGAGTAGGCGTGCCCAGCTTAACATCACTCGTGTTGTAGGCCTGAGCATTCTGCTAGTGAAAAGAGTCTCCCAAGCTCCATTTTCAGCTATGACAGCCTCCTGCTGCCCTCTGCCAGGGAAAATGGAGCTCAAGCTCCATTTTCACTGGCAGAGAGCAGCAGGAGGCGAGTCCTTTGCTGTTTCTAGGGTGGCCCCATAGGCCAGATTTAAGCACCATGTGTGCCTTGAGTTTGACATCCCTGCTCTTGAGCATAGATGACCATGGATCTTTCTAAATATTTTTATTTTATTTATTTTGTCAAGCATGTATAAGATAACAGATATAAGTATAAACATAATTCTGAATACAGGATATGGGCATGAAATGGGGACAGTAGGACAGGGACGGTAGGCACATTGGTGCGCTTATGCATGCCCTTTAGAGACTCTTAGAGATAGAGTGAGGTCAACAGTAGACAGTCTAAGGTTAAAGTTATGGAGGTTTGGGGATGAAACCACAGAATCAAGTAGTGCATTCCAGTCATTGACCACTCTGTTGCTGAAGTCGTATTTCCTACAATCGAGTTTGGAGCAGTTTAAGTTTGTATCTATTGTGAGCTGGTATAATGTTGTGGTTGAAGCTGAAGTAGTCATTGACAGGTAAGGCATTGTAGCAGATAATTTTGTGTACTATGCTCAGGTCACACAGAAGGCGGCATAGTTCTAAATTGTCTAAGCCCCAAATTTCAAGCCTGGTGGTACAAGTTATTCTGTTGTGAGCAAAGGAGTGGCGGACTCTTCTTGTGAAATATCTCTGGATTTTCTCAATTGTATTCATGTCTGATATGCAGTGTGGGTTCCAGACAGATTAGCTGTATTCGAGAATAGGTCTAGCGAAGGTTTTATATGCCTTAGTTTGTAACAATATTACCAGAGAAGAAGCTTCGGAGGATTAGGTTAACAACTCTTAATGCCTTTTTGGCAATGCTATTACAGTGAGCTCTGTAGATAATTAGAAATGCGTACTCCAAGGTCCTTGGCAGAGTGAGGGTCATCTACGAGGTTGTATCCACCCAGTTTACAAACCCAGTTTGTATTTGGTGTTCTGTTTTTTTTTGCCAATATGTAAGACAGAGCATTTGTTGGTTGAGATTTGGTGTTGCCAATTGTTTGACCATTCTGACCAGAGGTGGGTTGCTGCCGGTTTGGCCCAGATCAGTCGGACCAGTAGTAGCAGCAGCAGGAGGCTCTGCCCACCCGCCCTGACACTTCTGTGCATGCACAGAAGCATCGCGCACGAGCCAGGAGCACACCCAAACCGGTAGTAAAAAGATTAGCAATCCACCTCTGATTATGCCACATAGTCAAGGTCTCTTTATAGGGCAACAGCATGGTTGGTGGAGTTGAATAGTTTTACATCATCAGTGAAGAAAAGGCACTTGCTTATAATATGATGCAGTTGGTTATGATATGCTCAAATATGATTTGTTACTTTAGCAGGTAGTCAACTATTGTCTATTTCATCCATTTTTGTTGCATTCAACAGTGCAATGTTTCATGGATCTTTCCCTGATGTCTTTGTGTGCACCATTCTTTAAAAAGCTTATTTTATACATAATCTGTGCCAGTTCATTCATTGCATTCTCTCAGCATCTGAACTGTGGTACTGGAAGAATTCACCTTCCATGCAGAGACTATTTGTTTAGAAATCACACAAGACTTTGGGGTCTTCATGGAATTGTAGAGTTGTCCCAAAATATGTTATGGTCCTTATACAGCAGAATTTAGTCTTGATTTATTTTTTAATAACAAGAATTATTCGGTAGATAAAAGTGTTGATCTCGGCAGTGAATAAAGTGTTTTTGAATATTCTGAGATCGTGGAACAGATATTTCAATTTTTCTAAATTTAGAACAAATATCCTTTGTCTTAAGACAAAATTAGGACAAAATAAAATATACAGTATTTTCCATAATGGTTTCAGATAGTCTGGCACCCTGAAACATCCTGGTTTATACCATTGAGACTAGGAAAGTCATTACAAAGAAAACAGCACAAGTGCAATGCCAAGCTACAGTTAATTGAGAAGAGAAAGATGGGATAGAGGTAACAAAGGGTCAGATACTTGTCTGTCTACATTGTCTCTTACCCTCTGCTTTGTCATATCTCTCTATGCAATTTAATTCAATGCAATTTGAAAATGTCAACATGATCCTTAATATTGTGAAAGTGAGTGCTTCACTCTGATTTTGTAAGCAGGTAAGGGAACACTTACTGAGTGAATCGAATGCATTGATTGTTGTAATATCTTTATTGAGATCCAATTGTACTAGATTCTTTATTATCAAGATACTAATATTTTAGCTTTTGAATTGGAACTTTTTAAACATCCTGGGAGACTCTCTTTGCTGGGAAATAATACATGAAATAGCATACTAATTTTCCTGAACCTGTTGTTCTGCTAGACCTCTCTTTGAAATGTGATATTTTTTGCATTTATACTTCAAAGATAACTTTACTTCCATGCCATTGCCACCATATCAAATTGTTTATTGAGGCCTGGATCTTTTGTTATGTTAATAAGAAGGGCTAATTCATTAAAAAATCATTATTGGCATATTGAAACATCTAATGAGCTTTCCTCTCATTGGATGAATCTTCTACTAATGGGATGCTATAGAAATCCCAATATAGATAGTTGATGTTCAAATGTAAGTTTGTCCCCCCCCCCAAAAAAAAAACTCTGAAATTATTCAAATAGATGTGTGAATCTGTTTTAATTATTTATTAATATGTCTAAACAATAAGTTTGCTTTACGCATTTAGGAGAGATTCCAAATATTGAGGGATCAAAGGCAGCCAACTCACATTACCCCTATAAGTATTCATTGTTTTTTCAATTGTTTTGTCACATCTGAATCTTCATGACTGCTGGACAGTAATTTGTCACAATTGCCTGATAGCAACTGTGTCTTTGAATACTTGTAAACTGATGCTTGTGTTTATCAGATATAGTGTCTAGCTGCCATATTTCTTTTGGCTTCTTTTTCTAATTGCTATAGATTTTTTCCCCAATCACCCAAATTTTCATACCCAAAATATGTAAGCTTTAGCTTCATTATTGGCACATCTACTGAGCTGTCTAGTTTCACTTCATCTCATATTGAATGACTTGTTCCTCTTGCTGTCCAAGACACTCCCAACAATTTTCTCCAGCACCATAGTTCAAAGGCATCCAGGGCTATGTAAAGCTCTGAAGGATGATTTGATTTGACAAAGCTTTAGTTGAATTATCCCATCAAAGCAGATTCACAAATCGAAGCAGAGATGTACTGTGAAGCAGTGAACTGAGTGTAGTTGCTTTGAAGTGCTTCGAAGCCTTTTAGAGCATTTTGCAGATTTGAAAGCATTTTCAATTCTATATATGAAGAGTGCCAGGGGAGAGTTTAGTGATGTGAGGGGCTCTTCGATATTAAGGTGAGGAGCCAGCCAATCAGTTTAGTAGCTCATTAATTTTTCTTCCATTCAGAGTTATTTTGGGTGGCAGGGCTGATATTGCTTCAGTTCTCAGCTTCTTTAATGTGACCAACCACAAGTATAGCTTTTCTCTTGCTTGGCCTAATAGAATATTACACTTCTGTGTTGGCCCTGCCAACACAAGTGAGTCTCAACGCTCAGCATGCTAAATATGGGGCTATGTTTTTATTCTGTGCAATCTGAGATACTTTTCATCTCTTGAAAATGAATAAATAAGTGCCAGGCTTACAGTTACAGGCACTGCCCCCAACTTTTTAAAGTCTCAAAATAGGATGAAAAGCAAGGCTACATGTGCCACTTGTGTAATGCCAGCTTTATTTCTATGTCATTATATTTATTTTTTTATTTGTTTGGTCTGATTTTAACTTTAGGTCAATTCCAACTGAGTATGGGTGGTTTACAAAAAAACTCAAGTAAATATAATGCAAGAAACATTAATCCCAAATGCATTACAAAATAGCACTCCAGACAACAAACCAATTTGAAATGGTAGGAGTGTCTATACAATCTACCCCAAGACCTGAGAGAATATTCAGTATTCCAACCTGGAATACTGCATCCAATTTTGGTCACCACATTACAAAAAAGAAAGATGTTGAGACTTTGAAAAAATTGCAAAGAAGAAGAACTAAGATTAAAGGCCTGGAGAAAAAAACATGAAGAATGGTTGCAGGAATTTGGCATGGCTAGTCTAGAGAAAAGAAGGACTGGGATGACACGATAGCAGTATTCTAGTATTTGAGAGGCTGCCACAAATAGGAGGGGGTCAATTTATTTTCCAAAGCACCACAGGGCAGGACCAGAAACAATGGATAGAAACTAATCAAGGACAGAAGCAACCTGGAATTAAGGAGAAACTTTCTAACAGTGAGGACAATTAACCAGTGGAATAGCTTGCCATCAGAAGTTGTGGGTGGTTCATCACTGGAGATTTTTAAGAAGACATTGAACAGCCACTTGCCAGAAATGGTATAGGATCTTCTGCTTGAGTGGGGTGTTGGACTAGAAAACCTCCGAGGTCCTCTCCAGCTCTATTCTGATTGATTGTTTGAATAGCCAGATTTTCAAGGACTTCTAGAACGCCATCAGTGTGGGAGCTCGGATGTAGATCTCATGGGGAGAGAGGGGAAACCTCATTCTAGAGAGCATATGTTATTACAGAGGAAGCATGCTTCTTGGGTCTTGATTGTTTGATTGTACTGGGGAGGTAGAAACCATATAAAATATTCTGTTCAGCCTGTTTCTGCTTCTGCCAATTAATTACAAACTGAAATCTATGACTATGGTAGAAGACCTGAGTCATGCCAGTGACGAAGAAAGGGATAAGTCAAATTTGCCAACTAGCTATGCTAATCATCCTGGTACCCGAGGAATCATAAAGGCAGGAAAGCTACAGATTTCACAAAATCATTCTTCCCAATCCTGTCCAGAAGACACTTTTTCCAATGTTCTTACCCACCCTGGCACCCTACCGACCCAGTGAAGTGATGATCTTCAGCAGGAGATGACAAGCTTTTTACACAAGCACATTGACATTCCTAATACCCAATATATTCACTGATTAGAGACAGCAAAGCACCTATGCCACAATGAGAAATCAATAGTCATTCTTTTGAATCATGCCAAACCTTCACTGCAGAAAATATATGGGAGAGATTAAATGTTAAGTTTTAAAACAAATTTCCTGTTTCCTAAGGCTAAGATTAGACTCTCTGTATATATCTAAAGTTAGGAGGGAGGTTTATATAAGTGCTTTGTGAACAGAACTTGTGACACCAATGTCAACAGTAAGTCTTCATATCTTCCAATATTTATACCTAAGTAGGAAAAGAAATCTTATACAGAAGTGAAATTATGGAACTTGCAGCGCAATGGAGAACAATCAACGAAGTCTATTATTGTCTGTTGCTCTCTACTCAATTGCTAGTCAGGTAGAATCCATTTGCACGTAAAAGTAGTAGAGAGAAAGCAACATTCGGAAAAGAGAACAATAGAAAAGAAACATGTTAGGAGTTGTCGTAGTCAAAACTCCATATATAGTATTAGGAAAAGTTTTATAATGTGGATTTCCCTATTGTTAATTTGCAAAAGGAACAGTCATAGGATAGAAAAACATGTGCAAAACTGATATGGACCTTAATTAAACTGAACTGTATATCCCTAATTAGAAATATTTATTAAATATGGAATAAAAACTGTTCAGGTAAATAAATGTTACTTTGAAAACATGTTCTCCACTGGATTTTAATTTCTTTCCTAAATCTCTGGGGGCACCTTCATTTGTTAAAGAATATAACATCGTTCTGATGAATGTTATTGATCAGAAACAAGACTCTATGCCTTCTGAGTAGCTTGTGGTATCATTATGTAACTTTATGCCAAATAATAAACAGGGCACTATATTTTATACCTAATTATTTTTACCTAGAATTAACTAAATTGTGTTAGCAAAGTCCTCTGGAAATCTTCTGAGAAAATACCCAAAGAAAAACAATCAGAATTACCACCAATATCCTGCAGTTCATCAGTGAATAGCCAGTGCAGTGTAATAGGTAAGGTGTTTGACTTTGACTTTGACTAAGGGTTATCTGGGAGTGTTAGGAACATAATCTAACGATTGGGTTGGCAATATATAAATCATGTAACAATGCTGTACCTGTTTCTTTAAATCATGCTGTAAATGTGATTGGTTGCTGTTTCCTCAATCGGCCGTAAGATGGAGCCAGAATCACTGTTAGATGCTGATCTGATCTGAGTGTTTGGAAGCTGGCTGTTAGAAGTGCCGTATAGTGATCAGCGTGAGCTTTTGTAAGTTTTGCAACTGCTAGCAAACTTTGTGTACCGGATTGTTTGTATGATTATAGATTATGTTATTGGGATTATCCCTTAACTGATAGACGTTGATGACTAACTGTCTTAACCGTGTATGACTTGGACTGTGTGATGGACTCTGATACCTCTATTTCCACGAAAGTAAAAACCTATTTAAACCACAGTGTCTCCGTACGCTGGTTTGTGTGTTCTCCAACACTACTCTCACAACGCTTCTCTGAACGCACTCGCTCTCCCAACGGGGAGCTTACCTTTGAATTCTAGAAGGAATAGTTGTACTCTGTTGACTTATATAGTTGGTGCTATAGATGACAACCAAGTTGATATAGTCCTCCTCAAATGCCATTGACATGTATCTTACTCTAACCTGATTCTAACTGTTGGTTGAGAAGTTTCCTGTACATAATTTTAGCAATAAATCAATTAATTTAAACCTTTGTATGTGGATTTGGTATTTCCACATCTGGCAGTTGATGCAATGGTTCTATTCATGGCTGTTGTTGGATTAGGGCTTAGGGCATTTTAGTGTATAAACAAGATTCATTTTCACTTTTTCTGGAAAAAGAACGGAAAAGCCGCTTCAGGAGGAAAAAATGGTGGAGTGAAGATGGCTCCACTTAAAGCAGATCTGATAACCCCAGTAAAACTGTGGAACCAATGAGTAAACCGGTTCTTCAAAATATCTCCAGACACATGTGCTTGAGGAGACATGAGATTGCCTACAACTGCTCCAGGCAGCTGCTCCTTGAGGAGACTGTAAAGTGGTATTAAGGAGTCTGCAGTGGGTTTAGAGCTCTCAGAGATGAGGAAATAGCTGTCTTGCTCAAAGTTGCTTGGTCAGCAACTTTGAAAGGACACTAAGTTTGATGTTGATCTGTGACCATAATAAAAATTATCTAACACTAAGTTTACCTAGTTTGTTTTCCAATCATTTAAAAAAAAAAACCTCTTGGTAATTTCTTTATAGCTATTAGAAACCTTTGCATCGACAATTTGAAAGCATCAGATGAGTTTCCTTCAATCCTTAACAAAACAAAAAGGATTTAACTAACTATAGCAATAGCAACAGCAATAGCAGTTAGACTTATATACCGCTTCATAGGGCTTTCAGCCCTCTCTAAGCGGTTTACAGAGTCAGCATATTGCCCCCAACAACAATCCAGGTCCTCATTTTACCCACCTCGGAAGGATGGAAGGCTGAGTCAACCCTGAGCCGGTGAGATTTGAACAGCCAAACTGCAGAACTGCAGTCAGCTGAAGTAGCCTGCAGTGCTGCATTTAACCACTGCGCCAGGTAAGTTAGTAACTAACTTACTAACAAGTTCAAGAACCATAAAAATGGGAACAAACAAAGCAAAAAGGTGATTAAAACTTTGATTTTCGAAAGTTACAAATAAACTAAGAGTCTGGATAGATTTGAAATAAGATTTTGCGATTAATTACAGAAAACAGTTCCTGTAGTAAAAATATTTTTTTTGAAGTAAAATAAGATTTTTTTTTAAAAAAAAAGATATTACAGGGAACTAAAGAGTACAATTAAAGGAGAAGAACACATAAATTTGTTTTACAATTACAAAATAAAGCAAAATATTCTAACATTGGACATATCGATGGATGTTTTTCAACTATGGTTAGAATGCAGCATTGCAGGTTCACCCTGCCCACTGCCAAGAGTTTGATCTTGATTGGCTCAAGATTGGCTCAGACTTCTATCCTTCCGATGTCGGGAAAATGAGGACTCAGATCATTGAAGGCAATATGCTGACTCTATAAACTCTTTAAAGGGGGCTGTAAATCACTATGAAATAGTATATAAGTCTAAGTTCCACTGCCATAGCCTCATCGCTGGATAGTTGTGGTTTAGTAGGTGTTTTCCTTTTAAGAGTGAATATTCAGCTGCCTACTTTTTCTTCCTAAGACTTCACACTGCAGCATGTCTTTGGAACTTCCCATGGGGCTGCTGCTGTGGATGCTTCCTAGACTTTTGGCCCTTTATCAGGCAGGGGTAACTGATCAACGTTGAGCTGTTGGAGCTTTCCTGACATGGGTGATTATGGGGATACTGTAAAATCCATAATTTCAGGCAAGGATTATAACTTCCTTTATTTAGCACCATCATAATTTCAAATGTTCATTGAACGAATGGTCATAAATGGAGGACTACCTGTACAATCAACCACAACTAAAATCCATCTTGAAATGATGCAGGAAAACAAACACAATTGCTCCTGTATTGACTATTATGAAATAGTTGTATCAAATACATCAATGGTTCCTTAATGCTGTTGGAGGAAGAAACTGATTGATACTCTGCTGTTGCTTATGGGGTTAACCAGGTAGTTGCCAGAGACTGTCAACTGATAGGTAAGAGATTTAAAGGCATGCCTGTGAGTTGGTCAGCCCTTATTTGGAACTTAATGAGGAAGATCTCTAAGAGTTGATTGCTTTATAAAGAGGATGATGAGAACAAGAAGTAGATTTCCCCAAATCATCCCAAATTCATTTTATCAAAACTTAAATTAGTTATTGCGTTTTCTAATATGTTTTATTTTAAATTATAATGAAATATATCAAAAATAAAATAATGTAAAATGTATATAATTACGAATTAGTATACATTACAGTATTAAAAATAAACTAAGAGTTTACTATACTTTTTCTTTCTTTTTAATTAAGTATGCAGCATATGACCAAAATAACAGAATAATAGACTTGGAAGGAATCTTAGAGGTCTTCTAGTCCATTCCCCTGCTCAGGCAGGAAACCCTATACTATTTGATACAAATGGTTGTCCAATGTCTTCTTAAAACGTCCTTGGTTAGAGCACCCACAACTTCTGCTGGTGTGTGACCCCACTGATTAATTGTTCTAACTGTCAGGAAATTTCTCCTTGGTTCTATATTGGTTCTCTCCTTGATTAATTTCCATCCATTGCTTCTTGCTTTCTGGTGCTTTAGAAAATAGTTTTCTTTGTATCAGCCCCTTAAAATTAGGCTGATGAGATGATTGAGACAGATCCTTTTATGGAACATTGAATCACATGCGGATGTTGATCAACAATGGCATGAAGTCTTAGAAAGGAAATGTAGGTGAATATTCATTTTTTTCTAAAATAAAATAAAATCTCCTGAATCTCAACCATTAGTCAACTTCATTAATAATAGCAGAATTGTGGAAAGGGATCTTTTCAGTTACTATATGTTTTTCCTCTCATTATTCTTTTGGCATCTTCATCTTTATTATCATTTGTACGAGTGGCATCAATGCCATCAGTGTCCCTGAAAGAACAATTTTATGCCAAAATGTCCATTCAGTTTTTCTTTATGATTGTTTCTTTTGTGGCATTTCTAGGTGTTTCTTTAGTCTGGTATTATTGTTTATCTTTTTTTTAAAAAAAGGAATTTTAATATAATGAATCGTGACAGTATCCTTAACTTTTTTGAATTATTTTTTCAATAGGAAGATACACACACACACACACACACACACACACACACACACACACACACACGGAGGAAGAACTTGTCAATTGATCCACCCAAGATGTTTGAAAGATCCATTGGGATAGTTTCTGAAGTGTTGATGGATAATTCAACGGAGGCCTTAACTGTTTCTTAGAATAGGGAAGTAATGGTTAACCTTGGATTTGGCTTGCCTAAGCCTTGAGCTCTGTGTACATGGATCTCTGTATGATCTGTTCAGAGTTAGATTCTGACTGAGCTGGATCTGTAATTATGGCTGGGGCGAGGTTTTGTGCAGTTTCCTGGGCTAAGTTGAATCCCATTATGACTTCTGTCACCTATGGGTTGTCTATGGCTCTTGTGGGGTGGGGCATGGGGGGGTGATATTAAGCTGGGTCCAGTAGGGGGAAATGCTTCTGTGTGTGGAAGGAAATGGTTCTTTATGTCCTGAATGAGATGGTACTCTGCTTTTTCCTCAAGAGTTCTTCATTGGATGAAGCCATAGTGGACAATTTTCAGCCAGATTTCAGACTATTTTTTTTTTTTTGTAGTGATAGGCCTACAAAATGCTTGGAGGAGGCAGATTATCTTTGCCCCTTTTAGCCAATATCAGACAAGTCTAGGATATAGTATCAAGATGACATTGATTATACCTATACCTTTCACTAGCCAGGATAGGGGAACTATATATATTCTGCCCTTATTTGATCTCTCACTGGATTTCAACATTATCAATCATAATATCCTTCTGGGCTGGCTGAGAGGTTGAACGTAAGAAGCACAATTCTTCAGTAGTTCTCCTCTTTCCTCCAAGGCTGTTTACAGTCAATTCAGACTGGTGGAGGGAGCTCTGGACTCTGCTTTTGCCTTGTGGAGTGTCACTGTGTTCAACTTTCTCTCCAATGCTTTTTAAAATCTATATGAAATTGCTGGAAGAGGTCATCCATTTGCCTGGAGTTAAAAATCATCAGCTCAATAAGGACAAAACCAAATGACTTTGGGTTTTAGGGCCACCCTTACAGTGCGTTCCCATCTTTAACTCTGGCTGGGATTATATTGTCCATTCAGAACTGCCATGCAATCTAGTGGTTTGCCTGGAGCAACAGCTCCAGAGGTGGTTTTCAGCAGGTTCTGACCAGTTATGGAGAACCGGTAGTAGAAATTTTGAGTAGTTGAAAGAACTGGTAAATACCACCTCTGTGGCCACTCCTCCATCTATTCTCTGCCTCCCGAGTCCCAGCTGATTGGGAGGGAATGGGGATTTTGCAGTAACCTTCCCTGCCACACCCACCAAGCTACACCACAGCCACCAAGCCACGCCCACAGAACCGGTAGTAAACAATTTTGAATTCCACCACTGCAAGCTCCCGCTCAAAGAGCAGATAGCAGTCATAGTCTGGAATGTCTTTGCTCAAATTCATGTTGTGTGTCAGCTGTATCATCTCTCAGATTGGGAGGAACTGCTCGCTGATCACCTCTCTATTTTAATATGCATTCTATATGAGATTGCCTTTTAAGTGCATTCAGAAACTAAAGCTGATCCACAAGCATGCATCATAACAACAGTATGTAACAATATTGCTGTGTAAGTTGCACTGAGTCAGTAAGCTTTCTGTTGCAATTCAAGATGGTGGTTGTCACCTTTAAAGCCCTACATGAGATAAGTCAGATTACTCATGAGACACACACACACACATCCTTACTGATGGACAGTGTCACCTGGCAGGATCTTAGAAATGTGTCTTCTTTGTCATGGTTCTACCTTATGGAACAGCCTTCCTCCAGATATGAGTTTTAGAAAGCAGTAGAGATCTGGCTTTCCCTCCCACCTATGCATTGCAGCCAGGATATTGATGGAGCTAGCACATTGTGCTGGATTCTTGGGTGGCAACTTTGATTTCCATTTTAAGTTATCTTTGTGTTTTAATTATATTGTATTTTTTTCTGTTTGATGCTCAGAGTTCCTTCTGGTAGATGTGTGACTACATAAAAGCCTTTAATGAACTAACTAACTAACTAACTAACTAACTAACTAACTAACTAACTAACTAACTAACTAACTAACTAACTATTTAGATAGATAGATAGATAGATAGATAGATAGATAGATAGATAGATAGATAGATAGATAGATAGATAGATGATAGATAGATAGATGATAGATAGATAGATAGATAGATAGATAGATAGATGATAGATAGATAGATAGATAGATAGATAGATAGATAGATAGATGATAGATAGATAGAGAGAGAGAGAGAGATAGAGAGAGATAGAGAGATAGAGAGATAGAGAGATAGAGAGATAGAGAGATAGAGAGATAGAGAGATAGAGAGATAGAGAGATAGAGAGATAGAGAGATAGAGAGATAGAGATAGAGATAGAGAGAGATAGAGACAGAGACAGAGACAGAGACAGAGATAGATTCCATATGAATTGCTGGCAAGTTACTTACTGTATATTGATTAATTAAAACCTTAAAATGTTAAATGTTTTCATTTTAAATTTTTTTCTTACCATCACTAATATTCCATTCTATGTGTTGTCAAGCTCAGACCACAGGGCACAGATCACTCAAGAAGCAAAAATCATGGAAACTTCAATATAGTAAAGAGTTTTAATGAACACATTAGGGATAAAACACATACGTTTGTTAACTTGAGTATTATTAATAGTAAGTGAATTAGGGCATCATTTATTTGAATATTTGGAATCTCTATTTTCCTGGGGTTTCAGCAATGTGAACTGACTGCTATTTATGGAATCTGCAACTGACTCTTGTCCTGTTTGCATTGTTTACATTTAACATTTCCAGCTCCTCCACAATTGCTCATAAGTTTCCATTTCCAACAACTTTGTAAATTAAAACTGGTTAAAATAGTTTTGTTTGGACTGTATTTATAAAAGCCAATTAACAGTCATTCCACCACACCTGCCTCATTTCAGAATTCGGGGTCCTCACTATCCCTAATCTGGGAACATACCCTGGATGGATCAGTTATATTCAAACCAAGCGATCCTGAAGACACCTTGGAGTGAGACTATATAATTCCTTATAGGTCAGTGATGGCTAACCTTTTTGTCCTCGCGGGCTGAAAACATAAGAGTGCATGCCGACACAACCCCCACCCCCTCTTGGGCCTAACAGGCCACCATGAAGCCCCCTGTGACCAAACATGGGGTGCAAGAGGGTGGGGGGAACCCAGGGAGCACAGTCTTCCACATGCACAGCAGAAACCTGGAAATTAGCTGGCCAGTGGGAGGTACCAGTGACGTGTGGTGAGGTTCATGACTGGTGAGGCAAGCGAGCAAAAGCCACCCTATGTCTGCCAGCACCAGCCGCCCCCGAAGCCCCAAAACGTCCTGCTCTATGGATGCTGCGTCCACCATAGAGCAGGCGATGGCCATAAAGCAGGACACGCCGAGGCTTCAGAGGCGGCTTTCCTTTATGCTTTTATGTAAAAAAAAACAAGCAAACCAGACGTGCGCTCGAGAGAGGCGGGGGGCAACTGAGGGGTTGACAGGGCACTGATTTTGGCGCGGTCTTGCTGCCTCACTTAGAACTACCCACCAGAAACGAAGCAGTCTTGTGGCCCCCAGTGGCCCCTTTGCTCGCGGGGTGCAACAGCCCACCCTTTGACTCACTGTTTCCTTCCAGGTGGCTGGAGAGCCGCCTCAAGGCGTCCCACCTCAAGCTACCTGCAGCAGCGCTTCCCTCCCTCTGAGCCCCGCCTGCCTGCCTGCTGGCAGTGACCCTCCAGGTGTCTTCTTCACCGGGCAAGCCTTCTGCAGGGCAAGGGGGTGTGACTGGGCAAGGCGGAGTTGGGAGGGGGGGCAGACAAACTCCATGCCCGCCTCTTTCTTCCAGCAGTGCCAAGTGTCGCTGGTGGCAAAGAGCTCAGCGTTGTCGCCCAGCTGCAGGGGAGGGCATTGGGTGCGGGAGACCAGCCTCCGGGAAGCTCGCCTCTCCGGACGGCCCTGTAAGCCCCACACTCCCCTCCGGCTCACTCCATCCCATCTGCCAGAACTTCTCCCATGTGCCGTCATGAGGCGAGCGCTCTGCTCCAGACTGGGCACTGCTGCGGCTCTTGTCCTGACACCTGTGCCTCTTTCTGCCAGCCCACCCAGCCCATTCCTCCCCCATAAAAGACCCACCTCTGCTGGCAGGCTGCCCCTCTCTTCTCAAACAAGCTGCCCTCCCTGCCTCTCCCCCCTTTCCTCTCTTCTCAAACAAATACTCTCTCAAATTGAGTGTTTGCTTGAGTGAAATAAAGAAACAAACACACACACACACACACACAAAAATTACTTACAATAAAAAATTACTTACAAATTACAATAATTTTGAATTCCTCCCCCCCTCCCTCTGACTCACATACCTTTTCCAGCTGTGTCACAGAGGATTTTAACTCTGCTCTTGTCTGCCATGATGAAAATGTGAAAATGTAAAAAGAAAAAGGCAGGCTGGGCTAGTTGCTGCTAGAGTCACCATGTGGATGACTCTGCTTAAATTTTTTTAAAAAGCCTCTAAAAAAGTGCCCTCTGCAGGAGGAGGCGAGAGAACCATGTACCTCCTTTGCATAAGGAATTTTCTGCCTTTTAACCCTTGCTTAACTCTGCTCAAGTGATCATAAAGATAGACAAAAGGACGCACATGGTTCTCTCGCCTTTTCCTGCAGTTAAGCACTAAGCAAAGTCATCCACTGTGACTCTGCAGCAACTACCTCAGCCGTTTTCCTTTTAATTTTTTTTTCTTTTCATGATGATTCCCCCCCCACCGCCTTCACATCCCTGGGAGGTACACACACATGTGCGGTGGAGCTGGGCTGAGCGACGGCTCACATGCCCACAGAGAGGGCTCTGTGTGCCACCTGTGGCACATGTGCCATAGGTCCACCATCACTGTTATAGGTAATGACCCATTCTATGAATTGTACTCTGAAATCTACTAATAACCAATTTTTATATTATGTGATCTTGACAGCTTGGAAGCTAAAACATATAAAGTATGTTAACTAGAGTAATAAAATTGGAATAAAGTTGTTGGAACCGAGTATGTCTAGTTTAATGAAAACAAGGCTTAAGGGTAACATCATAGCAGTGTTTCAATATATCAGGGGTTGCCACAAAGAAGAGGGAGTCAAGCTATTCTCCAAAACACCTGAAGGTAGAACAAGACAATGGGTGGAAACTAATCAAGGAGCAATGCAACCTAGAACCAAGGATCAATTTCCTGACAGAACAATTAATCAGTGGAACAACTTTCCTCCAGAAATTGTAAATGCTCCAACACTTGAAGTTGTTAAGAAGATGTTGGATAACCATTTGTCTGAAGTGGTGTAGGGTTTCCTGCCTGAGCAGGGTGTTGGACTACAAGACTTCCAAGGTCCTTTCCAACTCTATTAGTCTGTTTGTTCTGCTTATACTCTTCAGCAAGCAAATTGTTATATTTTGAACTGCTTGCAGTTTCTGAATAGCGTTCGAGGGCAGCTTCATCAGAGTATTAATAGGTCATCCCGGAGTTAACAAGAGTAGGTGTAAGGGAGACCAAAATATTCCTACCATCTTGGGCTGCAACCCGTGGCCAGATAAAGTTGGGCAAATATTAGAACATCCAGCTATGTCTTTCACAATAACTGAGAGTTGAGAAAGCCTTCCAAGTCACAGAACTGCATCTTTCGGGAGAGAAATGCTTATCTTGGCTAACTAGAGTAATATTTGAAGCAGAGAAAAAATAGATAATTTCTATACAACTTCATCTTTTTCCTGTACCAATAGTCCATGAAAAATATTGAAAGCCATTGGGAGAGCCAAAAGAACAAAGTTGAGCCCACTTCTCCCATCAAGAGCTCAGCAAAGATTGTACCAGAGTGACCGTTGCTGTTTTCATCTCATATCCATGTCTTGACTGAAATGGAAACAGATAATCTGTGTTGTCTAGGGGTATTCTGTCATTTTAGTTTCACCTCATTCATGATCATCTTTCCTGAAAAGATAAGGCAATCATTATCTAAGTTGGTCAGATCCACCTAGAATTTCCTTGAAGTGGGATTGCAGGTGGTTTGTCACTGCCTTTTTCAAAGTGGGCATCATTTTGTCTCGTCATCTCCACTATTGGTCCCACACTATTGGTCCTGCAGCTTCATGACAATTGGGCATGGATCTAACCCATGGGTGGAAAAATTCACATCACAAACTACCTTTTCCAGTTCCTCAGAATTAGCAAACTTGAATTTCATCCCAGCTAACTTTGCAAGACTTTATCCCATTCACCTTTGCCCCTGCCCATGTTGAATCATGAGTGATTTTCAGAGAAATGTTGCACAACGTTCTCACATCAGCACTCAAAAGATCTTCATACAATTATCCCCCAATAGATGCATGTCACTGTGAAAATAACTGACAGAACTCGAGCCACTAATGCATTGACAGCAGAGGATTAATTTTGCTTCACTACTCTTATCAATACAGTGTATAGCTGAATATGACCTGTTAACCATATTTTGTCAAGTTTACCTTCACATTCTTTCTCCCACAATATTTTGGGAGATTTCTCTGCTTCTTCATCTCCCAGTGTTTCTCAGCAAGTCAAGACCCTTTTACCCAGGATCTGTGGACACAAAGAGGCTGTTCTAGAGAAATGTCATCAAGTACTCTAGCCATCTCCATCAAGTGCATTAAGCATTCACTTTCCTTTCCAAGATGACCCAACCTTGGTCACCATTGTCATCCAATCTCCCCACTAAACTCCTTCAGACTATCTGACATATGACATCAAGGACATGATCTTCCATCAGCACCTCTAATAATGTCCAACAAAAATTTCAGAATAGCAACATACCATCCATTGGAATGCAATCATTTCAGATTGTTCTCCTTGATCACCAACTCCCCAGATGATCTGATATCAATTGCCATTTAGGCATTAAAAAAAAAAAGTTTAATGGTCCATATAAATAAAACAGGTATTAAGAAAGTTGAATGGTAACTTTAATCTGAAAAATTAAATTCCATATCCTAACCCAGGGCTGTCGAACTCCTAGCCTGCGGTCCAGGTTCATCACATACTGGCCATGCCCACAGCCAGTTTAGCACAGGGGGAAAAAAGTCACGATACATCACATGATGCCCCCTGACACCGCGAGTTTGACACCCCTGCCCTAGCTATAGAAAATAACAATATCTGGCGCTTTTCTACTTAAGGTGAAAAGTCCTCTCCAAAAGAAAAAAAGTTAAAATTGATCTGTTTTCTTCAGAAACCAATTCCGCTTTACATTATCAGTTTTCTGAAACATTTTAAGTTGGCCGGCCTGTTCTGTTTATTGTATTTGTTCTTGCCAATGCTCTTTTATGTTGGCATTTTATTGTTCTTATTGCATTTCATGACTGCATGACTTTTTTTTTGTATTTATTATGCCTTCCCCAGATACCTTTTGATGAAAGACCGTTTTTAAAAATGCAGTCTGATTCATTCCGTGCTTATCTATAAGGAAGCCCCACTGTGTTTTTATTGGGTTTACTCTGAGATAAATGCACAGGATTGCAGTTTGAGAAAGAGACAACAGAGAGAATCTTCCAATAAAGAAATCCTCCCCCCCACCAACAGTTTTTTTTTTTTCATTTCACTAGTTGCTACTGATCCGACTCAAACTATCCATTGCTGCCTACCTGCCCTTACTACCAGAACATTAAAGCTTATATGAAAGATTGCTGGAGTGAATACTAATTGACAGGATTGGGCCCATGATGAACACCTGGGGCTGTCATTATATTCAGATAAACAGATGGCTGCAAGGAGCTTGTTTGTAGTTCTCAAAATTATTTTGTCAATGGTGCCATCTCCTGGTAGATAATTGCTAAGAATTATCTCCGAAATGCTTTTGCCTCTGAATCCCCGCTAATATTTATTGACATTATACTAAAATTGCAAATTTTACAAGAAAAGAACTAGCTTAATCTAGTTGCCTTGACATCTTTATTTTCTTGCATGCAACTGCTAAGGTGCTTTTGGTTATTGCTGTTGTTGTTGGCAGTAGTAATAGTGTCAAAAGATCATTCAAAAGCATCATTCAACAACTCTTTGTATAATTAGATCCTTTTAGGAAAAATAGGCCTCAGCAAATGTGTTTATCTTTTCAATTTTAGTTGTTTTTAGCTGTGATACTTTATGCCTTTATCTTCAATGAACACGTCAGGTAAGGTAACTTGTGAAAGAAGGGCTAGCCACAGATATCTTGGGCAAGATATGTTTGACTAATTTAATAGAAAATTGTTATATCATTTTTTTTTCCTTACAAGAATTCAAAGCTGATTGACTAAAATACACTATAAGTACCGAAAAAATAGTGTGATCTGTTCATCTATTTACTCATGTTTGCTAGCTCTGGATTCAGTCATGGCTAAAGAAACTTGACATCAGACTTAATTTTATTTTTAACTAGGCTTCGAACATGATATAATCAGGGACAGAGATTGGCAGTGTAGTCTCTCAGAATCCTGGCCCATGTGTTCTGTTTCAGATGGTATATGTAGATCCCAAAGTTAAATAACAGTACAGTAAATAGAAAATAATGGCTGAAATCTTTTTGAATTCACCAAACCATCTACAATTTGGGAATTCCCATCTCGAATTTCACAAGATGTTGTCGAAGATGGTCAAAATCGCAAAAGGTTTTAAGAAAGAATGGTCATCCTGCAGCCTCTCACAACGTTTAGGACAATTTAAAAGACACTACTCAGATAAAACTGGATAATGTATAAGAATTTTTCATTGATCTGGGGAAAAAAAGTTGATGAATTAGAACCTGCTGCATTTTAAACCTGGGCATCCATTAAGATTTGGACTTGATTAAAAAAAATCCACCACATCTCATGGAACAGAAAAATTATGTAAATCAGGGGTACCCAACCCAGTCCACAGCATGTCAGAAACTAAGCCATGCAAAAAAGCGAAGCCTCATTCATGGGATGCAGGCAGAACATGAAACCATGCCCCCTCTGGTTTGTGGAAAAATCTCTCTCCATACAACCATTTCCTGATGCCCAAAAGGTTGGGGGCTGCTGATGGAGATGATTGCTCTATTTTTAAACTGGATCGGAACAAATTCAACAATTTCCTCAGGGCAGCAGGTCCCCTAGTGGTGGCATATTACAGATGCACAGGAAGCCAGGGAGGCTGCAAATCACTGGAGAAATCATTGTACTTTAAAAGATACAAAATGCATGCCTCTTGGTTACCTTGTAATTCTATGGCACCAAATTATGCTGATTTTATCAGAGATTTACCTTAATTTAAATTGTTATCCTGTATATTGTACTGTCCACATATTTTATGAATAGTATGAAATGATGTTCTGCTTAAACTTATATTTGTGTTTGTATGTATAATGTGTTTTATTAGTGTTGTACTTCAGTGATTGCATGACCTCTGCCATATGCTAAATAAAAATAAAACCTTGTAACTAAGTAATTGCAAACACACAATGCTCTACATATATGCTCTTTGAAAGAATGTCTAAAGCAAATTTGCATGAGAATTGCTAAAGAAAAATGTGAAGAGAATTTCTTTGTCAGACAGTGGTCTAAAAGCTGAGCTTCAAAAATTACTAAGGCTATATTCCACTATTCCAGGGATCCCCAAAGTGGTCTATCAACCTCCAAGAGTCAATGCAGCTATCTATTATTATTATGGCTCCTCACACAGTCAACCAGATGTCTAGACTGGATTTGGAATTTTTGACCACTTATCAAGTCCTTCTCAAGGACAGGGATAGGCAGATGTGGGTGTTTGATGGTGTTACAGACATCATTGCAGGTTGTAAACTGTTCCAAGTAAAACTGCCTTTTGCAATTGGCTAGTGGTGATTTGGTTGATGATGATGGTGTTGAAGTGGTGCTGTGGTTGTTTTTGGATTGCACCATTGATACCTATTGCTATTACTAATTTTGCAGGGACGCAGTGGCTCAGTGGCTAAAGACGAAAGGCAGTAAATTTCCTTCATATTTAAATGTTCCTTTTTAAACATTTCTGATGGGGCAAAAGCAGTACAGTACTGCTACTAAGGTGGCTTATTGGCTAAGACCCTGCGCTTGTCAATCAGTAAGATTGGTGGTTCAGCAGTTCAAATCCCTAGCACTGTGTAACAGAGTGAGCTCCCGTTACTTCTCCCAACTTCTGCCAACCTAGCAGTTTGAAAGCACATAAAAATGCAAGTAGAAAAATAGGAACCATGTTTGGTGGGAAGGTAACAGCATTCTGTGTGCCTTCGGCATTTAGTCATGCCGGCCACATGACCATGGAGAAGTCTTTGGACAGTGCTCGCTCTTTGGCTTTGAAATGGAGATGAGCACACCCCCTAGAGTCGGGAATGACTAGCACATATGTGCAAAGGGAACCTTTGTCGTTACTAATTTTGCTCTCTTTTTCTATAATCATTTTATGCTGTGATTTTCTCCAGTTCTTTCTCTTCTATTCTGCTGTCTCTAAATACTGCAATGTCCACTATCTACAATAGATGATTTTGTCTTTCTTACCAACAATTGTTAAGTCTGCAGGTGCTTATCTGTTGAATTCTAAAATCCCAGAGCAATGAAAATGAAGAAAATGAAACTTCTTCATTTTCTAAGACCTTTTTCTATGTTGTGGTTCCATCAGTTCTTGCTTGCAGACAAATGATATCTCTTGCAAATCTTCCAATGAACCACTGTTGCTGTTTTGTCAAGCCACACATTCTGTGCTATCTTCTTGCAACAGCTAGAAATGAATATTATCTCCTCTATCTGCCACATTCTAACCTCTCCAAATTCTCTGAAGTAGAATATTTGTGGCACAAACTGATCAAATAACCATCATTGGTAAATAAGAATTTGAAATTTTATTGCATTTGTTCAAGTCTAACATAATAATCGCACCATCATATTACCTCTCTATAAAATGCACTTTCCCTTTTCCAAAGTTCCATAGTTTTGAGAGAAAGGACTGTTATTTCAGGTAATCTGCTCATAAATATTTTCAACCATGAGACATGAACTATTAAGTTAATCATTACAAGGATATATAGAAGTGGAAGCCAACTTGATGTAGTTGGTTAAACTGCTGGACTAGCAACAAAAAGATGATGAACTCAAGTTTTTGTTAGGCACAAAAGCTAGTTGGGCAACTTTGACCAACCATTCTTCCATAACCCCACCCTGTTTATGGTTTGCTGTTATAGAGGAAAACAGAAAAGAGAGTGTTATGTTTGCCACCTAGAGCTTTATAAAATAAAGGGAAGATATGAATTTATTAAATCTAAGTAATGCTGAAGCCACTTTTTCCCAAATGGAAAGCTCAATTACTTCTGACTACTGTTTAATTCAAATGGATTACAACTAATCATACTTTTCTACCCAAGATATAGAAATGTATTAGTGGTTTGATTTTGCTAATTCAGTAATTTTGTATAACATTTTGCTACCATTTTAATAAAAAAGAGACAGCCATCTTTTATCTTCAGAGACTTATTTAAAAGGTAAATTCCATATATCTAAGACTCCAGAGAGATACAAGTCCTGTGGGAAGTTTGGAGGTGTACTTAAAAATCTCTAAATGTGCCTGATAAGTGCTAAACTAATTGTTTAGCTAAAACAAATAACAGAATTTTGAAAAAATATAACCATTTACATCCTAAGATTTTTGATAGAGACTATCTAGATTGAGTTGGAGGCTTTACAGCACCATTCTTGTCCAGAACTGGAGAGAAAGGAAGGGAAGGAGAAAGAAAAAAAGAAAGAAAGAAAATTAATTATTTCTTTTAAGAATTTATCAGTTTATGTAGAGCTTTATAATTTAAGCCAATTTTAAATTAAATCATATTATTCCTGATAATCACTTTGGTGTTGGAAAAGACTCCTGAGAATGCTACAAACAGCCAAGAAAACCAACAGATCATCAACAAACTAACCCAGCCCAGAGTTCTCATTGACCAAGTTCAAATTATCCTACTTCAGACACAATATGAGATGATCTAGCTTTCTAGAGCAGACTCTACAAAAAGAAAGATTGAATGAAAGAATAGGACAATCAGCAACAATATGGATGGACTTAGTTGTGATGATGAGTGTGTGGTTAGAAGACTCGAAAGGCCATATTATCATGGAGAAAATCTGCCTATGTGATTGTTAAGTGTCAACAATGAAGGCAAATATACATGTCCCAGAATAATGTTGCAGGATCTGATCTGGGTTGGTTACTAGGATCAGAGGTTTAATCTTCCGAGCTTTCAGACTTGGGCTGGAGTCCATTCGCAGGAAACTTTTCTGTGGGTCACATTCTGGTACAGAGACCCAGATTGGATCCTGCAGTCAACAATGACTTTGTGACAATAATCAATCAAGCAGTTCCTGACTTTTGTGTATTGTGAGGGAAGACGCAGGAGCCATGGAACAGAGTGCAAGATCTTTATTGGTTACAAGATGACAGCGATTCGATTCCCTGCAAATGGACAGGGTATTTATACTCTCCGGAACATCAACTGTCATTAACTGTCAATTTACCATCCAATCACAGGCTGTGCTGCGTCCCAGCCAATCATGGCGCAGCACAGGCTGTTGCTGGCTATACAACACTGACAATTAAAAAATGTGTTTTTGTGTGTTTGTGTTTAGTAGACTCTAACATAGGAAATCACAATCTGAAATTGAGGGCCATATCTGATCCTAACCATTAAAAAGTGTAAATATACCTCCCAGGAATGTTATGGAAAGGTGACAAAATATTAAATACATAGAGAATAGTCAAATCAATTAATTATAATAATTATGACAAAATATATTTAATTTTATTTAGTTTTACCACCCCAAGACCCACTTACTTTTTAGAGTAACTGCTTCTCAAATGCAGTCCTTAGTTCTAAACACTATGAATTTCTAACATAGGGTAGAATTATTTTGCTTCTTAAAATCTATAGGAAATGAGGATTTTTTTTTTAAAAAAACTGTCTTTACAATATTCATTATCTAAAGTACACTCTACCTTCAAACTGGAATTATAAGCTCCAAGGGGCATCACATATTAGTTCCTATTCTCTGCCTGGTATTGTCTTCACATATGAAATGCATAAAATAAATGAAGTAATAAAGTAATTAAAACTGAACATTTAAACTTAACTATGGACACGTGGCAATTCATAAACTTTTATTTAACGGCATTTGGATATAAACACAAATTATTTGAAACAGAGGCTGTGATGGCTCAACGGTGAAACATGCTGAGCTTGTCAGCTGGAAGGCTGACAGCCTGAGTTCAAGACCTGAGCACTGTGCAATGAGATGAGCTCCCATTACTTGCTGTAGCTCCTGCCAACCTAGAAGTTTGAAAGCAAGCAAATGTGAGTAAATAAAT
Organism: Thamnophis elegans; assembly: GCF_009769535.1. Taxonomy (NCBI): domain Eukaryota; kingdom Metazoa; phylum Chordata; class Lepidosauria; order Squamata; family Natricidae; genus Thamnophis; species Thamnophis elegans. Next base: position 125,597,894 of record NC_045541.1, read on the forward strand.
AGGTACCACTTTGATGGGAAGGTAACAGCATTCACTGCATCTCAGTATATAGTCATATTGGCCACATGACCATGGAAAGGGTCTTCGAACAATGCTGTCTTTCTCTCGGCTAAGAAACAGAGATTCTGCCCTCTAGAGATACAACTGGATAGGAGAAAACTTTATATATATTTCAATTATTCTGAATTATCCTAATTGGTTAAAAAAACTTTTTGTGTGCGTGCGCACGCATGTGCGTGTATGTGCATGTTGTTGCTGCTGCCTATCACAGAACTCTTTTTTTATTTGAACATCCAGTGTTGACATGATCTAAACTATTGTTGCTAATAACAGACAAGAAAGATTTTCAAATTGCAGCTACTGTACAATGATGAGGATCTCAGCCAGGTAGAGGACATTGAATATAGCACAGATATTTACTAGCAGTCCTGGAATTCCAACCAATTTGGTTTTTAAAGGCCTACAAAACATCCAGTAGTCCCAATATAGATTGAGATCTTCATAGAAATGTCTCACTAGCAAGGCTATTCAATGGCAACTGGTCCAGTTTATTAAGGTCAGTTGTTAAATTGTCACATCCCTGCCAGCTAAGCCAAAGTACACATGTTTAAGATGTGTCAACTCCCAGAAGGGAAAATTCTGAACTTTGTCTGAGGAATTCTCAGAGTTGACATTTACACATCTTAAAGTTGGCAAGGTTAAACGTTCTGGTGATTGTTCTAGAGCAGGGTGTCAAACACACGACTCACAGCAGGATGTGTCACACCCAATCCTGGTTTAACGAAGAGGGAAAAATCCTGATATGTCACGTGATGCCACCGTGTTGACGCAAGTTTAACACCCCTGTTCTGGAGTACCCAAAACCCTTCATTGCTTGTGAAATAGCCAGATTCTGTCACCATGAAGAAATAAGCCATAACTAGATAGTTACAAGAATAACCAATTCTTTTTTATTCACTTCAGATTTACTGGATTATCAATACAATACGATACAATAGCAGAGTTGGAAGGGACCTTGGAGGTCTTCTAGTTCAACTCCCTGCCTAGGCAGGAAACCCTATACCGTTCCAGACAAATGGCTATCCAACATATTCTTAAAGACTTCCAGTGGTGGGGCATTCACAACTTCTGGAGGCAAGCTGTTCTGTCAGAAAATTTCTCCTCAGTTCTAAGTTGCTTCTCTCATTGATTAGTTTCTACCCATTGCTTTTTGTGCCTTGGAGAATAGTTTGACTTCCTCTTCTTCTCTGTCTTCTTTGAGGTGTCCAGTATTTTCATTTTACAGATTATAATATTTCAGATTTATACTTGCACTTATACTTTATACTTGCACGATTAATTAACATGCCATTATAGTAGCCTATCATATTTATTACAGAAAATTCTTGTTATGTTAGCATTTTACCTCACCTATTTGATTTTACTATTGTGTTGTATATTTTAAATTTTTACCGATCATTGCTTCAATAAACTGAATAGTACGGATAGCTCTAATTGTATTGAAAATACTGAGATTTGAGTATGTATATAAATAAGGTTTCCTTTTTAATGCAATATGTATTATTGTGGTTTTGAGAATGAAAATGCATCCTAATTTTTCATGTACATGAATGCTTGTTTAGTTCAGAAAGATTATGGTCATAAAATCATCTTATCTCAAGCATTTATTTAGTATGTGTATTTAGACTGCAGCTGATGCCTCTTAGCTAGTAAAATCTTTAAAACTATGTTTTTGATCTAACAGCAGGAGTGGGATTCTACCCATTCAGACCTGTTCTGGCGATCAGCTGGCAGTGAACCAATTCTCTCTGACGATCAGCTGGGCCCGCCCGCCCCTGCGCTATACTCACCTATTACCTTTTCTGAAGCCTAGCTGGTAGGCATGAGAGAGTGAATTGCCATGTCTTGGCTGTTTTGCATTGGAGCTGCAGTAGAAGGTAAGTTTTCAAAAGCACTGCATACGCGTGAAGTGCACGCTCAGCAAACTGGTTGTTACACTGGTTGAATCCCACCATCTAACAGTGAATCATATCAGCACTATTAAAAAGGAATTAAAAAGGAAGAGACAGCTAATAAGGAGAATATCTCTAAGCACTCATATTTTTACCATCCAAACTCAAGAACATTTCTTCAGTTCTCTGAATAAAGTATCAAGACCAATTTTTAAAAGTCCTTTATTATATTTTTTAAAGACCACCACCCAGCTCAAAGAAAAATCTTTATATGGAAGATATTTTTCCTGTCATTCTTACATTCTGAAACTGCTGTGTTTCTCACAGGTTCCAATTTATACTTAGTTAAATTGTATTATTTTGAGTGGATTCTTGAATTTATAATATCAAGATTTTTTTAGGTCGGCCTGTTTGAAATTTTATTGGTTGATGGCACCACCAAGTTAGAAAAACTCTCTCGGTGTGGTTATGACCCACTACATGTTCTAAAAAATGATTATCATTAACTACACTAATCTTTCTCTTTTTGAAGATATGTGGCAAATCATTGGAAACACATCTTATTTCTTTTAAGTAACATCCTTGCTTAGTCTTGAATTACATAAATGAAAACTAACACCAAAACAAGAAAATCATATGACGTTATATTGCTAAGAAACAAAAATAGTTTACAATCAACTGGCTATCCAGAGATGTAGCAACTGAGTCCCTAATCAAAGGACCATATTTTCTTAAGGCAGAGCAGATAACTAACTGAATGTCTGGGTAAAAGCATTAAATAAGAGATTCATCTTGCCTTGGCAAGATGCCCAGGGATCCAGAGACTCCTACAGCAATTTCCTACAGCAAATCCCTTGCAAGGATTCCCAGATAATAAGTGGTTCAGAAAAAGAAAATAGAAACTAGGAAATGAGGTATGAGGTTATGACAAACCATATTTTTCACCACGCTATGGGTAGCTAAGGCAAAACCAAAGCAAGGTGATCAATATGGTTTATCATGGTCTGAACCTTTTCATTTCTTAGCTTTCTGGTTTCCAGAATTCATACAAGCAGCAGGCTAAATATAAGTTAAGCTTCTGGGCAAGGATACGTCGCTTAAGGTTTAGAGAAAATCCTTTCTTATCAACAAAGGCTGGTGCACTGACTCTTGTCCGTTTATGATATGTGATTATGCTAGCAAGAATCAATACATGAAGGTTTTATGCAAAGGTGGTATTCTGGCCAGTTCTGGAGAACCAGTAGTGGAAATTTTGAGTAGTTCGTAGAACCAGTAAATACCACCTCTGACTGACCCTGCCCCCATTTATTTTCTGTGTCCTGAATCCCAGGAGGAAATGGGGATTTTGCAGTATCCTTCCCCTGGAGTGGGGTGGGAATGGAGATTTTATAGTATCCTTCCCCTGCCATGCCCACCAAGCCACGCATGCCCACTGAACCTGTAGTAAAAATGTTTGAATCCCACCACTGGTTTTATGTATAGCAACAGTGCATCCAGTGTGTGTGTGTGTGTGTGTGTGTGTGTGTGTGTGTGTGTGTGAGAGAGAGAGAGAGAGAGAGAGAGACAGAGACAGAGACAGAGACAGAGAGGGAGAGAGAAAGAGAGAGAGAGAGAGAGAGAGAGAGAGAGAGAGAGAGAGAGAGAGAGAGAATCAAATAACTCTGCTTCTTACTATTACAAAGTATATATGCAAAATACTCTTACCTAAATATAGAAAATATAAGTGCAATAAAAATCAGTGCAAGTACAAAATGATATTCAAATATTTGCCAGATACTGATTTCATTAATGAAATCTTGTCCGTTGTATTTACTATTGGAAACTGTAAATACAGATTTATGCAAATATCTAAAATAGCCACAAGGTGGCAAGGTATACAAATACACTAACTCTAGCAAGCAATTGAAAGAGAGACATAGATAAAGAGATAAAGATTTATACTTCTTCCCAAGAATATCTAAATTCTCACACACACACACACACACACACACACACACACACACACACACACTCATAAAGAAGAAGTTGCCAGTAATAATTTTATTTTAAAGTATCATTTTGTGTGAACTTTTTTTTGAATTGTTGAACTTCAATATTTAAAACTTTCTTTGGAAAACTTTTTAAAAAAATAATATTTTGGGAAATGTAGTAGGAAGGGGGTTTCTAGATACGTTATAAGTTGTCAGGTGTTTCTTAAAGATTTCATGTAGCAGCATTATTGCATCATTTCAGGTCATTCAAGTACCCATTCTTCAAAGATATGGTGAAGCAGTAATTTAAATTGCTCTCTGCAACTATATTTAAGGTAGACGGAGAGTTCCAATAATGAAAATCATTTGGGACTGATTTAAACATTTATAACAGTGTATTTTAAATCTGATTATTAAAATGAAGAAAATATTGATCTAGTTCAGCGAAATGCTATTTTTCTACAGTAATTTAGACAAAACATTGGTTACATTAAGGTCTGTATACCTGCCTGACTGATTTGCCAACGGTTCTGATTTCACCAAATAGGCTTTTTGTTTAGCTATGGAGAAAAATGAGATTTCTTCTATTGATTAATAATGATGCATGCTAGTATAAAAAATTTGCACACATTTTCTAATATTTGGCATGTTCAATAACCCAAATGAAAAGGGTTGCAGAGAAGACTGTATTGCTTTATTGGAAAAATGCCCACTTTGTTAAATGTTTAATCAATGTTAAACATTTGTGGAAAAGTATATGTCCAGCCAGAATGGCAATAGCACCTAGACTTATATACCACTTCGCATTGCTTTACAGCCCTCTCTAAGCATTTTACAGAGTCAGCGTACTGCCCCCAACAATCTGGGTCTTCATTTTACTGACCTCGGAAGGATGGAAGGTTGAGTCAACCTTGAGCCTGGTGAGATTTGATCTGAAACCTGAACCTTTCACACCTGAAGCAATTTAAACATTTCATCCAAACAATTTGCTTTGTTTTGTTCCAACTATAGAACAGTTCATATGTTTTATTTTGAGTGTAAAAAACTTGAAGTACCCTCAATGTTTCAAACATCCCAATTCAGTGTTACTATAAACAGAACATTTGAAACACCATGCTATACAAAATCACCGACTTTTGCTCTGACCTTTAAATGAAGTCTCAGAATACATGTGTTTTTATTTGGAGCTCAAAACTTCGGCAATGGCTTTTCTGGGGTTAATATAGTTTGCATTCAACTCATTTTGCATATGGGGCAGACTGGACAGCTGGTGCCTGAAGAAAGAGTAAAACAAGAAGGCAGTGATTAAAGCAATGGGAAAGCATGGAATTCCATGATGGGAAATCTCAAGTGTAGCAAATAAAAAACATACTGTAAGATGATCTGCAGCCTGCAACACTTAGACCCAAAGGTTTTTTTTTAAAAAAGAACAAGTGCATATTTAGATTGAAACTGGATTAACGAGCCATACTGTGGCTACAGGACTCCAGTTTCATATAGACATTCCATGTATATATTTGTTTTTAACACACCCTTTTCTATTTCTAAAAAAAGCCAGGCTACATAACTCAAACACACAAATAACAACATATTCATTTCGGCACAATAGTCACCTCATTTCCTCTACCCTTGCCAACTCCTTCTGTTGCACTTTCAAGGGTGTAATTCAAAGCAAGCTTTGGCCATGAAATATGATCTGGCTTCTGAGTTGGAAAGTAAACATCTCATTCAAAATGCAGCCTTTTGAAAGATTATACTAATTTGGACCCTCTTTTCTATCAGTTTTAATCTCTAGGTATAACTTCCAACAACAAACAGGATTGGTAAGTTTTAAAATACAATGAAAGTTAAATACTTTGCAGATTTCATGTATCCTGCTATTGTCAGTGCAAATTTAACTTAATTATAATAATTGCGAAAAATTCAGCTATACAAAAGCCACATTTGTGCTGTTTTCTTGCCTGTATATCCAATTTTGACACATGTTCAAAAGCAAGTTCTCTCCTAGACCATTATTGTTTGTGTGTATGTGTGTTCGTGCAGAGCAATGATTCAGTTGGCTTTCTGTGATTAAAAGAATTTTAAATGAAAACAATACAATAGAAGATAATGAGACAGTTTGTGACACATCCGAGGAAGTTGTTGGTTTTTCAGTTGGCTTTATGTTTTCTTTATATTCCACATCATTTAGACACAACAAAGCATAGCTGATTTGTTTTGAAAATATTTGCAAGGATATTGAACATGAATTGTTTTTTGACTGGACTGCCCAGTTCAAAAGGTATCTTTCTCTGAGAAGAAATAAAGTAGCTTAAAATTCTTTGATGAAAATAAAATAGAAGCGAGGCTTAAACCACCCTAGAACTTACTTTTATCATAGGAGTTCTAGATAATGGTTTTTCTATCTGAGTGCGAGAAAAGGCAACTGATGCTGTTTCAACATTGGAAATAATGCCTGGGGATGAAGGAAATTAGAAGTCCAAAACATCTACAGGACACCAAGTTGCCTACTGTATTTCTTCCCAGCTATGATAGAAACATGTATCTTCTGAGCTCAAGGAAGCATGCTGTGCATTTTCCTTTACAGTTTCACAACAGTGTCAGCAGGTAAACTTAGCAGCTTGTATCCTGAAATGGTTTGTAATGTACAAAAGAACCCTTTTCATTCACAGAAGAGATTCTAAGCCAATGGTGATTCTTACTGGCAAAGAGGAGGAATTATGTCAAGTCAGTCTTACCTTAACATCATTGGTTAACTCAGAAGATACTCCAGAATTTCACAATTCGGGGACTCACAGAAAGAAATTTCACCAATGAAAGCAACCAATGAACTCAGTTCTACTCCAATTTCTTTCTTTCAGCAGGCATCTTATATGTAAGCCTGCAGATCACATGTGTTTTCTGCAGCTTGCAATGTTGCTTTGGAGGGGATGGCTTAGAATGGTAGAAAGTGTCTCGGTCATGGACCTGGCTTGGAGTGCAACTATGGGTGGGATACCAGCTTATTGAACTTGAGTGGCTCTTTCTTGGGATTATAAGAGGATGTGCTTTCACACCCAGGCAAGACAGTCCATGGGAACTGTTGCACTACTGATATCACATGGTATACTGGCACAGCAATCTCCACAATGTCTTCTTCTCATTGGAAATTTGGGGTATGGATGTCTCAGTACTAGAAAGTAAATCAGTCCAAGAAAGTGGCTTTACATCTGACACTTTATTGCGGTATCTTCATTGTAGGGACTAGGGAAGGGGTAGGTTCTGGCACCTACTACTGCTGGTTCACTTGTGGTCGGCAGAGTGCAGTACGCTTGATGTGTGCTGCGTGCGCATGCGCAATACTATAAAAATGCTTCTGTGCATGCACAGAAGCCAAAAACAAGATGCCAGTGCCTACAGTGTTGCTGGTAGAACCAGTTTGGGGGCATAGCAGGCCTGGGTCGCTACCGGTTCCAGCGATCCAGGCCGCCAAACCACTACCAGTTCAGTTGAACCAGTCTGAACCGGTAGGAAGCCATCACTGGACTAGGGCCTGTCAACTTGCTGTTAGTGGCAGAGAGCTATGACAATGACAGTAGTAGTAGATGGAGTTGTAGTGTTCTAAAAATTTAATTCAATGAGTAGGGATTTTCTTTTTCAAGTTGCCTATGATTCTGTTTCAGAATACTTTTTAATAATTTCATTAAATTGGTGCTTGATTGTGTGTGCTATTTTCTTCGTTTTTGACTTCAATAGTTTTATGAGGTGAGAGTGGAGCTTCAGTCTTGTAGCCCCTGGGATGGTGCCACAAGAATCTTAATTTTATTACATTGTTTGTATGACAACCAAGAAATATGAATGGAAATACAACTGCTCAGAAGAAAAGATATTTTACATTTACATTATATTCCTTGCTCAAGGTATGAATATATTATGTGTTTACTTCTTTGGTCTGATGTTCTGAGGACACAAAGGTCTGCAGATATGTAAGCATCATGGGTTACAAATAATATCATCCTATAATCATAAACTATTGAATGCTATTTCATAGTATAATTTTATACATTTTTAAAATAGTTATAGAAAATTCCAAAATACTACCACAAAAAAAAATCATTGTAAATTGCCTGTGCTTAATATTTTCCAAGGCTGAGCCCTTAAAGTTACTTTCAGTGTTAGGAACAAAACTTGGCAAAATAAAAACTTATTGTCTTTCACCAAATACCTTTTCTTCATTATTTAGAATAATGAAGAAAATATTTAGAAGATAGAATCCACTTCTATCGGACCTTTCTCATTTTGGAATTAAAACACTGTAGTTTGTCTTTTGAATGGTATTGTTCTCTTTCTGAAGATCCAAATTCACAGTATTTGTCTATGTTCAACCACCCTAGGCTTTTCTAAGCAGCTTTCTTAGCATGTGAAAATGTAGATAATTCAGGATACATTTAGGGGCACTAAACTTTTGCACGCCACTGAGTTTCTTTGGGAAGATCTTATCTGTTGATAATTGTTCATGTCTTATTTACTGTTATTTTGGTTTGTTCAAGTCAGTTTTTTACTATTCATGAACACCCCGTTAGTTCCTGCAGTCTTCTTGACAATATTTTTGTCAAGAATATTTTTGGAAGTAATTTGCCTTTGCCTCTTCCTAGGGCTAAGATGTAACAGCTGTCAGAAAGTTGCACAGCTGGTTTTGTGCCTAAGGAAGGACAAGAAGCCATGCCCTTCTGATTTGTTTCTTTCTGGTGGCTTTACCACTACACCAAACTGGCTATTTATGCCTTAAATATAACTCCTTAAAATACTGCAATGCATTCCTTGTGCCCTTTAGAATGAATATAGAGCACTGCTCCTGAATCAATATCACATTTCCAGATTGTTTACAAGCATAATATGAAGTGTTTCCTTTAATACATAAAGAAGCTGTGATGAGATTATACATTGCCTTCTTCTGTGAACTGCTTTGGAATTAACTCTATTAATTCTTTGAGCCAATCTGGGGCAGTAACACCAGCCTATAAATTGGGCGACAGTGAGTTTTAGGCTCACCTTAGGCACAAAGTTTTTCAAGTGACTTTGGACCAGTCAATTTGTCTCAGCCTAGGGACAAGGTAAGGGCAAACCACTTCCAAAAACCTGCCAAGAAAACTAAAGACTAGCCCAGATGGTCACCAGGAGTCAGCACAGATTTTAAGGCACAAATTGAATTAGAGGCAAGAGTTGTAAATATACAAAAGGGGGTCATTTCTGTACCAACTTGCTCCTAACACTCCTTCCTTAGACAATTCTTGTTGCTTCTTTCTCTGCCAACTTTGCAAGGTCCATTAATAGCTGCAGTTTGCTGATCTTCTGCTTGTTGCAAAGAAGAATCTTTTTGTCCTTTTGTTTTGCTGGGTGGTTTGCGGGCACAGATGGGCAGTATTTATAAATACATTTTAAAAACAAGTAACAGATTTACCATTAAATAAGGTCTAGCAACTATTATTCAAAGGAAGTGGAGATGTATTATAAAAAGTTAGCTTTGAAGTATTACTAATGGAATAGTAAATTGCTTGGGTTGGTATGCTGAGAGCACCTTTGCATAGCTTAAAAATGGATTTTGTTCTGGGACTGTAAGGTCACTTCTTCTGGATATAAGCATTACATCTCAATCAGCGTTTTCTTCTGTCAATGACATCTGCTACTGAGCCTTTTATCCTGGTATGCAAGTTCTACAACCTGAAAGTAAAATGAATTAAACATACAGTAGATGTAGTCTACCTCCTACTCTCATTCCCCTGGAAATAACTACAAATTCTTACTAAAAGTGACTGTCATTGATCTTGGCAAATTCATTTATACCAAAGACACAACCCTATTATTGGTCACTGAATCTCAACCATGCTTTGTCAATACCTTCATTGAAAAGACAATTAGCTGATTGCTAAAGCTGGTTTTATGAAAAAAAAAGAATTTCCAAAATTGATTAGGTCAGAATAATACACCTATTCTAATTATCTTCAGAACCACAACATTGCTTTGTGATTATTTTGAAGAGAATAAATAATCTAGTGCTGTGCCAACAATTTCTCACATTTCTTTCCTTTAATCTGATGTAAAAAAAAAATCTGATGAAAGGGTTGACAGACTCAGGTCCTTATTTTAATTACAAGATGGCCAAGGGATATGTATGAGTGTCCTTTCTTGTTATACAACTATTGTTTCAGTGATCTATAGATTCTCTGAAAGGGCAGCAATCACATCCTGCATCATCAAGCAACAATAAAAAGAACTTCAAATATTATCGGAAGTAGTTCTGAAGTATACAGAGAAGCAAAAAAACAGAAGCCTGTTTTGAGAGGGAAATTCCACAGTGTTTTGACAGATTGTGATTCAAAGGATGCTGACACGCTCACTGAGGGCTTTCAACTCTGCTTCTTCTGGTTCAGGATTTTCATTGTGGTTAGGGCTTCGACTCATAAGGTGTGCTGGATACTGCAAACTATTGTCTCCTGCAAATTGTTCCCACCGGGAATCGTCACTTTCATGGGTGATATAACGCTTGCCTATTTTGCATTCAAGTTCCCGCAAATCTAGCCAGGCTTGGTAATCCTGTAAAACGAAATAGTAATTTTAATTAATATTCAAAAAACCCACTGAGCATATAAACAATATCGTAAACACTTCATATTCTAGCAATAAAGGGTATGAAAAAAAACCTTACTTTTTAAATGTTCATATATAGATTCATCTCAATATGCAGATGGACCATTAGTTCAACTATTTCAGTTTAATCTATGTTCCAGGATTCCTAGGTCTTGGATATGGGATTTGAAATCCAAATATAAGAGATGCCAATTTGGGGAAAGACGGTGTAACTAAATGGCAAGAGTGTTCCAGGATTCTGGCAGTTCTGAACCCAGGGGTGGGCTGCTATGGGTTCACCCAGGTTCGGGAGAACCCATACCTAACCTTATGGCCAGTTTGGAGAAACTCCAAATCCCATCCCTGCCTGGACCTTCAGGGCTCTCATGGAGCCTCAAGGAGGGGGGAAATGGGCCTCTCGGAAGGCCTCCAGAGCCCAGGGGAGGCAGTTTTGCCCTCCTAGAAGCTCGAGGAAAGCTTCCAGAGCCCAGGGAAGGTGAAAAAGCCCCCCCTCCACTTTGGTGCAACAGGCTGACTAGGCCACGCCCACCATGGTCACACCCACCCAGCAACCAGGCAGAGAACCCATTGCTGAAATTTTTGAAGCCCACCCCTGTCTGAACCCAGGACATTCTGCATGTAAAGTATGGGGTGCATCATAACTTCTTGTCACCCAAGCAACACTGTAGACAATTCAATTAGAATTAAACTTGGACTCTGGAAAGCTATATATACTGAACCAGCCTGTACATGAGGGTATTAGCATTTAAACCAGTGCCTTGTTTTTCACATGTCCAGGTAATTGTGCTCAAATCTGTAGCAATTGTGGTAAACTGTTATCCTAACTACAATAAAAAAGAGGTAAAAGGCATGACATTTATAGCATTACCTGCAGCCAGGGGTGGCTTAATGTCTTGTCAACACTGTAACGTTTTCTCATTTTAACTTGCAACAAATTATTTATGAGATCTATAGCTAGAGAGAGAGAGACAGAGAATACAATTTCAGAGGACACCATTCTCTAACAAAGACAAAACAGAAAGGCCAAACTAATAATTCAGTTTTTGTCCTCCATTCTGACCAAAAGCTGCAGCTTAAATGTATTGAGAAGAGAAGTTTAATTGAACAGAAAGGAGGCAATCATATCAGTCTTATTTTGACATTTTGATTCAACAGCCTAATGGGCAGGACCTTAACATATAATATCCAACTTCTTGTTTTGGCTTTTCTCTCTGCAGTTTTCATTGCCAGACAAGCTGTTTGGCTGGAAAACTACAGTGGTAAAAAGTTAAATATGGTCCTCTTGTGGGCTGATATATCTATTCTCTATAGACAAATCAATGTGATTATGCTAGCATTTGTACCAAATAAGGAGATTTCAGAAGATGATTTTATATATAGAATATGATACTGTAATTCAACATAGGGCTTTAAAAAAAACTTATTCTCTAGCTGCTGCATTCTCCTAAATCAATGTTGCAGTGTTTTTTGGTGGGAGGACAATTACAACTGGAAAACGTCCAATAGACTTCATTGGTTACTCATATGATAAAATATTATAAAACGAAAGTGTTATTAGCAGAGTTAAATGTATCTTACTTCCATGCATGGTGTAGATTTGGTTCAAAGGAAAGAACTTTCATATATTAGGTATTCTTCTCCAGATATCCACTCTCAACACATAACCATTTCAGCTAAAACAGCAGATACCAATCACTTCCAGGGGCGTAGAAATTCTCTCGAATCATTACATGGTTCCTCTTTATATCAGGAAATATATGAAGGTGACTTGTAATGTATTGTTCCTATGAACACTTAGTTCTGGCTGTAAAACGTGCACCTCCATGTATTCTTCAATTTATTTTTTTTCTTGGTTAAACATGATTTGCTATTCGCAAAAAGTAAATTAAAAATGTGTCTTTAGCATAATTTGTCTGATGTTTTATATTAAGCTTCCACTTTAGAAATTTAGATACTCTTTAGATACTCTCCCAAAGTATCTGGAAGCTTCAGATGGTGCAGAATGTGGTCTATAGTGAGGGGCAAAGAAGATAATATATAACACTCTTGCTCCATGAACTGCACTGGGTACCAATTTGCTTCTGGGCCTACTTCAAGATGTTGGCATCACCTATAAAGCACTATATGACATAGAAACAAGTTACCTACAGAATTGGCCTTGCCTTATCTCATCAGCCTGTTGTCATTCAATCAGGCAGGGAAGGTATGATGCAGAACCCATCAGTCAAACAATTTTGATTGGCATGGTCTAGGAAGAGACCCTTTTCTGGCCTGCTTTGTGGAAGGAAATGGTCTACAAGGAGGGAAAGCCCCAATCTCTTAGTTTTTTGCAAAGGGGTCAAAATCTGGGTATGCAGCTTTGTGGGGGAGGGCATGGAAGACTACTCAGTTGTGGGGCTGGCTAGTCCCATGAGAACTGGCCCCCTCTGCATGTAATAGTCATTATTAAATGGCTAGCTTAGGTTCCCCCTTTTTTGATGTTGAATTGTCATTATTCTATAATTCTAAAGGTTTTAATCCTATTTCTATGTCATTTTATTTATTGTCTATATTATATTGTATACCACCCAGAGACCCTTTTGAAGGAGATGGCTGGTTTAGAGCTATGGAACATAAATAATAAACATTTTTTTTTTTTGTGATTAGTACATGTTTAAGAGCTGAGGTGGCGCAGTGGTTAGGGTGCAGTACTGCAGGCCACTTCAGCTGACTGTTATCTGCAGTTCAGCAGTTCTAATCTCACCGGCTCAAGGTTGACTCAGCCTTCCATCCTTCCGAGGTGGGTGAAATGAGGACCCAGACTGTGGGGGCAATATGCTGACTGTAAACTGCTTAGAGAGGGCTGAAAGCCCTATGAAGCGGTATATAAGTCTAACTGCTATTGCTATTGCTATGTTTATTGTCTATTCCTTGTCTGATGGTATGTTTCATATTATCCATGCAAATGCATCATAATATTTGGAATAAAATACTTACTGTATTTTTCGGAGTATAAGACGCACCTTTTTCCGTCAACAAAGAGGCTGAAAATCTGAGTGCATCTTATACTCCACTCCCCTTCATCAAAATGGTTGTGCATAGCTTGTAGGAAGCTTTGAGAGAGCTCTTGGGGGCTGGGGAGGGCAGAAATGAGCAAAAAATAGGCTGTTTTTTGCTCAATTTTGCCCCCCCCCCCACCAGCCCTCAGGAACATTCTATAAAGCTTCCTAATGCCCTTTATTTTTACAAGAAATGAGCCATTTTTTGCTCATTTTTCCGCCCCCCCTGGAATACTCTACAAGTCTCCTAAGGGCTATTCATGCCCTTTTTTAAAAATAAAACTGGCCCATTTTCGCAAAAAAATGGCCTTTTGGGGAGATTTGCAGAGTGCAAAAACTTTTTTTTAAATTTGCCTCTTCAAAACCTTGGTGTGTCTTACACTCCGAAAAATACGGTAATACACTATTTATCAGGACTATTACATTATTGTAAGAGTCTCATTAAACAATGTCATAAAATGCCCAGGGATATGTGTCTACCATCATTCTTTTTTTATAGTATAAGCTTTCAGAATTTTTTCAAAATTATTCAGAAGCCAGATCAAGAGTATTGACAGCTAAAAGAATGAGACTGCAACAAATAAGAAACATCCTATACATGGAAAATGTATGTTGTTTTATTAGCCAATTTTTGTTCATTGAAATTATTAAATTGCATCATTCTATTTTATTACTTTCTATAGCCTTTTGTCAACTGACAGGCAATTGGTGGCATAAAGGTTTGAATGCAGTATGCGGGCTAACTCTGCTCACTTCCAGAAGTTCGATCCTGACCTGCGCAAGGTTAACTCAGCCTTCCATCCTTCTGAGGTAAAATGAAGACCCAGATTGTTGGGGGCAATATGCTGACTTTATAAATGCCTTAGAGAGTGCTGTAAAGTGCTATGAAATGCCATATAAATTTAAGTGTTATTATTATTGCTATCAGTAATTGCTAATTCCCACATGTATTTTCTGAAATTCCTAGCTTAACATGTAGAGAGCTGGCTTAACATGTCACACAGAAACCATGAATTATAAGCCTAAGCATGGTACTAATCACAGGAAAAGTAGATCCTAATGAGCTCAATGTTAATTTCCAGCATAATAAGAACATATATAAGTTAGTTTTTAAAAGCTGGACATCAAGGACACTTTCCAAATGTCTCCATGTTCCTATTCTACATTAGGAACATGCTCTACATGGGGCTGCCCTTGAAGAGCATCCGGCGACTTCAGCTAGTACAGAATGCGGCCGCGCGAGTGATCGTGGGTGCACCTCGGTTCTCCCACATAACACCTATCCTCCGCGAGCTGCGCTGGCTACCTGTTGATCTCCGGGTGCGCTTCAAGGTGCTACTTACCACCCATAAAGCCCTCCATGGTAGTGGATCTGGGTACTTGAGAGACCGCCTCCTGCCAATTACCTCCTTGCGACCTATTAGATCACACAGATTAGGCCTCCTCCGAGTTCCATCCGCCAGTCAGTGTCGACTGGCAACTACGCGGAGGAGAGCCTTTTCAGTAGTAGCTCCGACCCTTTGGAACGATCTCCCCGTGGAGATTCGTACCCTCACCACCCTCCAGACCTTCCGCACAGCCCTCAAGATCTGGTTATCCCGTCAGGCCTGGGGTTAAAGATTATAATCCGTCCCCTCCCGAATGATGAATGAATGTTGCTTTTATTTTTAATTACGTACTGTTTTTATATGTCATTGTGTGTACTCCCTTCCCTATATGTTGTAAGCCGCCCTGAATCCCCTCAGGGAAAAGGGCGGCCTATAAATAAATTTATCTACATCTACATCTACTAGAAGAAGCTATCCAGCTGATACATACTGTAGTGTGTCTTTGAGGATGTACGGACTTAATGTACATACAGAGAGATTCAAACATGGAAGGATTCCATATCTGGTCAACGTCTTTGTGATGTTGGCAGTAATTCAATGTTCACTGGTATGTTTGGAGATTCAGTCTCCAAAAGTTCTTTGGAGAGCAGGAAAAAGTTAACTGCTTTAAGGCATTGCAGACATGTCCTCTTTGTGTTCCAGGGCTCACAGAAACAATTTTTGTGAAGCAAATCAGAAGTGCTGCACAACGCTACTCTAATAAATTGATGTATTTCAATGAGCCATAATTAAATATTTTCACTAATAAAGCTAAGTGGGAGTACAGCAACATAGGATCCTATTAGTTCCATTAAAAGGATAATTAGTTGTATATCATAAAGTCTCACTCTAGAGCAAGGGTGTCAAATGTGTCACATGCAGGCCATGCCCACCCCAGCTCCATGAATGGAGAAAAGTCATGAAACGTCACGTGACACCAATGTGACACTCCAAGTGGGACACCTGTGCTCTAGAAGTACTGTGTCTCCAGGTACACAAAAGGAGGAAATCTGTAGTCAAGTAACTTCTTGAATGTTTTCTTTTGATTTTTGATAAAAAGGAAATAACTTACCCACTTTCTATTTAAAATATTTATAAAATCACAGAATAATAAATTGAATGTCAGTAACAATATTCTCTTTAATTTTATAACAATATCTTTTTAAACTTTGGATTTAATTATGGACAATTATAGATTCTTATTATTAGATGATAGATATATAATATCTATTGTTGGAAATCATCTATGGAATAGATGATAACATTTATGAAAAGGAAAATGAATAGAAATGTAAGTACAATAAATAAACAAATAAAAAAGTAAGTAAATAAATACCTTCATGTGAGATTTCCTTCCAGGGATTAGGTGGGTACATAAAAGCAGCGTTCTGGATTTGATCATGAATATCCTCATCTTCATTGAATGGAAAAGTACCACTGAGGCTAACATAGATAATGACACCAACAGACCACATATCAAGTGATCTGTTGTATCCTTTATTTCTCAGAACTTCAGGAGCAAGATATGCTGGTGTACCCACAAGTGAACGTCTGAATGACTTCTCTCCAATAATCCGGGCAAAACCAAAATCACAAAGCTTCACCTATTTGATACAAAATTGATGAGACAACTTTTATGAAGTAGAGCTATATCCAATATCAGATAAATTACTTTTTACCTATAAAATGGAATAATTGATATCCTGATAACTGCTCCCTCTTTTCCACATGCATCACACCCGTTTGTTGTAAAAGATTTCATTTCATTTCATTTATTAAATTTATAGGCCGCCCAATCCCGGAGGACTTTCCCGGAGATTTATGAGAGTATCCCGGAGATACTCTCACCTACTGGAGAAAAGGGGTAGATTTGGTATGATGTCAATTTGATAATGGACAAAAATAGTGGAGAGCTAAAATCCTTATATATTTGATAAATTCAAAAAAGAGTGATATTAGTATGGTTCATTGTGGTTCTTCACACAGCCAGATGTTCAGACTGGATTTGACATTTTTATCCACCTATCAAGTACTTCCCAAGGATCTGGGACAGGCAGATGTTGATGTTATATACAATACAATAGCAGAGTTGGAAGGGACCTTGGAGGTCTTCTAGTCCAACCTCCTGCCTATGCAGGAAACCCTATACCGTTCCAGACACGTAAGTTACAATCTGGAACTCATCTTCACATAACTTAAAGCTTATATTATAAGAGGCAATGATAATGCCATAATTCCCCATGATAGCTAGCTAACTAACATACATACATACATACATACATACATACATACATACATACATACATACATATATATATATATATATATATATATATATATATATATATATATATATGTTATATTTATGCTGATAAATAAATAAAGGGAGACTAGTATAGATCTATTTCAAGCTATTTAGCTCTCATCAGCTAGCCATACCCAAGTTTGGGAATCGAACCTGTGCTCTATTGCCTCCCAGGCAGGGAGTTAACCATTTGAGCTACAGAGAACGACTCCTTATCAGCCAGCCAGGGTGGGAGGTATATACTTAAAGTCACAACCCCTGGTATGCCCAAGTATGGGAGGAAGGTCACACTTCCACTCTCTGTCATTAGGCTCGTCACAAGAGACCATCCAGACAGAAACCCAATATTTTTTACTGTTGCCTTTTTTGTTACATTTGTTATATTTATGCTGATAAATAAATAAAGGGAGACTAGTATAGATCTATTTCAAGCTATTTAGCTCTCATCAGCTAGCCATACCCAAGTTTGGGAATCGAACCTGTGCTCTATTGCCTCCCAGGCAGGGAGTTAACCATTTGAGCTACAGAGAACGACTCCTTATCAGCCAGCCAGGGTGGGAGGTATATACTTAAAGTCACAACCCCTGGTATGCCCAAGTATGGGAGGAAGGTCACACTTCCACTCTCTGTCATTAGGCTCGTCACAAGAGACCATCCAGACAGAAACCCAATATTTTTTACTGTTGCCTTTTTTGTTACATAGATGAGAGCTAAATAGCTTGAAATAGATCTATACTAGTCTCCCTTTATTTATTTATCAGCATAAATATAACAAATGTAACAAAAAAGGCAACAGTAAAAAATATTGGGTTTCTGTCTGGATGGTCTCTTGTGACGAGCTGAAGACAGAGAGTGGAAGTGTGACCTTCCTCCCATATTTGGGCATACCAGGGGTTGTGACTTTAAATATATATATACATATATATATATATATATATATATATATATATATATATATATGTGTGTGTGTGTGTGTGTGTGTGTGTGTGTGTGTGTGTGTGTGTGTGTGTGTGTTTTATTTGTGCTGATAAATAAATAAAAAATATATATAATTATATATATATATATATATAAATAAATGCACAGAAAGAAAATCTGGAAAGTATCATGTGGGTTCTCACATATAATTTAATCTACATCCATATAATTCATATTAAAATCAAGATGCATTGATTCACATTTTGCAATTTATAGAGGTGTAAAGTGATAAATTTTACTGATTCCATATTTGTGTTAAGAAACTACGGTCATGGAAAGCATTATTAGAACAAATAATTAAATCATACTCTGAGGAGCTCATCTTCAAGAAAATGAAACATGTTTCCTTTGGTTATTTTCTAAAAAAATAATTTCATATTTCATTGAAAAGCAATTAATCCTATAAATCACTTTCAGTAACGTGCTTTGTTTTAATAAATGATTGAGCTATATTCCTTCAAAGAAAAATATTCTGACTTGCCTGTGGAAAAGGGTCAGCTGATGCTAGCAATACATTCTCTGGCTTGAGATCGCAATGAACAATATTTTTAAAATGAAGATGCCTCAAAGCAACAAGAATCTGTAAAGAAACAAATCAACTGTGCTGCAAACATAGAAAAGCCATTCAATATTTATTTTACATATTAATGCATTCCTAGAAATGTGATATAACATCAACAAACACAAAGTTGGTGATTGATTTGAACTGATTTTAAAGATTTTATTTTTATGATCCCATTCCAAATTGGAACAATAACTTACAAAATGAGAGGAACATAGTATTAAGTTTCCATAAAATGTCACAAATACTCTATTGTTATCACTGACTCTACAAAAACATTGGCCAGTGCATACTGTCATACTAATTCAGGAAAAAGCAGTTTTAACAATTTCTTTGCTTAACCTGAATTGCACTGGAGAATTTGTTCAGTTTGCATTTTAATATCCAATTACCAATTCACACCTTCTGAACCAATACATGAATAATGCCACAGTCATTTTTGGTATTCACACTTCTTAAGAGTTTTGCACAGCAATTTTCCAAACAAAAATATGTATACTGATGAAATACTATAAAGGAAAACTGCTTGTAAAAAAATGTGTCGATGATGCAAAAATGCCTACAAAATGTGTAAATTAGGAGAAACGCACATGAAATATCCTCGTAGACTTTTTTTTAAAGAGAAACTGCAAACTAATGTAGAAATAGGACAGGGCAATTAAGATCTGAAAACATTACAAACCAAACAAGCCAAAATTGGCTTGTAGCTTCATTTTTCCAAATGGCTTCTTTCATACATAAAGAATTTTTGAAAATGTATTTAATTTATAGAATTGAATCTCACACAAAATGAAGTATATTTGATGTCTATCCTAATAGGCTCTTCTTACCTGTGTAATTAAAAATTTGGTTATCCTCTCTGGCAACCTTCCTTTTTCACTTGACAAAATCATCTCCAACATATCTCCATGGAGCTTCTCCATAACAACAAACACTCTTTCTGGTGTCTCAAACATGCACTCCAGATTTACAACCCCCAGGTGATGCAGATTCTATAATAAAAGATAAACACTATATAAATGAGCCAATTTGTCTCCATCCAATGACAAGGAAATATTATGTTATTGTGCAGCCATTCATTTTTCAAGTCCTTTGGCACCAGCGTAAGTGTAACAAGGCAGAAAATACATTAGGAATGATATACTGTGCTGATTAAGTACCCAGGATAACAGACCTGCTTAGAACTTGTCAAAAATTTGGTCTGACACATTAAATTTTTTCTCTAGATAGGGAACTGGTCTACTTTGTTCTAATCAAACTACAGGTCCTTGACTTACAACAGTTCATTTTGCGACCATTCAAAGTTACAAGCATTGAAAAAAGTGACTTGCAACGGTTTTTCACATTTACGACCACCGCAGCATCCCCATGGTTATATGTTCGAAATTTGAATGCTTGGAAACTGCCTCACATTTATGATGGTTACATCATAATTCTATGAATCTGCCCTGAGTAGTGTCTCTGATTTATTAACATTTTAAAAAGAGCTTGTCTTTAGCATCTAGGATGTAAAACCTTTGCCAGTGATGGCTAACCTTTTTGTCCTCGTGTGCCGAAATCTCTCAAATGTGCGTGCCACAGCCATAATACATTGCACCCCATGCATGTATGCACAACACCCTGTGGTTCCTCCACCCTTGCACATGCGCATAACTCCACACGCTGCCCCATGCATGTGGAAGACACCCCCATGCCCTGTTTTGGGCCTAGCAGGCCTCCCTGAAGCCTCCTAAAACCAAAAATGGGACACGGGGGTACACAACCCCCCATATGCACATGTGACCCCCACCCCACATGCATGCATGCGCATCTTCCATATACGTGGCAGAGTCCCAAAAGTCAGCTGGCCAGTGGGAGGCACACACACATGCGTGGTGAGCTGAGCTGGATGGGCTCTGCATGCCACAGGTTCACCATCACGGACCAATGCCATTAGCATTTCACTGTAAAACCATGTATACTGTACTGCCCCATTTAAATTTAGTGTTCACATCCAGACACAGGAAGCTTTCTTGCTGTAAACACTGCTGCTAAAACTGCAGATAATTCTGAACAGAAGTTGTCATCTGCCTGTGTTCAAAGGAAAATTCATTCTTCTTTCTCTTTCCCTCCCTCCTCCCTCTCTCTCTCACACACACAAAGACACACACTCCTCCCCCCCCCAAAAAAAAACATACTACAAGCCTCTCCCTTTTTCTAAATGACTGATATGGGTTAACTTTACATTGTTACAGAACCTTAATATACACTCAGAAGGACCAGAAGCCAGACTGCAACTGCACCATTAGCCACTTTAAACCCCTCCTATCCTTACATGAAACACAAACCCCCAACCAATCAGAACACACCTCCACCCAATCAGAACACAGCCAAGCTCCCACCCAATCAGCTCAAACCCCGACTGGCAGTTAAAAGGAAGAAACAGCCGAGATCTCACATTGCTCCTGGAAGCACGAAGCCTGAAGATGACAAATGAGACTTCGTCGAAACGTCGCTAAGACACCTCCAATTTTACGCGGGAGAAAACCCAAATAACCAAACACCTATATTTGTGTGTGTGTTTTTTTTTTATAATCTCTGTGTGTGTCTGTCTGTGTATGTGTGTGAGTGTGTATATATATATATGAATTATATGAATTATAATTGTCATATGTTATCTTACCGATGTATATTAACAACTATAAATACCGGTCATTTTGATTTCCAATTTGCTGTATTTAAAACAGATTAGAAATTATCTAAAAAGAGACCTTACTTGAGAAGTTTATCTGTTGATTCAGTGTAAAAATTGGTTCCACAGATTTCTTCTGCTGGAGCCTTTCTCAGTAAGTTTTATTGCCCTGCTCTAAATTAAATACATACAGGATATAATTGGTAATTAAATAAAAGATACCTGTAAAATTGCAACCTCATTACGAAGCTGGCTTTCTTGCTTAGTTGGAAATCTCAGTTTGTCAATGATTTTAATTGCTACATCTCTTCCTGTTTTCCGATGTTTTCCTGTTTGATGAAAAATATGCCAATTAACATGATCAGGTCTAAGAAGCAGTACCTTCTTAAAATTCACCTTTTTCTTTTAATAAAATGTAAGTTTTGCCTTTTATAATGGGAATTTTTGTCATCCAATTAACGGTTAACCCAAGGCAGGCTTCCCCAACTAGAAACCCTGGCATATTCTAGGATTACAATACCCATTACTCTCAACTACATTTTCCACATCAAATATAAAGACGAAAGGCAATAAATTTCCTTCACATTTAATCCTTTTTAAACACTTCTGATGGGGCAAAAACAGTACAGTTCTGTTACTAAGACTGTAGATAATTCTGAACATAAGATGTTATCTGATTCTGCCTATGTCCAAAGGAAAAACTCATTCTTTTTTATTTATCTATTTCTTTCTATTTCTATTCTCTCTCTCTCTCTCTCTCTCTCTCTCTCTCACACACACACACACACACACACACAGACACACACACACACAAACACACGAGAGAGAGAGAGAGAGAGAGAGAGAGAGAGAGAGAGAGAGAGAGAGAGAGAGAGAATAGGATAAGAAGAAAAGTTATGTGCAATTCTCTTTTTCTTGCTCTACACAATATTTTATACATATTTGCAAGAGCAAAGGGCTACGAATCTATCCAAACTACATAACAGAACTTCATTTGCAAACTACTTCTACATTTTGTAGAAGCAGAGTTTGCAAATGAACCTCTGTTATGTAGTTTCTTGACATTTTGTAAAATGTCAAGAAATTATGAAACTTGTCTAAGAACTAAAAAATAATATAGTCCATAATTTTGCCATGCAAACAGACCAGGCATTTGAAAGAAAGTGCCACTAGTCATACTCCAATATGTGCAACATGTTTCCCACAAGTTATTATAGAAAAAGAACTGGATGAATATGAAGCCAATTCTCAAGTGAAGCCAGTTTTGTTCCGAATTTTGTTCAGCAGCCTGAGCAAGTTTTTCCTTTTAAAAAAGCAGCACAGTAATACTCACGGGGGAGTAAATTTCTCAGAATTCAAATTCAAAAAATGCAAATGCAAAAGAAAATATCGCAAAGTGCTTTCAGATAATCATGAACAATATATCTCAAATTATAAAACATTGTGCCACTTGTTGAAAATGATGAAATAAGTATACTGCCTTTTGTTTTCCATGCAATTACCTTTTGAATAACTTCCTATTTATATAACATAAATAAATTTTAAATTACTAGAAATCCTGCATTTACATTTCATTTCATTTCCCCAATGTATAGCTAAAGAGTCTTACCCCCATAAACAATTCCAAACTGTCCAGATCCTAAAACTTCATCTGGAAATATTTGATATACTGTACTGATATCCTGTGGATACAAATGTTTTGCAACTTGAATTAATTTCTTAAAACTTAAATTAAAGCAAATAGCATACAAACATGCCACTGAATTCTGCACAAAGGGCAGTATCCTAAATGTTGGCAAAGGAGGTTTAAATCAATTTTGGTCAAGGAGGTTCTATTGTTTCACTCTACACTGCCCTAATCCAATCTGTCGGTGTTCTGAACCCAGTCCTGGGTATCACCCAGTTTAAAAAAAAGACACTGAAAATTGGAAATAAGTTCAAAGGAAGTTACTGTGGTGGTGAAAATTCTAGAAATCCAGCCCTATGATAAACAGTTAAAGGATATGGGTATAATTGCTTATAGAAAAGGTACTTGGGAGATATGTGTTCACCCAGTGGCTTCACATAGATGTTGAATTGGTGCAGAGATTGCACTGAATCCTGCAGCACCCTTCAAGGTAGAGGCTAAGGCAGTGATGGTTAATCTTTTCGGCACCGAGTGCGTGCATGCACTGGAGTGCGGGAACCCGGAAGCGACCAGCTGGCTGGTGCACATGCATGTCATCAACAGCTGTTCTTCTGGGTTCTGGCGCATGCATACGTGCCAACTAGCTGGTCTTCACCAGAACCCAGAAGAGAGCAGCTCTTCACCAGTCAGTGCTAGAACCCGGAAGAGCAGCTGGTGATGATACACATGCCCACAGTGCCACCTGTGGCACATGTGCCATAGGTTCACCATCTTGTGGCTAAGGGATCTTTCTCCCTCCTCCCCCCGCCCTCAATCACCACTGACTGATATCAAGAGAAAGGAGAAGAACCAGTACAGTAAGATGCTGCCCAATCCCCAGAGCTGGTGCTGAAAAATACCATGGGTGATGGTATCAAAGGCCTCTGAGAGGTGAAGCAGGACACAGATGGATGCACAAGCCCCATCTTGCTTCCAAAAGATATCATCCAAAAGCACAACAGATGCTGTTTCCATGTCATGCCCAAGGCTGAATCCTAACCAAAAAGGGTCCAGAAAATTCACTTCACTTAGGATCCTTTGAAGCTGCTATTTGCTATCTTCCCTGTAAGGGGAGGTTAGATACTGGACAAAAAAAATGTGTCTAGTATAGTGAGAACCAGCAATGGTTACTTGAGGAAAGGGTGAATTAATTGGTCAAGAGGCAGAGAAACAACCCAAGGAAAAACTCTCACCACTAGAACCCATTCACATGATATCCCCTGAGCAGCTTTAATTAGTCAGGAGGGAATGACTAAAGAGCAAGTGGCCATGTTTACAGTCATAAGGACCCTGCCCACTTATCAGGCCGACCAGATAACAAGGCAAGACTTTGCTCCAGGCATCTCCTTTGAACATAGAACAAGACTAGTGTCCAGCTCAAATGAATTTGACTTTATCCAATAGACTCTAAACAAATTCTGCTACATGGCTCTGCTGGGGTATTTCTGCAGTCCCTCTACCAAGGATGATATGTGTCATCTAAAATACTATCTGCAAGTTCAATAAGAGCAGAGAAGTACTGATGCTTCACTGTTCTTATTACTATAAAGTAGGCCATAATAGCATCTGTAACCCATGTTCAGATGATTTCATCCCTTGTTGGGCCCGAACAATGTTCTAGGACTTCTCCCATTTTATCTCACTCAGTTCCTCTATACACCACGGAGAATGATAGGATCCACAAGAGAGAAAAAGTTACAAAGGTTCAGTCCTATGTAAGGTCACAGCCCTCCTGTTCAAGGTGTCAATCAAGGTCTCAAATGCACTGTGCAACAGACAGCCAACACTCCAAGCTCCCTTGGAAACATAGGATAGGCCTATGACTATGATAGTAGCCATGAACTCCTGAGCTGCATCAGATCTCACACCTAGAGAAAGCAGATTAAAGTCCTCCAAATGTGTAAGTCTACAAGAGGAACCAACATGGAAATGAAATCTAGAACCCAGGCAAGGAGGTTGCTATGCAGCAGGAAGGCAGGTATAGTAACAACAGTGAAAATGTCCATTTAAGGAAGGAACTTTCTCTTATTAGATTCATTTAATGTCTTCTATAGTGCCGTGAATGGAATTAGATTTGAATTGAGAATATCTTCATTTGTTTAACTATACTTAAATGCAAGTAAAGAATGGGGGGGGGGGAATCATACTGCCGCAATAAAATATGGAAGTAACTAGTGAATTACCACATTCTCTTGGACTTCACAATTGGATACAGAAATACTTATGGATATATTTCCTAGAAAGAAAAAACCCAATCGTTATTTTGTAACATATAATATCAAATAAAAGGATACTGTAAAAGAACTGTACTATACTGTAAACTAAATAGCAGGTAGTCATACATGCATTTGTGAGAACTTGCCACATGCAAAGAAAAAACAGGAATAGGAGTAAGGAATAATATATCACTTCGATGTAACCAAATTAAGTTAGAATTGAATTGTAATGAAAATATATTTAAATTTTGCCTGACTGTACTCATCTGATAGCACACTGACTTGAATCCCTGCCTACTGGTATGGATCTAAGTCATCAACAACAACAACATCTTTTAATGACCCCCATAATCCCTTGTGGGGTGGAGTCTGGGCAACTGAATGGAACAAGTAGAGTGTTTAATGGCCAGATACCCTTCCTGTTGCCAATGTGGAGTTTGTTCAGCATATATATTCTCATTGTGCCCTGAGAGAGAAATACGTGTCTCTACCTAGGATCAAACGTACAGCCTACTGATTGTAAGACGAGAGTTCCACATCTAGGCTACCACACCACTCTACTGGTATGGACCTAGGTTCTGGGGTAAAAATGCAGAATTTCATTTCATTCTTTGCACTCATGTATCTCCTATCCTGTTTAAACATTAGTTCACTATCCAACAAACTGTTTCTAATAAATGTCTGTTGTTGATATGAGTCGCTTCAATGATGTGGAGATGGCAACTGAGCCTTTAATTGGTCTGGGATGTTTCCGTGTTATAAATGAATAGGGGTCAGAGATCTCAGACTTACTGTGTAAACTTGGTCCTGAACCAGTAGATGCTCCTTTAGGATTGACAGGCATCAGGGCATGCTGGATTGCCATTTCCCACATTCTTGCAACATCTGGGCCACAACCATTTGTGAGAACACTGTTATTAACTGAAAGACTTGGTAGGTTTTCAATGTTTTCCCCAACATAATAAACCACATTAGCTGTAGTTATTTCAAAGCAGTGGGGATTTGCTTCTTGTGATAAAAAACTGAAATTTTTTGCAGGTTCCAGGGATAGTACTTCAGACAATGGAATTTCCTGTGAAGAACAGTTATTCATGTTATTCCAAGACTTCTTTTTCAAAGTTTGTTTATTCTTTGCAGGACTGGTGTTCTGCTTACTTTATATATATAAATACTGATTTGTTCCC
This sequence comes from Thamnophis elegans, assembly GCF_009769535.1. Lineage (NCBI taxonomy): Eukaryota > Metazoa > Chordata > Lepidosauria > Squamata > Natricidae > Thamnophis > Thamnophis elegans. Next base: position 125,624,430 of record NC_045541.1, read on the forward strand.
AACTTTTGAGAACTCCAGTTCTCAGCTCATGAAGTTCTATCTCTTCTATAATTTTCTGGTCCTTACATCTTGGTATTCCACCTGGGGAGGAAGCTAAATGTTCTTTACAGGGTTAAACTTTGAGAATCAAGAGCTTAAACTTATCTTCTTCTTAGCAAACTAACTTCTAAATCAGGGGTTCCTAAACTTTTTTTGCCATAATGGCTCCCCTTAATCTTAATGTCACTCTTCCTTTAAAAATTCAATTACAAAGTCAACACAAATGATCAATGAAAACAATACAATGAAACTTTGGTAAGGATAGATTTATGTTAAGATAAAAGGTAAATGTTTCCCTTGTCCATTGTGTCCAACTCTAAGGGGTAGTACTCATCTCCATTTCCTAGCCGAGGGAGCCAATGAGGGAGCCAATGTTGTCTGAAGACATTTCTGTGGTCACCTGGCCAGCATGTCTATATGCTGAGAGCACAGCTCAGTATTCGGGTACACTGTTATTTTCCAACTAAGCTGGCAACCAATTATCTATTTTCATTTCCATGTTTTCAAACTACAAGAGCTGGGGCAAGAACAGGTAATCATCCTGTCCTGTGGTACCTGGATCTTGAACTGACAACAAACCAGCATCTTAACCGCTAGACCATCCCACCCCATAGATTTATTCTAACAATGGACAAATAAAGAGATTCTTCACACTTCTTCTCGACATGGTCTATACCTCCATGTGGGAGATATACCTCACAGTTTGCAAAACCTTGTTCTAAATAGCAACAGCTCAATCCTACACACACACACACACACACACACACACACACCTTGTTCCTAACAATCTACAAATCACTAAAGTTTTTTTAACTTTATTCATTTATTTATTTATCACATTTTAAAACCACCCATCTCCCTCACTCACAAATATTCTGCTAGAATCCAGATAGTACTTTTAGCCAAAATCATGGTTAATATTAGAATAACTGAAAAGATAATTGCACACAGCTTTCTTTATTCTTAGAAACCCCAATTTAAAAAAAAAAGCTCAGGGAAAGGTTAGGTTTAAATATTACCTCCTACATTTTGCATGGCATCTGCCAATTTAAATATTATAATTATGTTTAGTAATTAAATGATAAATATTGGCATCAATAGTGATGTATTAGACATTAGGTTTTTACAAATCATTTGATGAGCTGATTTGCTAACTACCCCGCTGGAAATGTCTTCTGGGCATGCAAATGCATGTCCAAAAGATCTCAGGAGGACCTGGAAGCAGTTGTTCTGAGCTTTCAAAGCAGCAGCAGCTGCTCCATGGCTTTGAGAAGCAGATCCAGAGGGATGTTTAATTCATCAGTGAAGGCTCATCAGATAATTTGCACAGGCTAACTAGAAACATTGGAGAAACTTGGTAAGATCAAGTTTAATTCAAGGTTTGGAAACCCACAATTTCCATGCTAAGTATATTAAAAACATTATTCTTGTTTGCTCAGATTTAAACTGGAGCTGAAGTCGGATTCTCCCAAATCACTGGGAAAACTAAGCCAAGTTTGTTTCCAAGACATTAGCATGTGAAAGAGACAAGGACCTTCCCCACTCCTAGCAATGAGATAACCTTTTTCAGAGGACAACTCTCATTATTGTTATGGGCTGGATTTTTTAATTATATATATGTTGTTGTTTTTTTTATGTTGTGCCCATCCAGAGCCAATTGAAGTCAGGCAGCATCCAAGTCCAAATAAGTATGGAATTAAACTTCACCTTAAAAGTGAACCCATTTTTACCTTGTAATATTTGCTTTCAGTTTCATTTTGAAACAAAGTGATGCATTTGCTATCCAATCTCCAATAGTGCCGTTTCCTCTGTATGGAAATAAAAAATTCAAATACTTTAATTACTAGTAAAGAATGGAGCTATAATGAAATAAAATAAAATAATGCAATGACATGGATTTAGACAAATTAAGTGGTTGCAGTTAATATACATAATATATAATTAATGTAATGTAATATAATATGATATGATATGATATAATACAATACAATACAATACAATGTAATATAATATAATATAATACAATACAATATAATACAATACAATATAAAACATAATATATTATATAATATATAATATTATATTGCCTAAAAGTAATGTGTCAAATCCAATCTCCAGTAGTGCTGCTTTCTCTGCATATTTTGTTATGTTATTCTCTGAAGACTTTATTTTCTCCTGGGTAAAATAATATTTTCCTTGCCAACATTTATACTGTACAAAGTTTCTATTTATCATTTCACATTAACTGATCAGATATAGACTGATTAACATACAACATTTTGAGTCAATACTGGTATTATATGTGAAATATTGAAGTGTTAGAAAAATGATATTAATTAATTAATTTATTAAATTTATATATTGTTTTCAGATTATACATAAGGCACTGTTCAAAGCAAGAAACTGGGATCTATCAAATAACAGTGTATCAGGCAACCAAGCTGTTCTTGACCAGCGGTCCCCAACCTTTCCAGTTTTGTGGACCGCCAGTGGCAGTGGGGGAAGAGAGGGACTGGTTTTGTGTGTGTGCCGCTTGCACAAATGCAGCTTCGCGCACTCACCCACTGCTTGCATGGCCCGGTTCCCAAAAGGCTGTAGCCGTGCACCAGACTGCAGAGTGGAAGTTGGGATTTCCTTTTCTTGATTTCATACTAATCAACATAAGCTAATGGAAAGGAACCATGGAATATGTGGTGGAAAATATCTATTCTTATAGACATTGATATCTATTCTATAAGACAAAATATCTATTCTTATAGACATCAATGAGAAAAGATTACTCAATACAGGGATTGTTCCAGATGCATGCGTGAACTGCGCGCGTGCACGAGGATGCCGCCGGCCCCGTTCCAATCGTACCGGTTGGAACGGGATGAGCAACCCACCACTGGATTGTTCCCTTTATAAAAACTCTTAAATGAAATGTTACAACTTAGAAAATAATAGACGTTAGATGTTATTCCAATACATACAATAAGAAACCTATGTTGTGGCAACACCTGAGTGTCCCTTTGTATACTTCTTTGAACACCATCCCAGGTTGTTTGCTTTTTGTGTGACTCTTGAAGCACTTTGTATACATGGAAATTAAACTGCAGCATACACAATGTAATCATGAACAATGAAAGACTTCTGCAAAGAACCCTGAATGTTCTTTATTTCAGTGTTAAATAAATGAATAGGTTCAGCTAATTACTTACTTACCAAACTGTCTTTGCTTGTGTAGTGAACCATCCATCCTTCTTTTATTACTGTACTACTTCTCCTTTTTGCATGTTTGACAGATTGTACCACTCTCATTAATGGGATATTATTGCTTGTTGAAGGGCTTGAAAAAAGAACAGCAATGAATAACATCATTTGAATGAAGCTTTCAAAGAGAGACAATTTAAAGAGTTACTTGTTCAACTCATGTAATTCTAAACAGCTATTTATTGCAGCATAATAATATCTAGAATCACATTCATTTGTTATATATAATGAACCAACACAGAAATGTCACTAGAAGGTTTTAAAAAGAGCTACATGGCTACCTGTTTTGTATGATCTAATTGCATTTGCACTGTGCAGAAGGTTGATCTAGACCACAAGTATCAAACTCGTAGCATCACTGTTGCTGTTACGTGATGTTTTCCCATTTGTGGAGCTTGGATGGGCATGGTCTGTGTGTGGCACCTCCGGCCCATGGTCTGCTAGTTTGGCACTCCTTATCTAGATCATATATAATTTACCTTATATCTGACACATTCAATGAAGAAGAACATTAAAATTATATTATAATAAAACTAACATGGAACTTTAAATTTAGACACATATCATTTGATCTCAGTATGATATCACTTGGAGAAAAGAACCAAGAAACTCAAGATGGCAAACATATCCAACTGACCTTTCTACTCCTATTTTCCCACAACCATCCTGTGAGGTGAGTTGGCTTGAGAAAGTGTGATTGCCCCAAGGTCACCCAGCTGGCTTTCATGACTAAGGCAGAACTAGGACTTGGTCTCCAGCTATCTAGTCAAGTATCTTAACCACTAGATCAAACTGCTCTCTCACTATGCTAAACTCACTATGCTAAACTTACCTGATCATTCTGTTACTCTCATCATGGTCAAGATCAGTGTCCTGCATGTCTCCACTATCACCTGGATTCACAGTCACCATCTCAGCATCAGGCGCCATAGAATATTCCATTTCATCTAAGAGGCCACTGTTTCTTTCACTGTCATTGTCATCACTTCCCTCTTCCATCACTATATCAGTCTCCATTCCAGGGCTAAGCAAGTCTGGAATGTTTAAAAAAAAACGACATTGTTATAACAATCTGGAAAAATAGTTCAAGCTGAATTGGCTACATTATCCCAGATCACCTAAGTAAACCTTATCTCATCCTCAAGTATCTAAATCTGCTTTGGAGGGCTCTTTATCTTTGGAGCAGATTATGCAGTTGAGAGAAGGAAGAATAAAACTTCCTGGCTCATTGGTGAATACAAATTTAGTCATTGGATGAAGCTAATTGAACAGAATGTTATATCTAAACAGTATATCTACCTTTATGTCTACAATAAATATAGAAAACAGAAGTGAAACTACATCAGGAATATTCTCTAACTTCTACAAAAAATATTATCTTGTACTTACACAATGCATGTGACCATGCATTAGCATATTAGCCAATGCAAAGCATTCTTCCTATCAATAAGCAAGAAACAGCACAACTTTTATATACAATGTAGGCATACATAATGATCCATTTTATCTGTGGGATGCAAAAGCCTGATGAATATAAGGTAAAGATAAATTATTCCATGGACTCACATATATATTATTTTTGGCAACAATATAAATAGTTTGTCCTGGTCAAAGACATTGACTGCCTTTAATGATATTTTTCAACTTCTCTGTCTAATGTAACACCCTGTATTTTTTGTTCATCTCTGATTCATCTATATTTTTTAGCTTTTTAAGATCAGCTAATATTGGCTTCCATCTGCTGTAATCAGATGCATATAGGTGAAAACAACACAAGTGAGGGAAAAGCATGAATAATAAGTAGCACATCATGTAGTTAGATATAACTAGTTTTTTAATCTCATTTTATCTAATTATATAAATTACAAAACTAGATTAAGCCAAAATCTTCTCAAAAACTTGAAAAAAGAATAAGAGGAGCAGAAGATATAAAAAAATAAAGTCAAAGACTTTATGAAGTAGCAGATCACCAGGTGTTATTAAAGACAGGAGAGCAAATAATGATTAGTAGAACTATTGACAAAATTAAACAACATTTTAGCATTTTGCTGTAGCCCACATTGAATAAAATAGTGCATTACAATATGAAAGCTAAGCCTGTAAATATATTAAAAATATCCACAGATTACAAAAAAATATTTCATGAAATCAATAGCAACGTGTAAAATTCAAATCTTTGTCACAAAGTGTCATTTCTAAGTATTTTCTTATCAGCTTTATTCAAAATTGAAAACACACTAGGGGAATCAGCCTTTCCTCTAGTATCTTTTTCTGTAAGCTTACATGTTTTGTGCCAGAAAGAAATTGTTTTTCTTAATTATCTTTAGTTAGAATAATATAATACTGTAACTACTAGTACTGTAATCTTGTTTTTCTCTCTTGAAAGAATTTTCAATAAACATTTTTTCTAATCCTGGGCTGGTTGTTTAAGGATGGCAAACACCCTTGTGTAATTTCCTGAAAGTCATTCCCCTTTGGCAGACATAACAATTGCAGAGGCAAATATGATTTGCCTACAAATTGATTCATTTTTAAGAGATTCTTCACAGGAAAGTTGCTTCTAAATACTGAAAGACTGCACTACTGAAAAAAGTATGTTATAAAGACAACATTGATCAATTGTTATTTCTGGAATATAAATATTTTTAATAACTGTCTATAGAAACTTTAAAATGGGCTCTTTAGGAACTCTGGGGTTCCTAAATGTCGACTTCATGATAGACCTTGATTGCAGTGACCGTAGCATGTATAATATTTAAGTCTCATTTATTTTTTTGATCAGTTATGGACAACATTTTTAGGTCAAAGTCTATTCCAAAATGGTTGAATGATAATTGTATGCCAGAACCTATATTCCAAAAGTGAGCAGACCCAATATCAAGAAAAGGGTTTGGCTTGTCAACAATCACAGAGTTGGTCCAAGATCTGCAGAAGAAAATCTGAAGGCTGCTTGCTTCTTTCCAATATGGAATTCACTTATGTTGATGCATTAAAAAAAATTAGAAAAACTGTTTTTTCCAGATGCAATGTATGGCTGTGAAAGTTGGACCATAAGAAAGGCTGAGTGCCAAAGAATTGAGGCCTTTGAACTATGGTGCTGGAGAAGACTCCTGCAAGTCCCTTGGACTGCAAGGTGATCAAACCGGTCAATCCTAGAGGAGATCAACCCTGACTGCTCTTTGGAAGCCCAGATCCTGAAGATGAAACTCAAATACTTTGGCCACCTAATGAGAAAGAAGGACTCCCTGGAGAAGAGCCTAATGCTGGGAAAGATTGAGGGCAAAAGAAGAACAGGACGATAGTGAATGAGGTGGCTGGATGGAGTCACCAAAGCAGTAGGCGTGAGCTTAAATGGACTCCAGAAGAGGGTAAAGGACAGGAAGGCCTGAAAGAACATTGTCGTGATGGGTCAGACACAACTTCACAACTAACAACAACATTAACAAATTATGTATAACAAGAAGATTTATTTTATTTTTAAATAAAATTACGTATTTATATTTTAGACTTCAAATATCTTATGTATTATTTATGGACTAGAATTATTAAAGACTAGATTATTACATTTACAATAACTGTATTAATAGCTATTCTCAGTATTTTAATCTAAGGCTTATTGACATACACATTCTTTGACACACTATAATCTAAGCAAAATCCTATACCAGTGATGGCTAACCTTTTTTGGATTGCATGCAAAAGTGGGGGAGCGCAGGGGGCGTCATGCTCGGGCATGCCACACCCATAATGCTATGCATGCAAACCCCCTCTGTGCATGAACGTGTGACCCTTTCCCCCTCCCAGCTTTTGGCCTGTGATGGACCCATTTTTCGCCCTCCCCAGGCTTCAGAGGCTTTCTAGGAACCTGGGGAGGGCAAAAACAGCTTCCCTCCCCCTGGAGGCCCCCAGAAGTCACTTCCGGGTTGCCCGTAGGGCCGTTTTTCACCCTCCAGAGCCTTTAGGAGGCTTCTTTGAAGGCTCCGGACTGTGAAAAACGGCCCAATGCACAAACTGGAAGTCCATTCCCAAACTTCTGGTCTGCACATTGGGTGATTTTTTGCACTCCGGAGGGCGAAAAACAGCTGAAAAAGAAGGCAGAAGTCAGCTGGCCAGCGTGCACATGCACACAGGAGCTGACTTAACAATGCCTCATGTGCCCTAACAAATGGCTGCACGTGCCGCTTGTGGAATTTATGCCATAGGTTCGCCATCACGATCCTATACCATTTCAGACAAACATCCAATCTCTTCTTAAAAACTTCCTGTGTTGGAGCATTCACAGCTTCTAGAGGCAAGTTGTTCCACTGATTAATTGTTCTAACTGTCAGGAAATTTCTCCTTAGTTCTACAGTAGATTGTTCTAGGCTGCTTCTCTGCTTGATTAGTTTTCTTTCTTTACTTCTTGTTCTGCCTTCAGGTGCTTTGGAAAATAGACTTGTTCCCCTTGTCTTTGTGGCAGGCTCTCAAATATTGGAACTCTACTATCATGTCACTAATCCTTCTTTTCATTAAACTCAATATAGCCAATTCCAGCAACTGTTCTTTATATGTTTTAGCCTCCAGTTTCCTAATCATCTTTGATGCTCTTCTCTGCACTCTTTCTAGAGTCTCCACATCTTTTTACGTTTTTTTTCTTCATCTCACTAATAAATGATTGCTGTTTTTTCAAATAGTTTTTAGAGTACAGTATACTAATATCCTTGATACAACTTACCTCCGTTAATGGCCACTTCTCCAAGGCAATTATTCGGTACTTTAGGTGCACAGCGTTTGTGGCAGTTGAATCTACAATCTTTTTAAAGAAAAGATGCATGATTTGCACAAATTGCTGGGTTATAAAGTGACAGTTTCAGATACAAAGAACCTTGTTAAAGCTGGATATGAGACAGTGGTTCTTGACTCAGACAACAGATCTTAATTCAAGCAATCCAAGGTCTAATGCCATGTGAAAAAGCTGGGAATGAATTCCATATATTTCCTCCTCTTCCTGGAATTACTTCCCTACCAGCTATTCCATACAATTCAATCAAGTGACTATTCCACAGTAAAAAGGTAAAGGTTCCCCTCGCACATATGTGCTAGTCGTTCCACACTCTAAGGCGCGATGCTCATCTCTGTTTCAAAGCCAAAGAGCCAGCGTTGTCTGAAGACGTTTCCGTGGTCATGTGGCCAGCATGACTAAACGCCAAAAGTGCACGGAATGCTGTTACCTTCCCACCAGAGATGGTCCCTATTTTTCTACTTGCATTTTTACATGCTTTCAAACTGCTATGTTGGGAGCACACTCCATTTCATGGCACTAGGGATTCCACAGTATAGGACAGGGGTGGGTTTCAACCGGTTCACGGCGGTCCCCGCGAACCGGTTGGTCGGTGAACCCGGAAGTAAGTAACTTCCGGGAACGGCGAAGGGCCCACCCGCCCGCCCGCGCTCCTTACCGGTCTTTGAAGGCTTCTGCGCTTCCACGCAGGTACATGGCACATACAGCGCCTGCGCGATTCTCCGCGAGCAGCTGGATGGCACATACAGCGCCTGCGCGAGTCTCCGCAAGCAGCTAGAGCATCATGCAGGCACTAAGACGCATGCGTGAACTGCGCGCGTGCACGAGGATGCCGCCGGCCCCGTTCCAACCGAACCGGTTGGAGTGGGATTAGCAACCCACCCCTGGTATAGGATCATATAAAATATATTGTAAGCCTATTTTTAGAAGGCAGTGACAAAGTACATCCAAATGAAGAATGACATTTTACCTCTTAAGAAAGCTTTGCTATCTATGAATCACAGAGAGAATCCTGCACTAAGAACTTGTGCATCCTATTTGTATATTTATAGCATATTTTGCATCATATATTCAAAATCATTTAATATTTTGTATCCTTCATTCCAAATTTGCTACATTGTTACAGATTGTTACTATGACGGACACAGTAGGATTTCAGTCTAATTACAAGAAGTTTTATTCTTCACTCCTTTACAGCATATGAAAGTTTCATAAGCAACAGACATACATTCAGGGAGACATTCAAGCATCAAAGCTAAAATAGCTAATTATCTTTAAATAACATATTTCTGAAAACTTGTTCAAAGATTCGAGCCTGTTTACTGTATGGTACACTAAATCATCAATGTAGAAAAAAATTCCTATAATCACACATTTCCTAATGACCTGCTGAAAAGCTAAAATCTGGTTTGCACATGCACTGCCCAGTATTAAACTGTAGTGTACTTCCAAATAGCAATAGCAGATTTATGTAGCACTTCATAGAGCTTTATAGCACTCTATGAGCTATTTACAGAATCAACATATTGCCCCCAACAATCTGGGTTCTCATTTTACCAACCTTAGAAGGATGGGATGCTGAGTCAACTTTGAGCTGGTAATGATCAAACTGCTGGCAGAAGGCAGAGTCACCTGCAAGGTTCACCGACAAGTGTGCGCTCGACAAAAGCGTGCCGATGACAGCGCGCCAACAGAAGCACGCTCTAAACCTAACCCTAAACCTAACCCTAACCCTAACCCTGAACCTAACCCTAACCCTTATCTTAAACGTAATCGCGCTTCTGTCGGCGCTCTTTTATCAGCGTGCTGTCAATGTCACGGTTTTATCGCCACGGTTTTGTCAGTGCGCTGTTGTCGGGCGCACATTTGTCAGGTCACGAGTCTGCAATACTGCATTCTAACCGCTGCGCCATCACAGCTCATGTGCAGAATTTGCCCATTGTCATATCTCATAGCATGCAAGGTTGAGAAACACTGCATTAGAGTGTAATAATTGGGACAGACATTGGAGACATATAGTGTAAGCTATCTCTCTCATATTCCAAACTGATGATAAGAACAGTTGTATAGTTTAGTGCAGCTGCAAACAAATGAATTAAGGTTTTGTTCTTCAAAATACGTTTTCCAGCTGACATTGTCTGTATCCCACCAGCTAGGAATTATATCAGCATATAACTCAGGACACAGTAGTAACAAATAAAATATTAACATATTTTTAAATTTGTTAAAACAAATGCATTATGATCATGCTTTCAGTTCTAAATCACTTACCTTTGCACTGTAAGCCTTGTCTAAAAAGTCCTTTAAGTAATTTTTTGCAGTACTGACAAACTGTTGGCCTTGTATATGAGTGAATGACAAAAGTATGAGGCACTTTAACCTTGGAAAGTAAAATCTTGTCAAGTTGAATAGGTCGCCCAATGTGTGATTGTGAATTGGACCTCTTCTCTCTCCCAAGTGAAAAATCAGGTGGTGATTTCTGCTACAATAGGTCAGTAAGATACATAAAGTCATTTTAGTATGGAAGGCATTTTTGCATATATATATATATATTTTAAATACCTTAAACATATACTCTAGTCCTGTGATGACGAACCTATGGCACACGTCCCAGAGCTCTCTCTGTGGGCATGTGCACGATTGCCAGCTGGTCTTTGTGGGCACTGGAGCACTGGAAAATGGCCTGAAAATGGCACAAGAAATGCTCCAAAATGCCTATTTTGGGGACGTTTTTGGCCCTTTTTGGGATTTTTGGCCTAGTTTTAGGCGTTTTGGGGCTGTTTTCAGGTCAGAAATGCTGGGGAAACAGCCAGAAAATGGCTAGAGAAATGCTCAAAAACCAGCCTCTTTTGGGTGCATTTTTGGTCCTTTTTTGTGCTGTTTTCAAGCCAAAATTGGCTGGAAAATGATCAGAAAATGGCCCCAAAATGACCTGAAAAAGGGCCAAAACAGGCTCTTTTTCAGGCCACAAAAACAGGTATGTGTGCACTGGCCAGCTGGCCTACAGGTTTCTGGTGCATGGACACGCGCATGCACGCACGTTCTTGTTTGGGCACTTGGTGCCGAAAAGATTCGCCATCACTCCACTAGTCTCTCAGGCTCCTTACAGGAATTCCTTTTTGCCTTTTCTCCCTTACCCACATAGCATTTGTAATGAAGCAGCCCTTAAGAACATCAGAGTGGATTATCAGTTGAGACTTCTGGACATGAAAAATTCTACACTTGGCCAAATGTACGTAAATATGGCTTCTATGTTCAATTTCAGCAATACGATTAATTTTAAATCTAATCAGGTCTCCAGCATATTATTTAGTAAACATGAAAAAATATATAATGCTATAGAATACATGTATAAGAAGACTGTGTACTTTTAAATACAAAATACAAAATAGTGATATTATTAAATCATTGTTTGGAACTGATTAGTTGAGATGAAGAGAAAAACAGAATTGAACTTCAAACTAGTCCATTTCTACCACAGACATATAAACTGAAACATTTCTGCATTTTATTTAATTTATCAATTTGTTTAATCAGAAATATTTAGAATGGTTTTTGAATGTATCTTTATATATTGGGACAGTATAGTCCAACATAGTTAATGTAATAAGCCCTGCTTCCTATGTCATTTAAGAAGATCCACCTTTAAATGACTGAGTAACACCCACAACACAATTCTACAATATTCCCTGCCAATGTTTTCTATTAATGAAAAGCAGACAATAGAAGACCTAAAACTGGGACTAAAAGTTAAAGCAGTATCTTCGATAAGAAAGTGAAAGGATGCCTTAACTCTTTCTACAGTCATTCATTTAGTGACCTTTCAAAGTTACAGCAACACTGAAAAAAGTGACTTATGACTGTTTTTCACTCTTAGGACGGTTGCAGCATCCCCATGATCATGATTAAAATCCAGATGCTTGACAACTGTTTCATATTTATGATGGTTGCAGTATCCCAGGGTCATGTGATCACCTTTTGTGACTTTCTGACAGGCAAAGTCGCGGTGGCGGAGTGGTAAGAGTGCAGTACTGCAGGTTACTCCTGCTGATCACTCGCTGCCAGCAGTTTGTCAGATCGAATCTCACCAGGCTCAAGGTTGACCCAGACTTCCATCCTTCCGAGGTGGGTAAAATGAGCACCCAGATTGTTGGGGCCAATAGGATGACTCCATAAACCGCTTAAAGACGGCTGTAAAGCACTGTGAAGCGGTATATAAGTAGGCTATTGCTAAAGTCAATGGAAGAGCAAGATTCACTTAATAACCCTGTTACTAACTTAACTGCTGCAGTGATTCACTTAACAACTTGGTCTTAAGAGAGGTCTTAACATGGGGCAAAATTCACTTAACAACTGTCTCACTTAACAACAGATATTTTGGGCTCAACTGTTGTTGTAAGTCGAAGACTACCTGTATTCTTTCATCTCTCGAAGCTCTAGGAATCTATAGTCAGAAATAATAAACAAAGAACAGTGTAAAATAAAAAAGGTGCTTCAGGGCATTCAGAGTCCTTAAGTTCATAAGGAGCTGCAAATGGGTGATAGATTCAATATAATACATTGTGCTTTTGAACCCAAATTAGCACAAAGCCCTATTGTTATAAATAAATCTTTTTCTGCAGGGCAATAGGCACAAATTCCCCAAAATGAAATATGATTAGTGAGATAGAAATGTTTCATTAGCATAAAAGGTAGCACTAGTTCTAAAGTTTTCAACACAAAATTATATTCTGTTGCAAAAATATTAGGTTTCTTGTATCAAAGGCATAGTTGTTGTTTTTTTTAATCCACTATGCTTTGCTTAGCTACAGATTTCTTTGGTCCAGCCTCCCCGAATAGCTTGCCAGAATTCCTGACTCAGGAAGCTTGGATACTGACCAGGAAACAATTGCTCAGATTACACTATGGAAACTACAGAAGCCAGCTGTTTGTCATGCAATAAGCAAATTGCTCCAATTAATTTGCAGCAAGTATTCTGAGTCTGGGCAATAATATCTTTGAAATACTACAGGAACCTTTTGCAAATACTATGGAGGTTTCATTACAAGTGCCACATTGCCAAATGTTTCAGGAAAAAACTGATTAAATCTAAACTATCCTTTCAACAGCAAACATTCAAAGTTCAGCTTTGGCTAACTATAACCAAAGTTGAAAAGAAAAATATCCATAGATCTTCATCTTCCAAATACAGGATTGCCTGCACAAAAGGAAGAAAATTGTGGAAGCTCCTAAATCCAATTAGGCAGACTTGGGCCTCTGAGCTACCTGTGGCCTTCCCGTCACCATTTTTGTGGCTCCCAAAGCTCTCAGAACAGTGCCGTAATGCAAACTGCCAAGTTGTAATATTGCTGCTTTTTTGTTTTCAGAAATGAAACCTTAAAAGAGTTTTGTTAAACTGTAGATCCATCCTTGACCTAATGTCTTGAAACTTAAATGTTTGAAACTGTCTTGAACTACCCTATACACACCACTTGCTCTGATCTCTGTTCTTTTCTGTTGACTTGTTTAAAATGAAACAATAGAGAGCTAAACAAGCAATCTTTTTGATCATGGCAGCTTCATCCATCTCTGAGAGAAAACATGCTTGGCACAAACAGAGTGTTCTTTTTGGAGTCATAACAAACTCTTCTAGTTCCTTGGACTTTCAAAGTGATATTTTTAAAAATTACCTTATAGAGTCATCTTTTATTTGCTAACTATTCTAATTATGTGGCTTATTTGTTTCTTGAAATTTTCATTTTGTTAGTGAATGTGGAACGAGATTTCATGAAGGTATATAAAGGATTTCGGTGAACACACATTTACTGAAGAAATGTCCTTCTAGATTCAGTTCCAAGTGGAGAAAGACACTGGAAACATAGAAGCTGCTTGGAAAATGGTCGATAGGACCACATGGGTTTTTTGGTCCTGGGCAAAGGAAAAGCACATGGGTGGGAGAGAGAGAGAGATTTATACCCTCTCTTGGGGCCCACCTTGGAGCTTCCGGTTCCTGTGTAAGAAATGTATTCTGATTGGTTGTCAGATTCCCATGGGGCCATGCAGGGGTAACTTTGTATTGTCTTGAGTCCCAAGCTTGGTTAAACCTTGCTGGGTGATATAATCTCCCCAGGTGCCATATAGTGAGTTCTATTGCTAGACAGTTAAAGGTCTAATCCTACCTTTGGGAAGGCATTTGCTTATGAAGAGACTTAGCTATCTCTTTATCTCTTAACTGCTAGGATCTGCTGTGGGCTATTGATAAGGTGACCAGACGTCCCGATTTCAGCAGGACAGTCACGATTTCTAACAATTAGTCCCATGTCCTGGGGCGTTTTAAAAAAGTTCTGATTTTCTGGCTTCATGTTGAAAGCCCAGTGGATTTGCTTAAGAAATCCTAACCAGGGCAAGACAAAAGACACTCTGTCTAAACAGAGTTTCAGTGTCCTGGGGTCATATAATCACCTTTTGACAAAGTCAAATGGGGAAACCAGATTCACTTATGTTACTAACTTATCAGCTGCAGTTATTCACTTAAGAACTGTGGCAAGAAAGGTGGTACAGTGACCAAAGTTACAATGTCATTGAAAAAAGTGACTGATGACCATTTTTCACACTTAGCGACCATTTTCACACTTAGCGACCGTTCAGCATCCTCATGGTCACGTGATCAAAATTTTGATGTTTGGCAACAGTTACAATTTATATTTGTAAATTGTAGTTATGTTGAAATAAAAAAAATATTACAATACTATTTTTGAGTTGTATGAAAATTTTTGTTGCTCCATATAAAATTTTTAATCAAGCCCCCCCCCCCCCCCAGTCAAAGGTGTCCCTCTTTACCAATCTGAAAATCTGGTCACCTTAGCTATTGAAGAGGGTGGGGGCTATTAAGAGTGAGTCTGCTTCCTTCCTAAACAACATGTTTCTCCATTTCTCATACAGGGAAATACAATATTCTGCCTTTTTAATATTTCCTAGAATATTTCATTCTTCTAGGAGAGGGTTGGGTGCTAACTTCCTATACACAGACATACACAAATGTGTTTCTGTGTGTGAGAGAAAGTTTAACAAAGTATATTTTTGCTTTGTTTCAAGATATCAAATATGAAGTGTCACCTGAAATCCCAAAACTTCCCTATCAGTTTAATCCAAATATCTATCAACACATCTACTTTCAAATTCAGATGCTTTCTTTTTACTGTCACCAATCTATTTGTTTGCAAAACCTCTAATGCACAAAGCATCTTAATCTTTTTAGTACAGGGCTTCAACTTTTTTTCTCTTGCATTGCATTTTCTTCCTTTAAGCTTTTAAAACTATTTTTATTGAACAATTTTTAACAAAGTAAAAAAATAAAGAAAACAATAAAATGTTAAAAAAGAAAACAGTAGTGGCTTCCAATTTTCTTGAGAACAATTATAGATACAATTTTTCCATCTCTGTCTAACGTTGCATCATAATTTCCTTCTTTCCATAAAAAACCCTAATCTCCAAACCCATTAATCACAAAATATTTTTTCTCTTTTTTCAGCTAAAAGGGTATAATCGTTTAAACCCTTTTCTCCAAGGTGTGAAAAAAATCTACAGACCTCTCACATCCTGGACATAAATTGTTTCAACTTCTATCCTCAAAACGATGCTATACGATGCCACACCAGAACAACTAGTCACAAGGACAGTTTTTTTCCTGAATGCCATCACTCTGCTTAACAACTAATTCCCACAACACTGTCAATAATTTACTGACTGTATTACTACTATTATTCTTTTCTTCCTTCCTAGTATCTATCTCTCCCCACTTATGACTATAACCATGTTGCTTACATCTTTCGATTTATATTGTTTTTACTTGCTTCCTAGTACGATTCAATAGCTTATTAGTAACTTTGACTATCACTAAGTGTTGTATCTTTTTATTCTTTATGAATGTATTTTATTCTCCTTATGAGAGCATATGCACCAAATTCCTTGTGTGTCCAATCACACTTGGTCAATAAAGAATTCTATTCTATTCTATTCACTTGAGGTATAAGCCACTTTGCTATATTGAAACAAGTTTTGTTTCAGTTTGATAAATGCATACGTAAAATAATATTTGACAATGAAAATGAAAGTTTTGGATGAATTAGGCTGCAATGAACCACCTCTTAAAATATCAATATTTTCCATTACAAGCCTTGTCTCCTGGGCATTAGCTATGTTATGATACAGCATAATGAAGCCTTGATACATTATCTATATCCCTATTTCTGGCTAATATGTGGCAAAAATATGCCTTTTCCACTGTGTTCTTAAAGTAGTGCAGCATAATGCATCTCAAATTATAGGAGAATTTCTCAATGTTTTATTTCTGCACTGAGAATATATGTTTTAATCATACTATTATCATTCTTACAACTTCCAATTGTATAGAACTAAGGAATCATGATCGATCTGTAGTCTTACATGAAATTTACAACAAAACTAGAAAGGCTGAATTCCTGATATGTTTTGATATGACAGAAAACAAAAACAAAAACCCACCTCAAAACTGGGGCTTGCAGGAATCTAGAAAATGAAGATCACATTCAGAAAAAGGGGAAAACAAAATGTAGAGCAATATTATTTAGAAAGTAAATATAAAGTTTAGAACAAAATGTAACAAACTGAAACTTGCATGAAATTATTTAATACATGCATTCTCATTACATAATTGTTCATTTTTAAAATGCGTGCAGATTCTATAAAATTAATTGATCAACAAGTTCAGGATTGCCAACAAAGTAAACACAGCTAGCAACACAGACTTCCTCATTTTCCTTCTTTTTAATTAAAAAAGAAAGAAAATTCTTTTGTGAAAATTAAATTCTGCTCATGCAAAATTCAATGTTCTTTGCTATTTTTTAAAAAGCCATAAAATTATATTTGGGTAATTTACAGTTTGAACTTTAATACCAGAAATGAACTACTGTAACTTTTCAAAGTTCAAAAGAAAAGAATGGTAGAAGATTGGAGCGAAAGGTTCCACTAACCCACCCACCCACCCACCCACCCAAAAAAACAACCCACCTAAGGAATGTTTTTGATCCCAAACATGTTTATCTTACTGGAACAGTTTGATACAAAAGTTTGGAAAATTCTACCATACTGAAGAAATAAGAGGCAACTAAGATCCCCTCCCCCTCATTTGTAGAAACTGTTGTGCTGTTTGTACAATGAGTTTGGTTATGGGATTCCAAAAGCATTTATGATGGGACACACTTGTGAAAAGCCCATCTACACTACAAAAAAACGTTCAAATATATTCATTACTCAGCCTACTATTTTCAACATTTAGACATTCCGTACCTGGAGTCCTTCATCTGCAAGCGTAGATGAAAGTTCAGCAGACATTGTTCTGATATTACCAAGTCCTGTTAATGAAACATTTGATAATCGCCTCTTTCGGACACAACTGCAGTTATTAGGGATTTTAAATGCACATCTCTTGTGATAGTTTAAGCCACATCCTGAAAATAAAATAAAAACCTATTACTCCATATTACAATATGATGGAAAAACTGAAATCAAGAGCAATGAATACTAGAACTTTATAAAAAGGCTATTATGTTTTTTTAAGTTTGCATTTTTAAGTAAGCATGAAAAATAAAATGTACAGGTTCACCAATATTCCATGCTTTGTTTCTGTAACACAGTCCTTCTCATCAAAGTAAATTTTTATACTCTGGAATATGCTAACGAATCTCTAACATATGGACTCCATTTATGCTGTCAAGAACATGCATTAAAAAAGCAATTAGATTTGAAAAAGGTTCTTCACTTAGGGATGATCTAACACACCTTATATTAATAAATTTCCCTTGAGCGCAGATTTTTTTCTTTCTGAAATGATCCAAATTCAAATCCATATTTAGTAAGTAAAATAAATATGTAGCTTTTCAACAACAGCAATAACACCAAGACACAAATACCATTTTACAGTGATTTACAGCTCTCTTTAAGCAGTTTACAGATCAACATATTGCCCCCAACAATTGGGGTCCTCATTTTACTGACTTTGGATGGATGGAAGGCTAAGTCAACCTTGATTCCTGTCAAGATCAAACTGCTGGCAGTCAGCAAGCAGAGTCAGCCTGCAATATTGCATTCTAACCACTGCATTACCATAGTTCCTAATATCCTTTTCTTCTTCTTTAGTCTTCCTTGGTGCTTTATCAGTGCAGTAAAAAAAATGTTCTGCTTGTAGTAGTTGTGGTTATAAAATTGTTTTTACTATCACAGAGCTTTAGTTTAGTTCAGTTTGGGTAATTTACTGGTCACCATTAAAATCTACCCTTCAGCCTGTTTCTATGAACTTCTGTGAACCAGCATGAAAAATCTTGTTTATACGAAACCAACTAACAGGCAAGGTTAGCATATTTAGTGATCCCTTGCAGAGTTTCTTTATCAGTTCAAAGGATGAAAAAGATGGGGAGGGGTATCCTCACCACAAGGAAAATATCCCCAAGAAGCAGCAAGTCCTGCAATGACCATGTTGTGTAAACAAGAATTCCCCTTATTTTGTAAGCACGCAGAAAACAACCTTTTCAATGCATTTTATTATTTGACTTATACTTGCTACAAGTTCCAGCTCACATAGTGTATGTCATTCAGTGCCCTCGTCCTGAACCTTGTATGGACAAAACAACTAGAGTTTTCAAGACCAAAATTAGAGATGGTTTCGGCATCATAAAAAATACAAAATGGGAGCCCTTCTAGGGAAAAATGCACTAATATTCATGCTTTGGGGCAATGAAACCCTACTGACCTTATATGACAGAGTTACTTTTAAAAAATAACAAATAGATTTTAGTACTGAACAATCCTAACTACAGAAGGAAAACATCAGTAACCTTTTTATTTAAACATATTCCTCTTTAAAAGTTTGCCCTTATAGTTCATTGCTCTCCTTTGCACTAGAAATTGCCACAACTGCTATCAACATCAGTCAGTTTTATAGAGTACACCAATCAATTAAACTCATGGACATTCAAGAAGTTAAAACAATCCTGTGCTTAATTTTGTGTTTGTGGAGTCTTTTCTTATTCACAATAATAATAAATGCTTGCTACCTGTTCTAAGAATCTCTGTGTTACTTGTAGATAACTGTTCTTGTACTTGTTACAGCAACATTCCTATCTTTAATAGCTAAATTCAGCAAACAGATATATAATTCCTTTTCCCTACAAATGATTTGCATTTGTAACATCAGGCTATTCTGTTTTAGACCTTTACTGACTTATTTTGAATATACACAAAGAACACTGACCATTTTTAGAAATATTGTTATACATAAGTTGCAAGTCATTCTAATAAAAAAAGGACTGCACTTTTTAAAACATGCTGAGCCAAATAAAAACTTTTTTTAAATTGGAACTCGGAATTCCTCACCCTCTCTTTGTTTTTCATCAGAGAAACCAGAACAAGATTAGGAAAAGGGAAAAAAAAAGCAGCGCCCAAATGAAGAAAAATAACAGCTCCCGAAAGAAACCAGCATGGCTGCATAAAGAACTCTCTGATAAATTGAAAGACAAAAAAGATAAGTATAAAAAGTGGAAAGAGGGGGACCTAACTAAGGCAGAATATCCGCAAATAGCCCAAGCCTGTAAATATGAAGAGAGGAAAGCTAAGGCTCACAATGAAGAAAGTCTTGCCACAAAGGTAAAAAATAACAAAAGAAAGCTTCTTCCAACATGTTAAAAACAAGAAAAAGGTTAAGGAAACAATTGATCCATTGCTGGGAGAAAGTGGCAAGAGGTGATAAGCAACAGGGAGAAAGCAGAACTATTTACCATATTTTTCAGAATATAAGATGAACCGGAGTATAAGACGCACCAAGGTTTTGAAGAGGCAATTTTTTTAAAAAAAGTAGGTAGGTAGATAGAGGGATAGAGAGGGAGAGAAAGAGAGAGAAATACAGTACGTAGGTAGAGAGAGAGAGTAGGTAGGTAGGTAGGTAGGTAGGTAGGTAGGTAGGTAGGTAGGTAGATAGATAAAGGGATAGAGAGAGAGAGAAACAGAGAGAGATGGAGAAATAGAAAATACAGTAGCTAGGTAGGGAGAGAGTGAGTGTAGGTAGATAGGTAGATAGAGGGAGAGAGAGAGAGAAATACAGTAAATAGGTAGGGAGAGAGAGTAGGTAGGTAGGTAGGTAGGTAGATAGAGGGAGAGAGAGAAATACAGTAGATAGATAGGGAGAGAGAGAAAGGTAGGTAGGTAGGTAGGTAGGTAGAGGGATAGAGAGAGAGAAAGGGAGAAATACAGTAGGGAGAGAGAATAGGTAGGTAGGTAGGTAGGTAGGTAGGTAGGTAGGTAGGTAGGTTGGTAGGTAGATGTTTCCAGATGTATTTATCCATGCGCTGGAGAAGGAAATCACTGACAATCAGCAGCACCTAAGACTTGTTTCTGCTGGCACAGCACTTGATCAATCTAATTCTCATCAATTATTCTAACTAAAGAGCTTTCAGAAAGGGAAAAAAAGTTTTTACACTCTGAAAACCTTCCAGAAAAGGCATGAATAGCCTGGGGGGAGGGGGCTTGCAGAGTGCTGCTGGGGGGTGGGGGGCCAAAAATGAGCAAAAAATGGCCTGTTTTTCACAAAAATGGAGCCTTTTTTGTCAAAAAAATTGCTTATAAAAGGCTTATAAAGTGCTGCTGGGCGGGGCAAAAAACAGCCCATTTTTTGCTCATTTCTACCCTTCCCATCCCCAGGAGCTCTCTGAAAGCCTCCATAAGGGTATGCATGGCCATTTTTGTGAAGGGAGCGGCGCTTTGGGATGCAATAAAATGCTGTATTTGATGTATAAGATGCACCCAGATTTTAAGCCTCTTTTTTGAGGAAAAAAGGTGTTTCTTATACTCTGAAAAATACAGTAACTCATTTTTTGCATCTGTCTTTACACAAAGGGATAAAACAGTCCAACCTATCAAAAACAGCACCACAAAAATCAGATAAGGAACACAAGTTAAAATAGGGAAGAAAATGGTAAGTGAGCACCTGTCTATGCTAGACAAGTTCAAATCACCAGGACCGTATAGATTATACCCCATGGTTATAAAGGAAATGGCAGACGAGATCTCAGAACCACTGAACTATATCTTTCAGAGATCCTGGAGCACCGGGGAACTGTCAGAGGACTGGAAAAGAGCTGATGTGGTTCTCATCTTCAAAAAAGGGAAAAAAAGTAGATCCAGGAAACCACAGACCTATCAACCTGACCTCAATACCAGGGAAGATTCTGGAAAAGATAATCAAGCAATGATTTAGCCAACACCTAGAAGTAAACAAAGTAATAGCCAAAAGCCAATGTGGGTTTGTCAAAAACAGATCATGCCAGACTAATCTTACTGCATTCTTTGACAAAGTAACAAAATTAGTGGACCAGAGGAATGCTGTCAATATAGTTTACTTGGACTTCAGTAAGGCATTTGATAAGGTAGATCATAACCCACTACTAGATAAAATAGAAGAATGTGGGTTAGACAGCATCATCACCAGATGGATTAGTAACTGGCTGCCAAACCGCACTCAATGTGTAGTGCTCAATGGAACTGCATTTACATGGAGGGAAGTATGCAGTGGAATACCCAAGGCTCTGTTTTAGGCCCAGTACTCTTCAATATCTTTATCAATGATTTGGATGAGGGGATAAATGGGGAACTCATCAGATTTGCAGATGACACCAAGCTGGTAGGAATAGCCAACACTCCAGAAGATAGGCTTAAGATACAGAAGGATCTTCACAAATGTGAACATTGGGCACTATCTAACAAAATGAAATTAAATGGTGAAAAAAGTAAGATTCTACATTTAGATAAGAAAAACAAAATGCACAGGTACAGTATAGGTGGTACCTTGCTCAATAGTAGTAACTGTGAGAGGGATCTTGAAAGTCTAGTGGACAACCATTTAAATATGAGCCAGCAGTGTGCAGCAGCTGCCAAAAAAGCCAACGAAGTCCTAGGCTACATAAACAGAGGGATAAAATCAAGATCACGTGAAGTGTTAATACCAGTTTATAATGCCTTGGTAAGGCCACACTTGGAATACTACATTCAGTTTTGGTCACCATAATGTAAAAAATATGTGGAGACTCTAGAAAGAGTGCAGAGAAGAGCAACAAAGATGATTAGGAGACTGGAGGCTAAAACATCTGAGTAACATTTGCAGGAACTGGGTATGTCTAATTTAATGAAAAAAAAGGACTAGGGGAGACATGATTCCAATGTCTCAGGGGTTGCCACAAAGAAAAGGGAGTCAAACTATTATCCAAAGCACCTGAGGGCAGAACAAGAAGCAATGGGTGGAAACTAATCAAGGAGAGAAACAACTTAGAACTGAGGAGAAATTTCTTGACAGTTAGAACAATTAATCAGTGGAATTTTTGCCTCCAGAAGTTATGAAAGCCCCAACACTGGAAGTCTTTAAAAAGATGTTGGATAGCCATTTGTCTGAAATGGTATAGGGTTTTCTGCCTAGGCAGGAGGTTGGACTAGAAGACCTCCAAGGTCCATTCCAACTCTACTATTATATTATTGTATGTCTTTTCTCCACACATACAAACATATCTTATTGTATGTTCCAAAATTTCACCATTACATTTTCTTTTCCTATGTGTGTATGTATGTGTGTGTATACATACATACATACATACATACATACATACATACATACATACATACATACATTTGTGTGTGTGTAACTTGCAATACATTTTGAAGCATGCAAAATATGTAAAGGTAGATCTTTCACTTGCCTTCACATTTAAGCCCTTGACGTACAAGCCCCCACAGCATTTCTCCACAATGGTCACAGAAGGCTGGTGCTCTGTAGGAATGGACAAACAAAGCATGTGGCCGAATCTGAAAGTCTTCAAAAGTTGCAGAAGCTGGTAAAATAAAAGATAATTTACAATTTTAAAACATGGTGATTTAAGAGCTACATTTATTTTGTCACTGTTTATTGCTCTTCTAAACAATTGAATACTTGAGTCATTCTGGCAAAGGAGTATACATTTAAAGACTTTTGTTCAACTGAAACACAAAACAAAGATTCATAGGATGATAATAATAATGAATGGAACAAGTAGAACAGTTTACTTAGTGTTCCCAAAGTAGCTGTCAAATCATTCTGCATCTACAGATATCTTTTTTGAGGTTATTTAATAAAAGCATATTGTAAACAATATTGTAAATATGAATACTACCTTCAAATTTATAATCTAAAAGATACAACACCAAAAGAAAATGGAAAAGAGAAGCTGAAGAAATCCAGGGCTCAGATTTAACAGGGAAGTTTTTTCTCACCCCAGCAACAAAGATATGGTTTCTTCTCTTCCTACTTAATATCACTTAAATATGAGCCAGCAGTGTGCTGCAGCTGCCAAAAAAGCCAATAAAGTTCTAGGCTGCATAAACAGAGGGATAGAAGCAATATCACATGAAGTGTTAATACCACTTTATAATGTCTTAGTAAGGCCACACTTGGAATACTGCATTCAATTTTGGTTGTAAAAAAGATGTTAAGACTGTAGAAAAAAATGCAGAGAAGAACAACAAAGATAATTAGGGGACTGGAGACTAAACCATTTGAAGAATGGTTTTAGGAACTGGGTATGCCTAGTCTGATGAAAAAAAGGAGTAGTGGTGACATGATAGCAGTGTTCCAATATATCAAGGGCTGCCACAAAGAAGAGGGAGCTAGGTTATTCTCCAAACACCTGAGGGTAGGACAAGCAATAGGTGGAAACTAATCAAGGAGAGAAGCAACTTAGAACTAAAAAGAAATTTCCTGACAGAACAATTAATTAGTGGAACAACTTGCCTCCAGAAGTTGTGAATGCTCCAACACTGGAAGTTTTTAAGAAGAGATTGAATAACCATTTGTCTGAAGTGGTGTAGGATATCCTGCCTAAACAGGGGGTTGGACTAGAAGACCTCCAAGGTCCCTTCCAACTCTGTTTATTCTATTCTATTCTATTCATTTCTAGAAATTAAGAAAGAATCGAGAAATATATGTCCCAATGAATATGGAGATTTCTTAATTTCTATGAAGATGGAAGGATTAAATCATTTTAGCCAGAAAGATGGAAAAAGCAGCATTTCATCCCTGACATATATGAGGCAAATCCATTCACAGAACACAAATTTGCTGGCCTAATGAAATAAAAAATGTTTAGGTCAACAACTAAATGGAGCATAGTGTGAATAAATTGAAGGGCTCAGAAATAATTATTTCTACGACAACTGCAAGACTACTTTGAGAGGAGTACATTTGTTTTGCATCATTTGCATTTGTTTTCGTAGAAGACATCTAACTTTGTGTAAGTTACATATCTCTTCAGAAATCAAATTCAAACTAGTTACCAACTAAGGCAACTTCATTGATGTTAATGAGTATCAGGTTTGTTCCCTGCTTATGTGCAGTGGGATGCCCTACCAATATTGGTGGGAGGGTGGTTTTCTCCTTGATAATTCCTTGATTAAAGTATTGGTTTTGGTTTGGTTTATATATTGGTTTGTGTGCTATCATGATGCATCAAATGTACCATATAGGGAATCCAGGTGGCCCTCGCTAACCTATCATTTGTTGAACAACCATTTGCAGTCAGACCCATTTGACACTGTAAAGGAGGCCTACAATGGTTATCACATATGCAGCATATCCATAGTCACATAATTACAATTTGAAATCTTCACTGCTAACTTCAAACCAGCAAAGTCAATGTGGAAATCATTGACTTATTGACTAGAAATAACATGAATTTCATTTTCTGATCACATTGCCTCGCAACAGAGTTGCCTGCCCCAATGGTGATCAATAAATGAAAACTATCTATATACTCCAGCTATGGTCTGGCCACTTTGGACATCACTTCTAATCAAACAATAGCTTGGTTTTTCCAGGGTTCCACTTTGGTTCTATGAGTACTGTCGTGGCCTTCACCAATTCCAATAGTCATTTCTTCTCCTGATATCAAAGATAGCATATTTGACTTAAGCTAACAAGGACTTGCTTTAGTTTTATTTTGAAACATGTTTTTGTTATTAAACAAGATGCCATAAACAACTAAAATATGAACATTTAGTTTCTCCTCTTGATGTACAATTATGTTTATTTAAACACACAGGATCATTTTCAGAAGATATTCATATATTACTCATAAGTAAACATAATAGTAATAACTCCCAATACTGCAGCCTCCATTACTGTAGCAATTTTATTATTATACAGCCTTCATCCTAATATTCCAAGTCAGTTGATTGGGAAATAACTAACATATATCTTATTAAAACCACTGTTTGTCCAGGAAGGCTATTTACAGATTAATTATGGGATTATCACAACTCCTTTTCTTGACATAAAATCAGAATGAGTAAACAGACTTGAGGGCTAAACCCAAACAAAAGTGACAACTCAAAAAAATGTTAAATCAATCAAACATGTTTTCTATTAATTTATCCCATTATGTAGGGTGTGTGGTGAGCAGGGCTTCAAGATGACTTTAGTGGGTTTTTTTCAGCTGCAACATGTGAAGACAAAAAAAAATGTAACATTGCATTAGAAGACATCCAGAGGATTTCTTCTTCACAAATGAGTAATTCACACTAGCGTTAAAGTAGGATGAAGACCAAAGAAGAATGCTTTTGATACCTATAAATAAGCTTTCGTTACATTTAAAATAATTTGAGCACAAATGATGAATACAAAATATTCATTTAGAAGTGAACTATGTGAACCAATAATCCATAAATATACCTGTAATGCAATTTTAAATGTCACAATAGTAAAAAAAAAATGTAGTACCACAGTCAGAGAAATTCCCGTGGAAACATAACTATGAAATATTATTCCAAATAGCAATAGCAATAGCAGTTAGACTCATATGCCGCTTCATAGGGCTTTCAGCCTTCTCTAAATGGTTTACAGAGTTAGCATATTGCCCCCACAGTCTGGGTCCTCATTTCACCCACCTCGGAAGAATGGAAGGCTGAGTCAACCTTGAGCCGGTGAGATTTGAACCACTGAACTGCAGATAACAGTCAGCTGAAGTGGCCTGCAGTACTGCACCCTAACTACTGCGCCACCTCGGCTCTTAATCCAACAGCAATTGAGAATCATACAAAGATTAATCTTATGTTAATCAGCCCTATATATTTTTCTAACACAAGCCTATGTGTTTGATATTTTAACCTAATTTTATTTAACAAAAATGTAATTCTAAAGTTTCTCAGCAATATTCCAGGGTGAAAATTTAAAAACAGTTTGTCCACACTTGAATGTTAGCTTTCAAGGAATATGCAAAGCTGCAAGGGGACTGCTTTGATTCCATAAAGCTTCCATCAGATTACTCCAACGAAGCACATTCATGAACACAAATGGGGACATTTGTATACAGTAATGCCAGTAAGCGGATGTGGTGGGTCAGTGGCTGAGAAGCTGAGCTTGTTGATCAAAAAGGTCAGCAGTTTGGTTGTTTGAATCCCTAGCACCGCATAATGGAGTGACTCCTGATACTTGTTCTGGCTTCTGCCAACCTAGCAGTTCGAAAGCATGTAAAAAATGCAAGTAGAAAAATAGGAACCACCTTTGGTGGGAAGGTAACAGCATTCCATGTGCCTTTGACGTTTAGTCATGCTGTCCATATGATCATGAAGACATCTTTGGACAGCACTGGCTCTTTGACTTTGAAACAGAGATGAGCACCTTACCATGTAACAAAGCCAAGCCCAGAAAAGTCAACATTCATCTACACTACTGACAAGGTTAAACCAGCTATCCTAGAAACAAAAATGGGAAAATTACAGCATACCTTTTAAACAGCTTTTGAAAGGGTTTGGTATTCAGTTAGGATAGAACTCATTGCATTAGTTCAGGATAATTTAGGTTCTTTGCTGGGCAATTCAGAGGCTGTTGTACTATCCTTCACATCCCTGCCTGAAAAGAGGTGCAGATAGAATATTTTTAAAAAACTAAAGAAGAAAATGGGAAGACATCCAGTGCCACATTGCAGGACCAATTTCAATTAACAAATTCACTGCCCTAGCTATTCTCATCCTTTTATTTCAAAAGATGAAGTAGTTGTAGGTGCTTTGATGCTTCCTTATCACAGCCTATGGATCTTTTTAAAACAAAAAACAGCATTTTAATCCTGAATTATAAATTTAAATAAGACCTGTCTTGAATCTCAGATCTCTAGTTTAAATCGTACCACATAATTCACACCAGCAGAATACTAATTCCATAAATCTATGCTCATTAAGCATCACTAAGCCCTTAGAACCCACTTCAGATTAGAAGCATATTTAGGATTGCAATGCAATTGTTTCTTCCCATTCATTTGAATGGTAAACTGCAGTAAATCACTTTATGCCTTATTTATGAGCAATTTAGAAGAGCTTTCTGCTGAATTATACACTGTGTTTTACTATAGTGTATAATTTTATTATTTCTTTTCCTTGAACATTTGTAGTTGTTTTACCTTAAGTATGTGGATAAAACATAAACCTTAAAAAATCTAACTAATACTCCACTATAAAACTAATACACTTGCAGGATTTCATTGAGTAATTTGTTTAATTAACATATCCCCAACAATAATTCTTTTGGAAGGGTTTATGTCACTGAACCTATATACTACTAAAGGTTTCATATTTATTTGTTTGTAACATTAAATTGGGTGAGATTGGAAGATGCAGGACAACAATTATTGAACTAATAAAATCCAAATAAGTTAACTTACAGAATGCTGGAACCCATGAGTTCCATGGAAATGAAATTTGGGACAGCTGCTGCCATTTCAGTGCCACTGTGCTAATGGTGTTCAGTGTCTCCACTGCACTGCCATGGTCAACTATGGTCAGATGATTCTCACTTTTAACATATTCTGATAGCTTCCCAGAAGTCGATAAGGAAACCAGAAGGAACTGATATGATGCTCCTTGCCACCTTCCCACTAACAAAATCAGTGCTTAGGGGAATAAGTCAATGGGGAGCCCTGGAAACCACCCTTGCACCATCTGCCAGACCTTCTGGGTTTGCACTGCATTAACTACTTGCACATTCCCTCCTTCCTTCCCCCAATTGGCAGCAGCCACTTACCTGCCAGCTGGAAAGGGAATATGGAAAGAGGAAGGGGGGAACATTTTGAACATTCCCTGCCAGCTTCCTACAAGCAAAGTCAATGGGGAAGCCAGCAGGAAGTAAGAAATCATTCCCATTCCGAATGCCTTTTTGCCCACCCATGGTCATTAAGAGTCATGTCCTAGGATTCTGATTTAGCTGCAAGATGGGCTCCTCCACCACTTACTTCCCCCCTTCCCAAGCAAACCCTTCTAGGATCTCTGCACCTCTCTAAAGTGTGCAACTCAGGAACAAGCAGCAAAACATTGCACTTATCAGGGAAGTATGACAACATCTGTGCATATTAAGCAGGGAAAGGCTCTAAGCCTCATTGAAACATTATTCCCTTGCTAGACGCAACTGCAGCATCTGGCTTGCATACCATACCATGAGTCATGATATCCAGTTATTTACACCCTGGCTTGCATTGTAAATCATCTGCTTGACTTTGTACTGCTGACTTGGAATTCACATTTCTCACCTAAGTCCTTATCTATATCTGACTGCTGTTTTCTGCTGCCTTGCTGTACAAAACTTGCAGAAGCAATTCTTCCTTCTAACATAGTGTGGTCTTAGGAACTGGGTCTGTCTCCTGAAGGAAATCCAGCACATCAAATTTCGTTTCATTGTTTAGGTAAAGAAATATCTCTGAAATGATGACCCAACAAATCATGGCCTGTCTAGTTTTATCTAAAGAGGATTAGAATATATCATGAATCCTTATTTGAGAAATAATTTTATTATTATATCGACTGCAAGCCATTATATTTCTTATATCCTTTTTCCGCTATCAATGTTTCTGTCTGAAAGGAGGTGAACTGAAATCCACCTTGAATTAAGACCATTTTCAATGCAAACTTGCCAAATGTAAGTCACCCACTCTCTTTCTTCTTGTTTGTCTGTGGCTTGACTGAGTCATAATCTTTTGTTCTGTTCGAAAGGGCATGGTCAAGAAAATAGCAAGACATATTGTTCCTAGAGATGTAAAGTCTAGGTACCGTATATACTCGAGTATAGGCCGAGTTTTTCAGCCCACTTTTTGGGCTGAAAAAAGCTGCCTCGGCTTATACTCGAGTCAGTGAAAAATTTGCCCAAATGGAGGAGAAAAAGGGGCGCCCCTTTTTCTCCTCCATTTCGGGACCCAGTGGAAGTTCTCTGCGCGAGGTGAAATGGCCGGCAGCAGCCTCACTCTCCTGCCGTGGCTTCCGTTTCAGTCGCGCAGAGAACTTCCACTCGCTTCCCGGGCTTGTGTTCTGATGAGGGGGAAAGAGAGGACTTTCCTTACGCCCGCATGAGAGCTGGACGTAAGGACTTTACCCCATTGATGAGGCGGGCGGCGCGGATTGTAGCAAGGACGGCCGCCGATCGCAGCCTGGCTGCGCTGGCGGGGACGGGCGGGGCGGGGTGGGATGAGACTCCCCACTCGCCAAGATGGTAGGACTCCAAGTCCCATCCCCTCCACCCGTCCCCACCAGCGCAGCCCCTGCCGCATCAGCCGGAATCTAATTTCCCCCTCATCAGAGCTCGGCGCGGATTGTAGCAAGGACGGCCGCCAATCGCAGCCCGATTGCGCCAGGGGGTTCCGCTGGTTGAAAGAAAGTCCTTCTTTGCACCAAGCGCTTTTCCCTCCCAACTAATTATAACTAATTATATTAATTAGATAGATCAGTGTTTCTCCACCTTGAAGACTTGAAAATATGTGGACTTCAACTCCCAGAATTCTGGGAGTTGAAGTCCACACACTTTCAAGTCTCCAAGGTGGAGAAACACTGAGATAGATGATCCACGGTGTTTATTTTTGGAAAAAAGCGCCTCCTGCTCTGGACTGCCGGGAACGCGATCGCGTCTCTCTCTCTCTCTCTCTTCCCCCCACCCCCGGCTGTTCCCACCCGGGAATGTTCTGGCGGGCTAGGCAGAGGGTGCGTGTGCGTGCATGTGTGTCAAGGGTGGGGAGGCTAAGAGGGCGAGGTGAGATCCTGGCGGGGACCGCATTTCACCCGCCGAGCTTCCTTTTCCCCCGTCTTTTCCTCCGCTTGCCGACTTCCTTTCTCCCGTGGCTGACAGGTGGGTGGGTTTCCCTCCTCCTCCTCCCTGCTGGACGTGGATCTGCGGCGTGGGTGGCCGTCCTTGTTGCCCGCCGGCAGCAGGTCGCGGCAAAGAGAGGGAGAGGGAGAGAGAGAGAAATGCCGCCGCTCCCCGGCTCGCCTCTTTTTCCCGGGATCGCCGTGATGCTTTGAGTTTTCCTTCTGCGGAGGTGGGGTGGAAAGAAGAAGAAGTGGGGCCCTTCCCCGCTTCTTCTCGGACTACCTAAGCGTTGGGTGCGCTGTCCCCATCTGGGAAAGTAGTGCTGACTCATCAGGTGTCTGGGAACGGGTGGGGCTGAGGAGCGGCTGGGGGTGGGGGGTGTTTCACAGAGCGGCTGGGGGTGGGGGGTGTTTTACAAAGGGATGAGGTGGACTGAATTACCCCCTTGTATCTGCTGCCTTGTTTAGTGATTGTTTTGTTTGCAGCTATAATGATGGTGAAAAAGACCTGTAAAGCAAAGGAAAACTGAATAGGATCCTCAGCCCAGTCACAGTTTCATTTAACAACCATTTAATGACCAAGATACTAGTCCCAGTTATGTTCACTAAATAAGGATTATCTGTAAACTGTTCTTTTGGTATCCACGTATGCAAAAGACTGATAGCTGTAGGAGATGACCAAGCTGAGCCCAAGGGAAGGGTCAAACACATCAATGGCCAACGTAATTGTTTCAGGGTTCATTTTATTTACACCAAATATAATTCATTTAAGAAATTGGACAGCACATCCTTTATTAGTTTCAAATTCTTTCTTTAAAGATATCCATGGTGGAATGTAACATGCTGAAAGCAACAGTGGCAATGGGATGCTTTTGTGGCCCTTTGGGATAACCAAGAAATAAGTGTGTGTGTGTGTGTGTGTGTGTGTGTGTGTGTGTGTGTGTGTGTGTGTGTCAGAGAAGAATTTTTAACACAGGTATGTTGTACATGCATACATTTGGACAAACTTTGCAGAAATCTCCTCTTTTTTAAGTTTTATTTGGCATCATTCAATAGAGCAAAGTCTGAAAATGAAGCTGCATGCTACTGTAGGAGTCCAACAGTTTAGCAAATAAAAAGAGAACTTAGTGTTCCAGGGAGATGAATTTAAACTGCATGGAGATGAGGTGAGTGAAGTATTTCATTGAATACACCGGTATTGTGTGATAATAATTTGTTATCCAGAGCAAATTTTTACAATGGCTACTGTATATTTAATGGGCACAGGCAGGCTGTATATGTTATTCAATGGGCAATGGCAGGCTGTAATTAATGGACACAGGACAGGCTGTATATTCAATGGGCACAGGCAGGACACTGGTAGAATGTATATTATGAGCCTATGAGTTTTGAAGGATTTTAACTCGTGTTTTAGCTTGGTTGCTGAATGAGCTAAGGTTTTTGTACTTTTAAAGTTATTGTTGATACCATATTGTTTTTATTGACCCTCTTTTCCACTTACAGAGCTAGTTTACTGTTTTTCTTTGAAATAAATATTCAAAAACATTATTGGTATCTATTTTTATTTTTGAAATTTACCGGTAGCTGCTGCATTTCCCACCCTAGGCTTATACTCGAGTCAATAACTTTTCCAGTTTTTTGTGGTAAAATTAGGTGCCTCGGCTTATATTCGGATCGACCTATACTCGAGTATATACGGTACTCTTAAATAAATCATGAGCTCTATAAAATTCCAAAAGCAGTCTGCACCGTAAAATATGAGAGGAACAGGGCATTTTAAAGAAAAAAAGTTTAAAAATGTGAAGTTGTAAGTATTCTTGTATGTGAAATACTTCTGGAGATCTAAGCACAACCTGGCAACAAAAGTATCTTCTCTTTTCTGTTTTCTCTTGCTGGCAATATCCTCTGTAACTAACTCCCTGCTCACATCACACTAACAATCCATTTCAGTCACCGTCATTGGAATGTGCGTCCTAATTAGTCACAGCCATCAACCATTATGGTTAAGTTCAGAAATATCAACTGAGGATGAATAATCACGAATAAATGAAGTTCTGCATAACTAGTGGTCAGACTTGTAGTAACATTCCTGGCTTGTCATTCTCCACAATCTATCAAAATGGTTAAACTGCTATACCAAAATCCAAGTTATACAAGGAACTTTCAATTTGTTGCACATCAATTGTTTTCACATGACACAATGAACTACAAATATACAAATGTAGTTTACAGCTATCGGATTGTGTACCTATAGCAATGGTGGGTTGCTCCCGGTTCAGCCCAATTTGGCCGAACCAGTGGCGGCGGGAGGCTCCGCCCATCCAACTGGATGCTTCTGCTCATGCCCAGAAGTGTCATGCACAAGAGAGAGCACACAGGGGAGTGAGCCCGAACCAGTAGTGAAAAAATGGGCACCCACCACTGACCTATAGCTTATGGTTCAGAACAATATGTGAAACTAGATAAGACCATATTAAAGTTCAACATCAATAAGCATGCTATATAAACATAGGTATCAGGAAAACAACTGATTACGCCACATTCAATTTGATATTTCTAATAGGTTACACACTAAATATGCTTCCACTTTGGAATATATTTTTAATTACTGTACCTATATTCTACTAATTTAGTCACTTCATCAAAGAATGAAATAAGATTGGTTTGCATGATCTTTTAACAAACTCCTGCTGACTTCTAGTTGTTACTTTATTTGTTTCTAGATGTTCACAGATCTATTTTTTGATTATCTTTTCCAGTATCTTCCTGATTGGTCTATAGTTTCCCGAGTCTGAGGTTTTTTTTTGTTTTTTTTCCCTTTTTTGAAGATAGGAACCACATCAGCTCTTTTCCAGTCCTCAGGTAGTTTCCCAATGCTCCTGGTTTTTGAAAGATATGGTACAATGGTTCTTAGATGGCATCTGCCAACTCCTTTAGAACTGTGGGATGTAATCCACCAAATCCCAGTGATTTATAATCATCAAGATCATATAGGTGTTCTATTACATATTTTCTTGCTTATTTTAATTTTTATTTCTAGTCTGTCTTTTATAGTTATGTTTTTGGTAGATTGGGCTATAGTTTCTTTTTGTGTGAAGACTGAAAGCTCTGCTTTCTCTCTACTGCCTGTTACTTCCTTGGCATTTTCTATCATTAGTGGACCGACTGTTTCTTTGTTTTTTTTTCTTGTTATTTATATGCTGAAAGAATTTTTTTTAATTCTTTGACTTTTGTTGCAAGTCTTTGTTCATTCTGAGCCTTTGCTTTGTTGACTTCATCTTTGCAGATTTTGGCTATCTGCTGACATGCTGCCTTTTTTATGTGTCCCTCTTTCCATTTTTTGTACTTACCCTTCTTTCAGTTTATCAGAGAGATATTTGTGCAACCATGGTAGGTTCTTCTTGGATTTGTTGTTTTTCTTTTTCAGTGATATTGGGCTAGACTGGGATTCTATGATAATATTTTTCAGAGTTTCTCAAGTTTCTTGAGTTGTTTTCCCTTTAGGATTTTCATCCAAGGAATCTTTCTCAATCTCTCCCTGAGTTTGTCAAAATCAGCTCTTTTAAATTTTCTGACTCTGATATCATTATCATTATTGATGTGTTTGCATTACAGTAGAATCTATGGTCATAACCATAATTTATTCCATAAATTTGGCTGCAAACCAATTTAGTCATGATCCAAACCTAATTTTAGAAATTTTGCACTTACAAAAAAATGGTGTAGAAGGGGAAATCAGCCACGAAAAAAAGTGTGAATTTTTTTGGTCAGAACCCGATTTGGTCATGGTCAGAAGTGTTTCTGATCAGAGGTTCTATTGAATATTGAATTCCAATATGCCATGGTCACTTTCACTCAAGGTTTCTGCAATTTCAACTCCATCTTCTCTGTACATGAGAATCTCATAAATATCTAATTACCTGCCAATCTGCCTTTAATTTGATTCATAAAGGTTTGACATAAGTATGAATCACAAACTGACACACAGATAGAATTAATAGAATCATTTTTTTTAAACTGTCAGCATACACATAACCTTATATTTGAGTCAAAATGTGGATTGGGGTGGATAATTTCTTATTTCTTCTTCTGAAATAATCATTGCTACATTTCCTCCATATAAGAATGATTACTATATTCTTGGAAGTATGTGGAAGAATGAGGTTTTTTAAAAGAAATTACAGAAAAATAACCAGATTTTTAGACACCACAGAATAATATCATAGGAAACTTATAAAAAGCAATCCATATATGATTTGTTGTATAGTGACTATGCATAGGTTGTAAATGGTATGCTTACTAACCCTAAAAAACTACTATTTTCCATTTCATACTCTCAGACTATCTGAGATCAGATTTGCTCATTAGAGGGCTATACCTTGAACAATTTATAATGTTCAGCTTACTTCTAGACAGTTACCGGTGCAATGTTATTTCACATGGTCCAATATAGCACTCAGATGCAGAAAAGGATTAAAAAAATCATTTTCCATCATTGGGTTAAAAAAAAAAGAGCCCTTATTTCTAAAGAAAAATGCCTGTATGAAATATCTCATTTTCTCTCTGATTACATTAAGTTGATATGCAATGATTCCCATGTGCCTTCAAGGATAAATCTGTAAAATGTAATTTTATATTGAATCAGTGCTGGTATAAACTTTAAGATTTCGGGTAAAACTATTATATAATAGTTTTCATTTCTTTCAATTATGTGATGCTGTGAATTTCACTGGCAGGTGGCATCAATCTGGCTTAAAAAAAAGTTTTAATCTATTAATGCCTGATGGAACAAACCTGTGAAAATATCTCCGGTGTTCCACTTTTTTTACATTGTATAAGAAACCTGTAATTTTACATGCCAGGGAAGACATCATCTCAAATTGAATGCCTATTCAAATTTATAGAACATCATTTTAAATGTACTTTTCTTTTCTGAACAAAAAAGAACCAGATATATGAAGACACACATGAGTTCTGATCCAACTTTACAACAATGTGCTACTATAGAGCAGCTATTCTTTGTCTCTTCAAAAAGAAGAAGATGCTTATCCCTGTGGGATCTGTCAAATTCAGGATATAAAAATCTTTCACATAGAACAATGTTTGATAGAAAAAGAAAAGATACCTCTACATCAAAATATGAATATTTAAAATAAGATATTTTTCATATTATTTGAATGCCTTAATGTCTTGCATCCCATTACATCTCATAAACATAAATAGAACCAACTTTTCTAAATTTATTGCTTAAATTTCACTGGACAATATGCTCAAAAATGACTAAGGGAAAATGCTTTACCTAGATTTTGACTACATTTCAGTACATTGCAAATAATTACACTCAAAATAGAATAATACACAGATTTATCTGGAAATAACTCAAACGAACTCACAGAATAGATATTGTAGAACTGAGTATAACTAAAATCATATATTATGTACCAATTAAACTCTTGCTTTTTTTTCTTCTCATGTGGTTCCACAGCAAGACATTGTCCCTAGTATCCAAACATTTAATCATGTGACAATACAAACCACTTCATTTGGTTGAAAAACAATTAAGAAACTATTTTCAGCCAACTCTCTGTCCCTATATAAATCTCTCAAAGGCTCCCTATTAGATTCAGCATTTTAACCATAATTGTTGGTGAATTTTCCTTATTGCATCACTATTCGTTAATTTAAAATCTTCATATGACTCACTTAATAATAATATTAATAATTCATCAAGCCTGCATTACACCTAACACCCAATGACTCTGGGTAGCTTACACTCATTAAAGAATCTGCAATAAAATCAACCAAAGATAAAAGATGGCAGACATGGCAGGCAGATGGAATGAAGCAAGTGGTCTCATATGTCTTTGTCAAATGTCTAGGTGAAGAGCCAGATCTTCATGACTCTTCCAAAAAAACAGCAGAATCAGAACCATCTAAATCCTGGGACAACCATCTTCCAGAGGGCAGGGGTTGATACACAGAATGTGCACTTCAAGGGTCTTGATAGATGACATTGTTTAATCGGAAACACAATATGCACAAACCATGCAGAATTGAACTGGCCAGGCAGATAATAGGAGAGATAAGCAATCCGTCAAGTAACTAGGCCTAAGCCATGTCAGCAAGCACCAGTGTGAATTGTACCCTGAAGCAAACTGGCAAGCAAAACAGCTTGCACAGGAACATATGTCATACATACTGAGGCATATCTATTGCTGCTCATGCCACTGCATTCTGAACCAATTGAAGCTTCAAGGGCAATCCCATATAGAACATGTTTGCAGTAGACATTTATATGGTAATGTTATTTCTGGATATTTAGCTTATAATTCTAATTTTAAAAGAAATGATCTTTTCTGACAGAAGAATGGACTTCTAGTTGGGTAAATATTCTTCCTTGTTAGAAATGTTAGTTGCTACATGCAGTCACCTCTTACTGAACTGTTCTTTTCTTTTTAACATGACTGTGCATTTGTTACAGTACATTACAAATGCATCTTTCCAATTTAGGATTTATATTTTTACTTGTTCTTCGATTGCAGGAAAGGACAGAATACCAACTACATCCCCTCTTTTATACCCCCGTGTAATTAGTGGACCTTGAATATATTCAAAATATATGTAATTTTTTTAGGAAAAAGGAATACAATACAATTGTACAATACAATATAAAATAAGTATTTTACCTGATAAGACAACTTCAACCAGATCACCCTCTTGGATATCAGTAGCTGATTTCACCAGCTGGAGTATATTTTCAGTAGTTGGATCATGACGAAAAAGCAGGATTTTATCATACATCCCATAGAAGCCACACTCAGGAAACTGTAAATGGATAGTATTGAGACTTTATCTCAACTGTACATAATATTTAAACATTTTATTAATATTATTAGTTTTAAACCAGAAAAAATTAAAAGGGATACAATAAAGCTGCAAATATAACTTCTACAGTTTTCAGATATAGAGACATTTTAGACAGCACAGTTCCTATATATTCATCATGAAAATATACTCTTAAATATATTTTTTTAAAGTGAAAGGACTTTCCCAACCACATATATTGCTGATGAAATCCAGAAGTATTTTCTGGGACTATCTCAGATACATATTTGTTCTCTTACACAGGAAATCATTCAATCTCAGTAGATCATCAAGTCATTTTGATGTGGTAAAACTATGATGTATACGAAGCTGTAATATTTTGTCAGACAATAGATCCATCTGTTTCTTGGCAGCTCTTCATGATTTAAGTGGTTCCAAGCCCTTCTCAATTATTTATCTTTAATATGATGGAATGCATCAAAAGCCATATAAATTTTACTTGCATAGTACAATTTCTTTCTTTTCCTCTTCTCCACCCTGAATTTTCCAGTACAGCTCAAATCTGCTGTGGTAATATTCTGGATCACACCTATAGTAGCACTGAACTATAGTTCCCTTCCATGTATAATCACATCTGCAGAGCCCACCTGATTTTGGCAGGTACAAATTATAATACAGTCCTTGAAAAATGTTGTTCAATCATATATCACTGTGTTTCTTGCCAACTTAAGAATTTGTAACGTAAAATAGTTAATCATGAATAAGGGGTGCCAATTAAGGAGGGAAATACGTTTGTTGAGTAAAGATGGTTATTTGCTAATTTTGTCCCCTATTATTCTACTTTCCCTATTTCAGCTGAATAAAGTTGTGCTGACGCTCATATTTTGATGCCAAATAGACTTCGGTCTAAGAGCTGTTTTATTTTTCTAGCATAATTTTTCAAAAAATAAATGATAGGTCTTAAAGATTACGGAGATACTTCCCTATACAGACTAAAAGCATAATAATGTGCTAAGCTGGCTACTAGAGCCAGTTCTATTATGGTAATAATTGTCCTCTGGCAGAAACAGAATGAACAGATGCAAAAGGAAGAGCTTTATCTATGAGGCTTCATTTTAAATCCAGAAAGTGGTGAATGAACTTCCCATGAAAAACAGATATCTAAATGTTCATAGTATAACATATGATCTTGAATTTATCCCAAAAGATATCTGTCAAGCAACCTTTGCATCAAAATCTTGGTTTAATAAACAAATAAAAAAAATCTTCCAATTATTCTACATCGAGAATCTGGTAACGTCTAATTCTCTCACAATCTCAAATTGTTCTACATCATATAATATTAGAAAATAAATCAATGATTTTGGCATTCATAAAATTTTGTGAACCATATGAAAAATCTGAATTTCAAAAAAATGACAGTCCTGTGTGATTTTTATATATATATATATATATATATATATATATATATATATATATATATATATATATATATATATATATATATATATATATATGTTTTCTGAGGTTTTCGCGGGTGTTAGTATGTAGGTCTCTAGTTGTTCGGGTTTTCTCCCGCGTAGAATTGGAGATGTCTTGGCGACGTTTCGACGAAGTCACATTCGTCATCTTCAGGCTGCTGCTGACTATTTCAGGTTTGGTGTTTCCAGGAGTAGTGTGGGATCTTGGCTGGCTGTTTGTTCCTTATAACTGCTGGTAGGGGATTAAATTTTAACTGCCAGTAGGGGATTAAGTTTTAACTGCCAGTAGGGGATGAAAACTGATTGATCAGTTTTCATCCCCTACTGGCAGTTAAAACTTAATCCCCTACTGGCAGTTAAAATTTAATCCCCTACCAGCAGTTATAAGGAACAAACAGCCAGCCAAGATCCCACACTACTCCTGGAAACACCAAACCTGAAATA
The DNA here is from genome assembly GCF_009769535.1 of Thamnophis elegans. Taxonomy (NCBI): domain Eukaryota; kingdom Metazoa; phylum Chordata; class Lepidosauria; order Squamata; family Natricidae; genus Thamnophis; species Thamnophis elegans. The sequence goes on from NC_045541.1 coordinate 125,663,394, forward strand.
GTCAGCAGCAGCCTGAAGATGACGAATGTGACTTCGTCGAAACGTCGCCAAGACATCTCCAATTCTACGCGGGAGAAAACCCGAACAACTAGAGACCTACATATATATATATATATATATATATATATATATATATATATATATATGTGTGTGTGTGTGTGTGTGTGTGTGTGTGTGTGTGTGTGTGTGTGTGTGTGTGTTTATTTGTGCTGATAAATAAATAAAGGGAGACTAGTATAGATCTATTTCAAGCTATTTAGCTCTCATCAGCTAGCCATACCCTTACTGGGATTTGATATAAATTATATATATAGAATTTAATTTTTGGGACAATAGGTACTATTTTGCTAAAGTTTAATCTAAAAATAGATTTGTCAAAACTTAGCTATGAAAACAATTTTTTCTGGAGTCAATGAATGGAGACTATAAGTCTAATTTAGAATCATGACCGAAAAGAGGCTTCAAGGGGCTTGCAATTGGTCTAATGATAAAATAAACACTTTAAAAGCTAATTAGTAAGTGACAGAAGATAATGAACTTCCTTCAGATTTGATACTGTACATCTACCTCGATCAAATTTATATGGCTGCCCATGTGACAGAAAGTGACTCTGGGCAGCATACAATGCTCCTGAAAGTACAGTCAATGGAAATTTTCAATCATCCAGGTCATGATTCTGAATTGAAGAAGCTTCTTGGATAAAAAGTAAAACATTTTCAAAAAAGAAAGTCCAGTTACCTTTTGGAAAAAGATCTCAAGAAACAGTAAAATTAAGAACACTGAAGCAGATTCCATTAAGAACTGTAAGATTTATTTCCAAGTAAATAGGCCCAGGTATAGGACTCAAGATTTTTTTTTAAAATCATCACACAACCAAACAATAATTAATGTATAGATAAATACGCATAACTATATTTACAAACAGAGGCTTAAAGATATAAAATGCATTTTGTGAACCTCTGGACTTCAAAAGTGAAATACTGTCTATGTTGACTCTATTCATAACATGCTATACATAGATTTGATTTCTAAAAGTACTAACTTTCAGCTTTCAATGGAGTATATTTTAGCACTGAATAAACAATGAAGGTTTTTCGAAATGCAACTGAGAACTTATAAAGTCAAAATGTGACATGAATTGAGAGTTTTCATTTTCTTATCCACTGTGTATTACTTAGAGTGTAAATGACCTTTCGGTTTGCATGATATAGAAACCATGTCTCCCTTTTCTAAGAAGGCAGGAAGGCTTTACAAAATTTGTTCTCTCTTTTAAGATAAGTGATCAATTCTTTTCCTGCAGAAGAACAACAGGATTTTCCACCATTATAATTTTATATGGCATTGCTGGGATTTGAATGATGGTATTCTATACTGCATTCCACCACTCATTTTCACTGTTCAGCTGACCTTTCAATTTTTCTCTACCTCTCCTTTTTCCACCTACCTTAGCTTATTAGTTCCCTGCTGATTTCACTCAGTTTTCTAAAGTTAATTACTCTCATTGAATTCTGCTGTTGCCATGTTTTCACGAAAGCTTCATAATTCTCTTCATTCTTCATGCTTTGGTAATATAGAACTTTCTTTGTTTTAAGGGTTTTTCCCCCCATAAAATTTAAATTATCTGTTTTGGTTCTTTTCCTCTCAATTTCCTTCTTCCCTTGGAGTCTTTCAGAGCCAAAAGCCTGTTATAGCTTTCCTTTCACTCTTAGCAGGGCAAAAACCTGCAACCACTTTTCTTTCAGCCTTTACATTCTTTCTTTTGGTAGGACAAGGATGAATTTGGCTTGCTAAAATGAAAAGCTTTTGTTCTATATAGTGCTGTGACAAATTTTGCCACCTACTTTCAGGCAAATCTTTAGGCCTATAAAGTACATTGTTTTTTACTGCCTGTTTTTTTCATAGAGGGAAGAATTTCTTTTTAAAACATTGCAGAGGTGGCAAGAAAGGTTATTTTTGCACTGTTAAATGCATAAGGTGGCAAAGAAGCCTTTTCTCTCACACTTTAACACTAAAAATGCCTCAAGTGTGTTTAAAGCACAGCAACACTTAACTATACAACTTTTTAAGTCAGAGTACTTCTCAGAGAAATCACATAAAGAGAATTAAGCCTGAATATCAACATTGTGGAGGGACGTGGTGGCTCAGTGGCTAAGAAGCTGAGCTTCTCGATTAGAAAAGTTGGCAGTGCAGCGGTTCAAATCCCTAGCGCCACGTAACAGAGTGAACTTCCGTTACTTATCCCAGCTTCTGCCAACCTAGCAGTTCAAAAGCACATAAAAAATGCAAGTAGAAAAATAGGGAGGACCTTGGTGAGAAGGTAACAGTATTCTATGCACCTTCAGCATTTAGTCATGCCAGCCATGTGACCACGGAGACGTCTTTGGACAGCACTGGCTCTTCAGCTTTGAAACAGAGATGAGCACCACCCCCTGAGTTGAGAACAACTAGCACATAAGTGCGAGGGGAACCTTTATCTATCAACATTGTATCTTCATACTTGGCTACGATTCTCTGCTTTAATTTCTTGGAATGATCTTGTGATTTCATAATGTTGTGTCACGATTTCACTAGCGCAGAAAATATTAACAGAAGTTCTTACCACAGTAAAGCACAAGAAGCAGTTTTAATGTTAAAAAAAAGATATCTAATCATTTAAGTACAATCTCTCCATTTCCATTGGACATTTCTAAATAAATTATTCTATTTTTACTTCCCTTTATATTTTGGGTGAATAATCCATATCTTAAAAATTAGCTAAATGTCCAAGTTCAATTTAACCCTTTCACTGTGGCGTTGCTTACCAAACTTATAAATGTTGTTTATTCCAGTAGTTTATCATTATGTAAGATTATGTAAGAGTCATTTCATTACAAGATGAGTGACAAGTGAGAGAGAGAGAGAGAGAGAGAGAGAGAGAGAGGGAGAGGGAGGGAGAGGGAGAGAGAGAGAGAGAGAGGGGGGGGGGGGAGGGAGAGGGGGAGAGAGAGATATTTAATATACAAGTAGCTTACTGTGTTCCTTTTTTATGTCTATTAGTTGCTACAAATAGTTATTCCCAATTCTGGGAATTCTCAGCAGATCCAGAGTATGAATGTTAAGTTTATCCTTACACTTTTTGCTCCACATACATAGGTTAATGAAATATACCAATTCAGTCTGTCTTTTTGGAAATTATTCTCCTCTACTGATCTATAAAGACCTTCTGCTTCCTAGTCTTTTCCTTTATTTGCTAAAGGCTGCAGCTCTATCTCTATTTTACTTTGATACAAGCTTCTTGGAATTTAATGAAAGTTATTTTTCACAGAACTTTATTTAAACTCAACTGTCTCTTCTCTCTGTGTATCTGCTTGCTTAATTTTTCTTTGTACTTTTACTGTATCTATTTATCTATCTATAGGCCTTTCTTTAAATTGTGCCCTTTATTTTCTCTGTTCCTTAAATATTAACCTGTGACCCTTATGCTATTTTCTATGTATTTTTTCACTTGTCTTACCCCATTCTACCTGGAAAAGTCATTCACCTGAGAAATTCAGAAAATCCCTAATAAAAATATTACATATTCTTCTCTTGCATTTTGTTCTTTATTAGATTTATCATCCCCTATTAATCACTTATTTTATTTTTTAGCATCATATAAATGAAAAATCCATTTGGTTTTTTTTTCAAGTTTAAAAATATTAATTGTAGGATCGCAGGCTGAGGCTTCTACATGCCTCATAATATGGGAATAAAAACAACGAGGACAAGACAATACAGATGGAAAATAAGCATCCTGTGTGAATAACGTGTTTTTACTTGTTTAATTTTAGATGTAATTTTCTTTCTTTTAAAAAAATCTTTGGCACTAATATAATTCAAGGATTTAATCTTTTCTTCCTTTCAGTTTTAGAAAACTCCTTGATATATTTTGTCTAATTCTATGAGGCTAGGAATCATGAATTGTTTTGCAGTTGCATCTCCATTCAGTTATCTAAATGAAATTCTAAAATAGTTCAACACTATATGGAAATACATTCATACAGTATCCACTATCCATGTTTTGGTAAACTAATATTATCACATCTCCACACCTGATACCCACACAAATTAAAAAATATATTTGATTCCTAGACAATATAATCATGGCCCTACTAGATTGAATTAAGTCCATCTGTGGTGGCATAATGGTTAGAATGTAGCATTGCAGGCAAATTCTGCCCATAGCTAGGAGTTCGAGCCTGACCAACTCAAGGTTGACTTAGCATTCCATCCTTCTGTGATTGGTAAAATGAGCACCCAGACTGTTGGGGCAATATTCTGACTTTAGAGCACTCACATAGAGAGCACTGTAAAGCACTATGAAGCGGTATATAAGTCTATTGCTACCCATCTCTGGATCTTGTTGCAATAGTGACATACCTTCCAGAAAGCCCTCATAGAAATATAGGAACTCAAAAATAAGAGTGTTTCTCCACTATTCAGACCCAGCTGATATTCTACAATATATTTCCATTCAAAAGCCATTCAGAATCATCATAATTCCGTCTCTTTTCAAGCCAATTAAAGGCCAACAGCACATTCTTAAATTAAATATGTGCTTGCTGTTCCTCTGCAGAATCTTTTGCCAATCCAATATTTTCATCAGCAATGCAGCCTGAGAAATAACCTTGATGTCCCTGATGCTACTAATGGTCAGCAAGTATTGTCTAAATCATAACTATTTCTGATCCTGTGTGTGGAAAATACAAGGAAAGGATAACCATGGGAAAACTTTTGTATGCTGTGATCCCTTTACATAAGTTTTCACATAAAGCTGTTTTCTATTCTTTTGTTTTGTTTTGTTTTGTTTTTCTTATTTCCCCCTAATTTGATCGTGTATTGTCTAAGATATTTATTTCATGTTTTGTTCCTTTTTCTTTCTATTTATGTCTTTTTCCAAGCCACTCATAAAATCACCTCCATGTCCTGTAGTACACTGATTCCTCTTTGTCCTTTATTCTCAATGTCAACCTGTTCATTTCTGCACAGACATTAATCTTCTTTATTACCTCCCCTTCCGATGGGATTTTATCTGCTTTTCAGTTTTGTGCAAATACAATTCTAGCTGCTGTTATTTTTTGTACAATCAAATATGAATTTTCTTTACTATATTTGTCTGGTAGAATACCCAATAAAAATACTTCTGGCTTAAACTCTACGGGTTGAAGCTGTTCTTTATTCATTCACAACAATTCCAATTCCATTTAGGCTGCCTTAATTTTCAGAAGTTTCAAAGTGGGAGGTTGACAAGTCATTCTGACAGTGGATTTCCAGTCATCCTTTAGTTACCATGGAAGCCAAAGCAAAGGCTTTGTAAAATATTAAACATTTATAGGCAGAACAAATAAACACATCACTTGAAAGCAGAACAAACACGTTACTTGAAACACCTCAATAGAAAAGGTGTGTGTGTGTGTGTGTTTTCCTTTTTAAAAAATTCAATTAATAGAATAAGATGTTATATTGTAGATAATGTAATAAAACAGTACAGAGAAGAAGCACATAATTGTATCATTCGATGCTAATAGCAAACTCATTCTTTGGAGAAAGAGTACACTCTTCCTAATAATAAATTAAATAGTTCTTTAGTATTTATACATTCTTCTGAACTTTGCAATGCAATTTTCTGACAAAAATACTTTCAAAAATGTTGGTATTAAGGAGAATTGTCATACAAAAGTACGTTACTTAGAAAATATGTCTATTAAGCAAAGAATTAAACAAAAAGGCTCATATTAGAAAAAATAAGTACAAAATGTGTATTGATTTCTACATGAACTCCTTTGATTAAAAATGTACAAATTAGAGGCTTATGCAGATCATTCCACTGGTGTTAATACTGATGTTATCTCTTAACATCAGGATTAAAATTAAACAGATGGCTAAATTGCTCAGTGGCTAAGATGCTGAACTTGTCAATCAGAAAGGTCGGCAGTTCGGCAGTTCGAATCCCTAATATAGGTCTCCTGTGTGACGGGGGATTGGACTAGATGACCTCCAAGGTCCCTTCCAACTGTTACTGTTAATTTAATAATTTAATCTCTGTTTGTCTTGGCATTGATTGCTAGTGAGGAAGTGAATAGGATTTTTGTTTCCTAATCAAGGAACTGACAAGAAAACTACACTCCCACCAACACTGACAGGGCAATCCATAGTATATACACAGTATATATAAACCTCCTTCCCTTCTATCAGGGAAGATGTTATGTAATTAGGGTAAGAAACCAAGCTCAGAGAGCACCAAGGACTCCACAAAAAATATTTTAGAGACAAAATGACTCACTCATAGTGAAGGTAGCAAATTCAACATGCAATAGCTATGAAGAAAAGCAAACTATATGCTGGAAATCATTAGAAAAAGAACTGAACATAAAAAGGCGTGATTGCTTATATGCCATCAAATCAAAGTTAACTCTGACCAACAACATAGATATACCTTTTTCTGGATGATCTTTCCCCAAATTGGTTCCTTGTTTACACTGACTGTCATTGGAAAATGTATTACGTGCATAGTTCTGATCTTTGTAGATATAAGTGTGTTATGGCACCTAAGCCTCCTTTTTAATACTTTTGTGGTTACTCTACCAAAGACTAGTATGTGGCATATTTCTTAGCTTCTGGTTCCATTGCTAATGGAGCCTAAAAGACAGAGTTTATGCACTATTTCAATACCTTCATTGTCAATTATTTCAATATCTTAATTGTCAATTATAAGACTGATTCCTGTTTTAGCCCCATTTTTTCACCGTTCTCCTTCACTTTCATTAGCAGAGTTTGCAGATCACTTGCATTTTCAGTTATCAGAATGCAATTTATTGATGTTTCTTCCCCCAATTTTAAAAGCATGCTCATCTTCTTCCAATCCAGCTACCCTCAATATCTGTTCAGCATATAAGCTGAATAAATAATGAGACCATAAAACCTTTTATCTTTCCTTTACTGATTTAGAGCTAGTCTGTTTCATCGTATTCCATTTTGACTGTGGTTTCTTTTCTTTATATGTCTATAAGTATTAGTTTTGGATAATATGGATAATTGAATATTTCCCTTTTTCCTAAGGACATTCCACAGCTTTGCCTACCGAAAAATGAAAACTAAAAAACAGCAAACATAGTTTCAATATTCAAAAAAGAAAAAGGAGAAGGAAAACTACCACCTGATTAATATTTGTACTGGGCAAGATACTGAAAAAACCTGCATCCAGATTAAAGTTAAAATAGTTGCAATGTACTTCCCTCTACTCTTCCTTTCCCTCTAATTAAAATCCTACACTAAGTCACTCTAAGCATTTGATGAAATGAGCTGCAGCTCACAAATGTTTAAGGCTTTTAATTACCTTTGTTAAGTAGAAATAGTACTACCAGATCTTTCCGATTTAGGGTACTGTGTCCAGATGAGGGGCACCCTGCTTTAAAAGGGGCACAGAGAACCTATAAGGATTTCAGAGAACTGCCAGTTTGGTACAATGTCTGAAAAACAAGCTTTATGAAGAATAGTAATGAGATGTATATCTTGTAAAGGGGAAGACTGAGAGGAGATCTGCAACTATCTAAAAAGGTTTCACATGCAGAAAGCAGACATGAAATCCTCTTAACTTCGCTACCGGTTTGGAACTGGGAGCATGCTCATGTGTGGCACTTCTATGCATGTGCAGAACCTTCTGTGCATGCAAAAAGCATCCATGATGATGTCTGGGTGGGTGGGTGAGTAGGTGGGCAGAGCTTCCCGCCACCGCTGCTACTGGTTCGCCTGAACCAGGGCAAACTGGCAAAATACCACCTCTGGCAGAAAAGATCTATACACTGGAAGGAATTGTCTGACAGTAAGGTTTATTAGGCAGTGGGACAATCTGCCTAGTAGTGGATTACCTCCTCATATGAAGATTTCAAACAGGGACTGGAGGACTATTTATCAGGAATAGTTGTCTGAATTAAACTAAATGATCAATAAGGTCATGTGAAAATCATACATTATATGACCTACCTATCCATATTTCTCAACATTATCTTTGCTGAGGTAACGTTTTCTATCAACATAGAAAAGAATCAAAGTAACCATAAATTTACATAAATGTACATAAATTTAAACTTACATAATTAAACTTACATAAATTTAAGGTTGTCAGAAATGTAACCAACAAGAATAAAATAATGTTGTGAATAGAGGATTAAAGCAATCAATAAACAGCTGATTATTTAACAGGACAAGAATGGGAAAACAATAGCAATAGCAATAGCAGTTAGATTTATATACCGCTTCATAGGGCTTTCAGCCCTCTCTAAGCGGTTTACAGAGTCAGCATATTGCCCCCAACAACAATCTGGGTCCTCATTTTACCCACCTCGGAAGGATGGAAGGCTGAGTCAACCCTGAGCCGGTGAGATTTGAACAGCCGAACTGCAGAACTGCAGTCAGCTGAAATAGCCTGCAGTGCTGCATTTAACCACTGTGCCACCTCGGCTCTTGCACTCTTAAAACAACAGTGCAGGCAATGAAAAAAATGTTAGCAAATGACAGGGTTGCAAAGTTTTTGAGATAAAATAACAAAACCTTTAAACTAAAGCTGGGGCACTTTTTATGAGTCCATAATACCGTCTGATCCCAGACCAGATTAGAGTTTCAAATTTCAAATGGTGTAACTTAATTTATAGATTTATCATACCTAAAAAAAAGTGGTTCCAGGTAGCAATTAAAACCTCTTTGAGAAAGAAGGCAATCCCACATTTCTAAAAATGTTATCTACTTTATGATAATAATTATACTTTAATCATAAATTTATCTCTCATAAATAACATGGGTTGGACTAATAAAGGCACCCATATGAAAATCACTGGTAGGCTTATTATACCTTATGGCTGAGCAGAGATGAAGTAACTTTTTTCCTACCCAGAAGATTGGTTCTAAAAAGTGGAAGAGGGTTTTTGTTCCACATGCTTTTTAGAACTAGGAGGCAGATGATTTACATAGTTAAGGGCCCACAACATTAAGACTGGGACCATACACAAAACAAACCCATACTTTCCCTACAAATAAAGCACAGGTAGTCCTCAACTACAAGGGGTGCACTGGCTCAATGGCTAAGATGCTTGAGCTTGTCGATCAGAAAGGTTGGCATTTCAGTGGTTCGAATCCCTAGCACCACAAAACCGATTGAGCTCCCGTTACTTGTCCCAGCTTCTGCCAACCTAGCAGTTCAAAAGTATCTAAAAATGCAAATTGAAAAATAGGAACCACCTTTGATGGGAAGGTAACAGCGTTCTGTGTGCCTTCTGGCCAGATGACCATGGAGACATCTTTGGACAGTGCTGGCTCTTCAGCTTTGAAAGGGAAATGAGCAACACTCCCTAGTGTCAGGAATGACTAGCATATATGTGCAACGGGAACCTTTACCTTTTAGTCCTCAACTAATGACCACAATTGGGACTAGGATTCATAAGTCATTGCAGTCGTAAGTCATCACGTGACCAGATCCAATTTTGAGACCATTTTTACAACAGTAATAAGTTGAGTCATATGATCATAAATTGATTCATCTGGTTGTAAGTGTGAATCCAGATTAGCCAATGACAGGTTCGCAATCACATGTCCACAGAATGTTGCAAGCAATGATAAATGTGATCTGGTTGCCAAGTGCCCGAATTTCGATCATGTGACCATGGGGGTCAGGCAGTGGTCATAAGTTCAAATAAAGATCTGAACAGCTGCTGTCATTAATTTGCATCATGAGGGTTCAAGTACTATCTGCACTAGAAAAAGGCTCAATTACAGTAAAATATAAGGATTTGAAAGCACCAAAAATTAATAAATCACAGTTTGGCTGCCAAACATCAGGCCAAATCCTGAGGCTACTGCAGAGGAAACTTTAGGAGTTGTAGAAGATGTTGGGAAAAAGGTCTCACATAGTACCTAATTTTGACCTCTGTGACACTTTGGCAGTGTGGCTTCCACGGGGAAAAGGGATTACTCACTCCTGATTTCAACAAAGCCAATATATTACATAGAAGAGATTGAAGAAGGAAGAAGAAAGGAATTGTTTATTTGATTTTTGAACCCCTCTAGTTATGTGACTATGGTGTATTTTGTCTGAACAGACAAATCCTTGCTTCCCAAGAGGGTACAATCTACCTATAAGAAAGAGAAAAACACTGAGAAAAAGGAAATAATGTGGCCATCTATATCTCTATTTATATCTCTCTCTATTTCAAGCTTGAAACAGTAGAAAATAGAGTTTAAGAGGAAAAGACCAAAATTACATAGGAGAAGTCAATCTGGGAGGGTCTTGAAGAATTGAGAGGTAGCACCATATGAGGGTTCATACAGGCTTGTAAAGTAAAATGTATATTATGTTAGTCACTATGTTTGTATTAAAATGTTAGGAGTTTTTGTTTTCTTTTTAAACTTTAGACTGTATTTAAAAGTCCTTTAAAGAACAGCTTTGTAGTAAATATTCTGAAATGAACAGACTTAAGCCTACACATCTGCATTCAGCTGAAACTATTATTCTTAGTTGATTATAAAAAAGAATAGAAGCACATTCTTTTGGTACAATGTAGTTGTTTGGTGTTTTTTTTACAAAAACAGGACATTCATGCCACATTCTTTTCTGCCCTTCAGTGTTTCCTTGGGGTTTGCAAATATTTAAAATCTGAATTCCTTTCCTCTCCAGGACTATGGAGTTGTTTCATACAATAAAACTCTTGACATATTATATACTCAGTTTGATGATGGGTGGAAACACAGCCACCCCCAGTCAATCGTCACTGACTTCAGAATAGTTGACAACAAAATTCCATTCGTGCTGTTTGTGAATCATGCTATGAATCTTTAAAATTATTTGTAATAAGTAAATTCATACAGTTAATCTCAAATGAATGGCTCTATTTTAGTATTCACTAATACATATGTCAGCCTAACACCCAAACAACTTCATTCTGCAGATCTTTTACATAATAATTTAACACTTAATTAATTAATTCTTGCTTATGTCTTACTCCTTCTTAAATAAAATTGGGATTGGAATTAACAAAAATCTGTAACAGAAAAAAATCCCACTCTATATTTGTTGCATGATTCACTAATCTGAACATGAATGTTGATAGGATTAAGATAAGAGGTTAGTAATTTATACTAAAAGGAGTCAAGCACATGCTTCCTTAACAGGACCTCTGACATCTTAAAATGATCTATTTATATTCAATTTGGATACAGAAAAACAACCAGTTCCATCAAATCAGGATGAAAGGAGACAAGACCACACCACATATACATGCAGACACAAAATAGCAACTTTGTATAACTAATTAATTTGACTGTACAAGGGCTCTTAATAATCAATGTATTTCTTGCAACATGCTGGGTATCTCATACCAATACAATAATTTCATTCACTCATTCATTCATTTTGTCAAAACAAATATTACTCTGATAATTAGTTGATTATAAACAAATTTTAAAATGTTCTCCCAAATAACATTTTCTAACTAATAATTAGCACCTTGAACTGCACCCATTTTGCTCTAGTAGGCTTTGGAAACATTGCTTTATAAAATTGTACATCCATAGCAGTGATGGATTGCAGGTGGTACGCCCCGGTATGTGCATATGGTACCTGCCGGGAGCACCAGGTACCATTCTGGTATGGTGCTCCAGAGGGCCCACCCGCCCGCCCTTACCTATATTTGAGCTCTTCGGTGCGTATGGTGCCTGCGTGGCATTCTGCCGAGCAGCTGGAGCATCGTGGAGGTGTCGCGGAGGCATCAGAGGACGTAAGTATGCATGCACGCACTGCATGCGTTCATGTGGTGGATGCCGGACCCTGTTGCACTGTACCAGTTGCCACGGGATCCGGAACCCATCACTGATCCATAGTCATTATTTTGTATGATCAGCCTGAAACAGAAATGCTGGAGGCAAGCTTCCAAAATTTTGTTTGAATTTTTCAAAATTCAATTTCTATACCCAGCCAACTTAACTATGTGACTCGAAGTGATTTATAATTCTAAAATTTAACAAAATTAAATTATAATTAAAACAATGAAAACATCCATAAAATAAATGAGTACAAACAGCAGCTGTGATTATATCTTATATATTATCTATACAGAAATATTTAAGCCTTTAAGCCAGAGCCAATGTCGCGACGAGATGGTTGTGTGGTCTCAATGCTCTGAGACCACAACCAATACTTTTGCCACTGGGTGGTCCAAACGGACCTAAACCCTCCTGAAGAAACGGTGATCAGGAAGAATGTGTCTTGCTGATCTCAGGAATATCGCAAAATCCTCGAAAGAAGCAACAGAAGTTCTTCGAGCCGGTGACAAAAAATCCAGTCAAAGGCTGACAAAGTCGTGGCGGCCCAAAACAGAAGGATACGGAAAGAGAAAGTGTTTTCAGCTGGTGTGGAATTTTTATTGTTTTAAAAAAGAGTCTGCCTATAAAACCTCAAAAACCAATTTAAATTACAGAATAGAAGAACCAAGCAGCGGAATTGAATTTGGAATGGTTTTGGACAGTGGTTATCTTACTTTTTAAATGTTATTAATCTACTAATAATAGATATAATTATATCTATAATTGATAATGATAATAATGTATACAATGTGTTGTGTTATGATAAGTAATAATTGGATATGAATATTGAATGGTACTCATGAAAGGAAGATTAGAAATCCTTTTGGATTATATACAAAGGTTAATAAAAAAGAACTAAATTAGATACAGTTAAGTTTTGATTATTAGGGGGAAAATGTTATGATACAGGATATAGTTAAATAAAGGAGGGATAATGATGACAACCTATATATGTATGGGTACAATATAAGGAAACTGGATGAAAATTGCCAACAGTGATCTCGAATGGAGGGTTAGAAAAGTTTGTTACTAAATATTATGGATGTTTAGCTAGAATAGGACATAAGGATTCAGTGCTATTGGAGGATTTTAGAAATACTAAGTGAAATGCCAGTATGTGGTTATGTATCAAATCTTGGTATAGTTTATGATGAAGGATGTTTAAACAATTATAGTCAAATAAAAATTGGAGGTATAAGGGCAACATGTATAAATATCTGAGTTAAAATACTATGGCAGAATGTATAAGATTGTTTTGTTATTGGAAAGATACAGGTTGATAGATGGAAGAATATAACATAAAACTAGTTAAACTTAGTGAAACTTAGTAATAATAAATATAATTAAATAAATAATTGATAATGATAATGTATACAATGTGTAGTGTTATGATAAGTAATAATTGGATATGAATATTGAATGGTACCCATGAAAGGAAGATTAGAAATCCTTTTGGATTATATATAAAAGTTAATAAAAAAGAATTAAGTTAGATACAGTTAGGTTTTGATTATTAGGGGTAAAATGTTATGATACAGGATATAGTCAAATAAAGGAGGGATAATGACGATAACCTATATACATATATATGAGTATAATATAAGGAAACTAGATGAAAATTGCCAACAGCGATTTGGAAAGGAGGATTAGAAAAGTCTGTTATTAAATATTATGGATGTTTAACTAGACTAGGACATAAGGATTCGGTGTTATTGGAGGATTTTAGAAATATTAAATGAAATGCCAGTATCTGGTTATGTATTAAATTTCGGTATATTTTATGATGAAGGACGTATAAATAATTATAGTCAAATATAAATGGAGGTATAAGGGTAACGTATAAATATTTGAGTTAAAATACTTGAGTTAATATGAATTATGCTTGATGACTGTGGAAGAGATGCACGAAAACCTTTTGTAACCAACTGATACACTTTCTACAATATGTAAGGAAGGAAGATTTTATGTGTTCTGTTTGTTTTGAAAATAAAAAAAGAAATAAAAAAGAAATATTTAAGCCTTGCTAGTGAAGAAGAATCTATTAATAACTACCAGAAACAATACATTTATTTTAACCTCAATGAAATAAACTCACTTTGTATTCTTTCCATTACTTTTAATAATTTTGAATTTTACTCCCTACAAAGACTTTCTCACATGTTGATTTCTAATCATTATCTTTATTTCTTCTCAGAAACTCTTTCACTAACTTACAAAACTCTTCTCCTTTGTAAATCCAAGTCACTCTTCTGATTTGTTATTGCTATAGAGATTTAGAGATTTAGAGATTTATTAATATTTGTAGGCCGCCCTTTTCCCTGAGGGGACTCAGGGCGGCTCACATAAAATAGGGGAAGGGGAGATACAGACATTAAGGTAAGACATATAATAAAATAATAAACAACATACATTCATCATTCGGGAGGGGAATTATCCTTGTCCCCAGGCCTGACGGGCGAGCCAGTTCTTCAAGGCTGTGCGGAAGGCCTGGACGGTGGCGAGGGTGCGAATCTCTACGGGGAGCTCGTTCCAAAGGGTCGGGGCTACTACTGAGAAGGCCCTCCTCCTTGTAGTTGCCAGCCGACACTGGCTGGCCGATGGTATACGGAGGAGGCCTAATCTATGTGATCTTATTGGTCGCAGGGATGTAATTGGCAGAAGGCGGTCTCTCAAGTATCCAGATCCACTGCCATGTAGGGCTTTATGGGTGACTAATAGCACCTTGAAGCGCATCCGGAGATCGACAGGTAGCCAGCGCAGCTCGCGGAGGATAGGTGTTATGCGGGTGAACCGAGGTGCACCCACAATCACTCGCGCGGCCGCATTCTGTACTAGCTGAAGTCGCCGGATGCTCTTCAAGGGCAGCCCCATGTAGAGCACGTTGCAGTATTCCAGCCTAGAGGTCACAAGGGCCCGGGTGACTGTTGTGAGAGCCTCCCGATTCAGGTAGGGTCGCAACTGGCGCACCAGGCGAACCTGGGCAAATGCCCCCCTGGTCACAGCCATTAAATGGTGGTCAAACGATAGCTGTGAGTCCAGGAGGACTCCCAAGTTGCGAACCCTCTCTGAGGGGTGTAGAATTTGACCCCCCAGCCTGAGTGATGGAATATTGGTCGAATCTCTGGGAGGGAAACACAACAGCCACTCGGTCTTTTCTGGGTTGAGCACGAGCTTGTTAACCCTCATCCAGTCCATAACAGCTTCGAGGCCGCGGTTCATCACGTCTGCCGCTTCATTGAGTTGGCACGGGGCGGACAGATACAGTTGAGTATCGTCCGCATATTGATGGTATCTAATCCCGTGCCTGCGAATGATCTCACCCAGCGGTTTCATGTAGATGTTGAATAGTAGGGGGGATAAGACCGAGCCCTGAGGCACCCCATAAGTTAGGGGCCTAGGGGACGATCTCTGCCCCCCCACTAACACCGACTGCGACCTGTCCGAGAGGTAGGAGGAGAACCACCGCAACACGGCGCCTCCCACTCCCACCTCCCGCAGTCGTCGCAGAAGGATACCATGGTCGATGGTATCGAAAGCCGCTGAGAGGTCTATATCTTCAATTGTCAAGACATCAACCAGTTTAAATCCAGCATGTCATCTTTGACCAAATTATTCTTATTCTGACATATTTAAAACTATATTCAAATCCACATTCAAATCAGCCTCACTCTGTTTTATCCAGTAAAATCAATTCTTCTTCCATAACTTCATTTGGATCCAATTTTATAATAGCAGATAATCTTAAAATTTCTGAATGTGTTGTTCCCAAATAGCCTTGAATTATTTCACACTGAAATAATGTTGCTCCATTCTGTATTAATAGGTCTTTGTTCCTTTAATTAGGAACTTTATTTCTTTCTGGTTCAGTCTTGCCAACCTTCAAAAAAACCTTATCACGTACATTATCTGTTCACCGGGTCTCCTTTCCACTGCAGTTCTTGGCTCAGCCTCAGTCCATCATTATGCCCCATTACTTTGTCAAAACAGTTTCTTTTCTTATGAGTAGCTACTTGCTTTGCAATTGAGTTAATTTTTGACCACAAAACTTTCTGTTGTACATTATCATAAGGTAGCAGGCAAGAAATATATAACCTCATAAGTTACATTGCATTCTTTTTCAGGTAATGCCTTTTCAGGAGGATGTGTGCTTGTTAATCATTATGCCAGCTTAAAATGCTCCATGCATGCTCCTGTTGTTAATTTATTCAGCACACATGTCAGCACCAGAGCAAGTATTTTGAAATAATTATATCAAATAAAGTCATATCTTCTTTCTCTCTTCTTCGCTTCATGATTGTCTGAGTACAAATGGAGCCAGGAGATCTCTGCACCCATCTCTTATGTAAATCTCATTTCTGTAGAGTCTGAGCCAATCATGATATTCACAAATGGATTCATCACCATGTGGAAGTTTTTTTTTCTTGTTTTATAATTTTAAAAGTGTATTTTATAGTCAAGTGCATAGTTACAATTTAACAACTATGGGAACCATGATGTTCACTATGTTTTTAATTACTTTAAGAACAACGTCTTGCAACATTGGAAATTTTGATGAGATTTTCATTGTTCTGATGAGATATCAAGGTTGAGATCATTGAAATCTTTGGTGAGGTATTCCATTTAAAGACATTTTAACAAACAAGCCTGGTAACTATACCATGACATAAGATTGTATTTAGCCTGATGCTAAAAAGATTATTGACTTCTATTTTGGCATTATTTGTCAATCCATTTATTATGCCTTACTTAAGGAACTATGTTTGCTTTAACTTGAAATGTGCATTCAGTCCTAATTTCCAGATTGCCTTACACAAATATTAATTAATGTGAGAGGTTAAATAGGTTTAATAGAACTGTTAGTGACCTCAAAGATAGAACAAGATTGAACAAGAAAACCATCTGCATTACTCATGTAAATTCAGGGGAATGAAATAGAACTGTTATATAGCCAATATTCAAAACACATAAAATTTCCAAAAATATGTTTAAAAGAATATGATATAGTCTCACAGTTATGTTGTTTCCTTGGTCAGAAAAGGTCATTCACAAGCTAGGCAATGCAGTTTTAGTGCCAAAATCAAAACCATGAAAGTCTAAATGCACCATGAATTTTGAATTAGCCTTATTTATATTTATATGGAGAGAACCAACAATTCATGACTGGGGGAAAAAGAACACAAGAAAAGAAAGAATGTTCTTTCTGCAGCAACTGAAAAAGCTCAAATTGCCCAAGAAGCTGCTGATTCAGTTCTACAAATGAATCATTGAGTCTGTCATCTGCATCTCTATAACTGTCTGGTTTGGCTCTGCAACTAAACAAGACAAACATAGACTTCACGGATAATTGGAACTGCAGAAAAAACAATTGCTACCAACCTGCCTTCCATTGAAGACCAGTATACTGCACAAGTCAAAAAGAAAGCTGTGAAAATATCTGCAGACCCCTCACATCCTAGACATAGTTTTAACTTCTACCCTCAAAATGACTATAGGGCACTGCACACCAGAACAACTAGACACAAGGTCAGTTTTTTCCCCAAATGCCATCACTCTGCTAAACAACTAATTCCCACAACACTGTCAAACTATTTACTAAGACTGTATTACTATTCTTCTTCTTATCCTTCTATTACTGATCACTTCCCACTTATGACTATAACCATGTTGCTTGTATCTTTACGATTTATATAGTTTTACTTGTTTCCTAGTATGATTTTATTGCTTCTTAGTAACCTATGACTATCACTATGTGTTGTATCTTACGATTCTTGATGAATGTATTTTTTCTTTTACGTACATTGAGAGCATATGCACCAAAGACAAATTCCTTGTGTGTCCAATCAAACTTGGCCAATAAAGAATTCTATACTATTCTATTATAGGAAAAGTATATAATGAGTTAAATTACACAAATATCTCTTTTTAAAAGCAATACATTTTCAATCCTGAAATATTAAAAAATAAAATGTTCTGCCAAGAATGAGACAAGTTCCTTTGAGATAATATAAAATATGGAGAAATATGTAAACTTAACAAAAGAGCATAGGGTTTTTTTTCTCTCCATTGTGAGAGCACTATAATTTTAGCCAACTAGTAGGTGTTACTTTTGAACAAAATAGAGCTGATAAAGCCATACATTTCACTACTATAAATATAACAGTCATTTTTCAAGAAGGCTTCAAAATATCAAGCTCTCTTTAAAGCTTTCAGAAATTTACATAACGACTCATGCAAGGAGAAGGAAAAACCATATTTTTTAAAAAATTAGTCAAATTATAAAATCTGTACTAAGCTTTAATTTTAACATATTTTGCAATTTTATGATTCAAAGTTCTAAAGAAATAATAAAACTATTATGCATTGCAATATTTATGTTTTTATATTTATGTATTTATAAAATACATATAGCATATATAAATATAAATACCCAAGTATATACTACCACAATTAGCATATACTAATCATTCTATACAAGTAGAGCCAAGTTATATCTTTTCAGAATGTAGTATATCATTTTTCAAATAGTGTAAGAGCTCAGAAAATAACTTAAACTAGTAATTTCAGAGGCAAGACCAAAATATCTTACTTTATTTAGAATGTCCAAAGTCATTACATGATATTCTTGGCAAGTCAGAAGTTCCTTATTATCCATAGTTTTACACAAAATGTGAACTGACCCTCAGAAAGGATACACTGAATTGAAATGAGATGTACCTCTACTGGTTTCATTAGAAATGATGAAATAGTTTCATTAAAAGTGAGAATTCAAACTGATTTTCCCTGAATAAGATAGAAGAGTCATTTTACCACCTATGGTGGTAAAAACCTATGGTGGTAAAAACACAAATTGGTACTTCTTGACTAGAGATCATTCCAAAGTATTACAAACAACCTCTATCTTTGTGATAAGGCCCTTAGCCTCTGTATTACCTGATGTCTGTATAAGCAACATTAAAAATGGAAAAGATTAAAATGCAGTAGAGCAGTGATAGCAAACCTTTCTTGACTGCTGTGTCAAAAGCGGGGAGAGCACAGGGGGGTCATACGCTGGCGTGTCACACTCATAATGCTATTCAATACCCCCCCCCTTTGGCCATGTTTTTTTTTTGCCTTCCCCAGCCCCCAGAGGCTTTCTAGGAGCCTGGGGATGGTGAAAACAGCCTCTTCCCCCCCCCCCCGACGCCATCCAGAGGCCTCAGGAGCTTCCTTGAAGCCTCTGGAGGGCAAAAAATGGACCTATGGGGAACCCAGAAGTTCGGGGATGGCGTCTTCTGGATTGTCCATAGGGGCCAATTTTCGAGCTTTGGAGCTTTCAGGAGGCTTCCCTGAAGGCTCCGGAGGACGAAAATCGGCCCTATGAACAAACCGAATGTCACCATTCCTGAACTTCTGGGTTCCAGGTTGCCTGTAGGGCTGATTTTCATCCTTCATCCTTCAGGAGGCTTCTCTGTAGGCTCCAGAAAGCAAAAACCAGCCCTAAGAGCAAACCAGAAGTGACTTCCTGTTTGTCCATAGGGCCGATTTTTGACCTCCAGAGCCTTCAAGGGCCTTCAGGAGGCTTCGCTGAAGGCTCTGGAGATGAAAAACAGCCCTACAAGAAAAGGGACTTCCTGTTTGCCCGTAGGACCAGTTTTTCACACTTTGGAGGCTTCAGGAAAGCCTCCAGAAGGCGAAAAATGACCTCAAAAAAAGGCTGAAGTCAGCTAGCCAGCTTACAGGGCAATGCTACATGTGCCATAGGTTCACCATCACGGACATAGGGTGTCCCAAAAATCTTAGGGCAATTTATGCTTCAGTGTTTTAAAATTGCATTAAAGCTTTGTATATAGTCTATATGCATTGTGTATATAAATCCTATTTCTCCTGCTTTAAAAGTATAGACTCTTTCAAATTAAACTCAACCTCTGATAATCACATTAATACAATCATGCAGTGGAGTGATTGCAGTGCAGTGTATAATCATGCAAAAATGTTTGTTAATACTTTTTCCAAAATGTTGTTCAACTTCCCAGTCAAGCCTATACCCCTAGCCTTCCATGGTGATCTCCAATCTAAGTATTCAGTGGAGTGGATCTTGCTTAGCTGAAAACCAAACAAAGTCAGTTACAGTAAGTGTTGGCACATGCCAAAATCTATTAAAGGTTACATACTTTAATAATGACTGAAGAAGATATTTTCTGCTTGGAGCTATCCAGGGTCCTGCAACCCCAGCATGACCCCATCTGCCTGAGTAAGTCAAAGAAGACTTTGATGAAATGGAAATCAAATGAAATTTAAAAAAATGGATGACTGTTCATTTTATCAAGCAATTGCTCTTAATATGTTAATCAAAATTCTATCTTTGTTAAAGAATAAATTTCTGCAATATTGGTTAGCTCTCCACATCTCTCCAAAATTTGGATCAATGGTTGGAATCAATCTTCCTTTAGAGTGATTTCCATTACATTCTATTATTTCAAATAAGAAAGTTACAAATCAAACTTGGGGGAAATGCACTGTCTAATTGTCAACATTTTCAAAACTGTAAATATCTTCAAGACAGTCTAATATAAATGTCACAAAGGTGCTGTTTTTCAAGAGACAACTGGACTTCCCGGGGGGGGGGGGTGTTGAAGACATTTCGCTTCTCATCCAAGAAGTTTCTGCAGCTCTTGGATGAGAAAGCTGAAGAAGCTTCTTGGATGAGAAATGAAACATTTTCAAAGGAAAACCAGAAAGTCCAGTTGCCTCTTGAAAAAGCATCTTTGGGACAACCATGACCTGGATGACTGAAAATCTCCAGCCAGCCTAATATCAAGCTATTTAAAGATTTCAGACTTCTGACATATTTAAGCACAAAAAGATGCTTCTCCAGATGCTTAAATCCCAGGTAATATGTAGCTCAGAAAATTAAAACTAGTATGAAATGTGCTCAGAAAAAAGTAGCAACGAGTAAAATTGTGTAAGAATGTCACATATTCAGTTTGGCTAGTGCCAGTCAACAGTTTCAAAGCCATAGTTGGATACAATAACATGTTTAGAAAATATTTCTTAAAGTTGGG
The DNA here is from genome assembly GCF_009769535.1 of Thamnophis elegans. Taxonomy (NCBI): domain Eukaryota; kingdom Metazoa; phylum Chordata; class Lepidosauria; order Squamata; family Natricidae; genus Thamnophis; species Thamnophis elegans. The sequence goes on from NC_045541.1 coordinate 125,684,303, forward strand.
CCATGAGAAATTATTTGTCATGGTCCCTACTGTAAAAATAAAAGAAGGTTATTGTCTTGATAATCAACTACTCAAAGTCAGCATAATGTCACAGCAAAGAAAAATATCATTTAGGTGTTTTAATATTAAAAGGTTCTTGGATTTGCATTAAGTATATCAATCCAAACAAACACTATTTAGGCAAGATAAGGCACACTTGCAAATAAAATAATTTGATTCTAAAGAAAGATCAGTTCTAAACTGTACTTCTCTCAGTATATTTTAATTAAGTTTTAATATGCATGAATTGGTTAAAGGGATTGATTAAAGGAAATGGTTAAAAGAGTATTTTATGGAGAGGCAAATTTAGTTATCCACCAAATGTGCATTCAACAGATGTTCAAAAGCCTCTTAAAGCTACTTTCTCAAAATATACCTGTATAGTTTAACAATATTTATATTTTATATGGTTGTCAAAACACATTGCATGAAGTGGATATATATTTATGTACAGGTAGTCCACAGTTAATGATACTAACTGGGACCATGCAACCTAGAAAAGGCAATTCTAGCAGTCCTTGCTGTCAGTGAGGACAGAATGGAGCATTAACTGAGGACCTCATGTAACTGCAGTTTCCAAATTCTTGCCCCCTTCCCTGTTGATTTTGCTTTTCAGAAGCCAGCGGGGAAAGTTGCAAATGATGATCACATGACTGCAGGATGCTGCACCAGCCAAACATATGCAGACCACTCATAACTACTACTTGGTTAATGCCTTTGTAAGCTTGAACAGCCACTGAATGAAGGGGTCATAAAACGAGAACCACCTTCACATTATCTACATTTCAGTGATAATTCTGAACATTTTAATGTGAGATATTTTATGAACAATTGTATCATAGTAGAATTCTAGATAACTGTATTGTGTATGAAAGAGAAATAATAAAAGTAAAACTGGAAAAAAGAAATGTGCCAAATAATAAAATTACTTTTTTAATCTATTCTATCTGAAATAATTTGCGAAAGGAAATTACTAGACTGGTAATTATTAATCTCTGAATAATTATATTTATGTTCTTATAATGGATAGGTATGAGAATAACACAGCTGTCAATTTTTAGCATCCAAAGAATCATAAAGTTGTTTTTTCTTGCACTGTAGCCACAGTAGTAGCACAGATTAATTTTGAAACAGATGGCAGTTTTCAAAAATATTTTCAAACACTGCAAGAAAGTCATCCATCTAAAGAAGAAGAAGAAAATTAAAACATTCTACTGGAATAGCATAAATCTCCCAAGCCACTATTTAGATCCCAAACTTGACTTATGTGATATCCTAAAACTAATCTTTGCTATTGCAATGTCCATCTGTATGTCATATAAAGAGAAATCACCATTCCTTTTTTATATATAATAGAGCCAAGAAAGCTAAATAAATAAATAAATAGTTAACCATGATAATTGGGACCAGGATTCCTATAGTAAGTGACATTTTGTATTAGGTGACCATGCCAAATTATGGCAGTTCTGTTTGCCATCATTAGGCAAATTCCTTATGGTCATTAAATATGTCATCACATGATCACCATTCTGTAGTTCCCCATTGACTTTGCTTGTTGGAAGCTGGTAGTGAAGGTCACAAATGATGATCATATGACCAAGTGATTCTGTTACATCATAATTGCAATCTAGTTGCCAAGCACCTGAATCACAATCATGTCACGTGGTGGCACTGTGCTGCAATTAAGACAATTGCTTAAAAGTGTCTGTGTAACTTTGAAGAGTAGCTGAACAAGGAATCACTGAACAAAGATAATACAATACAATACAATACAATACAATACAATACAATATAATACAATACACAGTAGAATACAACAGAACAAAAACAATATACTGAATTTCCTGCAATTACATTGGATTCATTGTAGCGTACCTTCCATACCAGATGGACACACAGTCTTCCTAGCAATATCAGTAAAGCAATGAGTAGCTATGGGTTTTCAGGATGCATTTCAACATGAATATTTTGTGCAATATTGTTATAAATGTAGCAAACACATACAGGAATTGGGGAGGTAATCTGGGATTTTAGAAAAATCCATTTAGTGATTTGATATTATACATTATAAAATATTGTATTTGAATGGCAACAACTATATATAGGAAGCAACTTTCTAGTTTATATGTCTACATTAAATTCTTTTTAAATATTCAGGTGGTTCTCATTTAATGACCATTCATTCAGTGACCATTCAAATTTGCAACAGTGCTGAACAGGTGGTAGTTACAACCAATCTTCATACATACTATATATGGGTTTGACATGTCCATGTGCTCATGTGACTGCCATTTGCAACCTTCTGATGTCCTTGCTTAATCTGGGATGATTCACTTAACAGTAAAATCAGAATATCAGAAGTTCTGCCACTAAGCAGCATGGTCACATGATGTTGCATTACATTGTCATATTGCTTAGCAGTGGAAATTCCAGTCCTAGCTGCCATCATTAATCAAGATCTACCTATAATGATCAACTCATGCAATGGAAAACATTTTGCTTTAAAGCAAGAGGTTCTACTCTGAATTTTACTATCGTGGTGTCACAAAGACAAAGAGAAAGGGATGGAATGGGAAGAAGTGAAAAACCTAAACTTATAAAACTTCTAAAGCTTAGAATTCTAAACTTATAGAATTCTGATCCACTCCATCAGGGGAACTTTCAGAATTATAAACTCCCAGCAGGATCATCCACTGTTTGAATGAAGTGAAGATCTAGTTCATACTCTGTACAAGTACCAAATTTAAATTTACATTATATTACCAAAGTACTATGAACTTACGAAAGTGCATAATAAAATCCTAAAATATCTGTAATCATATTTTACTTTAAAAAACTACATGGAAGCTCTTATTTATGGTATTATTATGTTAGGTAGATTTCTAAATGCCAATATTATGTGAAATTATCACCCATTACCTGTAGTTATATCATTTTAATTCTCCTTCTCTCACCTTATATACAAAGTGTATATTTGAAACCTACAGAGATCCACAGATTTCTTTTTTTAAACTAGCACTACATGCAGCAATTCATGTTATCTTATATTCAGAGTAGTGATTCCCAGTTGTTCATTATCTGTTGTTTGCATTCATATGTTAACCTTCAGTATCATAATAATTATATAATTATAATTATAAAATACCACCCCTAAATTTACTTCTGTGATTGCAAAGCAATCCTTGGCTTTAACCAGGAATGAATTCTAATGAATAGTTTTGGATCAGCATAGAACAGAATACCAGTGTTGAAAACCAATTGCTAGCATAGCTAAAAATTATCTAATTGCTAAACAAAAGTTTAGCCGTGATTTAATAAAGGATAATTAAGTTCATATTTACCTTCCAAGTTCTAAGTATCATGGTTATCAGCAATGAGGAATAAATTTGATGACAACTATAATAGAATAACTAAGTTGGAAGGGACCTTGGAAGTCTTCTTGTCCATCCACCTGCTCAAGCAGGAAACGCTATACCAGAGGTCTCCAACCTTGGGCGCTTTAAGCCTTACGACTTCATCTTCCAGAATTTCTCAACCAGCAAAGCTGGCTGAGGAATTCTGGGAGTTGAAGTCCACAAGGCTTAAAGGGCCCAAGGTTGGAGATCCCTACACTATACCATTTCAGACAAATGGTTGCCCAATCTCTTCTTAAAAACCTCCAATCTTGGAGCACCCATAACCTCTGGAGTCAAGTCATTCCACTGATTAATTGTTTTAACTGTCAGGAAATATCTCCTTAGTTCTACATTGGTTGTCTCTTTGATTAGTTTCCATCCATTGCTTCTATCTCCATGTATAAATGGCTAATGATACTTTAGCAATGTGGATTATTTTGTTCTAAACAATTTTTTATATGTAACATCTCCTCCATATTTCTCTATTATTCTCTGAAGCAACCAAATCACCTTTTGATTCTTACGTAGATATATAGATACTGTACACTCTATGATGAATTACCATTTAGGTCTCCTTAGCTGCATTTTATACAAAACTTCATTCTCCAAAAAAAGCTGCATTTGGGACTAGCCCATGATTCTGGACACAGTAACATTATTAAATAATTAAATGGCTCTTTAATTAGGTAAGACTATCAAAGAAGACAACATATTTTGCATAAAAAACTTGTTACATATTAAAAACAGGGACTGTAATGTATGCAAAACAACAGATGTTCTCATAGATATTCTGGGCTTTTCTCAATTTAATCTTAAATTAAAAGAGAGAATTTAAATTGTGCTGAATCTTATCCTCTTTTAACTACAGTTATCACAAATATATTTTCCTACTTTCCCCCATTGCTCAGATTTGAAATGACATAACATATAGGGAGCCATAGTTACCATCTTGATTACTCTTACTGTATCTGTATCTATAGGGCTTTACTGTAATCATACGTGTCACACCTATTGCAGCTTGGAAATTTAGGAAAGAAAAACTCTTGACTCCAAGAAAGATATATCTTTACTAAAACCAAGTGGTTACAGCATAAGAAAAGCAGATCTGAATATTCCCATGTAAAGCCAATAGTTTTCCCTTCTCTTTCCCCTTTGGTCATTACACTAGTGCCCAATAGAGTTCAACTTAGTTGTTTTGGTAACAAAGTTTGTTGGTGGGCATTGGTGGATGGGTCCTTTGGTGGATGGGTCCTTTGGGGAGTGTGTCCTTGGATCATTTAGCTGTAGTCTCCTTTCCTCCTTTCTCCCCCTCGCATATTTATAGCAGGCTGCCTTCAAAACAAAGTATGGCCGCAGCAGTGTAATGACAGATCTGACAATAAGGCTTTATTGTTCATTCAATCTTGTTCTTTTTTAACTAGCCATTGATAGTATTTGATTTTAGGTGTTAGCCAAAACACTTGCATTACAATGGTTTTTAATCTTGAAAACATAGAACACACATACACAAAATTCAGATTTTTCACAAAATACTTTCAACTACATAGAGAATGGATTTCCAATAACACATTAAAACTTGTATTATTCAGCATCTTGTATAAAGGTTGTCTTTATAATATCAGTTGTGGATGTCATCTTTACTTTTTTGCTACTCTGATTAATTTTCAGTAAACTGAAGAATAGCAGAAATTAAAACCTAATGTGCAAGCATTAAACAATGTATTTGTCTCCATGAAGTAAAGGAAGACAAAAATGTGTGGGAAATTAAGTAATGAAGCCTTGGTTTTTTTTAATCATTATATATAAACTAGAAAATGGTGAGGGGATGCTTTCTTGTGAAGAATTTCAAAATCTTTCAATAAGCATTAAATGTAAAAAAATAAGGTATACATTTCTCTAAATGCAAATTATGAAATTCTCTCTTTTTTTCAAATTAGCACTAAAGATTTAATAAACTGAACTATTGACTGAATTACTCAGATTACTGCTAAATTAATTTTGGTGACAGTTTAGAGTGGCAGATTGAGATAAAGCAATCAGTATGACAGTCCCCTTTTAAAAAAATCAATAGGTACTTGAACTTGCTATTGAAAAAGAAAATGACATATCCAAAAAGCAACCTCAACATTATTAAATGTTCCATGCTCTCATAATTCTAAATGGCAACATTTCTTGTATATTCTGTTCAATTTGCAAGACAGCATTACTAAACAGTGGCTGCTTTGAAAATACCCGAGTTACTATTGCATCTTTTGAGTATCTATATATACAATATAATCACAACAGAAAAAAAATATATACAAGCGGGGGGAAAACATGAGGTTGTGTGAATGAATACTATTTGCAGTGTGGAAGACTGGAGTATAAAATTATTGTTTACATTCTTTACATAAAAAGTACATGGTTCAAGAGCTTGGCAGACAAAACAAAAGCATAAGTTTGATCAAAAACAAAAGTTAGCTTGAACTTTAGCTTTAATAACTCCTACTTGTTAACATCTACAAAACTTATTTCACATTTTCACTTTATGAATACTTGTTCCATGTATGTCTTGAAGCAAACAATCATTAAAAATCAAATCTTTGCCAACAAACTTCCAAAATTACTTATGAAAAAGCAACACTTTATTTTGATAAATGTAAGTTTATATTCCAACTTTCTTAACAACTGAAGGAAACTAATTTTGGAAAAGAAAATATAGTTTTAGTTGAAAATCCCTATGCAAATAATAATTTAAAAAATGAAGCTGGGAACTTTGAAGCCTTAAAGTAGCAATTATGTTAATATTGATTTAAATAAGGATTGCATCGATGGTGCTGTTACACTTCTAAAATAGCTACGTTAAAAAAGGAAACAAGTCAATAAGCAGCTTTTATAAATTTGAAAAAGATGATAATACAATAACTTAACATCTCATTTTAAGTTTGCATAATATAAAATTAAATTGAAGTTCTAAAGATTTTGAATTACAAATATTAGACACTTGTGCATATGTATGCATCATGTTCAGAAATACTAACCAATTAGAATGTACCCAAATTATTAATAGTTTAATATTAATAAGATTAATATTCCCCAGTTTTTACTAGCTGCATGAAACAGTTGGATCCAGACTTACACCAAAAAAAATAAAAGCAATCCAATGGGGATTATATACAACATAAATGTAGTTTTTCCCAATCACAAAAATTGTTTCAAGACAGTATCTGTTAAATGTTAAATGGTAATTCAGAACAGAACAAAACAACAAAATTGGAAGAGACTTTGGAGGTCTTCTAGTCCAACCCCCTACTCAGGTAGAAAACCATATTCCATTTCAGACAAATGTTTGTCCATTCGTCTTCTTACAACTTAAAAACTTCTTTAAAACTTCCAGTGTCGGAGCATTTCTGGTTACAAGATTAATGTTACAAAATCAGAAATAAGCACACCCACACCCACACCCACACACTAATCCTATAATTATGATCTGGAATTAAACTTTGGGTTTGTGTTCTAAGATAAAATTTGACCAGATAATTCACTGGATATGCCCAAATCATTTTCTTGGCAACAATATGGAAATGCTACTGTCATCTAACCAGAATCTTTTTTTTATTCCCCTGCCCCTCAAAAAAAAATGTTAGTAATGAAATTAAGATACTTTATTTTTGGATTTAATCAATGTATTCCATCCTAGCCTCCAATTATAAATGGCATTACTACGTTTTGAAAATGTTTCATTAATGTTAAGAGCCTATTTTTACTTTAGATATTTTCCTATTACTATGTAAATTCCTAACTTTAAACTATATTGAAACTTTATGTTATTATTTGTTCCAGGTTTTAGAAAAACAAGTTCCAATATTCTGCACAATACATTTATCTATCTTGCCAATATTTATTATTTTGCAATATGTGTAATCCACTCCAATTCAAAATAAGTATGAGTGGCATGCAACATCCAACAAAAACATCAAAAAAAAAAGCCTGTAAAATGCTAAACCCAGAACAGTATCACAAAGAAAGAATAAAAACTTCCAATAACAAAACAAGTTTAGCTACAATAATTCAGCTGTTCCCAGCAACTGGTGTAAAACACATTGGAATGCACCTGTATTGTGGGAAAGTGGGATCTGTGGGGAGAATTCCAAATGGTGGGGCTGTGAAAGCTGCCATCTCACCCACACCTTGTAAATCTTACAAGGGAAGTAAACTTTCACCTGAACCATTTCATGACCCCACTGGATAGACAAATTCAGTTCTTGTAAGGTGTTACCTGGTCTCCCACATTATTTTCTTATTTATGGGGCATTACCAGGATTTTAGATGACCCATATATCTTGGTCCTTGGCAATGCTAGCTTGGCCAACTTGGCAGTTGAAATCTACAGTAACTGAAAACCACCTAGCTTTTAGCCCAAACCTTTAGCATATCTTCAATCTGCTATGTATTAGTTGATACAGAGAATTAATCATGTGACTAAATTCAATTACAAAAAATAGGCTGTATATTGATAGGATGTCCTTTTAACTATTTATTTATCGTCCATTCCCCAAGTCTTTTGTAGATACTCTAAGTAAGAGATGTTGTGAACTGATAGAAGAGAATATTTGTAGCTCAGGCTTTATCTCTGGGGTCATGGTGCTCTCTGAGTTTGACAGTTTTCTTGTAGATGTTTTATTACCAAACCAGGTAACATAATCAGTGCAAGAAAACCACCAAGCTCAGAGAGCAGTAAAGACCCCACAAATTGTGAACTGGATGAAAACTAAAATCCTGTTCAAAAATTTATCCAAATGTACAAGACCTCCAACAATTGTACAACAAAGTGTCACATGCCAATCTTGCTTTTATATTCTCCAGTTTCAAAAATTGGATGACTTGTATTTATCCAAACACTTATAAAATATTGTGTGTGATCATCCAATATAATAGACTCATATTCTTGGAGAGCATTCAGCTACATCAACATATTCAAGAAATGGTATATTATAATTGAAGCACTGGTGACTTCAGACACAGCTACAATATTTTTAAAATATAGGATGCACCTTCCCCCCCCCCAAAAAAGAGGGTGAATATCTGGGTGTGTCTTATACACTGAATACAGCATTTTTGCCCTCCCAAATCCCCATCCCCCGCGCAACCCATTTTTCACAAAAATGGACATGAGAGGGTTTGGAGGGGCTGCAAAATACTCCTGAGGACTGGGGAGGGCAAAAATGAGTGAAAAATAAACCATTCCCCTCCCCCCAGCCCCCAGGAGCGCTCTACAAGCCTCCCAAAGCCCACGCAAGCCTTGTTTTTCACAAAAAAGGTTTGGGAGGCCTGCAGAGTGCAAAAACGTATTCTTTAATTTACCTCTTCAAAATCTTGGTGCATCTTATACTCCGGTGCATCTTATAGTGAAAAATACGGTATGTAGTTTTTTTGGCAAAAATATAAAAAAAGACGTGCCATTGCTTTCTTCCAGGAAAGTTGTCTGTGGTTTGCACTGAAAGAGTGTACATCAAATAATATAATGGTAACATTTATAATATGTTTTTCTCCCGTTAAAAGCAATAGGATTCCAGTTTGACTCATTTACTCTGAATCCAATCCAACATGGGTCATTTCTTATTAGCCATTTAACCGTACTGATTTCAGAGCTGAGCTTGCTTTTTTTTTCCTGCACACCATATTTTAGAGCATCAATTTTCCAAGATAATGTCATCCAAATCAAAGCAAGGTCTGTGTCACCTTTTATTTCACCAACAACAAAATCAGCCTTGAAAAATGCTTCAGGTCAAGTTTAATCCATTGACTGCAGCTGTCAAAACGAATCCTTGATTTTTGTATTAGAGAAACTGTGTATTCAAAAATAAAATCTGACTATAGGAAAATGGTGGGTTTTAAACAATGTGTAAATCAAGTAAGAAATAAAATGTGTGTCGTGTCTTTTGAAACAACCCTTCAGGAAGCAATAGATGAACATCTAAATCTGGAATGCAATCAACTTAAAGCACTGGTGTGAACATGTGGCTTTCCAATTATTGCTAAATTGCAGCTTTCAGATTTCTTCTCCATTATTCATATAAGCAAGAAATGCTAGGAGCTATATAGGTTCAGTAACATCTTTAAAATCATAGATTTCCACTATGGCTTTAAACAAACAAATATAAAATGAGTAATTATGTTTAATTAACCAAAATGAAAACATATCTGGAAAGATATATTAAAACAGTGTGGAGAGTATTCATCTGGTTCAGAGAACTGATCTAGACCTTCATAACTGTCCAAATCCAGTCCAGGTGACTTCTAAAATAGCCAATTAATCTGGATAAATCTGGATATGGCAGATTTATTTTGAAGCTTTATTCTTCCATTCTCTATCATGGGAATACAAATGGGTGCGATTTTAATTGGCATTAATTTTCAACAGAAATACAGCTTTACAAGAGTATGATGCAAATCAAATTGCACAGAAAGTATATTAATTTTTCAACTTGATAATTGACTGTATGGTAGGAAATAGCAATAGGACTTAGACTTTTATACTGCTTCACAGTGCTTTACAGCCCTCTCTAAGCAGTTTACAGAGTCAGTATATTGCCCCCAACAATCTGGGCCTTCATTTTAATGACCTCGGAAGGCTGAATGATCCTTGAGGCTGGTGAGATTTGAACTGCCAAACTACTGGCACCTGGCAGTTAGCAGAAGAAGCCTGCAGTACTGCACTCTAACCACTGTGCCACTGAGGCTCTTAAATGTTCATACCACATTTCTGAGAGGCAAATTAAGAAGGTTATGTATAAACTGAAGGTGAGGAGTTTATTCATGAATCTGTGTTTGGAATTGTGGTACAAAAATATGAATGAATTTTCAAGTATCATACAAGTCAGGGGTGTCAAACTCGCAGCATCACAGCAGCATCACATGACGTATCACAACTTTTTCCCCGTCTGCTAAATGTGTGGCCAATGTGTGACGCATCCAGCCCACAAGCCACAAATTTGACAGCCCTGATATAAATGACTGTGTTATTTCTGGGTTCTAAATTTAAACAGCACAAAGTACTTGGTGGACTAATGTCCAGATACTGTAGGTGTAGGATAGAAAACATGCATTTCTTTCAGGCAGATAGACCAGTATAACAAGGATTAGCTGTGTTAAGCCAATGATTAAACAAAGTTCTCTCAAATCCAAAGTACATTCACCCATCCAACCATTCATTGTAATCAGGATAATCAATGGTATCTTGATGATTACAGGTCTTTGAGTATGTTTCAGACAGCTTGAAAAATACCACTTGAGATAAATATATGAATTAAAAGATTGAAATAATTTCATTTTCATTCCATTTCTTACTTTGGTCACTCAAAGGTTACTGAAACTTGATAGAATTCTACCTATGAGATATAAGCCCTCTATTTGTTTTAGATATGTGAATCAGCATACATATTAAAAGTTTTGATTCTTAATTTATTGCATACTCAGATCTTCAATGACTTATTAAAGAAGCTAAATCAAATTTACACAATATAAAAATAAAAGGAACAGTTTTGGCAAAATAAAAATACATACCATATTTTTTGGAGTATAAGACACACCTTTTTCCCTCAAAAAAAAGGGGGGGAAGGGCCAGTTTTGCTCATTTTTAACCCCCCCCCCGTCCCAAAGAGCACTCTATGAGCCTTTCAAAGCCTCTGCATGGCCTTTTTTTTTTTTTTTTGCAAAAAATGCTTGTTCCCCCCTTCCCCCTCCAATCTCCAGGAGCACTCAACAAGTTTCCCAAAGCTCTGCATGCCCCCCCCTTTTTTTGCAAAAAAGAAGGCGTGGAGAAAGTTTGGGAGGTCTGCAGAGTGCAAAAAAAAAATTTTTAATTTACCTCTTCAAAATCATGGTGCGTCTTATCCTCCGGTGCATCTTATAGTCTGAAAAATATGGTATATTTAGCTTGCAAATCAGTTTGATTTTAAACTCTAAAGAAGACTTAGCTGTTTGAAGTTTATATTATTGTTTACAGTAATTATCTTCATTTCAATTATGGTAAAATATGATATACATACATATTTGATATGTTTGTTGAATGATTAATCAGATATTAATTCAGCAATATTACAAAGTTAAAATGTTAAATGTATATACCTAAAAATTCCAAATTTTCAACAGAACATAGAACTGAAGATAGTATTGCTAATTCAGGCTATCCACATTTCAAAGCATTAATGATGTGGTGGTATTTGAATCCTGTGCATATTATGCACTATACAAATCTTAAAATAGCAGTTCTTATGTGTTACAAGACTGGCCTGTGAATGCAGTAGTTAAAGCACATTGTCTAAGCATCTGGAAAACTAAAATCTCAAAGACCTCTTCTTTCTAAACATATCATTAGATAATAAGGGTAATCTCAAATTTATTTAAAGTCATAGTAGTGAGCTGCATGTAGAAACGTGTATATTTGCTTGTATTATTTAGCAACCTACAAACATTAGCTGTCAATCTAAAAATCTTTTATTTAAAAGGAAAATGGCTAAAACTATTGAATCATCTTGCATGATTCATTTGACTTTTTAAAAGTAACATTCTGATTAGTGTTAGACAGTAATCATTTAAGAATTTTGTTATTTCACCTACAAACTATTTAGAGATCCTGTTAAGACTTCAGGACATTTGTATACATTGTCTTGTTTACATATTCTATGTTTAGGTCCTACAATATGTCATTTATGCTGCTCTAACCTATGTGAGTTTTCTGAATGCCATTTACTGCAACTTTTCTTCATGAAATCTTCTCACAAAGTAGCTGTCTTTCTTTTATGAATTGTGAGTGGACATATTCCTGCAGTTTTCTTAGCAATATTTTCAGAAGTGCTTCACCACTTCAGGTGCAAAACTGCACTAGAACTCATAATCTCAGTTTCTAATCCAGTCTTTTTAACCACTACAGTAAACTGGCTCTTTTTACGATCATAGAAATGTAATGGTGCTGGACTAAAGGCAGGAACATCCAAATTCTAATTCTCTCTTAGCCATAGAAGCTGGCTGGATGACATTGAGCCAGTCCCATCCTCTTTCAGCTCTAGATTAGGAAGTTTGAAAAACATCTATCAACCAACCATAATTGGTTAGCATTGCAGATTTACAGACTTGACTTACAACAGTTCACTTAGTGACTGTTCAAAGCAGTGGTGGGTTTCAAAAAATTTTAGAACCTCTTCTGTAGGTGTGGCCTGTTTTGTGGGAGTGGCTTGCTGGCCGTGTGACTAGGTGGAAGTGGCTTGCCAGCCATGTGACTGGGTGGGAGTGGCTTGCCAGCCATGTGACCGGGTGGGAGTGGCTTGGCAGTCATGTGACTGGGTGGGCGTGGCCAACTTGTAAAATGTGTTGAAACTCACTTAACAACACTCTTGCTTAGCAACCAAAATGTTGGCTCAGAAACTCTGGCATTTGAAGCACACAAGTCTTAAAGCTGTCAAGTTACAAGACCCTTGCACCCCTAACCCTTTAGAAAAAATCCCCAGGGGTGTAAAAAGTTGACAGCTTTAAGACTTTAAGGTTTAGATAGGACTCTTAAAAGTGGGTGGGGCAATTGGTGAGCCAGCTAATCAGTGAGTGGTGGGCGGGGCAAGCATGGTGCAGATGGGCGGGGGAGGGAGCTGGAACCAGTTCTAAACGGCATGGTAGATTTGTGGAACCTCTTCTATAGAAAAGGTTAGAACTGGCAGGAACCCACCCCTGGTTCAAATTTACAATGGCACTGAAAAAAGTGACTTATGGCCATTGTTCAGACTTATGACCATTGCAGCATCTCCATGGTCACATGAGTTACATTAAAATGCTTGACAACGGACTCACATTTATCACAGTTGCAGTGTCCCAGGGGTCATGTGACCATGTTTTGCCACATTCTGACAAGCAAAGTCAATGGAAAAACCAGATTCACTTAAGAACTAGATTACTAATTTAACAACTGCAGTGATTTGCTTAACAATTGCAGCAAGAAAAGTTGTAAAATGTGTTGCGGTCTACCAGCGGCCTGTGGAGCTGGCAGCAGAGTCAGACAGTGAAGAGGTTGGGAAGGAACATGAGCCAGTCCTGGAGTCTGGGGAAAGTCTGATAAGGGCTCTGTATTAGAGGCAGAGAGGGCCCCAGGGCCATCTGGGAGTTATGTGCTGTCTCTGAAGTGTCCAGAGTTGGACATCAGCAAGGCAGAGGAACAGGGGGAGCCTGTTCCCAGTGCGTGCATGCACAGAGCTGCCAGAAAGCAAGAACAGTTAAGACAAAAGGGCAACTTGGGAGTAAAGCTTGGAGATGATTGGCCCCTCCCATAAGACATAAAGGAGGAGCAAAGGCACATGAGCCTTGCAGGAAGCATCTTTGTTTCTTCTGTTCTGAAGCTCCGTTTTGACTCTGTGCTCCATGTGGCCTTGAAAAACTAATTGGCAATTAGGTCTTTGGCAGCATTTCAAGGGAGATAAAGGTGAGTGCTTATCAGCCTTATCCCGAAGGACTGTGGCAGACTTCTGTTAGACTTTTTACAAACTATTTGTGACTGATTACGGGCTGTGAATGAACATAATTCACAACTGTTGAAATAAAAAGAGGGTTTTGGGGACCAAGCATGTGCTTTTTACTGTCTCAGGAAGCCTACGTCAGAACAAAATGAGCCAAAATTCACTTAACAAATTTCTCACTTAGCAACATAAATTTTGGACTCAATTGTGGTAGAACATTGAGGACTACCTATATAATCTTCAGTGGTGAGAGATTCATCCTGCAGTGGATTGATGTGGGATGATCATTCTCTCACACATATACAGAGGAGGCATAGAACCTGACTGGTGGTGATCAAAATATTGCAAGATAATTTGGAGATCTTAGAATGCCACATTGGCAATTCTGTTAGAAATATTTGGAAGCCAGTGGCTTCCCAGGACCATTATTCTGTTCTTTATTCTCTTCATCTTCTGCTTTCCTGGATATATTAAGCTGGCTTGTAGATGTTATAATCTCATATATTGAGAATTTCAGTTTCCTTCCTTCCATCATATCAATATTAGAGTAACCTTGTAACACCACTGGAAATGATCTCTGTTGGCAGTGCCCTTGAATACGCTGTAGTAATCAATGTTGAATGTTTTCATTGCGATGAGAAATTTTATACCTATTTACAGAAATAAGAGCACAGCATATAGATGATCATATTTTCATGGGAAATTCAAGACTTCCTGAACATATAAACTCATCTGTGAAAATAGGTTAACTTTTTATTCATCAAAACTGCATTGCTGTGGAAATACTCCATAGTTATGTTCAAGTCTTTTAACTTTTTAAAAAAGATGTATTATAATCAACTTAATTTTACTTTTTTTACTTTTTATTCTTTCCTGCCTTTTCCCTCAAGAGGATTCTGAATAAGCCCCTCAAGATGCAGTCCAACAAGAAATGAGCTCTTTTTCCAAACTGTTGAATGGAGATAGAGACGATTGGTTCAGATCTCCTTTCTGAACATAAAATTTCATGTTCTATGGACCTAATTATAGCTTCTGCTTATATGTTAAATTATTAGATGTATATCAAGTGTACTTTTCAATATAGATGCCTCCGTTTGGTTTCTGATTCTACATTCCATTTAATCCTCAAAATGTTTTAGTCCCTATGACATAGCATCTCAAACGGAATTTATCTCTATCTATCTTCTATCTATCTATCTATCTATCTATCTATCTGTCTGTCTGTCTGTCTGTCTGTCTATCTATCTATCGGTGTGTGGATGGGTGTGTTCCAGAATAACTCTGAAATGCTTTGAGCAATTTCAACCAAACTTGGTACACAGATGACTTACCTCTGGAGAAAAATACTGTGGGGGTAAGACACCCCTACCACCCTTCAGGGTGTGTGTTCTGTTAATATGCAGCCTGTTGTGCCTTTAAATGGCTTCTACTGTATTGCCGTAAAATGGTTTCTACTGTACAGCGCAGTGGAGTTGCCATGGGCTTCATAATACTCCACAAGGGGGCTCACTCTGGTAAGGGGGAAAAGCCAACATTAGAAATTACGTTTGGTATGGACATTTTCCCATTTATAAATAAATACCTGGGCAACGGTGGGCTATTGCCTAGTCATAAATAAATAAATAAATAAATAAATAAATAAATAAATAAATAAATAAATAAATAAATAAATAAATATTTTTTAGTAGAATGGTAGCATTTTGTTCCAACATCATTAGAGCCATGAGTATATATCAAAAACTTTATCTTTTGAGATCAAGGGACCTCTGTCTAGAGCAGTGATGGGGAATTTTTTACCATCTGGATGTTGCTGGTGATTATTAATGCCAATCCATCATTGGCAATGTTGGCTTGATTGTAGCTCAACAAAATCTAGATGGCTTATAAAATAGCATTGTGCAGAAATTCCCTTTTTTCTACTGGCAAATGAGTTCAAGTCTTGCTTCCAGCAATGAACAAAAATATACTGTTTAGCACTTGGTATTAATGTAGTTGTAAGTTAAAAACTATTATAATTTTATTAATTTAGGAAATATATACTTTCAGGGGGATAACAATAAAAATACAATTACAAAAACCAAAACCACACATGAAAATAAATCCCTAATTTTTTACAAACTTTATTAAAATTTTGAATTTTTAGAAATGGTCTCCTTTTTAAAACTGATGACATGCTGTATCTTCCTCACAATCTAAATCATAAATTACATAGTAAAATTCCAAGTGTACTTGTCATACCATTTTCAGTCTTTCTAATTCCTTCTGGAGCTTCAGAGAAATTAATGATCAGTCTTTGAAAAACTCATGATTCAAATTTCCCCTACAAGTGTTACAAGAAAATTATTTAGTTCCTTCAGTTTCAGAAGTAACGTTTTACACTGAAAAGTCCAAGAGTATTTGGTCTAATTCTTACAAAAGGATAAATGTATTTTATCTATGCTAGTGGCATATAGTTCACTGAACAGCAGAGGCGCCAAAATCAGGATTAACTGAGATCCCCTCAGTGAGACTAATTTTCTTATTTTTCTGAAGTAATAATTTGTCTGAGGAATGTATTACCAACCTCATGAAGCCTTTACAAACATGCAAGGCTAAAAGACAATTATCATTATAAGGGACATTTCATCAAATGGATCTCTCTAAAGCCATTGTCAGTTAATATATTATGAGCCATTATTTTTCAAGAAGTTTAAGAGTTGCTTCAGCTGAAACGCTTTGTTACATTTTAGGTTGCTCTACATAATCCCCCTTAATTTTGCTACATAATCATGTTTTATCTCCTTTGTGAACAAAGGAATACAACAATTATTTCTTCAACAATCTGAGGTATCAAAGAAAGATTATGTTAAGTAAATGCCCACAATTTTACAGTTGCAATTCTCTCACCAATTTAAGTTTAACTTACTCAATAGTGTTAGATTCTTGCATAGTTACTTAATTAAACAACCAAAATTTCTGCCTTCGTGTTAAAAGTCATTAGAGGATTTTTAATTATAAATATTTGGGAGCATCCTTATAAGAAAATTTCCTAATAAAGGGAACAAAGCAGTGGTGGGATTCAGCCAGTTCACACCTATTTGGGAGAACCAGTTGTTAACTTTCTAAGCAGTTCAGGTTGTTGGAAGGAATCTCATTTTGTTTTTTTCCACTTTACAGGGCTAATCCTGTAAGGAAGTCAGGAAGGAAACATTCTGGTGTTGTTTCTAGCCTAATGTTTATTGCTCTGTTTACAGAAACTGCCTCTCAGGTTAACACTTATTACATTGTAACAGTTAAGGCAAAGCACCAATCGACCTGAGTGACATTGAATTGGCCACATCCACATGGTCATATGACCACCGAGCCACATCTACCCAGTTGGTCGTTAGAGCTGAGAACCAGTTGTTAAATTATTTGAATCCCACCACTGGAACAAAGGGATTCAAATATAGCAAACACAGACTTTGTATGGATGTGTTTTATTGTAAAGTAGTAATAATAAAAAATATAGCATCTAGAAAAATGCCTACTAGCTAAGATAGTGATAGAAGCAGCAAGCTTTGACATAGCCTTCTTAGAATATTTGTAAATTAAACTTTTCTTATATAGTTTTTTTTACATTCAGGGAATAAATAGAAATCAGCAATGGTATAGTTTAAAAGTAATTGCACTGCATAGCATCGCAACCACACCAAAATAAAAATCCAGAATAAAATCACAGCAGCAACAAAACACAATGATGATGCATAAATAGTACATAATCTAGAAAGACTTTATAGTTATGGTGGAAGTTCAACATGGTAGATGTAAGTGACTGTTTCCTAACTTAATACAAAAATGAAGAGCCATTTCACTAAACACTCTCTATGGGGGTTAACTTTGTTCTCCTTTAGGCAACAGATAAAAACTTTTCTTCTAAGCCTTTCTTAACTAAACGAACTTTTAACTACCATGAGTTTCTGTTTATCCTTGAAATTGACCGTACAATTTCTGTAATGAATTTTGAATTTTACAGTTTTAAGTGTACATTGTTTGGAATAGCTGGAAAGGGAAACAAATGCAATAAACTAAAAACAAATGATGTCACCGTTGATATTAAAACAAATGTTGTAAATTGTTGACATGACAAGGTTATGCAATTTACTAAAATCAACTGGTATATTGTTTTAATTATGTTAATTTTGTTCTGCTGTAATTGTAGAACATCAGCCAACAGTATATAATTCTGATTGTTCGTACAAAACTAAAATCAATAGGCACCATAAAAATAATGCCATCTCATTACAGAATTGTATACAGATCTGTGTTTTTATTATGATGAACTAAAAAGAATAATGTCTGGTTCAAGAGCTTTTGTGCTGATTTGAATCTCCTGGTAGCCCCCTTGTGACCCCAAGATAGACTTACTTACTAAATAAATATAATTTTGTGTTATAAAACTCTGTTGTACCAACTGATTTTCTATATTTTCATTCCCATAAATGAGTATTATAAAGCAACTTTTGACCCATTTATAAAAGCCCAAAATGATGTTTAAAAAAACCCAGAAGTCTAAGTAATACATTTGAAAATGTTTAAGTATGCAAAGTAAAAATAACTATATTGAAAATACATGATCATATCAACAAATCCATATTGAAATTTGAACCTGGTTCATTTTTAGTACTTTTAATTACTGCAAAAAAAATTACATAGTATCCATAACATTCAAATAAAACAGCCTTGACAATAGAAGAAAAACAAGCAAGGATTCAAAAGTAGATCTGAGGAACTAACAAAGGTCAAATAAAATAAACCAGACTGTTATATATTAGGCCACTATGCCAACTAGGGATTTTTCTTCATATGCAAAGTCACTGCTGCAGCCGCCATTCGCTACCGCCGGGGAAACCTGGGGTCTTTGCTGTGGAGCAGTTGATCGGTGGTTGGATCGGCATCCTGGAATACAGATGATCAGATGTTCTAGGCAGTGGGGATTGCCACCGCCGATCACTGCCACCACAGTTCACCACCGGCTGTGGCAATTGGCAGCAGCAGCAATAGGCAGCAAACAGTGGTGATCAGTGGTGACAGTGCTGACGATTGGTGGCGACTGGTGGTACTCGGCGATGATCGGCAGAGGTGGTGATTGGAGGAGAGAACAACAGTAAACAGCAGTGGTGACGATTGGCAGTGGCAATCCCCGCAACCTAAATAAGTAGTATTCCGGAGGTCGATCCAACCACCAATCAGCTGCTCAGCAGCAAAGGCTCCAGCATTCCCTGGTGGCGGCAGCAGCTCAACTCAGTTGACTTGTGGTGGGAGCAATGGAGCAGAGCCCTGACAAGCCACCTGCTGGGGCTGCAATGATGTGCTGAAGTTGACCAGGCTGTTTGCTGCAATGAGATTAGCCAGATGAATGCTGGGAGGCAAAGGCAGATTTTTTTCTTGTTTTCCTTCTCTACAGCTAATATGGGTCTTATGGTCCAGTATGTCTTATAGTGCGAAAAATACGGTACTCCCTCAAGTTGACTTTAACGTAACTTCGTGGATACACAACTGCTCAAGCATATTTTTGCAATTTGTGATCTCTCCTACAGCCTGGGATTTCCTAGCAGTTTCTCATCCAGCTACTAACCAGACTTCATCCTGCTTAGTTTTTGCATATCTGTCAAAGTTAGAGAATTACCTCACTCTACCTAATGGTACATCCTATCCAAAAATACATTGTTTTTTTTAAAGGGTATTATTGTTGTTCAGTTCTATGAATCTGTAACAATTTCAGAGAGAGATTAAATTCAATCCTGAAACTGCCAACTTTTGCTTTCATTTTCCATCTGCTTTTTAATTTTTTCTCCATCTAATTGTAATGCATCTTTAGGGAATCAAATCTATTTCCTTTCTCAGTATAAATGTATGTATTCTTGCTTATTCCATAAGTTACTACTACTTGTTGTTTTACAGGATTCCTTCCCCACTGCTGTCGTTGTACTATTTTGCCTTAAAAAATGAATGTTCCTTTTTTGTCCAAAACTGAAATAGAAAATGGGTACAATCAAAACTGATAATAACCCTAGTTTGAATTCTTTCCACATTCCATTCAATCTATGAAACAAATAAAAACCAAGATTAGTTTGCAGAGTATGATGAGCGCACACACACACACCCTTCAGCTGCAGTTCTGTTTCACATGCATCCATGCATACTAATATCTTAAAATGTGATGCTGGGAATTGGAGACAATTACTTCTACGTTGCAAGGCATTTGTAAGATGTCAGTAATATCAGAGCAAATACCATGACAGTCAGATCCAAAATGTTCACTTCAGCAAATCAAATATTTAGTCACATGAGCTGCAGATGTCAGGGGGAAAAATGGAGTGGGGAGGGAAAGACGATATGCACAGTATGTCTCAGATTGGGCTATTTTTGAAGACTTCCATAGGCACGCGATCAGTTCATCTTGAAATAAAATAATCAAAAACACAAAAAGCCCTTCTCTTCTCAAGACATCAACTACGAAGTTTGATATAGAGTATTTATCTACAGATGTAGTATTTTAGTGTGAATTATCTCATCCTGAAAATGCAGAGCATTAATTTCATACAGGAAGTACTCAACGTATGGCCACAACTGACCCCCACATTTCTATTGTTAACTGAATCATTTGTTAAGTGAATTTTGCCCCAGTTTATGACCTGTCTTGCCTCAGTTGTTAAGTGAATCATGCAGTTGATAAATTACTAACCCCGTTGATAAGTGAATCTGGCTTACCCATTGATTTTGATTGTCAGAAGTTCACCAAAAGTGATCATGTGATCTTGAGATATCACAATGGTCATAAATATGAACCAGTTGCCAAACATCTGAATTTTAATCATGTGATCATGGGGATGCTGGAAATGTCATAACTGTGAAGAACGGTCATACGTCACTTTTTTCAGTGCCATTGTAACTTTGAATGGTCATAAACAAATGTTTGTAAGCTGAGGACTACCTGATGTTTTGTCCTTTCTACTGATCAAAGTCACTTCAAAGAGGGATAATTCTTCTATTGCTTGTATAAAACTTTCATAAATACATTTGTTTTCAAGACTCACAGGACATATTACTGTTGTGAGCCACACACAACTGTGTTTTGATGGACAGTTATACAAATCTTTTAAATAAATGAATAAAACATAGGCACGGCAGGGCAATCAACAACACTACTAGATGACAGGTAAGGTTAACCAACCAAGAGGAATAACAATCCAATATACTACCTCTTCCTCAATACAGACTTTATTCGTTCTGCTGAGTCAGTCAGTAGCTTTTGCAAACTTTGGTAACAGCAGCTGTATAGATATAGCACAAGGAATTATTAGATATTAAAAGGGAAGAAAGATGTTTTCAGATAACTTTCTGTATGATTATCCATTACGTTATTTATGGAAATAAAAATACTATTTTTAAAACCTTCAAATAGAGCTATTAGTATAAGGAATTGACAGGTTTTCTGGATACATTTTCAGGAAAAACACAGCAGTTTTCAAATCATTCAGATAGAGGAATGTACTAATCATTGTTGGATATAGAACAAAAGTAGCTACCTTACAGCGGGAATTCTGGATTTGGGAAAAACTCCAGATCTTCAAAATCTTAAGCCATTCTCCTGAGACCATGAAGTTGGAATATCTTCACATAAAGTATGAGTACTACTATCTAAGCATTATCACTCCTGATACAGGGTTGGGTTTCAGCCGGCATAACTGCTGGTTCACTTGTGCGTGTGCTTCACTGGATGCACGTGCATGCATAGTCCAATGGAAATTGTTCTGAACATGCGCAGAATTTTTAAAAAAGATGGCAGCAGTCATCGGGGAACTGGTTCAGGGGCATGGCCAGCCTGAGTCACTGCCGGTTCTGCGACCCAGGCCATCATACCACTACCAGTTCGGCCGCACCGGGCCTCACCGGTAGGAACCCACCTCTGCCCTGATAGATATTAAGAAATAAAACAAAAATGCCCTATAACTCTCAAGCAGCTAAAAACAAATAGTTGAAACTGGACAGAAAACTAATCGATGTTACAGTACATTTCAAATAGGAATTGTTTGTAAAGTGCTTCTGTATATCCCTATTTTAGTTTAATATAAGCATATTTTTTTAAAAAAAAAACTAGCTTGCAATAATTTATGATTTAGTCTGTGAATTCTTAACACTGGCACAAATCTGCTCATCAGGTGATGGGGGGAAAAACGCACAAGATATTCAGTCCTTATATCTTATCTGTTGAAATGGAAACACAGGTTGATAGGGAGTCAAACTGTTGGCTCCTTTCTCTTTCTCCAGGACAAAGACTCTCCACAAACACTTCCTAGCCCAAAATGGAATTATCATCAACACCAGTTTGAATGTTTTGCTTACTGCAAGCTCACAGCAATAAATTAAGAGCATAAAGACCCATATAACTTTGAGTGTAAACATAATATAGATGAGGAGTAATAAAAACTGACTCAGAATTCTATTTTTAAGGAATCACTACTGCTAGCAACAGTATAAATTAATGACCACTATTTTTGCTGTTTCCACATTCTTTCTTATAAAGTATTATGCTTAATTTTGCTCCTAGTCCTAAAGCATTTCAGAAGAAGAGGTGGTTTAGGACTAGGCCTTCTGAAAACCAAAGTCCTTGTCTATTAGAAATAAAGCACAATTTCTATTAAGAGAGATGTCATGCGAAGTTGTCATTGCCAAAATAATTCAGTAGCCTTTTCAGGACAGGTTACATTTAGGGGAATTGTACGAACAATGAGTACAAATAGCAGCAATGAAAGGATTCATGGGGAAATCCTGCACACTTGAGTTCAGGAAATCCGCAAAGATTGGAAACTATCTACAATACAGCAGGCTTGTCTACAAATCACAATGTAGAAACAAGCAGAGAGGTTAAGACATTCATCCACCAGTTTATCTGTTTCCAGCTGAATTAATCAACGTGTGGATTTGTGGGAGTAGCAGAATGTTGGCATTAACAGAAGCTGCACTGAGGGGCAAAGAAAAGCAGGATTGCTAATTTTCACATAATGTTGATGAACCTATTTTTTATTTCATTCCTCCATTCCCCAATAACTGCCAGTAAAAAGCTTTTCAAAACCAGTAATTACAAGCATGTAGTCCAGCATTAGTTTTTTCTTGGGAATTTGCCACTAGAAGGCTACCAGATGGAGATAACAAGTAAGCTTGCCTAAACTGAACATCTCTTTTCACTGCATTATGATGATATCACTAAAGAAACAGGGCAATGATTATCTGAAAACAAATGAAAGTTGGAGTTGAAAATGTGAAAATTCATTTTTTCCTAATTTGGCCAACAAGTCTTGTTTTATTTGTTAATCTTTAACTCGAAGTAGTCATTCTGTTGCTTACAATGCTTACAGTAAAAAGCTAACATTGCAAGCTAATAGTCTGCTATGTGTAGCATTTACATATTGCTGTATGATCACTCTCTTCTTCAAGAGATATTTTTCCAGTGCTAATAAAGTCACTGGTTGACTTTTAAATCCTTTTTAGTTACGCATAGATGATTTGCTACACTTAAGGTGAAGAAAGAAAATGAATATCTACATATGCAGACCAGACCTGGTATTCAGCAGGTTCTGACCATTTCTGGAGAACCAGTAAATACCACCTCTGGCTGGTCCTGCCCCATTCTATTCTCTGCCTCCTGAGTCCCAGCTGACTGGAAGGAAATGGGGATTTTGCAGTAACCTTCCCCTGTAGTGGGGAGGGAATGGAGATTTTACAGTAGGCTTCAACTGCCACACCCAGTAAGTCATGCCTACCAAGCCACACCCACAGAACTTGTAGTAAAATAATTTGAATCCCACCACTGATGCAGACACTTGAAACCTTTAAGATCTTTTTCAAAAATAACTTCTGTAAAACATGGAAGAATTGTTATTAATCACTATTGTAGTATTTTAAATATATCAAGCATTTTATTCCTACTGTTTAGCTCTTGAGTTTTATCTCTAACCATATGCTCTAACAGTTATCAGAATCATAACATGCTTTTGTCATTCATTCATTGATAGCATTTAATACGGAGGGCATCCTGGCCTATAATCTATAATCTAGAGATTTCCTGGTCATCTATCATTTAACCAGTATAGACCCTACCTAAGAATAGTCATTGTCAACTATGCACTGCTATATGTTGTGACTAGGGGTAGGCTTCAAAAATTTTAGCAAGGGGTTCTCTGCTTGGTTGCTGGATGGCCATGGCCATGGTGGATATGGCCTAGTCAGCCTCCTGCACCATAGCGGGGGGGATTTTTGCCCTCCCTGGGATCTGGAGGTTTTTCTGAAGCCTCCAGGGCGACAAAAACAGCATCCCCAAGCTCCGTAGGCCCTCTGGGAAGTTTGGGAAGGCCTGTCTATGGCCTTCCCAAACTTCCAGTAGCCCTGTCTTTTGCCCTCCCTGAGCCTCCATGTGTGCCCTGCACCTACCTGCATCCAAACAGGCCACATGGGGGGGTCCTAGGGTGGACAAGGCCAGCCATGAGTGGGATTGGGGGTTCTCTGAACTGAACAGAATCTTAGCTCTCAAACCCCTCCAAAGCCCCAGCAGCCCATTTGTGACTAACTATAATAATGGATTCAAGTCACACTGCAGTTTGATTGGCACACTCAAGTTCCCATTAATAGCAATCATTGAAGAAGCAACTTCAGTCATGAGACAACTTTGTATGAAACAGGATCCTTCCATGCTGCTAAATAGAAGTAAACTCTCTGGGTCACTCTTGATTTTTCTTAGGCCCACGTCCCTAACATTTCACATAACAGGTAGTCCCTTTTCATATCTTTAGATTGGGGTAAGATTCAAACAATTGCCTTGTTTTACAATCTTTCAGCAAGTTATAAATTATTTAAGTCATGTAAACTTGCACTGCAAGTCTACTTCAAAACACAGAATTTCTAGGGTCTGGATGGGTTAACAAGCTTGTACTCAATCTGGATAAGACCGAGTGGCTGGTGTGTTTCCCTCCTACTAATTGGCCAAGTTTTCCATCTCTCAGGCTGGGGGGTCAAACAGTACGCCCCTCAGACGGGGTTCGCAATTTGGGAGTCCTCCTGGACCCACAGCTGACTTTTGAACACCACTTGTCGGCTGTGACCAGGGGGACATTTGCCCAGGTTCGCCTGGTGCACCAGTTGCGTCCCTACCTGAACCGGGAGGCCCTCACAACAGTCACTCGTGCTCTTGTGACCTCTAGACTGGACTACTGCAACATGCTCTACATGGGGCAGCCCTTGAAGAGCATTCGGAGACTTCAGCTTGTCCAGAATGCAGCCGCGCGAGCGATCGTGGGTGCACCTCGGTTCACCCACGTAACTCCTATCCTCCGCGAGCTGCACTGGCTGCCTATTGGTCTTCGGATACGCTTCAAGGCACTAGTCATCACTTATAAAGCCCTTCATGGTATTGGACCTGGGTACTTGAGAGACGGCCTGCTGCCAATTACCTCCAATAGACCGATTAGATCCCACACATTAGGCCTCCTCCAAATTCCATCCGCCAGCCAATGCCGACTGGCGACTACCCAGAGGAGAGCCTTCTCTGTGGCTGCTCCGACCCTCTGGAACGAGCTCCCCGTGGAGATTCGAACCCTCACCACCCTCCAGGCCTTCTGCAAAGCCCTTAAAACCTGGCTGTTCCGACAGGCCTGGGGCTAAAGAGCTTTTGCCCCCCCCCCCTCGAATGGTATGGTTGTTGTGTGCTTTTAAATTGTGTATTGTTCTGTTCGTCTTTTTTATCCCTTATCTGTACCCCCTTCCCTGACTTGGATTGTGAGCCGCCCTGAGTCCCCTTCGGGGAAAAGGGCGGCATATAAATGCAATAAATTCAATTCAATTCAATTCTAACAGCAAACCGGATTCAGAAGGAAAGCAGACTCATTGTCAGAGTGAAGAACGCACACACAAAGAAAAACCAGGTATACAGGTAACAACTTGGATACCAAGGTTCACTAGACAAGGGAGAAATGTAGTTATGTAAAAACAGAACCCAAGAACCCAGAAGTCAATCAACACAGTCTGAGCTGTAACAGAAAACTATTTCAACACTTAACAGTGCTTGAGTAAAGCCTTAAATACACACTCTCTCAGATTCTGCCAAGCACAGTTGGTGCCTATCAGACCTAATTACAAGGCCTGGCACTTCAAGCCCACATGCTACTTAGAAGCAGAGCTATTCCTGCTACATGCCTCTTCCCACAAATGTGCACTCCTCTTTCTGTCTTTTGCTTCTGTCTAAAGCCATAAGTGTTCCCATGAGCTAGGCAATATGAGATTTAATTAAGATTCAAGTTGGGATCTGCTAACTGAAATAAACTTTTCAGCAGCTAGAAATTCTTCCCTCTTTTCCTCCTCATATAAGAAGCATCGTAGGCAGGAACCACTTAAGAACTAACCTTTTTAGATGTCAGTCACTGTCACTTAATTTTGCATATTGCTTTGTTAGGGATGCATAAAATGATTCAAATTTGAAAAGTGCAAAGTGAGTCATTTTAGCCACTTTTATTTGTAGAATGGTCAAACAGCCTGTTAAAAATTCAGTGCTTTCTCATCTATAGTGTTGTTATAACTAAACAAAATATTGCAATACATGAACACTATCAAATCATATAGGATCTTTTCTTGAAATATTATGGCAAAATTGCTCTGAAATATACATATTCACACTTTTGGGGAATCTTGTGGATGCTATCTGAAGGAATTATGAGTAACATGATTTCTGGTAGGTGCTACATACCAATCCTTGCTCTTCCAATATATTTGATGGAAGATGAAACTACCTGATCTCAGGGAAGGAATGTAAAATCCTCTTCCATCTCTTTTTCACAAATATACTTATGTACATACAGACAAAGTAACATAATAGCAATAGCAATAGCAGTTAGACTTATATACCGCTTCATAGGGCTTTCAGCCCTCTCTAAGCGGTTTACAGAGTCAGCATATTGCCCCCAACAACAATCCGGGTCCTCATTTTACCCACCTCGGAAGGATGGAAGGCTGAGTCAACCCTGAGCCGGTGAGATTTGAACAGCCAAACTGTAGAACTACAGTCAGCTGAAGTAGCCTGCAGTGCTGCATTTAACCACTGCGCCACCTTGGCTCATAATAGAACCAGATTAAACATCCTGGTGAATTATGCATTGAAAGGCTAAGGATTTAAACAAGAAAGAAGCAGAAAATTTGTATTCCAAAACTATTCTCTAATATATCATCTGAACATTAGCTGGGAGATGATTCATTGACTGAATTTTAGAAGGAATCTGGATCATGTTGATACATGTAAAATGGGGTGGGGCTTCAATCACAGAAATATAATGGACACTTTGGCTTTCCTGATCAACCCCAACCCCAGTGAAACTATCTCCTTGGAGCCTTCCTATGTTCTGTCTTACCTGTTACCAGAAACAAAAGAGATATAGAAGAAAGAAAAGTTACACAATTCCTTGGGAGCACCAGAAAGTGTCTATCTGAAAAATCAGAGATATTTTATAGCATTGAGTGAAAATATGATACAAAGAGTGATGAAAAGGTTTTTATCAACGTAAGTGTCATTACATTGTACACTGCATACATACATACAGTAGCTCAATAAAGGGAATGGGACAATTCGCTGTGGTGAAGATGCAGTGTCCAACCCACCATGGCCAACTCAACATGGCCAACTCGCTGCAGGACAACTCGTCACAGCCAACTTGCCACAGTAAAACTCACCACTGGACAATTTATTAATTCAATTTAATTCAATAAAAATTGTTTTAATTTTTGTCATTCACATTTCATTCTGTCTGTCCCTCCCTTTGCATCCTTTCTTTAATGATTCTATTCCACCATTTCTTTGATATTAGTGTAACTCTTGTCTCTCAGCGAGACATCCCACAGCAGAGCATGTTGTCCTAAATCTGCCAGTTCCATGGCTATTAGTTACTCTCTTTTATGCATGTACAGCAACTCTGACTGTAAATAATAATTCCTTGACTCTTCTAAAAACTTTCAGATTCATTTGGTGATCTTTTCCTGGTGTATATCCTACAGCAAAAAATCACTAAAAAAGTTCAAACAGACTTCACCTTTATCTTCAATAAAAAACATATACTTTTCCTCATACTCACTTGTATGTATAATAAAGAATTTTACATTGTAAGTATATAATAATGGGCATCACAGTCAGGGTAGGCAGAGCAAATGGCTCCATATGGCTCCAATAAAAGTGCCAAATGCACCCTGCTGTCAGCACTCAAATTCTCAAGCTCTGGGGAACTGAAAATAGAATCGGTAGCCTGTCACTAAATATCCAAATGCAAAAACAGTGGAGTGCACCAGGAAGCCAACTAGTAACACCTTGTCCACATGAACAACCAAAGTGTAGGTGTGTAATCACAAACTCTCATCTCCTGTGGCTTACACATGATGTACGTATACATCTCGCAAAAATTTTCTTTTTCTTCTCATTCATAACTGTTTTCTGCTCATTACCAAGAACCTAGGCATTAAGATTAAAGAGTATATACACTCCTTGATTGAATGCAGAATAAAGAAGTGGCATACAACTATGGATAATTGCATCACCGTGTTTGTTTTGGTTCATCAAACTCAGGAAGCAGGAGAAAAGCCTGCAGAGCAAGTTAGGTGAAGAGTCTAGTTGGGATGCAGCCAGATAGCACTCACTCTCTCTTCATCCCCCCCCCCCCCCCCCGCTTCCCACACAACAACTCCAATACGAAGTGAAAAGTCTGTTGTTTCTTAGCTCAAACTTCATAGGACTTCCTACTCGGTCTTCCTTTTTCCTGAAAAGACAGACAAGACTGTTGCCTCTGGAGCCGAGAAAAAACAGCCTTTTCCCCACATAATAAATTAGATATTCAAGCATACTTCGAAGTTTCAGACTCTACTTCTTATCTAACCAGATGTCAAAGTTAATTTTTTCACTGTAATTCAATAAATTTAACTTGGTTACCTAAACTGATGCAGCAGAGCACAAAACACGTATAAGGATAATTTAACAGTATCCTTTGTCAGCTTTCCAGAAGTTTTAAAGGAAAAATAATGTAATAATGTAGAATGTAAAAATGTAAGCAATACCCAATTTTCTGTGTAGCTAAGCAAAACATTGCTATGGTAGCTTTTTGCTTCTTAATAAATTTCTAAACAAAATAAAGATATGAACTTCACCTTTTCTAGCTAATGACAATGACTAATAACACCCCACTTTCCTCTGCAAAGTGGGAAGACACTTCACCTCCACCAGGCATAAACAGAGTTTCACTATGATTATTTGATATGTATGGCAGAAATTATTAGAATACACATTTTGAATGTAGTCATAATAAATAAGATAGCAATAGCTCTTAGACTAATATATTATCCCCATAGTGATTTACAGCATTCTCTGGATGGTTTACAAGTCAGCATATTGCCCCCAACAATTTGAGTCCTCATTTTACTGACCTTGGATGGATGGACGGCTAGTCAAACCTGAGCCAGTCAGGATCAACTCCTGGCAGTGGGCAGAATCAGCCTACAATTCTGGATCCTAACCATTGTGCCACCACAACTCTAGCTGTATAAGAAAGCTCTAGGTCAAATTAACTTTCAACTATTTATATGCTATTTAAATTAGTTAAATTGTTTCAGTTTCATGGGCAGTAGGGATAGGCAATGGTTCAGATTTCGGCTGAAAGGATTACATGTTCATAAAGTTTGAAAATAATTAATGGAGTTGTTTGTTTTGTATTATCTTCAGTGTCCATTTTTTTCTTTTAATAAAATGCTGAGCTCATTTAACATAGCTTTCTAAGTAAGATGTGAATGAAGAAATCATGTTTCTTTCATATAAAAGTTATCAATCATTTCTTAGCATGTGTAGGAATGGGTTAATACTTCAGTAACAGAATCATAAGAAACTCTATACCTATCATTTGATGCATTTTCCTTCACAAGCGTTGAATCTGTCTGGATACAAGAAGAGGGGAAAGTTTAAAACTTAAAACAGAACAATTTCACAAGGTATAAGTCTGCTACTCTTTCTTTAAGGGGTACAATGCAGAATATTTTTTCTGTCAGAAAAACAAACATTGCTTGTAGCAAACAATGCTGTAAAGAAATGTATTCTAGATTTTTACAGTCAGTCATTCAATGTAATTGAATTTAAAAAACAACAATAGACAGCAGTTTGCTCTCAAACTAAGTTTCAGTAATCTTGTATCTTCTGCTTGTATCTTCTACCACGTTGAAAGAATCTGCTTTTGGTATTATACATTTATCTTCATGTCTTAATATGTATATAAACAAGTTAATGAATCCAGCTGAAACAGTTATCTGTGTGTGCTTTCTGGATTTGATTTTTCTGCAACAAACTCTCATAACTTGAACATAGAAAAATCCCAGCATATAACACCTGGCAATCAAAGGTAAACAATAACACCACTCATCAAAAAAAACACATCAAGCCACAACAGAGTTAATCTACCCTCCTAGCCCTAATGCCTGGGGAAAACGCCACAACATGCTTTGTGAAAGCTAACAGGGCTGGGGCCATCTGAACCTCCCCAAGGCTGCTGTTCTAAAGCGCAGGCACTGCAACTGAGAAGGCATGGCTCCAACACTCATCAATATGTCATTTTTTGATAGAAAAGGTGCGGATTTGCACGAGGCTCATCATCCTGCACACATTACACGAGGGGTTGACAAACTTAAACACTCAAAGAGCCATTTGGACCTGTTTCCCACAGAAAAGAAAACACCGGGAGCCACAAAGGTCCTAAGTGGAAGCCCCCTGTTCAATTCTGGAACTGACTGGAAGTTCAGTTCCCCCACCATAGAGTCTCCTCCTAGCATGGGGTACTTTTTCTACCTGTCATAACCGAAAGCCCTATCAATTGTAGAGACAACTGGAAAACCCTCCCCTTGCCATGAAGTTTTCTCTTTTCTCTCCCCCCCACCAACACCAGAAGCTCCTTTCAAAATTGTGCTGCTGACCGGTGACGGAGCCGCAGCAGAGGGAGAAAAGATCCACATGCGGCTCCAGAGCCGCAGTTTGATGACCCCTGCATTACACTATTCCCATAACAAAAAATCGCTGACATTTTCTCCCTTAGAAAATATAATCATCTTAATGGACCACCAATATATAAAAGGGAACAATTGCATTTAGGACTTTTTTTATTCTTGTTTCAGCTAACAACCTAATACTCTTCCTACCCTGTGTCACTTTTTTTTCTATTTCTACATAGGCCAGAGTGAAAAAAAATGAAGTTTATTTTTAAAAAGGAGATATTAGTTTTTCTCCATGAACCATTGGAACTAAGAAATAAACTTTAAAGCCCAATCATTTCCATCTTTATGTGGACTCCCAAGTATGTTTAGAAAAGTTCACAACTTAAATAATGCCGCAATACTGACATTAGAGACCGGGTATGGATAACTCATCATTACTTAAACCAGATAGTCAGATACTTAAAAAAAAACAACCTGTTCAGATATAAAAGAAAACCCTAAGGTTGAAGGAAATTGATCCCATCACTCCATCTAAGATGCATTTAACTGGATCTGAACCTGATTTTATTGCAAACCTTCCCCATCAATAGTGAGTCAATGAGATGGAAAGACTATGAGAGAGCAGCATGTATTTTCATCTCAAAGATCTGGGATGCAAAAATCTAAACCAAGGGTGTCAAACGTGCATCATCACTTGATGTATCGTGATTTTTTTCCCCTTCACTAAACTGGACATGGGTGTAGCCAGCACATGGTGCATTCAGCCCGTGGGCCCTGAGTTTAACAGCCCTGATCAAACCATCACTGGATGAGTTAACGGTTTCTACCACTCTTTGATGGATTTTTTTTTTTTTTTTTTGCAGAAAGCACTAACTCTTTATAGCCATAGACCAGTGATCAGGTTCTCCTTTCAAAGTTTATTATGCAAAGAGGTCACCTGAGAATTCCCCCAGCTGAAATTCAGCACCAACACTTTTAAAAGGTTCCTATCCCCTCTGACATCATATTTTTGTCCTGGACAAAAAGCCCTGGCATACCTATCCCAATCATTTACATCAAATTCAATTTGGTACCAAACACAAACCTTTCCCTAAAAGTTCACTGAGCATAATACAGGTGTTAGAAAATAAGACTTTGTTATTTCACATACAGTATGTACACCTGTCATTTTTCTTTCAGTGCCAAAGACGTCTTAGCCTTTGCTACGGTATTTTCTTTAACAAGGAGTCAAAAGTATCTGTTATGTAGTTAGGGAAGTCCCCAATATAAAAGGGTAAAATCCAAAAGTATTTTTGGCTTCTATTATCAGGTTCTTAGTTGCAACAGTTTGGAACTTCTGTCCTTATGCCCACAAGATTTGATTATTTTTAGGGCATGTCATTGATTTTTAACAGCTTTTTTGCACTCTTCATTATTTCTTAATAAGAAATGCTTTGGTACCTTACAGATTTCCACATTATAATTTAATTACCAGCCCCTTTTTGTTTCTAAGTATTAACACCTTTCTATTACAACAATTGTGTATGTTACCAATGCTTCAAATCACAACATTTTACTACTAGGAAAATTAAATAAAAACACAATTATTAGCAGTACATATCATTCTTTCCTCACTATATCCTACCTGAATCATGCAATGTTATATCAGTTTTATTGTTTTCTAGAACATAATACATTTGTTTGCTGTACTAAACTATTTTAAAACAATTATCCATCTTTGATCATAAACAAACAAAAGGATTAGATCTTTGCAAACCATAATCACCCTGAAACAACAGCAGCAGCAACAATACAATTTTCATCCACAACTTCTTAGTATGGAGCGATGATTAGTCAGTGTGTGGAGTTTTAATGTGGGAAACCCCTGTTTAACTAGTCACCCAACCATGAAGGTCACTTGATGGTGTCAAAAAGCTACAATGCATCACATAATTGCTACAATGGGAGCAGATCATCATTCTTCTGAACTTCAACTCTATTCAGTCTCCAATAAAGCAAATAAAAATTGGGTATATTGCAGCTTAATGCAGAATTAATGCAAAACTACATTGGTAGTACAACAACCACAGTAAATTAAGATGTCAGTAAAGAATAAAGAGTAACTAAGAATAAAGGAATCTATGGAGGCCTTGTTGTTCTCTGAGGTTGGCTGTTTGCAGGCAGACATTTCATTATCTAAGTAGGTAACATCATTCAGTGCTGATGATGTTACCTACTGGTAGTCAGGTAATGAAATGTTTACAAGAAAACGACCAAGCTCAGAGAGTACCAAGGCCTCCATAGTTCAACCCTGAACTATATATATTATTTTCTACAATATAGGAATACAGGAATCTGTTACAGGAATGATGTACATCTACCTTATGATTTTGTTAACAATAGCATTCCTTCTTAAACAGGTAGAACACACACATGTAAGAAAGTATTAGATGAAACTTTTTTGACCCTCAATTGCAAAACCAAGGTTACTTGATTAGGAAAGTAGATTAGGGTATTTGTTTAGGAAAGAGAGTTCATTTCTTTGAAAATCCCTTTACACTCCCATTAGAGGTATTAAAAAATTTCCTTCCATAGCAATAGCAATAGCAGTAGACTTATATACCGCTTCATAGGCCTTTCAGGCCTCTCTAAGCGGTTTACAGAGAGTCAGCATATTGCCCCCAACAATCTGGGTCCTCATTTTACCCACCTCGGAAGGATGGAAGGCTGAGTCAACCCTGAGCCGGTTAGATTTGAACCGCTGACCTGCTGATCTAGCAGTAGCCTGCAGTGCTGCATTTAACCACTGCACCACCTTGGCTCTTGGCTCCAGACACATTTTTTCTTAAGCTTTAATTTCTTAATATGACACCATTGTCTTATCATACACAAACACACAAGACAAACAGCAAAAAAAAAAAAAAAGATCAGTGAACAGGAAGTTGAATCTTGTGGGAAACAAATGGTAGCTGGCTATGGATAAATAGAAATCTAGGAAATAATCAACTGTCATCAGGGCTACTTTCTAAATCCATTTTATGCATCTGTGAAAATTGGCTGTTTCTTGAAAAGCCCATTCCATAACAAGCGGGTTCGTCTATAAAGTACTCCTTCATATCTTAAAAGGCTTTCTGTGAAACCACTAGATGTTTGGAACTGAACATTACCACTTTCAAAGAGGAAGGTGCAATCTGTCCCCAAATTATAGCCCCTGCAATTTTACCACCTTCCAAACTAGAATGGGAACTCCTGGGGCAGATAGCGCTCTTAGGTGAAAATGGTACAAATAACACCATGTCAGCAGTTCTGGGGTTTGAATTACCCTATTCTCCTCAGCCACATGCATTCATTCATTCCCATGTTCACCAAATCAATACATGTTGTGATGTACCAAAGAAGGGGAAAAGGTAATATCATTCTCAAAGTGAAGGAATGGGGGTAAAGCAGATGACAGGGAAAGTATGAGAAAGAGAGTCAAAATAACTTTAAAAATTTGGTATAGTTGTTGACAGTTCCTTAGATAAGCAAACAAGGCTGCTGCAAAATGCACATTTAGCCATAAAATACCATATTGTACATCTTTTCAATGTTATAGGCATGGAGCTTGAGACTGCACTTTTATTCACCAGGTAGTGCTCCCTAAATTTGTCACCTCTGGTGCAGAAGACCTCTGGGTGTTCCAAAAATTATAATTTTGGGGAAATTTGCAGGATTTGACTTGGCAGAATTTAGGTATTGGGGTTACATTGCAAGATGCCAATTTTGTAAGAGCAATACCTCTGCCTACTTCTGCAAAATCACACACATTTTTTTAAAAAAATGGATTTATGGAATTCTCGCATTTCAGCCCAGGAATCTTTTTTTCCCTGGACTGGCAGCCAGACTCCATCTATAAGGTCAGAGCCGGCATTCCACATATCCCAGGTCTACCGGCTTGCAAGCATCGGATTACTTTCCTGAGCACAGCCTGCCAAGCGTGCCGGCTTGTTTTGCTTTCTGGCTTGCAAAGTGGAAACTTTTATTTCCCCAGCGGGTATAATGCAGGGTCGAGGGATTATTTTGACAGCTGCCAGTGCGCCCCTATCTCTCGTTTTCTTTCCAGCCCCTCCTACTAAACTCTCATTCTTGGACACAGGAGAAAGGGGGGGATGGAGAGGGAGGGAGAGAGAAGGCGGAGCAGTAAACTTTTTTTCGCGCGTGGCAATCAAACTCTGCCGAGAGTCAACAAATACAACTAGCCAGTACAGAAAATGTAACGCGACCGAGGAAGGAAATCAGGGGATTCGGTTGAAAGATCAAAGAAAAGACGCATTACAACTTTATTGCATTATAGTCTAGTTCGAGGAGGTTGTAGTCAAAAGGAATTGGCGTTTTATTCACTAAAACGAATCCCAAACCTTCCTGAAGCGGTGGCTTCCCACCCAAATTATCTTGGGAGACTTTTCCCAAACGAGGCGAGCAAGCGGGGGCCGCGGGGGCCTGCCTGGGATGGCAGAAGAGGAAACCTAGCTGGGAAGGCCACATGCTCCCTCTCGTACAATCGGAGAGTCTAACGTCGCCCGGTGCCCAAACATTCAAGCCGGGGACGGAGGCGCCTTACCTTTTGATCGACGATGGAACAAGCCATTTCCCGGACATGGGTCAGGCTGAACTCCCCCGAGGAGTCTTGCAGCAAGAGCACCGGCTCCCGGCTGAGGCCGATCTGAAGGTGGAAGGAGATGCCGCCGCCGCCGCCGGGCTGCGAAGGACTGGGCGGCCGGATGACCGGCGGAGCACTCATCGACAACTTCCCGCAGCGCGAAAGATGTGGCGGAAAGAAAGAGAGAGAGAGAGAGAAGCGCGGCTTAGTAAGAGTTTGCCAGGATAAGTGCCGTCAATTGGGGGGGGGGCCGCTTTGGCAAACTTCCTTCAGCCGCTAGCGCCTGGCAAGAAGGACAGCGGCGAAGGACGCCCAGCGGAGCTCAAGCCACCCTTGGAGAAGAGGCGAGCCTCGAGGGGGGAAGCGCCTCTCCTGCTGCTGCTGCTGCCGCCGCCTCGTCTCCCAGCGCTCACTGGAGGAGGAGGAGGCGGCGGCGGCCACTGGGCGGTCAAGCACGCTTTGAGAGAGAAAAAGGAAGGGCGGGAAAGCAGGCGTAGGCGCCTGAGCCACCACCCGGCGGCCTTGAGCAGCAACAGCCGCTCTGAGGCGCCCGAGTGGCGGGGCAGTGACCCAAACTCAAAGCGACGGACCTCCCCTTCAGGTGGCACCAAACAATTCCCTTGGACGCGCCTTTCCCTCGGTGCTCACCCGCCCCCCCCACACACACACACCCCAACCCGCTCCAGCTGCGCTCCGATAGGCGCTGAGTTGACTTCCAAGCTCGCCCCGATGCTTTGTCCCTGACAAGCGCTCTGGGACGCGTCCTTGGCCTAACTGTGGGTCAGGACCGGTTCCCGTCGCCTGTATCCTGATTAGGGTCTTGTGGGCTGATCAGCAGGTGAAATTTTAGTCCGGAGAGAAAGAGTCACCTGGATACTTCTGCTTATTTCATAGCTGTGAAAAATAATACAAGCCTGGTTTGGAAAAAGAGAGTTGGCAACCCTTTCTTCCAACTTTAACTTTGCTAAACTCCACTAACTCCTATGCCAAGCACTTCTATCCTCGCCCTGCCCTACACCTGCCTGACCTAGCTCTTTGCTATCCATCTATCACAGCCTTCCTGTTTTCAAAAGAAACTCCAAGGTAGTTTTGGTTTTTTTCAGTAGTAGAGTCTTCCCCATCCAGGTGCCTTCCAAAGGGGAAGGGAACCACAACTTCCATCATCCCCAACCTGCATGGCACATTTGCTGAGGATGAGAGGCTATCAAGTTAAAAAGGGCTGATCCAGAGAGAGAATGTTACATACTCCAAGTTCCCTTTGATTCAGTCAGTACCTTCAAAGCTGCCTTCATCCCAGATGCTAGTGGTTCTTCCACAGTTGATGCTCTTGTATTAGTGAAAGGTAACAACAGCTCTTAACTAGAAGGAAGAGCCAGGAGAAATTCTGAATCCTCCCGCTTTATGGCTGCTTCTGAGCCGGGTTACAATTTTCGTGTAAGCAAGAGTTTAAACCTGTCAGCTAATTCCTTCCAGTTGTCTTCCATCTAGTAGAACAGCAGTGAGTGATGCCATTACCCTCACCAAGAGGCAGCCACATGCAGAGAGGAAAGAGAGTGTGCTGTCACTACACAGTAGAGGCTCTAGCCTGTTCCTTATTTCAGCTGCTGCTGCTGCTCCCCCTCCCCCTTAATTTGTGACAGAAGAACAACTAGCAAGAATCCCACCCACCACCTGTCATTTTTCTATTTACTAAACATGAGGTGAGGGAAACATCCTATCTAGTGATTGTCATTTTCTGAGCAGAAGCCCTTAATCTCACCAAGGAGGAGGAGTTTGTCTTTCCATCACTGGAACAAATGCAAGCCTCCTCCTACATGTGCCCTGTCTTTCAAACAATAAAAGGAGGATAAAACACTGTCATTTGTTTAGCACGCTTGCATCCCAGGCTTTCTCTAAAGACTGCTGGAAAGCCTCTTAGGAATTTGTTCTGGAAGAAAAGATTAGGCAATAATTTGAACTAAACAGGATTTCAAACTTATTTCGCCCTGGTCCAAGAAACTATATGGTCACACTTGCATGTCAGGTAGTGTCAATCTGAGCTATGCTGATAGTTATTTATGAGAAGTGTTTTAAGAGAAAGTAGAAAAAACAGGGTGTGTTTCATCCGGACCCATCTGACATTTCACACTTCAAATTGCTCCTGCAAATATCAGATTAAAAATGTGGCTTTGTTTTTAGAATACCGAAATATTTTATATAAACTTAAATATCTGGAGGAGTTATATACATTTTGGTGGGAAGTTTGTAACTGTATACACATTTAATGTTTGCAATGCTTTTCAGTGTCTTGTATTTTGTTCCGTATGTATGTTGTAATATTTTAGAGTAGTTTTATTTTCTTTTTGCCATGAGGCAGAAAGGATCTCTGCATACCTTTAGAGAAAGCATACATAGGAAAACAGTGGCAATAGTTCCTGCTGAAATACAACCCAATAATTCTAAAAGAAAGACCAAGACATTCAAACTTAAGATGTAGAATACGTTTTCACAGACAGTACTTGAGCTGTTGCTATACTTGGCCTGAGACAAGAAAATGCAGCCTCCCTCCTTTACATAAACTAAAAACCTGGGGGGAAAATCTAAGGAAGATCAGACTTATAAGTATTTGAATAGAAAATATCAGAACTGTAGGTTAGATATAGAAGTTGACAATGGGGGAACTCAGGTGTAGGGGAATCACAGAAGAATGGAATGACAGACCATTTTTCTCATGCATAAGTATGGGCTACACACTGTCATTCAAGTGAACACTACACACAATACACACAAACAATTCAAAAAGTAGATGTCTCTGAAATCGTATTCAAAGTATGACATATAAAAGTGATGACACAAAAGAGGGACATATAAAGAACTGATCATTGTTCTTTTTTAACTCTTTCCATTGATACAATAATGCTTGGAGAGCTTTCATGATCATTTGTTAATTTACTGATAAAAAGTCATTTTTAAAAATTTTTAACTACAATTGCAGGAACAATTGAACTCTAGTGATATTAAAAAGTTATATAGTAAGAGTAAATTACAACTTTTCTGAGTTATTTGGGGGGGGGCTTCCCAATTCTCAATATCTACTCTTTTCTAGACAACATAACAGATGGCTATATATATTATGCAAAAGGTTGAGAAGCTCACAATGATACAGTACGTCTGTTGAACAATTTATTCATAGGATCTTCATAGAATCCCAGAGTCAGATGATACTTTAGAGTCATCTATTCTAAGTACTTGTTCTGTGCAGTTCCATTTGAAGAACTCTTGAGCATGATTAGGAAGAAACATCCGAGCCCTTATATGGCATCTCTTCTCATCAACTTATATAGGCTTCTGTGAAAACAAATCATGTTTTCTTTCAAAAATGAAATCTTTTCAATTTTTTAAAACTAAAAGCTGGATCAAAAATATTGGTTGGGTTAGAACGCAGTATTTATAGTTGTGGTAATCATGCCACTTAGGAAACTATCTGATTGATAGCTAGTGCTCTTTATCAAAAGGTTATTGCCCTCAGTACATCACTGTTTAGGATCTAATTTGAAACAATTCTGTTATCAGGCAAATTACTTTATACGAGACTGTATAAAATGTATACACTTTCCCATTCCACAAAATCTTGGGTAGTTGATTTCTCTTGATCATTGAACTTTAGACATGTTTAGGTGACTTACAAAATGAAAATATGCCAAATTAGTGTCAGAACTGTCAGGGTTCCAAGTAACAGATCAACACAATCAAGACTCTGAGACCTAGGTGTTCTTCAAAGTACACATTTATTAGGCATGTCTGAAAGCCCCACGGTTTTCCCCACTCATATTAAAAGTCAAAGTTCTTTCCCTCAGCCCACATGTCTATCACATGATCCAATCCGGTCACCGTCCACACTGCAGTTAGTTTCAGACCATACCTCCCCAGCACCTGGTGAGAACATCCTTGGTTCCCAGGAGAAAGAATTTTATTTTTGCTACCCAAAATAAAATAGGTCCCAGCTATCTCTATCTCCCCCCCCCCTCCTGTTCCCTCAGCTTTAGCCAACCCTGCTATGGCAGCCCTGAAGATGCTCCAAAATGGCTTCAGGGTTGACAAGAACATCTTGAAGTCCACGCTTCTCAACTCTGAAAATTGCTCTTCCCCTTTCCATGCCTATGCAAAATATTAAGACTTTCATTTCCATTCCCTAAATACCAAGTGACAGATGATAAAAAGGATAGTCTAATGTATATGTTTAAAATTCAGGTTTAGAAGTTGCTGTCAGTTTTTCCTTCCATGAAGCAATTCCCTGGTAAAATTGGTACAACATATGGCTAACAAGTAAAGTTTCCCCAAGTGAGAGGATATGGCACACAGCTTAGGATATATTGTATTTCAGACTATAAGATGCACCAGAATATAAGATGCACCAAGATTTCACAAATAAAAACAAGAAAAAATAGTTTTTGGCCTCCATGTGTCTGGTTTTTGCTTCACCAGTCCCCATGAGAGCTCTGCAGGCCTCCCAAAACTTCTGTGCACCCCATTTTTGGCTCCCAAACCCCCAGGTCAAAGGTCATATTCAGCAGGTTCTGACCAGTTCTGGAGAACCCGTAGCAGAAATTTTGAGTAGTTCGGAGAA
This sequence comes from Thamnophis elegans, assembly GCF_009769535.1. Lineage (NCBI taxonomy): Eukaryota > Metazoa > Chordata > Lepidosauria > Squamata > Natricidae > Thamnophis > Thamnophis elegans. Next base: position 125,724,458 of record NC_045541.1, read on the forward strand.
CTGGTAAATATCACTCTGACTGGCCCCGCCCCCATCTATTCTCTGCCTTTGTCCCAGCTGATCAGGAAGGAATGGGGATTTTGCAGTAACCTTCTCCTGCCACACCCACCAAGCAACATCCACAGAATCGGTAGTAAAAAAAAGTAGAATCCAACCACCGCCCCAGGTGTGATGTTTTTGCTCTCCCCAGGCCCCAGGAGCATTCTGCAGGCATCCCAAACCCTCTGCATGCCCCATTTTTGGCAAAAATGGATGTGTGGGTCAGGGTTTCAGGAGGCAAAAATGGCCGCATTCGGTGTGTAAGATGCATCAAAATTTCTACCTCTTTTAGGGTGGGGTGCATCTTATACTCTGAAAAGTACAGTATATTGTACTTAGAATATGTTTCATCGGCTTAGCTGAATTTAGGAAATTTTACAGTCACTATTATTATTTCATAAATATTATTCCACTGCCCCATTCACCTCCAGTTCTCATAATATAGAATGGACAAGCTGATGATTTTGAATGGCAAACCCTATAAGCCCCAATCAGCATGAACTACCTCCAAAGGTCACATCAAGTACAGTACCTAAAACTAGGATTAAATCCTCTAGGGTTCAGATAAAAGAAAAGCTACCAGAAGACAACTGAACTTATTGTCCCCTTCATTCAAAAGAACTAGAGATGTGGTTGTTCTAAATGCTTTTACATTTCTCCCAGTGTTTTTTCTTCAGGAAAGAGCCAATTGTCAAAGTCATAGCTATAAAGAGGTTTGTACGGAAACTTAAGTGAAATGGAGATGGTAATATAAGAAGCCTGCACTACTCTTAAATGATACAATGTGAGTGGGACAGTCACTATGTAATTATTCTGAAATAAACACCACTTCAAGATGAAAGAACTCTTTTGAAAGACGCAGCAAATTAAACAGTTCTGAATTTTAGACCCTTTTCCTTCAGAAACTGTTTGATCAGACTTTTTGAAGCAAGTATGACTTGGACTTTTGGAGGGAGAAAGAGGTCTCTTTTTTCAGCCTGATAAAAATAAAAAGGATTTGGGTTTATGAAGTATTTCTTTCCACATTTCCACAAAAGTAAGCAATTAATTCAACCACAAAACCCAATGCATACTAACAATATTTTCTCTTTCCCTGTTCTTGCAAATGTAGGTTGGGGAAATCAAGCCAATAAGCCAGCATTACACTTGGATCCGGCCTACTCAAAACTGTAAACAGAGTAACCACCATAAAAAACTGGGCAGTTTTTCATCATAATTAGGATTCTGCTGTTCTCATTATTCATATGTACACTAAGAAAAAAAGCTTCATATGTTTTTAAATAAGGCTAGTCCTATCATAAATGTGGTAATTGGTTACCATAATGTGGTAATTATTTCTACTTAAGAGTAAGTACTATGATTTCAATTCAAAACACATGATATAGAGAGTTTATGGAGATCACAAGAAGCTTCTGGTTTCTTCTGCAGGAAGAATATCTGCCAATTGCCAGATATTTTTCAGTAGCAATATAGGAATTTCAGGGGGAAAGTAGACTGGTTTTTGAAGGATTATTTAGAATTAAATATATAGTATGTTTAACTTTATGCTAACTATACTTGTTTTAACATATGCATTGATAAGTTAGATAGTATCATACAAATGAATTGGACTACCATTCCATGTTCTGGTCCTTTCTAACATAATTTGGAGGTGCTATGTTAAGAAATGAAATGCTAACAAGTACTTTGAGAGTTGCTAATTTTGGAGTTTCAAGTAGAAAGCTCTGTTTCCCATCATTTTCTGAACTATGAAAAATTGTAAGTTAATTTATTTAAGCATCTTGATTAGTTGAGCTGTGTTCTTCATGTATAAATCAGCCATCATGAATCAATTGTGAAGCATGGAACTTCCATATCTCCCATTGTCAGTTCAAAACCAGTTCTGAATAGGGATAGATGCAGTTGCAAATAATTACCAGACAATGAGAAGCAAAGTGATGCTCATGCATCAATACTTTTAAAGGGGGGGAGGAAGAGGAAAAACATAACACTTCAATTATTCTTTCAGTCTGAAATCTGGCTAGGAACCAGTTCCATCCCATGCTTAATGTATTACTCAATTCAGCTTCATTGCGATATAAGAACATTTGGCATTTCCTATGTAGCAATAGAATAACTTCCAGATATTGGGAGAAGCCTGTTCAAATTGAAATAAATGCTGATGTGCTATAATATTATTATGCTCTTCTATATTATGTCATTCAGTTGCATATATTAAGATGTATATAATCAATTAATTTATATGTGGCCCATCTCACTAGCCAAAGTGACTCTGGCCAGTATAGGTATACAGTACATAATGTATTGCTGCTCAATATACATACTGTACTTAGAGAAAGTAAACATGCTTCACTTTTTCTGAGTGTTCTGTCCTGGAGCCTAGTGTGTGAGGTTCTATTCAAACAATAGGTTACTAATGATCAAAATGACATAAGTGTAATCACTAAAGTAGACCAACAATGTTTGGGTTTTTCTTTGTGTTCTAGAGGAGGAAGATAAGAGACCCAAAGTTGTGACTCAGAAGTATAGCATCATTAGAAAAATCTGACAGACAGACAAGTAGTCAGGGCTCAAGGATAATTGCTCACATGGCCTTACAAATAATAAAAATAGCACTGAGCAGTTATTTATTTTCAGAAAGCTTTCTACTAAAGGCTGCTGCTATTCAGCCATTACTCTTTGGAGGCTCGTTAAATCTGATCTGGATGACAAGGCCATCTAGGAATATTGATCTTTTCTTGAATAGACCTTTGTTCCCAAAGAGTTCATCCCTGTAGCTGTGTCTCCCCTGTAGAAAAGCATTTCAGCATCCCCCTGCCTACCTATATTTACTGTAATCCTTTATATCCTAATGTGGAAGCACATTGTTTAGGCTACATCCAGGGATAGGTTGCTAACTGGTTTATTACCAGTTCACTCGTGTTCACGTGAATGTGCAGAAGCGTCCGGGCAGGTGGGCAGAGCCTCCCACTGCCCCCACTACTGCTTCGACTGAACTGGGCCAAACCAGGAGCAACCCATATCTGGCTACATCAAAGTAAAAGGTCCTTAGTTACAGGAAACTGATCTTGGTCTGAGTTCTGCTTAGGATTCATCTGCTATACAGGACTTAGTATAGCCCTTCTTCTTCTGTAGCAGCATCTTTCTCAAATAAGACAGAACATTTTTCTATGTTTCAACATCATTAAAATATTGAAGCATACTGCACATGTGGCTACCTTGAAAAGTATCCAGAGATGTCAGCTGCTATAAAATACAGCTGTTGGGTTCTTCTATTAACAATGGAAAAGCCTGAAATCGTTATCCACTGCTTTCTGGGAGGAAAAATTAGGGTATTGTTTCAACTATTAAAGCCCCAAAAGGTTCAGCATTTAACTATTTGCCTTTGTGTGAATCATTCCAGTCACTAAAGTCAATTTCCTCAATTTACCAAGTATGCAGGAGAAAGTTTCCTATAATAATGTTCGTAATATTCTTGTGTTGTGAAATAACATATCCTTGCAAGTCAGAACTGCATAGGTCAGTGTCTGAAGAGAAATAAAAATGACAGAGAATATTTGTCTAATCAATAGGACACATGTTGCAAAGAGAAATGCAAAATAAGTTTCTTAGACAAGGAAACTAAATAAAATGTAGAGTGCATCTGCTACTGTCTTGGTCAATAGCTTTATAGGTGCAAAAAGGCAGTATATGCTACTGAATTCCAATGCAAATCATCCCGAATAGTGGTGGGAAATACAATGAAAATTGAAATATGGAAATACATTGCATTAGAATTAAATATGCTTCAAAGAAAACTTCAAGAAATGACTTGCCTTGAACTGAGAAATGTAAGAATTGTGGTGCAACAAGATGGAAAAGTTTCTGGAGATAGGAGATATGCCTCTGAGATTATCTGTTGAATACTAGCGCGGGAAATACAAGCGCGCGAACAAGGACTCTTCCTGATTGGCTCCCGGGCAGAGCCGGCTCAATCCTCGCCCTGATTGGTCGAGCTACAAAGGACTCTTCCTGATTGGTTCCCGGGCAGAGCCGGTCCAATCCTCGCCCTGATTGGTCGAGCTACTCGACGCCCATTGGTCCCTCACTCAAACCTGGGGGTATAAATGTAGGGCGCGAAATACGCCTCGTTGAATCGTTTCCACTATGAGCTGAATAAAAGTCACTTTCCTCATACTTCTTGTCGCGTCCCTTCCCTTCGCCCCAAGATCTAAAACTGGCGACGAAGGTGGGATCCCGATTCCCGCGACCACGAAGAAGAACAGCCAGCTGCCACCGCGTCTGAACCAGCCAGAACGCTATCGTCAGACCGAGAACTCCGGCAGCGAACGCGAATTTTTCTTCGTCCTTCCTCTCCCCTCTCCGGCCCCACACCACGATGGCGTCATCGCTTCCTCCTTTCGCGCCATTCGGCGGAGCCACCGGAGAATCATGGGACGGATTCATGGAGCGGTTCGAGTGTTACCTGATCGCCTCGAAAAACCAGGCTCAGACCGATGAGGAGAAATGCAGCTTCTTCCTGTCCTGCTGTGAGCCGTCCATGTTCGCCTCTGCGAGAGCCCTGGCCGCCCCGAGGCCAGCATACAAACTTGGGTGGGCCGAGCTGATGTCCAGGCTGAGGAACCACTACGCTCCCTCACCCTCTTTATTTGCACGCCGTTTCGCTTTCCGCCGCCGAGTACAAAGGGCTAATGAATCCATTAGCCAATTTCTGGAGGCCTTGCGCACTGTGGCCGCCCAGTGCGATTTTGCAGACCTGGAGGAAAACCTTGCGGAGCAATTTGTGTGCGGGGTCCGCGACGCACACTTACGCGGCCGATTGCTCCGGAATCACAAGATTACCCTGATGCAAGCCGTGGAAATAGCGCGAGCTGCCGAACTCTCCGAGCAATCCACGGCCGACATGGAACGCCTCCAGCTAAACCCCCCCGCACAAACCGTCGCGGGGCCGCTCGCCCAGACGAACCTCGTCGACGACCTCTCCCCTGCCGAAAACGAGGAGGAGGAGGAGGAGGAGGAAATCGTCGGCCAGATGAGGCTGCAGCCCAAACGGAGGCCACCCCAGCAACCACCGGCACCCGTTCAGCCGGCCTCAAACGCACCTTGCCGCGGATGCGGCGGCCGCCACAGCCGCACAGCCTGCCCGTACCGTTCTGCCGTCTGCCGCCGTTGCCAAGGAGAAGGACACCTCGCCAGAGTATGCCGGGCTCCCCTGCCAGCCCCGTCGTTCATGCAGCCCAGCGACCGGCGCCCGGCACCACCACGCCGCCAGCAGCCACGTCCCGCGAGGCGCACGGAGGACTGCCACTCAACCTACCAGCCCCCCAGCGCCGACTGCGTAGTCTACCAGGCATCCCCCGTTCCCGCCGGCCACCGGAAAATAAGCACCGCCGTCCGTCTCGAAGGTCAGCTTTGCCAAATGGAGGTGGACTCCGGTTCATCCCGTTCTCTCCTATCTTGGGCTTTGTTCTCCCGCCTTTGCCCCGGGGTTCCCCAGAGAAAGCTGCGCCCCGCCAGGGTCTCCCTCCTAGATTACCAGGGAAATGGGATTCCCACAGCTGGGTTATACCACATCCGGGTGGAATATGGAAATTTTAAAGGGAAACTCCCAGTTTTAGTCGTAAGGAACAACCTGCCCGCTCTCCTGGGGTTAGAATGGTTCTCCGCTTTGGGCCTCACCATAGAAGGGGTACACAGGGTAGTTTCCCTCCCCGTAGATAGCGTCCTAGACGAGTTCTCAGATGTGTTCGACGGGAAATTGGGTTGTTACAAGGGTACCCCCATTTCTCTCTGCCTCGATCCTCAGGTCGCCCCGGTTAGGCTAAAGGCACGCAGGGTCCCTTTCGCATTGAGAGCAAAGGTAGATGCGGAACTCGATAAGTTAATTGAACAAGGGGTACTCGAGCCCGTAGATCACGCCCGCTGGGAAACCCCCATAGTCCTCCCGGTCAAACCCGATGGATCGGTGAGAATATGTGCCGACTACAAGTCGACCATCAATTTGGCCCTACAGGCAAACCCGTATCCGGTTCCCGTAGTACAGCACCTACTCCACTCCTTAGGACAGGGCCGCATTTTCGCTAAGCTAGACATGGCACAGGCCTACCAGCAGCTCCCCGTAGACGACGATGCGGCTACAGCCCAGACGATCGTCACCCACCGCGGAGCTTTCCGTTGCCGCCGTCTGCAATTCGGCGTCTCGGTCGCCCCTGGGATTTTCCAGAGCCTCATGGAGCGGTTGCTCCACGGGCTCCCAGGCGTCGTTCCCTATTTCGACGACGTCCTGGTCGCAGCCCCCAGCCACTCGGAGCTCCTGAAAACGCTGCGGGAGGTCCTCACACGTTTCAGGGAGGCGGGACTGAAATTAAAGCGCAGCAAATGCGAAATTGCAGTTCCCAAAGTTGAATTCCTGGGGTTCCTCATTGATGCCCAAGGCATCCACCCCACTCCTTCCAAAGTTGCCGCCATCAAAAATGCACCCGCACCCACCTCTAGGGCGGAGTTACAAGCATTCCTGGGGCTCTTAAATTTCTACGCCCCGTTTATCCCCCACAAGGCGTCACTAGCTGAGCCGCTACACCGTCTACTTGACCGGTCAGCAGCCTGGAAATGGGGTAGCCGTGAAGCGCACGCGTTCGCGGCTATAAAGGATATTTTAACTTCATCGGCAGTCCTAATCCAGTACAGCGATAGGATGCCTCTAATTCTGACTTGCGATGCCTCCCCCTATGGCGTAGGGGCGGTGCTGAGCCACGTCCTCCCAAACGGCTCAGAAGCCCCCATAGCCTTCTATTCCCGGACACTCTCCTCCACGGAGCGGAACTACAGCCAAATCGATAAAGAAGCCCTGGCTGCAGTGTCCGGCATTAAGCGGTTCCATGACTACCTTTATGGTAGAAAGTTCACCCTAGTCACGGATCACAAGCCCCTCCTGGGGCTACTGGCGGGTAACAAGCCGACTCCCCCCATCTTGTCCCCCCGCATGACACGCTGGACAGAGTTCCTAACGGCGTACTCGTATACGCTGTTATACCGTCCGGGCAAACAGCTAGGACACGCAGACGCCCTGAGCCGCTGCCCCCTGCCAGAGACGGACACAGCCCACGTGCCCGCGCTCTCTGTTCTGTCCATTGCCGAATCCGACCTCCCCGTTTCTGCCACGGACGTGGCAGCCTGCACAAAGGCTGACCCCGTCCTATCTCAGGTCGCTTCATGGGTTTTGAGGGGGTGGCCCACGGAAAGGGTAGCGGAACACTTCCGCCCATTCAAAGTGCGACAGGCTGAACTCGCCCTTCACGGGGGTTGCCTTGTCTGGGGGGATAGGGTAGTGATCCCTACAGCCCTACGAGCACGAATCCTGCCCGCACTCCACAAAAACCACCCAGGCATAGCACGAATGAAAGCCTTAGCCCGTAGCTACGTATGGTGGCCCTTGTTAGACACAGAAATCGCAGACTACGTAGGCCGATGCAGGATCTGCCAAAACTCTAGGCCGAATCCCCCCATAGCCGCCCCTCAAGAGTGGGAGATCCCTAGAGGCCCATGGTCCCGTTTACACATCGACTTTGCCGGCCCCTTCCACGGCCGGAACTTCATGATAGTAGTCGATGCTTACTCCAAGTGGGTGGAGCTAGTAATCATGACCTCCACCACAGCAGAGAGTACAGTAAGGGCCCTCCGTAAGATGTTCGCTACCCATGGGTTACCGGATGTGATAGTCTCCGATAACGGGCCCCAGTTTACCTCCACCACGTTCCAAGAATTCCTGGCCGAACAGGGGATCAGACACGCGGCCACAGCCCCCTATCACCCAGCTAGCAACGGCCGGGCAGAGCGCGCAGTGCGCTCAGCAAAAGAAGCCTTGGGCCGCATGGACCAGGGCGACTGGCAAGAAAGAGTAGCGGCCTATCTCTTGAGCCAGCACTCCATACCCTGCCCAACGACCAACAAAAGTCCCGCGGAGCTCTTGATGGGTAGGAGATTGCGAACCCCCCTAGACAGGCTCCATCCACTTTACGCAGGAGATCCGCCAAGCAACCTGGGGGCCCTTCCGTCCCACGCGTTTAAGTTAGGGAATCCTGTATGGGCCCGTTCCTTTTCCGGGGATCCACGGTGGGTTCCCGCAACCATCACAGCTCTGACCGGCCCCTGTTCCTTCAGGGTCGGCCTGGCCGACGGGACACAATGGAGGCGACACGTGGACCAGTTAAGGCGTCGCCTTCCTGCGGAAAGAGACGGCCCCAGCTTCCCAGAAATCTGCTCTCAACAGGAGCCACCCCCATTGACTCCTTTCCCCACGGACCGTTTCCACCCGGCGAACGGGGGTCAAGCCGTCGCGAACCTTCCGGGCAGGCACACCCCAGCTGGTTACTCCTTTCCGCGGAGCCCTTCTCGAGACTCTGAACCTACACCCCAACCGGACTGCACGGGGCCCCTACCAGACACCCCGTTGGCCACAGAGACGCCACCCCAGGCGGACGGACATCGGGCACGGGACCCGGAGCCAGTGCCCTCTCGCGGGGCCGCGCCGTCGGCTCAAGCCCCCACCACGGACACGCCTCCGCCAGCGGCCCCCCCCCCCGTCGACGACCGCCGGGGAACCACGGAGATCGGGACGAGAACGCCACCGTCCCGCCTACCTACAAGACTATGTTTGCCCCTCCTAAAGGAACTCTATGACTGGTGGGGGAGGGGTGTTGAATACTAGCGCGGGAAATACAAGCGCGCGAACAAGGACTCTTCCTGATTGGCTCCCGGGCAGAGCCGGCTCAATCCTCGCCCTGATTGGTCGAGCTACAAAGGACTCTTCCTGATTGGTTCCCGGGCAGAGCCGGTCCAATCCTCGCCCTGATTGGTCGAGCTACTCGACGCCCATTGGTCCCTCACTCAAACCTGGGGGTATAAATGTAGGGCGCGAAATACGCCTCGTTGAATCGTTTCCACTATGAGCTGAATAAAAGTCACTTTCCTCATACTTCTTGTCGCGTCCCTTCCCTTCGCCCCAAGATTATCCATCCTAGTGTTTTGATTGATTCACATCTTTTCCATCACTCACACCTGGGAAGAGGTTATTTTAAACTCAAAGGGATTTAGATCAGAATCAATAGGTACAATACAACACAACACAACACAACACAATACAATACAATAGCAAAGTTGGAAGGGACCGTTGAGGTCTTCTAGTCCAACCCCCTGCCTAGGCAGGAAACCCTATACCATTTCAGACAAATAGCTATCCAACATCTTCTTAAAGACTTCCAGTGTTGGAGCATTACAACTTCTGGAGGCAAGCTGTTCCACTGATTAATTGTTCTAACTGTCAGGAAATTTCTCCTCAGTTCTAAGTTGCTTCTCTCCTTGATTAGTTTCCACCCATTGCTTCTTGTTCTACTCTCATGTGCTTTGGAGAATAGCTTGGCTCCCTCTTCTTTGTGGCAACCCCTGAGATATTGGAACACTGATATCATATCTCCCCTACTCCTTCTTTTCATTAAAATAGACATATCCAGTTTCTGCAACTCTTCTTCATATGTTTTAGTCTCCAGTCCCCTAATCATCTTTGATGCTCTTCTCTGCACTCTTTCTAAAGTCTCCACATCTTTTCTACATTGTGGCGACCAAAACTGAATGCAGTATTCCAAGTGTGGCCTTACCAAGGCATTATAAACTGGTATTAACACTTCACATGATCTTGCTTCTATCCCTCTGTTTATGTAGCCTAGTACTTTTTTGGCAGCTGCTTCACACTGCTGGCTCATATTTAAATGGTTGTCCACTAAGATTCCAAGATCCCTCTCACAGTTACTACTATTGAGCAAGGTACCACCTATACTGTACCTATGCATTTCATTTTTCTTGCCTAAATGTAGAATCTTACTCTTTTCATCATTGAATTTCATTTTATTAGATAGTGCCCAATGTTCAAATTTGTCAAGATCCTTCTGTATCTTAAGCCTGTCTTCTGGAGTGTTGGCTATTCCTGCCAGCTTGGTATCATCTGCAAATTTGATGAGTTCCCCATTTATTCCCTTATCCAAATCATTGATGAAGATATTGAAGAGTACTGGGCCTAAAACAGAGCCTTGGGGTACTCCACTGCATACTTCCCTCCATGTAGATGCAGTTCCATTGAGGGCTACACGTTGAGTGCGGTTGGTCAGCCAGTTATGAATCTGTCTGGTGGTGATGCTGTCCAACCCACATTCTTCTACTTTATCTAGTAGTAGGTTATGGTCTACCTTATCAAATGCCTTACTGAAGACCAAGTAAACTATATTGACAGAATTCCTCTGGTCCACTAATTTTGTCACTTTGTCAACGAATGCAACAAGATTAGTCTGGCATGATCTGTTTTTGACAAACCCATGTTGGCTTTTGGCTATTATTTTGTTTACTTCTAGGTGCTGGCTAATTCGTTGCTTGATTATCTTTTCCAGAATCTTTCCTGGTATTGAGGTCAGGCTGATAGGTCTGTGGTTTCCTGGATCTATTTTTTTTTCTTTTTTGAATTATACAATACTTTTGATGTTATGCTTAAGCTTCATGTATTATTTATTTAAATATTGGATTCTTCAAAAGAAAATGTTTATTCATTCTATGATTTTTATAAAATTTTAAACTACATGTAAGTAATAATCTGGCTTCTAATCAATCACAAGGTAATTGGTCTCTTGTTCCTTACCAAATATGAATAAGTTCAAGGAATCCTGTTTGGAAATGATTCCAGGAATAGTAGCAATGAACCCCTTATGTCCAGCATGATTATGTCGATGAAGAGCTTTGACATCCCAAAATAAACAACCAATCTGTTCACGAACTATAAAAATTTCTATGAAATGAAACATTATACAGAATTCTGTGCACCTGCTCTTTTCTTTCCAAATTTAAGATTAGGGAATTTAAAATTCTTGCATAAGAGTGAGAGCACTTTAACTCAAGTTACTTTTGCACCAGGGTGCTGCAATTTAGCTGAGCTAAACATGCCATTTTATAACAAAATTCTGGGATAGGTTTCCTCCCCCCATTTATCTCAAGATTAGTACTGTCTGCCAATTAAAGAGCTGATCTATGATGCTAGACATTATCCAGATTCACTTCTGTTTCTACTGTTATAACAAAAAGGAATGCATATATAAGGACATAAATCTTATAGAACAGAGATACAAAGAGCTTAAACCTAGAAATATTCAATAGAAGTCCTCCAACTGCATGTAGCCAAGGTTTCTTTACCCACTTGCCAGTAGCATTACAATCATTAAAGCCTTTGGGAATATAGTCACTAATTTGAAGTTGCAATGATATTTACAACACAATTCATCTCATTTTTCAATGGATCATTTACTCAGCATTTCAGTTCAATTCTGAAAGATAGTATTAAGCCCAAAAAAGTATTTCCATACTGAACTTTTTTGGCTATGGTACAATGAACTTTGCTTGAATATTTCCTGTTTTTAATCTGCATAGGTCTAACTTCACTTTGTGTTTCCTTCCCATCCGAAGCCAAGCTTTAGAAGAATGAAGGCTAAACTCAAAGTCACATAGATCGTATTTCAGTACTTCAGTATTTCAGTTAAACCACAGCCTATTCATATTTGAGTGGAGGCACATTTTAAAAAAAAACCCTGTACCATACTTGCAGTCAAAGGGACACAACCAATTTGAAGAGACAGAGAAACATAATTGTGGTCAATCATTATTGAAAAATGAAAAAAGATGTCAAATTATTTGGAATTGATGAAGAATTGAGAAACATTGTCCATTCATTTCTCAGACAACCTCTTGCCATCCAGGTTTGATTCTTCATTCTTCTGCATTTCTTTAATTTAGAGATGATAAATATTTGTCACTTTCCTGGAGGTGGTTAACTTATAAATTTTAAAACAGGTTACTTAAAAAAAAGACAGAGCTGCATTGTAGATCATACAGTACTTTCTTTTTTTCTTAAATAAATAGAAGATAGAAATAATGTAGCTGTTATGTATGTATTCTATTACGGCATAATATAGATAATAAAATTACTCTAAAAATACTGAGTATTTTAAAGAAGCATAAGAATTATATTCTAATTCCTAAAAGCATACAAATGGTTCCAAATAATATTGCTTGTCCTACTTGACTCCTTCAAGTCCACCCACTGCTATAGAACAGCAATAGATGTGATGTAAAACTTCTGTTTTTTCTTTCTTATATCCAAATCTGCAGTTAGAAATCCAGAAATTCGAGATCAAAGGAATGTGAGTAAAAAGAACAAATGAGAAATCAACAGCAAGAGGACTTTGCATGCACATTTTTTTTCTGAAAGAAGGCTTTCTTTATGTGCAGTTAGCTTCTCAATGCTGAGAGGTTATTGGAGGACACTTCTGTAACCCTTTCCTTAACACACTAAGAGCCAGACCTTCTTCATCCAATACAGAGTCTTTAATGGATTTAGCTTCCTTCAGAGTTATCTTTTTGATTGATTGATTAGATTTTAAAATGTTCTAATGGTTTAGCATTGCACTTGGACAAAAGAAAAGAACAAGAATGAGTGTAAGAAGTAGGCTGGCAGAAGAAAAGAGAAATAGAGACTTGCAAGACTGTAGTCACCTTGAACAAATTTCTGAAATTGGCAATGAATTCTAATTACCAGCCTTGAGTTGATAGAAGTAGAAGAGACGTGACCCTGATACATAGTTTTGGTAAAGACCATTTAGGTATACATTTCGTCCTTGACTTTTACACCTTGGAATTTTGGTTGCAAGTAATGATGGTTGTAAGTTGAGGCACCCACATGTCTGCACCTGATTTTGCCACCATTTTTACAGCAGTCATTAAAGAAAGCATACAGTCATGTCCAAATTATACAATCACTAGGCAAATCATGTAAACTCATTTTCCTGGATTTTCTGCCTGAAGCCAGCAGAAAATATCACAAATCATAGTCATGTGACAACTAGAACATGTTGCAACCAGACATAAAGTTGAACTGGTTGTTAATTGCCAGAAATGCAGTAATGTAATCATGGGTTGGATGGCATGACGTTTTATGATGTCATGATACAAGTGCTTTAAGGTCCATAAAGCAGCCTTTCCTGGACCACCATAACTTTGAATGATCATTAAACTACTAGAAAAACTAGAAAACTGACTAGAAATACTAGAGCTACAGTATTTCTAGTTACAGTAAACTTTTGTTTATGATATGATCAGTAGTAAACTATAGATCATATCATGAACAAAGCTTTACCCTAACTAGAAATACTGTAATTCTAGTAAGGACCATCATGTTATAAGTAGAAATAGTTCTAGTAAGGGCCATAATGGAGCGTGAGTGTTAGAAAAATGATCCGGAGAAAAATATTTGCTCAACAGAACAAGCAATTTGTTGAAAATTAAGGGAGTTGAAAATTAAGGATTAAAAAGGTTTGAGTCTTATCATGAAAAAGATACCTGATAATTTCAGAGCAAGTCCACTTTTGAACCAATACGCTCAAGAGTAACTCTTTTAGTATGTGTTGCTCTTCTGATAATTTTTACTTCTTTGGGGAGAGGGGTTAGTTATAAACATATTGTTTGAGTATATAAGTATCAAAATTGATTTTTTTTGTCATTCTGGATTTAATGTGGCCAGATATGTAGTTTGACACCTAGGCTCAGATATTACCCCACCCTTGAATTTGATTTCTAGGGTAAGTTGTATTTGAACTGTGATAGTGTTGCAACAGTAAACTGCATTTAGACAAAAGGTTCTGCATTCTAAAGTTCAGATTTTAAATCTACCTTCGATCATCAGCTTATCTTTTAAGAAATGGCAGCCATTTTATAAAAGACTCCATTATAGTTTTTCAAAATCCTAAATGACCTTCAGTGGAAAAACATAAATCATCAGCACCTTATGTCATGTATACTAATACAATCAAGAAATTTCCATGGGGAAAGAGTAACACAGCACTGATATAAATCAGACAACCTCTTGTTCAACTCTACAACCAAGAGACAGATATGAAGAGAGATTTCATCTCAAAAGGGTATAGTGAGTGTTACATCCTCTCTCCGGCATCAAATGTGGATACAAAGCCTGTGTTGAAGGCAATCTATGTTGATCATTAATCAGTGGAAGGGCACATTGTTAGTGTACAAGAACACCTTGATTTAATCTTGAGCTATAGAATCACAGGAAAAGAGTTGCAAAAAGAGATATATACAGTTGAAATAAGATAATGTCACTGAGAAGATAAATGTGCCAATAATCTGATCCACGTGTTTTGATCCTCTTCTACCTCAAATGCTCTCCATTTTTCTCAGGGTATTGGTAGTAATTTGAGGTTCTTTTCAATTTTCCAAGTGACTTGTCCACACATCAAGTCCATAAAGTATAACGAAGAAAGTCAGATCTTAAAGTGTCAATTTTCTCTGACGAGGCTTGGTATCAAATTAAACCCCTTAGTACTATAATGTCTGTCTCTTTCCCAGGCTCTGTTCCTCTCTCTGAAAAACAAAGCAATTCTAAGGCACAAAATCTGCTCTAGATTACAGCATTCCTACTTCTTTATCATACTCCCATGAGCTTTATAGATGCACTGACTGGATTAATGTACCAACTGGGTAGAATATAATGGTTTTGAATACAAATGTGGCCGTGTCTTGTTACGCTTTACATCTTGAGTTTGGCAAAATCAAATTTGGCAATATATCATATGTGCATCACGATTCTATCTGCATCACAATCCTTTTTCCCTCAGCATTTGGGGTTGTACACATTCATTGTTATATTCAAAGGTCAGTGTTTCCAAGCCTGTAAAATGTTTAAAATGGGAAATTGGTCTTTCTTCCCACGAGTTGTAAGTTACAAAATTGGAAAGCACATTGATTCTGCTAAAATTAAAAAATAATAACTAGATTGAAGAATCAGCAATCTTTCCATTGGATATAATTTTGGGGTTTTTAAAGTCTAGTTTGTGTTCTACATGAAAAGAAGGGGAAGATATTTGAATATGGTTCATCTGATTCCAATTTCATTCATTGTTAGATGTGTGTGTGTGTGTGTGTGTGTGTGTGTGTGTGTGTGTGTGTGTAGTATTTGTGCTGATAAATAAATAAAGGGAGACTAGTATAGATCTATTTCAAGCTATTTAGCTCTCATCAGCTAGCCATACCCTTACTGGGAATTGAGCCTGTGCTGTATTGCCTCTTAGGCAGATGTGTTAACCACTGAGCTACAGAGCTCGACTTCTTATCAGCCAAGCCAGGGTGAAAGGTATATATTTAAAGTCTAAGAGGCAATACAGAACACACAAAATGGTAGGATATGTGTGTGTGTGTGTGTGTGTGTGTATATGTATATGTGTGTGTATGTGTGTGTGTGTGTATGTGTATATGTATATGTGTGTGTATGTGTGTGTGTGTGTATGTATGTTTGTATGTATGTATGTATGTATGTATGTGTGTGTGTATGTATGTGTGTATGTATCTATGTATGTATATGGTAGGGAAAAGGAATTTAAGGTTCACCAATATTTGAAAGTGCAAATTATGAATAATTACATCACCTAAATATTTTTACACGCAATAGATCTGTAACCCTATTTTACCCCTTTTGAGTATGTTTATAGAATAAAATCCAATTTTATTTTATACTGCTGACATCATATTAGCAGAAAGATTTAGTTTTATCAGTATTTAATTTCATAGGTATAGTACACCTTGGACAATTAAAAGGTAGACCCACTATATCCTTCCAAGTATGGTACAATTTGGATATAGACTCCCAAATGTACATTTACATGGTGAGGCTATGCATTGAATAAATCTATATTAGTATAGACTGTAATTTTTGTCTGTATTTTAATCAAGAATCTGCTTCTCAATACGCATATTTATTTTTCATTTTTAGTGTTTTAATTCATTGTTTTTCCAGAAATAAATTTTATTTTTTCCTTTAATATATTTTATACATTATATGTTATATAATGGCAACAAAATTTGCAGCTTCCCATTGTAAAAGTATCAAATATTTTCTTCTTTTTTTAATATTGGAAGAACTGTATCTGCCATCTACTGGAAAGAGAAGGACAGTGCATTCAAGGAAACACATCTGCAATCCCTACTCCTTTATTTCTTTAAATATTTGTAATTAATTTATTGTAGCCAGCAGTTTAACTGTTTTTAATTACAATACAGACTAAAATCTTTATCACTATTGAGATCTTAATTATTATTATTTAAATGTAAACGCATGTATATACATTGCTTTCCTAGGGCAGTTCAGAAATCATGGAAGTAAAAAAGAATTATAGAAATACAACAAAAGAAAGTAAAAGTACTTGGATTCAACTAAATCATAACTCGCTGTAATTTTAACAACAATAAAAGTTATGTTTACTACACCAAATAGAGATTTGTCAGTGATAATAGTGCATCAAAGAACAGTTTCAATGAAAACAAATAGGCAAGCTATACAGGAAAGTCAGTAGTCCTGTGTAGTGTAAATTTACTTAGATCTAAATAATTAAGCAACTGAATTACATCTGGGGATATATTGCTCTGAAAACTGAGTTAGGCACTAACTAACAAGTCAGTTTCAGAACACAAAAGGAATTGGACTCAATATGTTTTTGATCAGATCCACCGAGGCACTTCTAATTTCCCTTATGTTCTCATGCCCAATTGAAGGTTTAAACCCCTTTTCAAAATTTGCATTCCCAAATGATCAACTTTTTCAAGAAAAGTATAAAAAATAAGAATCAGGGATTCTTAAACTTTGCAATACAGCTAGTCTTCCATTTAAAAGTATTCATTTAGTGACCAAAGTTACAATGGCACTGAAAAAAAGTGATTTATGACGATTTTAGACACTTAGGGCTGTTACAGCATCCCTATGGTCACGTGATCAAAATTAAGACACTTGGCAACTGGCCTGTACTTTCAGTGTCCTGGGGTCATGTGATCACCTTTTTCAACCTTCTGACAAGCAAAGTCAGTGGGGAAGCCAGATTCACTTAAAAATTGTATTACTAATCTTTTAACTGCAGTGATTCACTTAACAACTGTGGCAAGAATGTTTGAAAAATGGGCAACTGTCTTGTTTGGAAAGGGAAATTTTGGATTAAATTGTAGGTCATAAGTCGAGGAGCACCTATATCAGCCCCTTCTTAAAATGATATGTTAAATGAATTTATGAATTTAATAAAACAAATGATTTATTTGGGGCTAGAGTTAGGCAATAAAGAATATACTGCTTATTTTTAACCATTCAAAAGAGACAAAATCAGATCAAGCAATAATATAAACCTATGCTTCAATCAAATACATTTGTTTAACTGGAAAATAAAATTTAAATCCATGCTTATAACGGGAGGAAGGAATTTGCTCAATTGAGTAGAATTCCTGAAATCTGGTTTCATTTTGAATATAGCCATCCACACCCACTGAAGTCAGGTAAAAAAAGAAGAGCAAAGGATGTTCCCTATATTTAGACTGTCTTTTAAAATGTTGCAGCTTGTAAAATACTAGCAAAGTGTAATTATTTTGACATGTTCTTCCAGCCATATGGAGATAACCAGCCCAGACCTCTTCTCTTCCCTGCCGTTATAATTCCTCTGCAGAAGTCAGTCCTGAGTCAGATCCTCAGAGCTTTGTACCGAAGGACTGTGTCCTCTAAATCTGAATATGCCTTTTTTAAAAGGCAAATGCAGTGTACTAAAAACAAAGAGAACATTCAGAACTTATACAGGACTCTGGAACATCACACTACTTCGCATTCAGCACATTTTGCCTGGAATTGGCAAGACTACTTAGAAAGGAGTTGCAAGAAAAGACTTTGATGACACGTCGGCCATCCATGATCCCGTGATCCTCCCTGCCTAGCATACTACCACCTAGCTTCCTGAGGATTAACATTCAAGTCCATTGACCAATCCTCCCACATTATATGCAGAACTTTTTATTTATTTTATTTATTTCATCATGAATGCATTAGATCAGTGGTCTCCAACCTTGGCAACTTTAAGACTTTAAGCAAAGCTGGCTGAGGAACTCTGGGGGTTGAAGTCCACAGGTCTTAAAATTGCCAAGGTTGGAGACCACTGCATTAGATAACATATATGTGTATAAACATGATTTTGAATGCATGAAATGGATACGAATAAAAAAGAACATTAGGACAGGGATGGTAGGCACGTTGGTGCACTTATGCATGCCCCTTACAGACCTCTTAGGAATGGGGTGAGAGTCAGGTAGTGCATTCCAGGAATTGACCACTCTATTGCTGAAGTCATATTTTCTGCAATCCAGTTTAGAGCAGTTTACCTTGAGTTTGTATCTATTGTGTGCTCGTCAGGGGTGGGTTTCAACCAGTTCGCGGCAGTCCCCGGGAACCGGTTGGTCGGCGAACCCGGAAGTAAGTAACTTCAAGGAACAGCGAAGGGCCCACCCGCTCGCCCGCCCGCGCTTCTTACTGGTCTTTGAAGGCTTCTGCACTTCCACACAGGTGCATGGCACATAAAGCGCCTGCGCGATTCTCTGCGAGCAGCTGGATGGTACATACAGTGCCTGAGCAATTCTCCGCAAGCAGCTGGAGCATTGCACAGGCGCTACGATGCACGCGTGAACTGCGCGCGTGCACGAGGACGCCGCCAGCCCCGTTCCAACCAAACCAGTGGAATGGGATAAGCAACCCACCACTGGTGCTTGTGTATTGTTGTGGTTGAAGCTGAAGTAGTCATTGACAGGACATTGTAGCAGATAATTTTATGTAGTACGCTTAGGTCAGACTGTAGGTGGCTTAGTTCTAAGTTGTCTAAGTCCAAAATTTGAAGTCTGGTGGTATAAGGTATTCTGTTGCGAGCAGAGGAGCGAGAGGACTCTTCTCGTGAAATATCTTGGGCTCCATCTTTGTCAAGCTCGCATCATTAAAAACCATGGAAATTCCACTAGAACCAATAATAATAATCCCTTCTGCCTAATTACTTGATATGGGTTTCTCTGAAAAACCAGTCAAAATGAAAACTGGAGAATCAAAACAACTAGTGAGCCTGCATTACACTGAAAGGATATTTCCTATTCTGCTTCAGTTGTTTATTAACTGAGCAAAAATGGAATCCCACTGCTTGATCTTAAGTCTTGTATTAAATTGTCACAAGCTGTCCTTTTTGCCGCATGGTCCCATTTTCTTCTATCTATTGCCAACTGGAACAATGCTTCTTATATCTAAGCAAGTGAACTCTAGCCTACAAAAACAAATGTATCTCTTACCGTACAGCCCTATGCATGTTTACATAATATTGAATTGTACTGAGTTAGTTAGAACTTCTTTCTTATGAAAACCTGTGCTACATTGCAACCATATGGTGCTATTTTACAGTCAACATTCAACCACCTAAGGGGACATAGGGTTATGCCACACCATAAGTGGAAAATATACTTGTTGTCAGGGTAGCCTTTTTAATATGTAAAACTCTTTAGGATATGCAACATAATACGGGACATTCACAGAAAGTGAATGCACATTTTAGCAGACCACAACCCTTAAATATACCACAACATATTACATTTTTATTATTTTTACAAATAACTCAAAGAGATAAGCATATCTAATTCTCTTTCCTGCTCCTATTTTCCCAACAACCACCCTGTGAGGAGGTTGGGCTAAGAGAAAGTGATTGGCTCAAAGTTACCTACCATTTTTCATACCTAAGGTGGAATGAAAACCCTGATGTGTTGCCTGGTGTCTTAACCATTGGACCAAACTGTCATATGACACTGGACCAAAGTGTCTTATCTCATATGTCTTATCTACCTATAATAAGTAATCAAGAAATTTTTTTAAATATTATTATGGTAATAGTAATAGATCATCCTACAGGATACAATATTCTAGAAGATGTTGCTTTAAGATCTTACATAGCGAAAAAGTAAAGACTGGGCCAGAAAACATAGGGTTGTGATCAATTGTCTGATAATGGGTAAAAAGTGAGTAACAGCAGGTCTTATTTGTGAATTGGATACAGGACAAGAAATTATTTTGGGATATTGGAGAGGAGAGATGAGTGAAATGATATCACTACTGCAGCTTATTGTCTTCAAGGGGCAGCCCTTGAAGAGCATTCGGAGACTTCAGCTCATCCAGAATGCAGCCGCGCGAGCGATTGTGGGTGCACCTCGGTACACACATGTTACACCTATCCTCCGCGAGCTGCACTGGGTACCGATTGGTCTCTGGATACCCTTCAAGGTGCTAGTCGTCACTTATAAAGAGCCAAGGTGGCGCAGTGGTTAAATGCAGCACTGCAGGCTACTGCTAGATCAGCAGGTCAGCGGTTCAAATCTCACCGGCTCAGGGTTGACTCAGCCTTCCATCCTTCCGAGGTGGGTAAAATGAGGACCCAGATTGTTGGGGGCAATATGCTGACTCTCTGTAAACCGCTTAGAGAGGCCTGAAAGGCCTATGAAGCGGTATATAAGTCTACTGCTATTGCTATTATAAAGCCCTTCATGGTATTGGACCTGGGTACTTGAGAGACTGCCTGCTGCCAATTACCTCCCAAAGGCCCATTAGATCCCACAGATTAGGCCTCCTCCGGGTTCCATCTACTGGCCAATGTCATCTGGCTACTACCCGGGGGAGGGCCTTCTCTGTGGCTGCTCCGGCCCTTTGGAACGAACTCCCCGCAGAGATTCGGACCCTCACCTCTCTCCAGGCTTTCCGCAAAGCCGTTAAAACCTGGTTGTGCCAGCAGGCCTGGGGTTGACGAGTTCCCTTCCCCTGTGACTGTTGACTGTCTTTTTAAATTCTCTTTGTACCTTGTTTGTTGTATCCCTTCTTGTTTGCCCTCCCCCCTTGGGTTTGTTAGCCACCCTGAGTCCCTCTGGGAATAGGGCGGCATATAAATACAATAAACCTTAACCTTAACCTTCTGCTAAACAGTCTAGAACAGGGGTGTCAAACTCGTGGGCCTTGGGCCAGATGTGTCACATGCTAGCCCTGCCCCTACTCAGTTTAGCAAAGGGGGGGGAATCCCAATATGTCACGTGATTATGTGAGTTTGACACCCCTGGTCTAGAACAACCTATGATCTAAGTCAATATTTCTGAACCTCAACTCCCAGAATACACTAGGATGCTGGCTGGGGGAATTTGAAATCCACAACTGGTGAAGTTGGGAAACACTGGTCTAAATGGTCAGATAAACAGAAAACAGCAGCTGCAGGCTAAAAGCTGCCCTCTGAACATTCTGTTATCATTTCCAATGGCTAAAAAGCATTCATTTCAAAGAATCTCAGAGCCACTTGGCACAGTAATGCCCTTTTCCAACAGAGATGCATTATGAAGGGATAAGAAAAGAAAAACTTTTCTCTAGTAATTCCCTGCCTCTGGAATGTTATCCTGAAGGAAATCAATCTGCCATATGATTTCCTTTTCAATTTTATCTTGCTTTTCCCCAGAGCATTTTGTTTCTAGTGAATTTTTTCTTGCATTTTGGTGGGATGGTAATTGGTTGTATTCTCTGGCTAGCAAATTTATTTCATATATACCTTACTTTGTTGTGTAAATTACATTGCAGTTCTTCCCACCCTTTGCTTGTTTGAATCTGTCTGGTGGGTTGGTAGGATGTTTATTACAAAGAAAACAGTGGAAGCATTTTAAGGGAAAGTATTTTTTTTAAAAAAACGCTATGATAAGGACTACTAGTCTTTGTCCAAAGAAGATATTTTTTGTTTAATTATACATTTCAAAGCTTTTGAATATAATCTAGTTTAGCCATTGTTTGAGATAATTTACTTGTGCACTAATCAGCACGATATTGGTCATGTGGTACCAGAAAAAGACTGTTCAGATAGGACTTACTGTTATTACAAACTATGGACCTTAAAGCCGATAAAAGGCAACCATAAATTAAATGTTCTCTTCATTGATAAACTCTAGTAATATCTTTTTGCTCTGAGAAAACCTAAAACTTCAAGCAGGGTAATATTTTTCTGAGTTGCTATGGAATTACACTTTAAGAAAAACTGAGCAGCTCTAAGAGACAAGGGTTTTTCATACTGAAGAGATGACACTCCACCTCTATTTTATTGCACATCTGAAGAAAATGTAGACAGCCAGAATCCAAAGTTGCACACGAACTCTCACAGAATCTCTCCAAAACAGAATGAAAAATCATTAATAGTCCAGATTTCAATCTCTCATAGACAGCTCAAGTAACAATAAATGAGTAATTTACTCTCCTGGCTTTGGAAAGCTTACACTTAATGGTTACTAGGGACAGGATAATGGTTCCTTAGTGATTACACCATGTTTTTCTACCACTTTCAGGGCCTTTGCTTTCTGCCCTAATGAAAAGACGGTCTTGGAAAAAGGAGCCTATTTTTATTAGAGGTGTTCAGACAGACTGCACCAAAATAAAATGAACTCTTCTCAGGCTTATGTCATTTACCGGAATTGGGAAATGGAACAGATTCATAAGATGAACTGAAGGCATTGGTTAATTCCAGAAATGTCTGGAAACTTAGTTTTAAAAAGTTTGGAAGTAACTGGCCACTATCCGGTCTTTTCACAGTCACAAAATATTGTTTAGTCATCAAAGTGATCAGGTTACTTACGATGTAAGATTTCTTCTGTCAAGAGCCTCACTATGTTTAAGTGATTTTTTTGGGACTGTTCTTCAAAAAGGAATAGGAAAAATCAAGCCAGCATTGAATTAAAATTCCAGTAATTAAACACAGTTAATGTAATTATTCTCTATCCATGTTAATAATTGTATCCCTTTGACATTTAAAATTAAAATATGATAGCAATTTTTTTTTGCAGGACATTGGGCCTCTTTAACTGCTTTGACACATAAGAAGTTCTGTGTCAATTTGTAAAGAGACCACCCAAATTCATAATAACTCTTATCCTGTTAAGAATCTATTTCACAAAGCTTTATAACTATGAAAAAATACTAAATAAAATTACCAAGGAAAATGGTTGACTAATTCATTAGATATGTGAGGGTTCTTCACCCCCAGCAAACAGAAGAGAGAAGAGTAAAGAATTTGAGAACTTATCAGAGACAAAAGGAGCATCTCCTTTGTTAAGGATGAATAAAGAAGGAAAACATTATTCATTTATAATACTAATTGGATAAAGTGATGCTGAATGAAAAATTCAATCATGGGCTTCTAATGTAATCTGATCTCTGACACTGTTAGGACAGAAACCTTCACAGATTGCTAAGTCACAGGAGGAAGGAAGAGTATGGAAGCAACTAAAGATATTTAATATGCCAGAAAACCCAGCTTTTGCTTTTCAAGAAAAGCAAAGTGGATTGCCTGATGAACAGTTGGCTGGTTCCTTGTTCAACTGCACTCTATTCCTACGAGGGAGGTGTCAAGATGCTGAGCAAGGCTGGTGAGGGGTAAGGAAGATTTAGGGAGGAAAACTATGAAATTGGCAAAGTGGAATCATCTTGATGATGGTCTGAACAGCAACCAGCAAGAGCAAAAAAAAGATGGAACACCAATCCAATAAGCTTTGTGGTTTAGTAGCAATGGGTCAGATTCCATTAAGTCACTTTCTTTTTCATCTGAGCTAAGGTAATCAGCTTGCCTCCATCCCTTACTGGATATTCTCTGGACTCATGGGATTCAGTCTCATGCCAATTAGAATTTGAGCACTGAGAATATTATTGGCTGAGCTTAGAATATTATCTCAAAGAGAAAAAAGCCTGCATAATATTGTTCTATCTCGATATTCCTCAATAACAGATGATCTAAACTATCATTATTCTGCCTAAAGTAATGTGAACATTAAAAATGAGCTTACATTCATGGTTGGAGACTGATTTTTGGGACCAGATGGAATTAGATACATGCTAGGCTTTCTGACTTCTCATTCCAAAATGGAAAAGAAAGATGGAGATAAAGATATAGAAAATTAAGAAATGGGAGAGGGTGAATCAGAAGCACATATTACTGAGAGTTGTGGGGAAATTCTTTTTTATAGTTACACCAGTCAATAGTCGAACAGTTTCTATTTTTTACACAATTCTGTTTCATATTTCAAATGCATCTAGTATCCAAAAAATAAACCCAGATCAAGAAATCCCCAACTCATTTTTTCAAATCCCCAACTCATTTAATAAATGTCATAAGACTTAAGTATAAAGGGTATGGTTTTTGGAATAAGCAAGTAATAGCACATAAAATAAGTGCATGGGATTATAATTTTTTCCAATTAATTCATAATCCCTTAATTCCTTTTTAATTCTTATAAATCAGCACCCAAATGAGAAATAGGCAATATGTTTCTGCAGATAATAAAATCTAGTTTGCCTTGGTTGGACTTGAAAGCTAAGATGAAGCCAAGTTAGCATTGGGAATCTCATGAAGAATTCAAATGGTAGTTTAGAAAGACAAGAAAGACAAACTGAAGGAAGGGAATCGCCATCTGCTTTTATGTGGCTTAACCAGACCACATGAATGGGCTCATGAAGGTACTGTCATTGAGACTGGATGTTATGTTTTATGTATTTAATTGTGCATGTGCATGGTTTAGGCCCAGGATACCTGCGAGACCACCTACTGCCACCGATAGCCTCCTACGTCCAGTGCGATCCCACAAAGTTGGCCTCCTCAGAGTGCTATCGGCCAGACAGTGTCGGCTAGCGACCCCCAGGGGGAGAGCCTTCTCTGTGGGAGCGCCTTCCCTCTGGAATGAGCTGCCCCCGGAGCTTCATATAATCCCTGACCTCTGGTCCTTCCGACGCGCCCTAAAAAGTTGGCTTTTCCAGCAAGCCGGCCTGGCCTGAACAAAATAAAATAAATGATATATTATTGTTAATTTTAATCAATTTTTTTTAGATGTTATTGTTGATCTCAATTGGGTTTGTTTTTTGGATACTCTTATCTTATTTTTTTTAACTTTTGTAATATGTGTTTTTTTTTTAATGTTGTACGCCGCCCTGAGTCCTTGGGAGAAGGGCGGCATATAAATCCAATAAACCGAAACCGAAACACATGCACACACACACACATACACTCATACACACAAATACAATTGGCAGGAGACTTGTCTACATTTTTAGCACCAACTTACTTACTTATATTTACTTGTGCAAATATAAATATATAATCTAACATATATGAGCACAACATCCAATATACCCTGTTTTCCTGAAAATAAGACCTCCCTGGATAATAAGCCCAATCAGGCTTTTGAATGCATGCTCTAAAATAATACCTCCCCAAAACATAAGCCTTCTCTGAAAATATTGCAACACAGCAATATTGCTGTGACCACACTCACCACCTCCTGCACCTCAAAAATAATAAGACCTCCCTGAAAATAAGGCCAAGCGCTTATTTCAGGGGTCAAAAGAAAATAAGACCCTGTCTTAGTTTCGAGGAAACACGGTACAGGTTTTATAGTTCTCTCCATACTTGAGTGTTTGGTTTTGTGTATATTAGCATTTGAGGACAATATAATGGCATCGCTTTTCATAATAATATCAATAAGCTTGGGAAACAGTTCATGCTAACAACTCATCTAGACATATGAGATGATGAACAAATACAACTGAGAGTCAGAAGTCTTTTTTTTTCTTTCAAATTGTAGTTGCTAAGAATTTCCTGAGAAATAAAAATCTTTCATGAGTACTGAAATAAGACTGCAACCTTTAAGGTCAAATGTCACTCTATATTATTATAATTGCAATTTCCCACAAAGACAAAGACAGGGTTGAGACCTGTCAATGCCTATTATGAAGTGTGAATAAATTACATCTTGTCATAAAATGATGGATTTCTCTTAAGTGTCTTCCTTTTTGCTCAGTCTGTAGTGACCCTCATTTCCCCAGCAATTAACTTTGTTCACTTTGAATATTCAGCAGTGTTGACAAGGATGACATAATAAAACTGGGTTTTATAAAAGGAAAAACATGTCACTTGAGAATCATTATTTCTACCTGAAAATGCATTGTGTAATACCAGTCCTTGACAAAGGAAGAACAAAGCATTTGGCATGGTTGTTTAAATTGTTTTGAAAAATGGAGAACTATTTGAGTTCCTATTCATCGCAACTGAAACATTTTGTTGGAAAAGCAAATTAATTTTAGCTAGATAACATCTTGAAAAAAAGTTAATATATAGATGCCATTCCAGATTCAGAGGGAAAAGTCACATAATGCATTCACAGCATGAAGGCCATTTTGAGTTGTTAAACTGTGACAGCTATTTGTTTTTCATATACCTCGGATCACCTTGTGGATGAAGTGTCTGGGTTTGTTTCCTGTTAAAACTTGATCTGCACAGTTATTATTCAACATTATACAAACTTGGAAATAGCCTTTTTAGAAGATTGCCACAGGAAAACTGCTTAAGCTAAGAATTAAAATGAAGTTGTACTACTACTGTTGCCATGCCACTGTATCATTCTGACATTTGACAATGAAAAACTTACTTTAATTCCTTGGTCAGAATTGACAAAGGAAAACCCAGCAACTCCAGCACTAGTAAAGCCTTGGGACAATATTACAACACAATTCCATTCACAGAAGATAGCTACTTGGAACAGCATCAAAATGTGACTGATGTAAAACCACCACCATAAATAGGTAAAGGTAAAGGTTCCCCACAACCACATATGTGCTAGTCGTTCCTGACTAGTGCTCATCTCCATTTCAAAGTCAAAGAGCCAGTGATGTCCAAAGACATCTCTGTGGTCATGTGACTGGCATGACTATATGCCGAAGGTGCATGGAACACTGTTACCTTCCCACTAAAGTGGTCCCTATTTTTCTACTCGCATTGTTACATGCTTTCAAACTGCTCAAACTAAGAGCCGAGGTGGCGCAGTGGTTAAATGCAGCACTGCAGGCTACTGCTAGATCAGCAGTTCAGCCGTTCAAATCTCACCGGCTCAGGGTTGACTCAGCCTTCCATCCTTCCGAGGTGGGTGAAATGAGGACCCAGATTGTTGGGGGCAATATGCTGACTCTCTGTAAACCGCTTAGAGAGGGCTGAAAGCCCTATGAAGTGGTATATAAGTCTACTGCTATTGCTATTGCTCGGTTGGCAGAAGCTGGGACAAGTAATGGGAGCTTCACTCTGTTACACAGAGCTAGGGATTCGAACTGCTGACCTTTCTGATCGACAAGCTCAGCGTCTTAGCCACTGAGCCTCTATAACATAAATAACAATACATAAAATAATTCTGATTTCCTGGCATTTGTGCAAAGATTAAAACAAGGTTTATAAAAGCACAGCGCTAATAGAAGATTAGAAAAGAGACCCACAAGTTATCTCCAGCTCTATGTGATTCTGTAGCTTTTAAGAGCAGGATGTTGCTTGAACTATTGTAGTACAAGCCATTGTTTACATTATGATCACAAGAGGATAATATTGCATAATTGCCACAACTTCACAAAGGAGAATTAGACATTTTGTGGTTTCTGTGTTATCGTAGTAGTTGTTGGCACACCAGTAGTTACCTTGTGGAAGAAGAAGGATCTGGTGAAAGTAGATTCAATAATATGACTTCATCTATCTTTGAAGATAATGTGAATGTTCCCAAAAGTTCCAACAGTATTGCCAAACTATCTTTGGAAGCTAATATAACCTGATTCAAAATTTATGTTCGGATTTAATTAAAATGCATGTCTCTATAAAGTCTATAGTTATTCTATATGAAGACTACCATTTCACAGATATACAATAAGGGAAACAATGATGTGTTTAATGTACCATAATGCAAACCTTGATTGCAGTTTAATCACAATAGAGCCTTAGGACTTATCCACACTGCATGCTGCACTATCACCAAAACAGATTGGGAACTGCCTCTGGAAGGAAGAAGAAGAGGTTTATCTCTATTAATCATCCAGCCCTGTCAAAAGCAACCTCAGTATATTTTTTCCTGTTTCCAAAAATGCACTTTTCCCTTTATGCTGCTTCAAGGTTCCTGTTCATTTAGAATACCTTGCTTCAGTTTGCTGCAAGGTAACTACAGCAGTCTTGTTGGCTACTTTGTAGGGGAAATGAAATCCTTCCCCTTCAACCAAGTCATTGCCTACTATTAGCTCTGATACAATGGTGGGATTCAAAAAAATTTTTTACTACCAGTTCTGTGGGCATGGCTTGGCTTGGTGGGCGTGGCTTGGTGGGCGTGGCAGGGGAAGGATACTGTAAAATTCCCATTTCCTCCAGATCAGCTGGGACTCAGGAGACAGAGAATTGCTGGGGGTGGGGCCAGTCAGAGGTGGTATTTGCCGGTTCTCCGAATTATTCAAAATTTCCACTACCGGTTCTCCAGAACTGGTCAGAAGCTGCTGAATACCTCTGCTCTGATACCATCCATTTAGACTTCCCTTTTTCCATGAAAGCTAAACTAGTATGTTGCTATAACTCTTGCTAAACAAACAAAAGCTTGCTACTTGAAATTCAGAAGAAAAGGGGGGAGTGAGCTTCATATTTTCTGTGCTTTTTTTTTCCAGTGAGAACTAATTTACCATTTTTTTTCAGTCACCTGCACTTGAAAGTTGCATATTGAAAGAATCCGAATTCCAGAAATAAAGAAAGGTGAGGTGAAACTAAGGAGAATGGCAGATGCAGTGCTACAAATATGGTGAGCTTTATTACTAAATCTTGATCAATGGGATTGAGGTTGGTTTTTTTTCTATATTATTTTCATATCCTAATTTTTCTTTTAATTCACATGGAGTATTCAAATATATTTTCCAATGTAGAAAACAACATTATCATAAAATCTGTTCTTCATAATTAAGTCTAGTAGAAACTAAATTTGTTTGTGGTTTAGTGTATTAATTTTCACATTATTCTCTTTCTGCATTAACAAGGATAATAAGTAGATGAGTACGCATTCTCTTTTCTTTTCTTTTTTCATCAATGCATCTGAGAAAAGTAAACATCCAACATACAAAACTATACTTCTTAGAGAGCCTGGATAGTATAGTGGTTACAGTATTGAGCTAAGACCCAGAGGAATTTGGCTTCAAGTCCAAGGAAGTTTATTTGGATGACTCTGGGACAATCCTTACCTTGAGGTCCGATTAGGGGTGGGCTTCTGAGGGTTCAGGAGCACCTCTAGCTAAGATTCTGTGCAGTTCGGAGAACCCCGAAATCCCACTCCTGGCTGGCCCACCCACCCCACTCTGCCCCTCCCAGGCATCCCCACACGGCCTGTTTTGGATGCAGGTAAGTGCAGGGCGTGCGTGAATTCCTGGGTGAAATATAGGGTACCTAACAAATTTCATCCCCTTGCACTCTCAGCAATGCCATCTGTTTCCTTCTTTCCTCTATACGCATGGTGAAATCAAAGTTGTCTTGCATTTTTATCCTCACCATGATCAAAATCCATTGAAGTCGGGTGGCCAATAAATTTAAATAAGTAAACAAACATCATTAATATTATACTTTTGTCACCTGATAAAAATGCTACATTCTTTTTTCTTTTGCTTTTTTTCTTCTATTTTGTACTTTCTAGGAAAAAGGGAGAAAAACAAAGGCACATTTTTCTTCAGGAATAGGATATAGTATCATGTCTTCATGTGACAGGCAAAGACTAAAGCCATAGGAGTTCTGAATTAAAAGAGATAGCAAATTAGCAAACAAAAAAAAGAGCTTTAAAAGAAGAAGGTAAATCTTATGTTTCTCCAAAAGACTGTCCTTCACTTTGGAAACTTGAGTTTTGGAGTTTGAAATAATTTTATTTTTGTATTAATTATAATTATTAATTATAATTTTTATTTATATTAGGTAATATAGCTTTATATTACAGGTTTGTTTTTGTTTGGCAGGAGTATGTTGTTTGAGTTGGTAAATTAAACATGTTGTCAACCAAAACGCTTAATTTTAGACAAAATCTGTATAAAACAAAGAGATTTTCAAAAGCCTGCAAACAAAAGCACCAAAAAGAGCCTGTGACACTTACAATTTAGCAGAAAGATTGTAAACAGCTATGTTTGCACCTCTGTGACATTTATGTTTAATGTAACTAATTTGTAAAAATAACAAAATTGTCCATAAAACTTCATACTCTATTTTAATGGAAGAAACTTCTTGCTTCTGTAAGTAGCCAGTCCTCTGGGTATTTAGAAACCCTTATAAAGAAGCAAGATATGGAGACAACATTCCAACAAGAGCCGTGGTTAGAATGCAACACTGCAGCCTACTTCTGCTGAGTGCTAGCTGCCAGCAGTTCGAATCTCATAGCCTCAAGGTTGACTCAGCCTTCCATCCTTCTGAGGTCGGTAAAATGAGGAACCAGATTGTTGGGGGCAATATGCAGACTCTGTAAACTGCTTAGAAAGGGCTGTAAAAGCACTGTGAAGTGGTATGTATGTCTAAATGCTACTGCTATTTCTTTCTGAGCATCTCTCCCTACAGACCCAAGGAACTGGTTTTCACTGAATTCTTTTCTCTAGAGCTTCCCTGGGAAAGACACATTAAATTCCTGAAAGGCAACATAAATTTCTTCAGCCTTGCTACAGTAGTAGTACTAAAAGATTAATTTCTAAAACTGATCTAGTTGTTTTTCAGAAGTAGAAGGGGAAACCAAACATAATATTTCCATATATCTTTTTATTCTACATGCACACACACACCACACCACGCACACTTAAATTTAATATGTATTTGCTAGGTTGCAGATACTGCAGATACATGGCACTAGTAGTAAGCTTTGTTGAGACAGGTTATGTGAATGGCAATTCCTATTGTGTTTTTCTTCCTTTCTACTCCAGTATGTCAGGGAGGAGTCAACCTGAGTCTATTCTGTATCCTTTCCCAGGAATGTTTCTGCCCTTCTTGTTTTTATTACAGCTTACATTACAAATATTTTCCTCAAGGTTATCTCCATGACTCTGTAGAGGTTCATATGCAACAAACTGAAGCATTCCAGCCCAACCGGACAGAACCACTTGAATTCCTAGGGAGGAAAAGTGAACTTTTGAACTAAAGCAGAAAAACATGGAAGTTGTTTAAAGGTGAGACAAAAGATTGCTAGAAGACAACTTTGTCCATTTCAGCCTTCCATAAATGGTTGCCTCCAGATCGCAGAGCAATAGGTCAGTCCAGATGAGATCAAAATCAGCTTCCATTGGTATACTCTACACCAGTATTAACTAACAAAGGCTGATTCAGTTAAATAATAACTTGGCTAAGACAGAAATGAAACCCAGAATACAGAAAGTTATTTCCCCCCAAAAATCATGGCATTCTCATCCAAAAGTCAATTAAACTGAAAGCTGTACAAAACAAAATAAGCAACAGAACAAGAAGTAATTTTGCATCCTGCATCTCCAAAATAGATGTCTGCCCTTTGAAGTGTTGTTTTATTATTGCTTATTGTTTTTCGGTTTGCTGCAATTTATGCAGTTGACAGCTGATGTCTTGTGCTGGCCTTCTGTTGCTCCTATGTTATAACAATAAAGAGCAGTTGTTTTAGGCATGGATGTGCTGGCACCTTTTTAGCGCTCTCAATGAATCAGAATAGAGCTGGAACGGACCTTGCAGGTTTTCTAGTCCAACTCCCTGTTCAAGCAGGAAACCTATACCATTTCTGACAAGTGGCTGTCCAGTCTCTTAAAAACTTCCAGTAATGAATGTCTGAAGGCAAGCTGTTCCACTGGTTAATTGTTCTCACTGTTAGGAAGTTTTTTAATTCCACATTGCTTCTCTCCTTGATTAGTTTCTATCCATTGTTTCTTGTCTCTGGTGCTTTGGAAAATAAGTTGACCCCATCCTCTTTGTGGCAACTTCTCAAATAATGGATATTGTTATTATGTTCCCCCTCCCAGTCCTTCTCTTCTCTAGACAGTTATTTTCACTTTTTGTAAAGTCTCAACATCTTTTTTGTAATTGGTGACCAAAACTGCATGCTGTATTCCAGGTGTTGACTTACTAAGGCTTCATAAAGCAGTAATAATAATTCCACGTCTATGCCTCTGTTTATACAGCAAATAATTGTATTAGCTTTTTTGGCTGCTGCCTCATACTGCTGGCTCATATTTAAGTGATTGTCCACTAGGTCCCTCTCACATTTACTGTTTTTGATCCAGGTTTCACCTAACCAATGTTCCCTCTAAGCTGCGCGGCTGTGCGGCCGCGCACATTAAAAGACAATGTCGCGCAGCAGTTTCCAACTGCCACAGTGATTTTTTTGTTTTAAACATGCCTCCCTTAACAAAACCCCAGTCAATGGGATCAAGGCTTTGATGAGGTTGAGTTCCCCTTTGGAGACTGGCATGGAGAAATGAACCGCCGTCCCCTTTAATTAGCACACTGAAAAGCAAATTAAACTCACCCCTTGTTCCCTCACTCACACTATTTAAAAAGGGGGCTTTGGGAGAGAAGCTGAAAATGCAGCCGAGATGGGAGGGAAAGGTGGCGCCTTGCAGTGAAGGGCTTCAGAAAAGGCAGCGAAGCGGGTTAAAGGGGCTGATTAAAATGGTCCCGTTTTTGGATTCTGTCCTGCCGTTAAGGTTGAGTTCCCCTTTGGAGACTGGCATGGAGAAATGAACCGCCGTCCCCTTTAATTAGCACACTGAAAAGCAAATTAAACTCACCCCTTGTTCCCTCACTCACACTATTTAAAAAGGGGGC
Organism: Thamnophis elegans; assembly: GCF_009769535.1. NCBI lineage: Eukaryota > Metazoa > Chordata > Lepidosauria > Squamata > Natricidae > Thamnophis > Thamnophis elegans. The sequence goes on from NC_045541.1 coordinate 125,757,073, forward strand.
TTTGGGAGAGAAGCTGAAAATGCAGCCGAGATGGGAGGGAAAGGTGGCGCCTTGCAGTGAAGGGCTTCAGAAAAGGCAGCGAAGCGGGTTAAAGGGGCTGATTAAAATGGTCCCGTTTTTGGATTCTGACCTCCCGTTAAAAAGCCTTTATTGGGCATTTCCAGGCTGAAGCCGAGGTGAAAAAAGAGAGACAGAGATAAAGTGCCCCTTTTCCTATTCCTCCTTTTAGAACTGCTTTTACCTTTGGCCGCCAGAGAGGAAGTCAGTTCCAAGAACTCAAAGGTAATTTTGGGAACAATACAATCTGTTACTAAATGACTCACAGCCTGAACAGGCTGGGTTTGATTCGGATTTCCACCAGCCCTCACAAACTCACAGGGTTACTCGCTTATTCCTCCCTGCTTGCCTAAAAGTGTCCAATCTGAAGACTTTCCCGTTTTTTTAACCCGAATCGCGGTTGCCCTTCAGCTTCTAGGAGACCGAAGCCCCTTCCCTCCTTTGATAAGACAGAAGTGCTAGATAGAAAAGAAGACTCTATTTGAAGTTGGCAGAATTCAAACCTCCTCCTTAATTAACTGAGCTCGTTCATCGCTCTCCCTCCCTCCCCCTTTGATTATTTTTAATTATAGTAGAATAATCCCCTCCTCCACCTTTAAAGGGATTTCTCTCCCGCCCTCCTAAATTAACCTGGAGCCTCAGAGAGATCAAACGAAAGATGGCAGAAAGTGGGTGGAAGACAAATTTTTAAAAAAGGCTGGCTTAGTTGTTATTGTGTTTAAGCTGTGGGGATTAATAGTAAGAACTTGAACCCTCGAATTTCTAAGTACTGTCACCATCATTTTCTTGTGTAAAATGTCCTGTAATGTGCACCACAGAGAGAAGATGTGGGGACTCAGGAATTGAGTACAGGTATGATAACATACATAAACACACCTGAAAGCAGCCTGGATGGGTAAATATTCCATTCTCTGCAAGAACAGAACACATTCACTCTATTATGTGTTTTACCCACAATATGTAGATGTGAAGTATTTTAATATTGCAGACTTGCAGTATTATAAGTGATACTGATTTATATAACACTTTTAATTAAGTGGGTACCTTGAATAAACATAGCTTTGAGATTCAAATAACACTGATTTCGTTGTTGTCTTGGGTAACATCTATGAAAAAATTCAGGTGCTCAGGCATGAAAATGTGCCACTCAAACACTATACTTTTCTACGCACATTGAAAAAAAATTAGAGGGAACATTGCACCTAACCTGCATTTGTACCTTTGGTTTTTCCTGCCTAAGTGTAAAACTTTGCTTTTATCCACATTAAATTTCATGCTGTTGGATAAGGCCTATTGTTCACGTCTGTCAAGGTCTTTTTATATCCTGAGTTTGTCTTCTGGGTTGTTGGTTATTCCTGCCATCTTAGTGTTATCTGCAAATTTGATGAGTTCCTCTTCTATTCCCTCATCTAAGTCATTTATGAAGATATTGAAGAGTACTGGCTCTAAGACCAAACCTTGTGGAACCCCACTGGTTACTTTCGTCTATGTAAATGTAGTACTATTAAGGACAACTCGTTGAGTATGGTTTTAAGCCAGCTACAGATCCATCTGGTGGTCATCAAATCAGTGTTTAGAAAAACATAAAACAAAATACAGTGTTTGGCAACCAAAGGAGTTTTCCCGAGAGCTGAAAATCAGTATGAAATCTGATTCTGTTATTAAGTGGTATTGGTCACAAATAATCTCCAGATTGGAAACTTGAACAGATCTAGTATTAAAATGGTTGCTTCTGAACACTTGAAAAGAAAGCATTTTTGTTTATATTATATAGCTGGTAATATCTCTCAATTGCAAAATTTGAGATTTCTTAGAAGAAATTATTAACTTCTGACTCTGTGCTTGTACAGTACATACCACTGATCTTTTTCCTAATAGCCCTTGGGTTATGCTTAGCCACAAATTGCCAGAGGGAACAGAAACACCTGTGGCTCACTGTTCTAGGCTAGGACATCTGCTGAAAGAACTGTACACAAGTGGAGAGAGAAGCCCCTGCTGTTATCACAGGCATCAGGAAGTTCCACAACTATATTTACGGACATGCCTTTAGAATCCCTATTGATCACAAGGCCCTTTGGGGAATCTTCTCTAATCCCAACCCCCTACCCTTAATGCCACAACTTAGAATGCATCTATGAATATTTGTTTATTGCTTATAATTATACATTTAATTATATAATTAAAAGCAGAAATAACAATAGTTAATACCAAAACTATGGGTTGTCTGCCACGTTAGAATTTGTTACGTTACCATTGTTTGAATTTTTCTCCCAGCCCTACTCATGCAGGCTATGAAATTGTAGGATCCATTGTCCAGGTTCCCAAATTAATTCTTGCTTTAAAGGCATACGGAAGGGTTGTCCAGACCAGGATCTGCCAAAACAGATTAAGAAAATAACCATTTTGAGCTGTTTGCCTATAAATGGTGTCATTTGATGGAGATCAGATTGTTCCAAAAGGAGATTGCTCAATATTTAGCCACGTTACACGCAGTAACTCCAGAATGGCTTGGCTAGAAAAGTTGTGTTTTGTGGCTTGGAATTTACTTGTACATTACAACACCACATGAAAGGCTATTTAACCCAATCCCCTAGGCATCCCCTTTTTCTAGGAAGTGATCATACTGATCTTGTAAAGACATTTTTAAGAAAAGATATTTATAATGGCACTCCTGCTTCACATGGTTGATTTTAGTGCCCTCACTACCATCCCATCAGTGGTGGATTCAGATCCCGGTGCAACCAGTACAATGCAACAGGGCTGGGCATCCACCACATAAACGCAAGCAGTGCATGTGCACAGGTGTGCAGAGCGCGCATGCATACTCACCACCTGTGACACTCTGCAACGCCTCCATGACACTCCACCTGTTCGGCGGAGCCTTGCGCAGGTGCTGTACGCTCAATGCATGTGCGCAGAAGCCCCAAAAAGCTCAAATACTGGTAAAGAACATAGGCGGATGGGTGGGCCCTCCGGAGCACCATATCGGAACGGTACCTGGTGCTTCCGGCAGGCACCGGTATGCCTGTACCGGGGCATACTCCCATAACCCACCACTACATCCCATTGAACAATTAAAGCACGACATCATTTGCAGGTAGTCCTTAATTTACAACCATTCATTTAGCAACCATGCAAATATACAATAGCACTAAAAAAGTGACTTATCACCAGTCGTCAAATGAGCAACCCCACCATCACATGATCTAAGTTTGGATACTTGGCAATCAGCATGTATTTAAATAGTTGCAATTTAAAGTTCATGTCATCATCATTTCCCAACTGGCTTCCAACAAGCAAAGTCAATGCGGGAGACCAGATTCACTTAATGACAACATAATTCACTTAAGAAGCACAGTGATTCGCTTATAATGGGTGACTATAGGTGTCAAACTTGGTGTCATTTTATCATCACTTGACGTATCACAACTTTTCCCTTTGCTAAATGGGGGTGGGCGTGGCCAGCACATGACACATCTGGCCTTCAGGCTGCAACTTTGATACTCCCCCAGATAGACAGTATGTAGCTTTATAAAGAGTAAACAGTAGGTTACCTAAAGCAAAAGATCTCCAATGGTAATATGTGACTACTGAATGTAGAGAAAAGCAAAAGAAAGAAGACATACTTTTGAATCCCGGATTTTGAAATAGTTAATGAAACAAACAAAATGTTAAAAAGTTATAGAATCAGAATAGAGTTGGAAGGGGCCTTGGAGGTCTTCTAGTCCAGTCCTCTGCTCAAGCAGGAGATCCTATACCATTTCAAACAAGTGGCTGTCCAGTCTCTTCTTAAAAATGCCCAGTGATGAAGCACCCACAACGTCTGAAGGTAAGTTAATTGTGTTATGATATTTATGTACTTACTTACCAAGCACATCTAAATTATAAAGTAACCAAAATATCTTTACAATCCCCAACTTGTAAATCACTCCTAATGTTTGGAAATTGAAAATTGAAAAATGTGACACTCCTTTCGGTCTGCAAGAAGAACCAATCTATCCTGGATCAAATACTCCAGTGAACAGCAAATAAAAAAACTCATATTGTTTGGAAATGTAAGCAGATGAAATACTCTGATACTTGTCAAAGCTGAAGTTAACCTTTCATAACACTTTGAAGACCTGGCTGATTCTCCAGGATTTTGGTCCAGAAGGTTAGGCAAGCTGTGTGGTTGATATGCTTTTTATGATTAGGATGTATTATTTACCTTGGGAATCATGGCCTATTGTTTTCATCAGTTTTTAATCTTTATATACTGCACAGGGTCACCGCTATGTGATGAGTGACCACAAAAACTATTGGAATTAATAGGAAAGAAAAGACAATGGATAATGTGGATGGAGGAATCTAGGTGTTTGCAGAAATATTTAGTAAGAACATTAATAGAAACAGCTTGACATGGTATGGCTCATGTAATCACCCCAATTGAACCCACACTCTGAATCTTAAGTAATTAGGCACTGAGTAACCTGTGCACTAGAACAGGATGTTTTTGAGATGGTAAATCTAATTCTTCCTTTAATCTAGGTTTGGTTTTATTATTTATTAATTTTGATACAGTATGGTATTTAAACAGAAGAGGGGAGATAATATTGTGTCACTAGTATTACATAAAGATAATATAAATGTCAGCAAGAGAATAAAACTCTTCACCTGGATGTTAATCAGATGAGAGTAAGATGTTCAGTGAAAATGTCATCAGCTGGAAACCCTGGAGAGTCACAATCAATGAGCACAGAGAGAGCTGAAGTGAGTGTACCATTGTAGTCATTGAAACAAGATTTTGTGGGCCCCTAAATGCAGAATTCAATCACTAGCAATTCCAACACTTAGTATACATTCAAACTAAATAGCCGATTAACATGCAAGCTAAGAGAAAAACAAGGTATCTAGTCGAGATTTCTATTTTTTTCAACATGGTGATAGATAAACTTCAATTGAAATTTAGCCCCATCAGGAAACAACTGGAAGGCTGTCTAAACACCATGTGTATGTAATTATTTTGCCTGCTCCACAAACAAGTTTAATTGGAATCTTAAACCAGCAAGGGGCAAAAGTTCAGTTCATTAAAGGCTAACTATCTGAAAAGAGATTTAGAAAATATATGTATATATCATATGATCCAGAAGTATCATCCAACCTCTGTCTGAGAATACCACCACTACACATTCACCACCAAAGAAAAAATGGCTCATTATTTTACTCTTAAAGCATACACTAGGCCACTGCAAGCTTTGAAGGCGCTGATCATCAATTATTTCTCTAATTGTTTGGTCTGTTAATATGTCTCAGGCTAAAAGGGAAAATTCACTGATGCAAAAAAGAGAAATACAAATAATTACTACCACAGAGAGAGATGTGATTTTGTACCCTAGTATTTATCTTTTGTTTTTTTTTATGCTTATGACTTGAAGTCATTTGTATTCACATACAATCTTAAAAGCATAATACACAACAGTTGAAAAAACATTGTATGTACATTTCACTCATTCCAGAAGTCCAGAAATATCTCAGTTCTGAATGTCCTGCCAAATGAGATTTTTATTCAGTCCATTTACTGTAGTCATAGATATAGTTATTTGTCTATTTAACTTTAAATATGCTTTTAATTTAAAAAAAAAATCCTTCAAAAACGATATTTCTTGGCTATGTCTGCTGCCCTGGAACAACAATATAAAAGTTAAATGTTCAGTTATGGCATTTGCTTTTTTAAAAGAAATATTGTGTTTCAGTCATCTTGTTTATTTCATCCCATTCCAGGAAATGGAAACAAATTTTGCTTATATCCAGAGGGCCAAACAATGAGTGTCTGGACTGAATCTACTACATTAGGAATCACTTTGCTTATATCCTTTCCTCTAACACCTCAGTATTGGTGGCAAAAGAAGGACATAGGTGACAGTGGTAACTGGTTTAATGTTACCACTAATTGCTGTCACCTAAGTCGATTCGGACAGCACACTCCTGATGTCTATTTTGGACTTCATGTTTAAAAGAATTTATTCCATCCAATATCTTTGAATTACTGCATCAAGACTTTTCGTACTGCCATCTTGGATTTTTCTGCTATGTATATCCTATAACCGTAATGGCGAAGCTATGGCACACCAGAGGTGGCATGCAGAGCCCTCTCTCTGGGCATGTGTACCATCGCCAGCATCTCTTCTGGTTTCCGGCATACATGTTATATTAGTTAGTATTATTACTTACATGTATTGCCAAAGGTAAGTACAAAGCTGCCCAGTTATGATTGATTTTTCAAGTAGCTCTTGAAGATGGAAGGTCTTAGAAGTGAAAAAGTATTTTCTAAAAACCTATAAAGGTGTTTTCCATTAGTCTGTATTAATAGTGACATATATCTAACAATTTGAACATTATGGGTATTGCCATAAAGCTAGCACACAAAATAAATAGAATGGCAAGTTTGTGTGAATTTTTGGAAGGAAATGAAGGATAACTAGCTACATTTATGAAACAATGAAGTAACTTCAAAATACTTCAATCAAAAAAGTATCTTCAGGCATATATAATATTGAGTTAAGTAGAGGTTATGGACAAATTGTTCTAATGAGTATAACTCAAAAGGCATTTTCTATTCACTGCTTGCATTGTATTAGATAGAATGATCCTTTATGTTTTTATGACAGTCCTCTAAAAGATGTGCTTTTTAGAAAGATAACTAGGATTGAATAAGATTTAGCAAAATTGGGAGAAATCAGGTTGTAGATTTCATTAAAATTCCCATACCTTTCCCTCCCTAATCTGAGCATAATTAACAAAATCACCTTGTTTAATTTCACAAGAAGCTGTTTTGAAGATTTATGTCTTTCGAAAATAAGGACCAAGAGGTCAGAGGGAAGCACAGAGCAGCAGATAATTTAAAAGAAATATGCAATTACTGAGTTTAGCTTTTCTAATGTGCAAGGATTTTTATATGCTTATATTGAAAAAGAGAAGAAGGGAGCCAATTTGATGTGTGGGAAAACAAATACTGGAATCTTAAATCTTTATTTCATTTATAAATAGGCTTACATATATTGTCACCCTATTTTTAAGAAGAGAGATGAATGAATTTATGGATGGATGGATGGATGGATGGATGGATGGATGGATGGATGGATGGGTGGGTGGGTGGGTGGGTGTATGCATGAGTAGGATAGATATCAAAAAACCAATATCCTTAAAGTTTTTTTGAATTACAAAGATGACAAAAGGTTTGTTTTGTAACATGATAAATACATTCAGTGGGATGTAGCTTCTGTTGGAGCAAGGACTGATTACCGTACATAGCAAAGTGAACTTTGAAATTTCATTTTAACCTATTGTACCTGGGAGGGGGGGGCTTAAGAAGAATCATAATAACACTTCTCTGCAGTTTATTACTACACTTTATAAATAAACAGTTCAGAGGGCAAACATAATTTGCAAACCAGTTGGCAGTGTGCAATGTTCAAAATATTAGGTCTCCTAAATGGACTTTCTTGTTTTAATGATGGAGTTATTCTGGCTCTGTTCGATCACAACAATCAGAAAGACAAGGTTGAGATAGAGCAATATTTCCACTGAGCTTCAGGTTCAACCAGAAATGTGAGTATAACTGGAAAAAATGGATTGACTATATACAAAATAAATACGGGACCAAGAAATTCCAGTTAGCCTATGCTTAAGATCAGAAATTATTTAAATTGTTTAAAGTTTGTTCAGCAAGAAGAAGCTAAGGTCAATGTAGAATGTCATTAATTTCTTTATTTCTTTTTTTTCAATAGATTTTAGACCGTGTTTGTTAAAAATCCATACCGTGTACGGGTTCTGGGAAGTCGGGGTGGGGGAAGGAGGAGGGGGGTTGGGGGGAGGGTGGAGGGAGGGAGGGGTATACATTAGGCTAGACAAGAATTTGGTGGTAAACTAGAACTATTTTGACACACACAAAATTGTACTTCGATATCTTACTGATTGAGGAATGATGAAATGTTTGTTTTAAAAGAAATAAAACTTTTGAACCAGAAATGTGAGTAGAGGACTAGCTTATCAAACTAGGAAATATTGACTTTCTATAGTTTAAGCTGATTTAATAGTTAACCACAGTTAAATTATAGATGGCATCACCTTTATTATAGGCTGATTATACATTAAACAGTAGCAACCAGAAGCCAGGATTTCTGGAGACCTAGTTACTATGTGTTGGGGTACAACACAAGAGTAAGCAATTTTGCAAGGCAATACCAATATTAAACTTTGGGCTCACTTTGCCCAAAAGCATCCCACTCTGTTTCCCAACATATCTCACTCTATTCATTACCATCCAAAGAGCGCCATCAGTTCCTTCCTTCCCAGCCCTCACAATTTTCCCAAGCCTAGCTGTTCCACTCTCATGCCAAAGAGCTCCAACATACCAACTACAGAGATTGGCATATGTCTTTCACTCAGCATTCTTAACTCAGATATCAGTTACTCCACTGTCTCTTCCACAACTTCAGATCAACTTCAATCAACATGTAATCCACTCTATCATATAGGCACCATATAATGCGCACTCTCACGTAGGTGGAGGAAACCCCTACCAACTGATAGGCAGGGAACCTAAGATCTGCTCCCACTACATTGTCTCTCACTCAAGCAGCAGCAGCAGCCCAGAAAAACAGCCCCAAGCAACTCCCACCAAAACTCCTCAATTCAAAGTTCTAAAGGCCATCACCCACAAGCACAACTCTGCCTCCAGATGGCAGAGGATAGAAGATTGGGGAGATGGCTAAAATAAATGTTCAGAGGCCTACTTGCTGAAGCAGTCCACCAAGATAGAGGAAACTACTGGAAGAGCTATGACTTGCAAAAACAGCACCGTTCAATGTGATCCCATAGCAGCCAGAGGATCCATTTAAAAGCTCCTTCCCAGTGCCATCACATTAAAAGCTGGAAATCAGCTCTTTTCCAAATGTCACATAAAGCTGTTTATTCAATCCTGCTGCTGCTCAAAGACCCAATTGCAACACAGATCTTAATGCCATTATCATCTCTGCTGCTGGGAAAAACTCTCCAGATCCATTGTTGCTGGTGTGTGTGTGTGTGTGTGTGTGTGTCTGTGTCTGTGTGTGTGTCTGTGTCTGTGTCTGTGTGTGTGTCTGTTTGTGATGTATATCTGATAGCTAGAATTTGGAGTGATCAAAAGTTTATTAGTTTATTCAAATATAACAAAATATAAAAATAAAAGAGAAAGTAATAGATAAACAAGGGAGGGGAAAGGGAAGAGAAAAAAGTGTAGGACAGAGGAGTGAAAAGGCATTGACTTCTGACTCCTTTTGGTGCAGTAGAATAAGGTGATAGCATAAAACCTCAACTTTTCACTTGTATATAATAGTATATACTAGCCATTTCTGTAACAACAAATCTATCTAATCAGCGAAACCCAAAATCAGACTTTTATTTTTTTCCACCTCAACTACACAGTCCCAAAGTGGTTTCTAAGTAGAAACAAAATTAGTTGTGTTCCATTGTCACTAAACAACTGATCAGCAGCATGCCTGCAAAATTCAGGTTCCCCCTAAATTACATTGTTGCCATACTTTTATTTTGGAAATCCCCAAATGCAGAACAGCTAACTTTGCATGGTATATTCTAAAATTGCGAAAATTATTTGTTTGGGAATATTTCTATTGTGATCGCCATCGGTTTAATTTCTTTGGCATATTTTTCAAACTACCAAATTCAACTGCCACTGTTGTTGACAAATTTTGATTTGATCTGATTGTTTTTACTCAGCTTCAGAATATAACTTCAAAGCCAATCCACAATAAAAATACAAAGCAGATGATGAGAGAAGCCGAAGGCTGGGAAAACAATAAGACATAAATGCAACCTATTTGCATTTAATTCTGCACACATGGAATTACACAGCACTTTAAATGCTTTGCATGATTGCATTTGGTTTATTTCAGTGTGCAACTGTCAAAGGCCCAAACATTCTAATTGACTGTTTAAAGTTTTCTCTGATGTGACTACTTCTATGTAAATAATATATATGATTATGATGAACCTGCGCAACCCTGTTGGTAATAACATGTTTTCTCTTTGAAGCTTTGAGAATTTAATTCAAAATCATGATGGACTTCTGCTATCATGACGACCTCTCTCTAATAGCAAATTCAATAACTTTTTCCCAACAGAAATGGATCCATAAACAGGCAGTGTAAAAAGAAAAAAGGCACCAAATAGGCCAGTAAATATTAATACCTATGGAAAAAGAAACTACGTTGAAAAAGAAATGTGGAAAATAGAAATAAATTGCTCAAACAACTAACAACCTATAGTAAAGAAAACCTAATAGGTTAAATAGGTGATTGATTCAGATGACTGGTATGTTGTGTGTTGTTATAATGGTAGTATGTTATAAAAGGAAGACAGATATAAAATGTTGCTTCTGGCAAAAAAAATACATTACTGAGGTCTCTGAGGAGGTTTATTATGAAAACCATCATGTGGATTTTTTGCTCTCCAAGGACTGGACACACCGCAGCACAGCAAATCTGTGCAAAACACTTTATTACAACACATACCTTCCCCAAGGATATTTCTCTGGGTCAACTCCACCTTTCTAGGTTTGCAAAGTGATGTAGTAAGATAAATATGCCTTCAACACTCAGTCCTTAATACGTATTGTTCTAATACTCAGTTGAAAGCATCAAGGTGTTTAACGTAACACGCAGCCTTCGCCTTTTTCAAAAGTTTTTGCACTAGTTATGCTGAGCTGCTTTAAGTGTGGGTATTCCTCTTCTAGTTGCTACTGGGATTCCACCAGGATCTATTGTTCACCATAGTTTGTGGTCCTAGTAGTTGAAAGAAAGTCATCTTGTTAGTTGTAACAGCTGCCAATCTCCAGATGTCACCTTGACTTCCTCCTCTGTAGGCCATTTGCTTTCACCTTTCTTGCTAGGCACCAGTGGTGGGATTCAAGTGATTTAACAACCGGTTCTCTGCCCTAATGATTTCTTCCAACAACCAGTTTGCCAAACTGCTCGGAAAGTTAACAACCGGTTCTCCTGAAGTGGTGCGAACTGGCTGAATCCCACTGCTATGCACCCACCCACTTTACACTCTCTTAGTACTTATTTTTATAAACTCAAAAGATTGGGTGGAAGCTGCATCTGGACATCAACATGTCCTTGAAAACACTAGAATGTGACTAAATTAGTCAGGCAGCTGCAAAACCAGGTTGAATGCCTGCAAATGGAATTCTTCTGAGGGAGTGGATGAATGCATGAGGGAAGGACAGGGCACTGCATGGCTGCAGATGCTTTTGAAAAGAACAGACATGGGACCCCAACTTTACTGAACACACCAATGGTGAGGATTCCTTAATAGGACTCTTATTCCCTGGAAGATTTGTGCCTGAAGCAGTAATTATATAAGCTAGCAAAATACATCTCAAAACAGTATGCAACATCAGTAAAGGGAGTCTTGAGAAAAACAGGGAATCTCATCTTTTGCAGAACAATTTTTAGTGTTTATTAATGTGAAGGAATAGATTTAATCTTCAACTTCCTCTATGACAGTAGTTACTACTCTGGAAAAAAAACCCTACGCTGCATTTTTACCAAACTCATTCAGTTTGAAGGTAAGAATTTGATTACTCTCCACCCCATTAAAAAAGATAAATTGTCAACGATGTGATAGGTGTGCCATACAAGTTGACTAAAGTGTATCTGAAGAATCCTGATGTCTACTGAATTGTCATCTGTAGACTCACCATTTTATGACTTTCACATCCAAGGAGAAATAACCTGAGGAAAAACACAAGGGTTTTTTTCCCCATCATCATTTTCCTTCCATCATCATCCTCAAGTTTAAACTTTTTTTAAACTGTTGGGGAAAGAAAGGGAAGAGAAATAGTTTCGTATCTACTGATATCATGGTACTTCTGATCAAGTCCTTCTACTTGAAGAGAACAATTTATCTCTCTCATCTAGTAAGCCAAATTTATTGTGTGAAGTCATGGATGGAGTAAAATCACTTTGCCTTTTCAAACCTTACAACGCAGGAGTCTGATTTTGGGCTTGTATTGTTTCAAGCCCATGGCAAAGAACTGCCAGGAGAAGAAGGGGCAAAACAGCAGCACAAGACTGGAAAACGTCAAGACTAAACTCCTTTGCAGTAATGGCTTCTCAGTGCATTTGGGAAACCTGTACTGTCATATGCTATCTGAGTTATTTCCAATCATTTTGCCTTAAAAAGATACACCCTCACTCAGAAATCAGTAGAGTGCTGGAAATAATACTTTTTCATCCCAGTCATTTTCCTACTTTTCTGACTATCAAACTGTCCCTTGACTACATGCTGTAGTTGATTTTCTCAACTTAGGGTATCAATTTTGTATTTTTTTAAAAAAATCCTGAGATCATCTTTAACCATCCTTGTCTTTCTACAAGTGACATGTGGACATCTCTCACCTCAGTTCATCTGCTGGACAGAACAGCTAGCCAATATGACCTATACAAAAGTGGCTTCAATGAAACACAGGCAAAAATGAGAGAAAATGTTTCTCTAGAGTTGGAGAAATGGCAGTTGTCACCAAAGATTAATGTTGCCTTATGGTGGCTCTACCTGATTTGAATCTGTTTCCACATTTATTTTCATGAATGTGGTGACTTTTGTTTATTCTCTAGAAATATTTTGGGAATCTGTATAACTAACAAAAACAGCCAGAACTGAACATTTCTCTTTCCCAGAGGTTCATCACTTACTTAAAATTATCAATACCTTATTCCAGATGTACCTTAAAATTAAAGCCTTTCACAACAAATAAAAGGCAGGCACTCCAACAGTTTAGTTCAACAGACCCAGGAAATATGACTCAATGGAAAAAGAAATCATTAAGTTCATTCATGACAATGTAGGACCAGACATGTTCTGGATTTTTTTTTCAATCTATTCCAGTAACTAAGGTAACTCTGACCTACCATGCAAATAAAGATATAGTTCTTATGTTTCTATTTTATTTCTTTAGTAACAATGCCTTAAATGACAAATGCTTAGCTAATATTTCAGTTCAGCTAGACAAGCAGCAAAAGTAAAATAAGTCATGTTTCAATGCCATCATTGGTAGAATTCCTGAAGAATGTGTGAATATCAGAGATAAGGATGTTGGTGTTAATGAATGTCTGTGTTCATGAGTGTCTGTCTATACTCCTGCACTTGCAAGGATGTTAAAAAAGAGGTCATAATGGGACAGACTGGATTTGTTTGTTACTATAAGCAACTTTGGCATTGGCATATCACCATCCATGATGGCTTCATAATTTTCTCAAAAACAGGGATGATCAAACTCTGTATCACTCCTATTCCATAACAGTAGCAAGGGAAAGGATGGCAGGAAGAGATAAATAGCAGATTAACAGTACTACCAGGCCTTATGCCCCTATTTAGCTGGATTTTCCACTAACAACATGTCAAAACTCCTATATTATATGGAGGGAAATCAGAGCATGCAATCCTTAATTTAAAGTATGCAACCTTCTTCTCCAAGGAAAATTGAATCCTTTGTTAAAGGCATTGTATTTCCATTACTGCTGGCTAAATTTTGTCCTCAGTATGAATGCTAGAGCAAGCCCTCCAAAGAAGAAAGATGAATCACATAGCATGGGACGAGCATGTACCTCTGGACTTCAGTATATAGGTGCTCAAAGTCATTATATAGATATTTTTCCCAAAAAATTGTAAATCATCTGTGAGCCAGGATTATTCTACTAATTACAGCAAGAAGCTGTGCTCATTAGCTGTTCTCATCTGGCTCACTGCACGCGCTAAATAGTCCGTAAATGAGCCAGCAATTATTATTGTATTACCACTACCAACTACTGCTCATATCAAAATATCTGCACCAAACGTTGTGCTGTTGATATTCTCAAGTTAGGTATTTCAAAACATATTGAAGCAGTTAATTGGGCAATCATTTGAAAGAGAAGGTGAATTAAAAATAGTAACAACAATTACATATTTGCCTAGATGCCAAAAAGGTGAGCACTATAGAAAACAATTACAAAACCTACAGCCAAAGGCTTTCCTTCAATTATGGAAGATAGCTTACATGCCCATATTCATCCCATACTGCCTCCAGTATTGGTAGAAGAGAAGATGTATTGCACTTGGATCTAGTTTAATCTAGATTGGTAGATTGGTTGATTGATTGACTGACTGACTGATTGATTGATTGATTGATTGATTGATTGACTGACTGACTGATTTTTAAAAGGAAGCAATTAAACAAATTCTTGGAATGCTCAGTTGCCTAAACAATAATCTGTCTCCTTGGTCATTGCTCAAACCATCGGCAGCTTCAGTGTATCTACCTGAAAATACATAAGGATCAGTTTCTCTCCTTTAAAGTAAGATGGCCCATCCAAGTCTTTCATTTGGTATATTTTGAAAAGGTAGAAAACATTGAGCTATTTGGTGGATTAATGTTTTCACAAGTAGGAAATCAAATTAGGGATGTGTTGCTTTTGATGACATGCTCATTTGGTCATGTAAAAGGTGTGCAATTACTTGAATGGATGGGTCTAGGGCACTTTCAAAGAATCTTGGACTGGGAACAAATTTGTCTTTAAATATACTTAGAGATACTATATCACCTTGAGTTCCTAAAGGAAAAGAAGGTACGAATATAGTTAATTAATAATCAGCTTTGCTGATGCAGGATGTTATGCAACTAAAGTATTTTTCATGCATCAATTAATGAATATAAGTTGAATAACTTCAAACATAAGTTGAATTTTTCCTGCCGTACTAATGATGCTGCATATCCTAGGGTAGATTTTCATGTCATACATTTAAATGGATATTCCACAACAGATATCTATGTGCATACATAATGCATAGTTTGGCATAAATCCCACTTTGCTATATATTTAATCTGCATCCCATGGGGGAAAAAAAGTGGCTTGCATTTGTTAGTCATCCTGGCTTCCTAAATTTTTAAAATTTATTTTATTGAAATAAATAAATGGGAAAATCACATGCTATGAACAAATGGTTGTAAGTTGAGGTCTACCTGTACTTTAATGAAATTAAATTTGAATGGGAAAAAAACCTTTTAAAAATAGTGGGGTTTTTTTTTGTCAAGAACCCACCCTCATTTCCACATTTTAGAATGTGAAGAAAAATTTCAAGGGGGAAATCCTCTGGAGCAGAACAAAACTGCACCAGACCATTTCCATTGAATTTTCAAAGGCATCTGGCAAACCTGCAAAAACTAAACTCTTTAGATTTCTTATTATAAATTAGATAACTGCCAAGCTATTTACAGATTGCCAAATGGCTTGGAGGAAGAAGTCTCTGATCCAAAATATGCTAGGCTGGATTAAATTAAGGTACTTTGAGAACAGTTTCCAGTTCATTAACTTTGGCCAGTTGTATAATGTTATGAAAAATGAGAAATCAGTTCATCCATGTAGCATATAGCTAGCAATGAAAGCAGCAACATGTTTTAGTGTGGTGAGTAGAGAGATGAAAAACAATTTTTGCTTCACTTAATACTTGAAGAGTTATTATTTGTCAAACCTGTGCTATCTCCAGCAATGATGACAGTGGAAAACTGGACTTGTGTGGTACAACAGTCTTCTGACATTTATTTGTTTGTTTCTGTCAATATATAATTGTTTGTCAAGCTAAAAAAATTTAATCACTCTTTTCTTTTTCTGAACATTTCCTGCTTTGCATGCTTAAAGTTGTTATTTAGTTAAGTGGTTTGGCTAAAAGTTAAATCATTTAGCTGTCTATTAAGACCATGTAGCTTATGGTTGTGTGTTTACATGAAACTTACTCTCAGATCCAAACATTGCTTTAAATTTTTTTCTACAAATGAAGAAGCTAAGTTTTCTGGCATGGGTTTCTGTGCAGGTGTTGTGCTCTTTATATTGTGGCAAGAGATAATAATGAAGGCAATTTGAATGCATAAATAAATAAATTGAATGAGAACAAGCTTGGTGTAGTGGTTAGGTGCTAGCCTGGAAATAAGGAGACTATGATTTTTCAGGTTGGCACAAAAGCCACATGGGTGATTTTCAAGCAGTTACTCTCTCTAGGCCCAACCCAATTCACAGGACTGTTGTTGTGGGTTAAATAAGAGGCATACATATAAAGTATGTCAGCTGCCAAGATGAATATGAATACAGTTCATATTCTCACCCCTATGGATAGAGGCCTGAGAGTTTGAGGGTTCTGTGCAGTGTTCTAGTTTCCTAATATTGCACTCTTTTGGAAAGAGCTCTGATATTGTTCCTGGGATATGTTAGAGCCACTCTCCCAGCTTAGGAATCAGAGCTCTGAGAGCAACTACCACCACTGGGATCTTTTTTACCTTTACCTTCCAAATCCCCTTGAATCTGTCCTTCAGACCCTGGTACTTTTCCAGCTTCTCATACACCTTCCTGTGCAGCAGTCACTTGGCACCATTACATCTACCACCATTGCTGCCTTCTGGTCCTTGTCTACTATCAAGATGTCTGGTTGATTGGATAGACTGTCCTTCTAAATGAATGAAAGTGAATATATGTGTCCCAGGATAATGTTGCAGGATCCAATCAGGGTATGTCACCAGAACCAGTGGTTTTCTCTTCCAAGTTTTGGACTTGGGCTGGAGCCCATCTTCAGGGAACTTCTAGGTCCCAAAATATCTTCTCCCTGTTATTTTCTTGCATCTTACATTCTGCCACCATGTATTGAACTGTCTCTGTGGAGTATCTGCAAAGTATTGACCTTGGATCTTGTCTAAAGTCATATGATCTGGTGCTCAGTGACTGTTCTTCTCTGCTATGATCAGTGCCTCAGTTCTGTCTTTTAGTTCAACCCTTTCCAGCCACTGGTAGAATTTCCCAGTGTCAGCCACCTAAGCTATCTATTGATAATACCCCCCATGAGGAATCTTGTCTTACCAAAGCACTTCTTTGGTTGAGCTTCTTTCCATGTCTGTTGATTTTACTGATGAACTCCTAGATGTTCTGGGTTTTGTCCAGGATAGTTACTTTGACACTTATCAGATCTCTTTCCACCTGGTTTACAGTCTCCAGATGCTGAACTTGTGGTGAAAACATTGTGAGAAGCTCCCAGGTCTTCACAAAGACAGCCTCCATGTTTTCCTTTGACCACTCACTATATTAAAAGCGTAGCTGATGATTAGCAGGATGTACATGTTGATGGTGTGATCTTGTTCTTCCCATTGAACTGGCTCTTCGGGACTTCTCTTCTCTTTTGATATTATTTGAATGTTGCTGTATTCCTTCCCTCTTCATTATGGTTCCCATAGGAAAATGGGATAATAAAGTACTGTACTTCTAGTTGGTCTATACAGCTGCTATGTGGGCCGCTGTAAGTTCCATCCCATTGATACAGCATGGGTTGCACAGGTAAACCCACCAGTGGTTGGCCAGGTTAGGTGGTCTTAATAGAATGGACCTTATAGATTCATTTTAGTTTGGCCTTTTACTCCAGTGCCCTGGAGTCCCAAAGTTGACTTTTAACTTCCTCATATTATAAATAGGGCTGAACAATGTGGCAAGACTCTGTAAAGGAGGGGCACAGGAAGCCAGACGTGGGGGAGAGATAGTACAGAGAAGTTGCAGAAAACTGTTGGTATGAATATCTGCTTTTGTATTTTTCCAAGATGTACTTCCCTGTTCTGAACAGGGGTTTTTACGTTTTGTATGAATACGCCTCTTTAAACGCCCTCTGATTGACGAAGTTTGATTAAAGGTATAAAATCACTGCCCTGGGCGTAGCCAGGGCAGTTCAGATGTTGGTGTGTGAACACGCTGAACTTGATGCATCCAATAAACCTGTTTCTCTTCCTTCGTGGTCTCAAGTCCTGATCTTTCGTAAGTAGATTACAAACCACAATCTGCTGCAACATTTTTGGCGAGCCAGCCAGGAGTTGAGGGGTCTTTGGGACCCTCTGGAACGTCCACCCCGGTGTCAGAGCTCATCTTGTCAGGGGGAACCTCCCTGGCGCCAACGGACCCGTTTGATCCGAGGGACTTCCCAGCGACAGAGGGCTCTGGCAGCAGCGTTTGGCGATTCCAAGAACCACCAGAGAAGGACCAGAGACCAGGCATCTAAAAGGCTGGCCAGCATCGCAGGAGGGAAGCCAAGTACACGAGGCAAGTACTGTGGGAACCCTATTTAGACCCGGACTCCTTGTTGAGCCGGAGGTGAGGCCTGATCTCCCTCACTAGGTGAAAGGTTTTGGGGAGGATTGTCTAGTGTATGTGTGTGTGTGATTGAGGAGGGGGCTACTGCATTTCCCTACGATAGCCGTGTCCATCCGGTATCCTGGGTCAGAAGCCTGTGTGGGGTGATTGCTAAATCCTTGTTGTCTGGTACCCTGGGAAGAGTTGTGGGGGGGGGGGGCAGCAGTGTTCCCTTGACCCCTTACATTGTGTGTAAAATCATTTTAAAGAAGGATATGTGACTCAGGACTATGGCATTGAGTGGAGCAGGCATGAGCTTAAAAAGTTTTGTGAATCTGAATGGCCCACTTTTGGTTTTGGGAGGCCTAACAAAGGCAATTTTTGATCCCAACATAGCTTTGAATGTCCAGAGGTTAGTGTTTGATCCTGTTCAAACAGGATCCGTATATTGACGTGTAGTACAATTTGTTGAGGAGACAGCTTGGCTAAAAAACAAATGCAAAAGACCAACAGTATATTCTTATGGCTGTTCGGGTTGCACACCCCAAATGTCCCAAGCAGAGACCACCAATCCTAGCTAGTGCCCCAGAAGACTTGCCAGAACAGGAAGAGGATCACCACGACCCTCACCACGACCATGCCAAAGGGGGGCTACACCTAGTAGCTCAAGAGACTTGAGGGCATCAACAAGCCGAGCATCTGTGGAGTGGATAGAGTGAGGGCTGGACGGTGTGACCTCTATGATGTCAGAAGAAAGTCCTGTCAGAGGGACAGGGGATGGGGACCCTCTGAGCTCACCAGAATTTTGGGAGAAGAAGGAAGAGGAGATAGAGCAGTCTGAAGAGAGGGAGAAGATTAGAATTGCAGTGTCTAACATTCTAAAACCTGATGTTCCTGCTCACACCAATCTGGCTGACTTTATTGAGCAACGATTCTCTTCAAGGGACCCGAGATGGAGCCCCTATGACCCCCACCAGTTGACTCTGCTATGTAATCATCACCAGTTAATTGTAAGGGCTGTCTGGCTGGGAGGAAAGCCAGCCACTAAAATGTCTAACTCTGCCGAAAGCCCTGAGGTTTTTATTTATGGTAACCACTAACCTTCCTGAAAATATTCGGATGCTAGCTATGGTCTTTATTTCTCAGTCATCTGACACAAGCTGTAGAAGCTGGAAGGGGCACTGGGGAAGCCCCTCAATGAGCTTATGGAAGTAGCTAGAAAAACTCTCGTCAATAGAGACTTGTTGGAGGAAAAGAAGAAAAAAAAATCAAAAGATGCAGAAAAAAGCAGAAGTGCTCGCGGCAGCAATTAGGGAGGGGAACAGGGCCCCACCCTTGGGACGGAACCGATGTGCCATCTGTTACGAACATGGCCACTGGGGAAGGGAGTGCCTCAACTGGGACTGGGCTCCACCCCCTGAGGAAAGGGAAGATGACCGCCCTAGGATGCCAAGGGATCCCCCCACCAAGCTGCCCCAGGAGACCTGAATCTTACAGGAGGGCCTTCAATGGCATGCAGAGGAAAGTGGTTTTCAGTCATTGATTCAAAGGATGCTTTCTTTGAAATCCCCATCAATCAGAAAAGTCAGCTTTTGTTTGCCTTCAAATGCCCAGTCACAGGCAGAAAGCAGCAATATGCTTGGACACGTTTGCATCAAGGCTTTGAAAAAACTCCCCCACCTTATTTGGAGCTGCATTAGCCATGGATTTGAAACTTTTAGACATTGCCCCACCTGATGTGGTTTTGCAAGATGTAGCTGACTTGTTGGTCACAGGCCAGACGGAGGAAGCTTGTCATGCCACTGCAGCAGCCCTACTGCTCCTGCTACGAGGCCTCTCGGACCAAAGCCCAATTAATGCAATTGGAGGTTAGGTATTTGGGCTACGACATCCAGTAGGGAAAAAGAACTTTGGGCCATGAGAGGAAGGAAGCCATTTGCCAATTGCCAGTCCCACAAAATAGGAAGGAATTAGGGAGCTTTTTGGGGGCAGCAGAATTTTGTCGCATTTGGATTCTCAATTTCGCATTGTTAGCAAAGCCACTCTATGAAGCTACCAAGGGGAATGGAAAAGGAACCCTTGAGTTGGGAGGAAGAGGAACAGAACAGCTTTTTGGAATTGAAGCATGCTGTGACTCAGGCTCCTAGTTTTCTGACTTGACAGCCTTTTCAGTTGTTTGTGGACACTAAGCAGAATATGGCCATTGGGGTACTGACCCAAAAGTTGGGAACATGGTATCGTCTGGTTGCATATTTGTCCAAACAGCTGGATCCGGTGGCCAAAGGGTGGCCAGCCTGTCTCAAGGCTGTGACAGGAACTGCCCTACTTACCCAGGAAGCCAATAAGCTCACCTTTGGACAGCAATTAAATATCTACACCCCCCATGCTCTTCGAGCTGTCCTAGACCAGAAAGGTCATTTGTGGCTTACCAATCCTGACTGACCCAACTGACCCGTGATGATGTGTGGGAAGCCATGCCCCTACCACCGGAAACCAGTGCCCACTTGGCAGAACTACATGCCCTCACAAGGCTTTGGAATTGGCACGAGATCTACGAGTCAACATTTGCACATGCATTTTGCATGTATGGGTCATCAGAAAGGGGTTTCAATAACTGAAAGAGGGAACAACAAAGTTGATCAAGTTGCCAGAGCAGCAGCCTTGGATCCCCCTTCTTTACAGGCCACATGCCTTACTCTGTGGACCCCGGCTCAGGAAGAACAACCCCCATCGTATAGTCACTGAGGAACCCAGCAAGCTGAAGCAATAGGGGTGGAACTACTAGATGGGTGGTGGGTTCTGCCGGACAAAAAAGGTGTTTGTTTCCCAGCAGTTGGCATGGGATGCTGTCTCCTCCCTGCATAAGCATTTGCACTTAGGAAAAACGGCTTTGAAAAAAAAAAAAAAAGGCCTTGGCTCAGGGAGGTCTATATCAACAATTTGTCTAGCCTGGCAGCTGCTGTTTGCTCTCAATGTCAGGTATGTGCTGCTAATACCCTCCGTCAAGGCCCAGTTCAGGTGGGAGGGTAAAGAGGGCAGATCACACCATAGAGGATAAGTTGGCCAACATTTGTCAGGAAACCCATCTCAAATGGCCGGATGATGCCCACAGCATGGCGTTGCTGGCAAAGAGGTGCACTCTCACCGAGGAGTTGGGTGTCTCGCCATTTGAATTGTTGTATGGGAGGGTTCCTAATTGCGTGGCCCACAGGTGTTGCCCAACCCCAAGTTACAGACATGGTGAAGCTCAAACAGTTGCCAGCCCTGAATGCCATAGTCCACAAATTACAAAAATATGTTTTGTCTTGTCGTTCTCATGAAATTGTAACTCCAGTCCACAACTTCCACCCAGGACAAGAAGTCTGGGTGAAGGACTGGTAGAAGGAACTATTGGGCCCCAAATGGTGGGGGCCGTATACTGTTGTTGTTTTTTCTCCCCTTGTTGTTAAGGTTGCTGAAATTAGGCCTTGGATTCACTGGACCCGTTTTAAATTGGCTGCGAAAGCTTACTGGAAGGCCTCCAGTGACCCTGCCAAGCCTCTATACCTCACGTTTTGGAAACACCAGGAGGAACGCCACCTCTTCTGCGGACACACGGGAAGCTGTCGCTCTACGAACAGGTGGTGAAGAACCAGCGCCCACTGCAGGTGTCGCTCCAGGTGCCGTCGACACCCATCGCACAGGCAACATATCGTGTCTACCATGGACACTCCGCCCCGTCCAATGCCCAGGCACAACCATGAAGACTGACTAGCGCCTACGCCAAGCTGCGTGCATTAGGAGAGGCCTGATGCCGGCAGTTCTGATCGTGGTTTTTCTCCTATTCATTTCTATTCTCATTGACTCTCTTTATCTCTATCAGGCAATCTTGGCAAAGGGTGAGGCCCATTGGTGGTGTGGGAAGATCCGAATGATTACGAGGACCCCCGCTCCATCCTTTCCTATAGGGGGGAATGAGGATAATGAGGGTACTCCCCAACAAACGGAAGCTAGGCCCCTCACTTCTACAAATGACTCCCCTCCGCAGGTAACTTCTGAGCCAATGCTAGAAGAAATGGGTTCAGGGCCTTTCCCCCTTTGCAAAAACTGCTTTTATCAGGGTGAACAGGGACTGCATTTTGTGTATAATGAATGCTGGTTATTAAATTGCCATCCGGAGGAGGGGCTATCCCCCTGTTCAGAGGAGACAGGGAACTATTGGCAGTGTTGCATGAACCCCAATGTCACAACTTGGGCACCAAACAAATGATACACTTTGACCATTAGGTGCCATCGAAAAAAGCCCATTCAGAGACCCTTCCCAGACCCCTTTCCAGAAAGGACAAGGGCTCAGGTGAAGTGGGCCCCCCTTGATTTCAGTCTGAAAATGGAATATGACATAACTTATGACCAGATTCCCATAACAGTGGAGATAACTTGTCAGCTTATTGGGGATGTAGGGAATCAGTGGTTTCTACAATGGTGGTCAGAGGATGAAAATCTGTCAAGCATGGATGCACAAGACCTGAGTAAGTACTGGCAGATAGGTGTAACACGTAACCATAGTGCTAAAGCCAGTCGCCTGGAGGTCTGGATAACCCAATCCAACTACTTGGAAACATATCAATGCCATGCGGGGACACTTGACAAGAACCTCAGCAGAACAGCTATAGCCACCCTAAACACACAGGGAAAGGGAATGGTGGTTCTGGAGCCACTCCTACAAAAGGGTAGGAACCCCCATCCCACATGGACCCCTCAGGAGGGTGGGAGGGGCGGCCCACAAGGGAAGGAAAAGGGAGCCCCAAGGGAACCCAGGGCCACAAGGAAGGCCATTACCCCCTCTCCATTGGAATGCACTCAATGCCTGCAGGATCCACAGAAGGACAAAAGGGAAAAAAAGCCACAAAACCCCATCTAGCACTTGGGAAGCCCCGGAGAACATGTATTGGATTCGTGGCACATTGGCCTACGAAGTTCTCCCTGTGTTCTTGGATGGATAAAACTTTCGTTCTTACTATTGCCCATCCAATCACGACAGGTGCTAGGGGTCCTGGTGTATGACTCAGTAGGCCCCATCCGTCAGAAGAGGAAGGTGGACACAGCCTTCTCTAACTTTCCTTGTAAGGAACTGGCTGAATACGAGAAATCTGACATGTGGAGCTCAGAGAGAATCGTATGCACATATGGGAGGGCCACTAGGGCAGAGGATGGGTATTGGGGTTACCGCACCCCCATTTACATGATCAATTGGATCATGCATTTGCAGGCAGTATTGGACTTGGCTGGGGAGAAGATTGATAAATCTTTGAATATCCTCTCCAGTGCCACTGGCAAACTCTGTACTGCAGTGTACCAAAATCGATTGGCTCTTGATTACCTCCACGCAAGGGAAGGAGGGTCTGTGGGAAGTTCAACTTGTTTAATTGTTGCCTTCACATTGATGAGACTGAACGTGTCATTAAGCAGCTCACCACAGAAATAAGGCAACTCACTCATGTCCCAGGGCAGGAATGGAAAGGTTTTGATTTAACTTCTAACTCCTGGTTCCCGAAATTGCCAGGGTTTCACCCCTCTTGATGGAGAAATGGGCCACTGCAAAGGTTCTGGCCCTGGTGGGACGTTCAGAAGAAGGACGCTCGAGCAAATATGTTGGGCTCATGCTTCATGGAGAGGAACCTGCCATTTATGAAACTACACAGTAATCTTAGGATTGGGTGAAGTTTCAATAGGGGGGAATGATACAGCATGGGTTGCACAGGTAAACCCACCAGTGGTTGGCCAGGTTAGGTGGTCTTAATAGAATGGACCTTATAGATTCATTTTAGTTTGGCCTTTTACTCCAGTGCCCTGGAGTCCCAAAGTTGACTTTTAACTTCCTCATATTATAAATAGGGCTGAACAATGTGGCAAGACTCTGTAAAGGAGGGGCACAGGAAGCCAGACGTGGGGGAGAGATAGTACAGAGAAGTTGCAGAAAACTGTTGGTATGAATATCTGCTTTTGTATTTTTCCAAGATGTACTTCCCTGTTCTGAACAGGGGTTTTTACGTTTTGTATGAATACGCCTCTTTAAACGCCCTCTGATTGACGAAGTTTGATTAAAGGTATAAAATCACTGCCCTGGGCGTAGCCAGGGCAGTTCAGATGTTGGTGTGTGAACACGCTGAACTCGATGCATCCAATAAACCTGTTTCTCTTCCTTCGTGGTCTCAAGTCCTGATCTTTCGTAAGTAGATTACAAACCACAATCTGCTGCAACACCATTAGTCTTAACTGCCTTCTCTCTCTTCTCTATCATGCAGTCACAGTTCTTTCTTCTGAAAGTAGTATCCCTAAAAGTCCTTATATCTACAATGTATCTGAATAAATCACTTGCAAAGATAAAATAACTGCTATCAAACAAACCAATCAGCTTGCCTTCAGTAGAGCAGTGGTCATTTCAAAAGAACTGGTTATTACAATTACAAAAATAAAAACAAAATTATATTCAATCCCAAATTGGAAGATAAGACTAGAAGTCAATATAAAGAAATTAAAATCAGATGAAAGTAACTTAAAGGACATGAAAGAGCAAAAATGGAAGCATGTAAGGATAAAAACAAGCCTAATTAAAAATATTGGTTTAACACCAGAAAAATTAAAAGAGCTTTGAAAATTATAAATCAACAAACAGCAATAGTTGGGCAAATTGAATGCTATGAGGCATGAATAATCAAATTCAAGCAAATCAGCTACTGTATTTTTCAGAGTATAAGACACACTGGAGTATAAGGCGCACCAAGGTTTTGAAGAGGCAAATTAAAAAAAATGTTTTTGCACTCTGCAAACCTCCCAAAAATGGCCCCTTTTTCATGAAAATGGGCCCATTTCCCCCCCCCCCAAAAAAAAGGCATGAATAGCCTTTAGGGGACCTGCAGAGTGCTCCTAGGGGGTGTCCCCCCCAATGACCAAAAAACAGCCTGTTTTTCACAAAAACAGGCCCATTTTTGACAAACAAAATTGCCTGTGTAGCCTTTAGGAGGCTTATAGAATACTCCTGGGGGCTGGGGAGGGGGGCAAAATTGAGCAAAAAAACAGCCCATTTTTCACTCATTTCTGCCTTCTCCAGCCCACAGGAGCTGTCTGAAAGCCTTCTACAGGCTCTGCACGGCCATTTTGTTGAAGGGGCGAGGTTTCAGGAGGCAAAAAATGCTGAATTCAGTGTATGAGATGCACCCAGATTTTCAGCCTCTGTTTGGAGGGGAAAAGGTGGGTCTTATACTCCGAAAAATACGGTACTTCAGTCAGACCAGAGATAATCCTACCAAAACATAAATGTAATAGAAATTCTAAAAATGGAAAAGGACAACAAAAAGAAAATAAAAATGAAACAATCCAGTTTTGGAGAGAACTACAGGAAGTTCAAAAACAATAAAAATGCTGGATGGATTAAAAAAATTGAAGATGGGTTCAATAAAATCATATGAAAGAACTAATAGTAACAGAAGAAATGGTTAAAAACTGAGCGAAAAAAGATTGAAAACCCCGCCTGGAAATGATCAATTTCATGGCTTTTGGCTGAGATATCTGACTAGCCTACATCCAATTATAACTAAAGAGCTTAATGAACTATTGCATAAAGGAGACATTAGGAACTAGTTAATAACTGGCAAAATGTATGAGATTCAAAAAGAACCAGTAAAAGGAATAATACCAGGAAATTATAGGCCAACAATACGTTTGCCTAAAATGTTTAAATTATTTGCAGGCATAATAGTGGACAACACCAAAGATTATTTGGAAGAAAATAACATCCATCCAGTAGAACAGAAAAGAAATAAAAGGAAAAGCAGAAATACAAAACATTGATAAAATGGCAGGGGGTGCGGGTGGGATTGCAAAAGCTGAAACACCAATTAACATTTTGCCTGGATTGATTGTGCAGATTGTGCAAAGATACTAAAGTAACAGTAGATCATATAGTCAGTTTGTGCAAGATGATCGCACAAATCTGATTATAAACAATGACATAACACAGACACCAAAAAACTGGATCATTTGTAAAACCTATGTGCCAGTAATGAAAAATTGGTGGGGTTATAGAGTTTAAAACATAACTGAAAAACAGCAAGCTAAAATATTATGGGATTTCTTAATACAAACTGATAAAGTCTTAAGCACACAATATACCAGATTTAACTGTGGCTGAAGACAAGAAAGTGGGGGAAATTGATGTGGCATCCCAAGGGACAGTAGAATAAAAAGCAAAGAATTGGAGGAGGTCACAAAATATCAAGATCTGAAAATGAAAGTTGAAAGATTATGGCATAAACTGACAATAGTGGTCCCAGTTAACAGCCCCCCTAGATGCCATACTAAACAATCTTAAATGGCATGTAGAAAATATCCACATTAACAAAATTTCTATCTATCAATTAGAAAAGACCACACTTCTTGGATCCACACATATATTATGTTGATACATTACGACATACTAGATTCTTGAGAAGAACTCAGTGCATATGAAGGTCAACTCGGTAAAGAACTGGCAGCTGTGGTTTCACATACTTGTGCTTATAATATCAAAACTATATAATAACAACAATAAACGGCATAAGCTCTATTCCATTATATCCAGTGGTAGGATTCAAAATTTTTACTACCAGTTTTGTGGGCATGGCTTGGTGGGCATGGCAGGGGAAGGATATTGCAAAATCCCCATTCCCTCCCGATCAGCTGGGACTCGGGAGGTAGAGAATAAATGGGGGTGAGGCCAGTCAGAGGTGGTATTTACCAGTTCTCCAAACTACTCAAAATTTCTGCTACCAGTTCTGCAGAATTGGTCAAAACCTGCTGAATACCACCTCTGATTATATCCCACCATTTAAAGGACTGATTTTCATCAAGATCAAATGTTTAATGGCATAAAACCTGTTTGCTTATAGCGCACTTCTTTCCAGTGGAAAAAAGTTAGCTCAATCATATAAATAGCTGAATATATTGATAGTATATTAGTGAAGTTTCACTGCTTCTCTCTTCTTTCACTATTACAGAAATTAAGACCTGGGTTTAATATATTATGGAAAAAGAAGTTGGCATGGATGATTCATTCTTTTATTGTTGATATACACATGAAGAAACAAATTAAAAAGAAAAAGCAGTGAGGCTGAAACACAGGTCAGAAGTGGTGCTTCTCTTGCACTTGGGGGCATCTGTAAACTGTATTGTGACAGGTAGGTTTTACTACCTCTCCACCTCTTATTTGCCAGGAGCTAGCAATTATTCCAAATGCTGCAAAAGGAAATAACTCAAGCCAATGTTATAATAGTAATCAGTATATAAATGCCAATATGTATTCCCCATATGAAGCAATCATTTAGAGTAAATAGAAGCCCTTTTATTTCTATGCAAAAAGAGTTTAGAACTTCCTGATAAAAATGATAAAAACATATCAATCAAGCAAAGCTCTTGCTTAAATAGAATCCAAGGGTGTCCTCACATAGCATTTCTTAGCTGGTTACCAGGTGGTTACAAACTTGAGTAGACATCTGCTAAACTGTTTCCTTATCTACCTGCCCAGAGACATCCTTTGTGACAATCCTCCAGGTGTTGACACTAAGGGAAGTGAGGCAGATGACTAAAAGAAACAGCTGTCTCAGATATGGTACATCCTTCTATGGAAAGCATGCCAATATTTATGTCTTTGGGGTACTCGGCTCATATGTTCTATTTCTACCAGTCATGTTAAAAACAAATCTTTGCTTGATTTAAGTTCCATCTTAAATAGATGATAGCCGGATAGATATGAGTGATAGAGTTGATTTTATGGTTTAATGATTTAGTTTCCTTTTGTCTTAATTGTTCTTTGGATCTTTTTAATTTTATTTTTGGACATCTTGTAAAGCACAAAGGGTTGTAAAAATGTGGCGAGATTTAACAAGCAAACAAATAAATAAATAAATCCATGTTTATATATATATTTTGATCTTTACCATTTGCCGGTATTAATATGATTTTCTTGATTTTCATTATCTTACTGTTTTTAAAAATATACCACAGAACTTTGACTGAATATGAGAAGCATAATAACATAATTCAATACATTAAATTAAATTGAATTAAAAAGTCCAGTCTTGATCCATTCTGATATGTGACAACTTGAGGTCTGTAATTTTCATCAATATTGAGCCTCTTGTATTTAGTGCTTGCAACACTTCCACACACTCCTGCTGCCAATCCAGCTGGAGACCGTAATGCCTCCCAGAACCCTTTGCCATTCTGCCCTAAGTTCCAAGAAGTCATCAACAAAAGCTTTGAGGAGGTATCAACAATGACAAAAGGCTGCTAATTATTCAGTCTTGCTGTCACTGCAAGTTCCAATGAAAGCAAAGTTCAGCGGGTGAAGGAAAAGGAATCCTTGAAGGTGTCATTCAAAAAATGCTTGGGAAAGTTACGGAAGTAGAAAACTGAAGGAGTGTTGATGAGGAGACAGGTTTTTTTTTAAGCTGCTTGTTAGCATATGTTGAAAGCCTCAGTGTCTGTTCAGAGGTCACATCATTAATTAATATACAGTCAAAAGTGCCAGAACAGATGAAACCAA
This sequence comes from Thamnophis elegans, assembly GCF_009769535.1. Lineage (NCBI taxonomy): Eukaryota > Metazoa > Chordata > Lepidosauria > Squamata > Natricidae > Thamnophis > Thamnophis elegans. Next base: position 125,785,864 of record NC_045541.1, read on the forward strand.
GTTATCTTCAAGGTTTTGAGACTCCAGTGGATGGTCAGATTACTGTAAACTGAAGTAAGCCTGTCAGAATAATGAAGTTGTGTAATTAAATAACTTTACCTTGTCAGTTTAATTTGTTAATATGATAGACGTGCTTGCTTAGTTTTTAGCCAAAAGTGGAAGAATACCAAAATGTAGTAGTGCAGTGTTTCTCAATCTTAGCAAGTTTAAGATGGGTGGACTTCAATTCCCAGAATTTGCCAGCCAGCAAGGGTTACAGTTAGACTGTCTGGGGAATTCTGGGAGTCAACCCATCTTAAAGTTGTTAAGGTTGAGAAACTCTGTAGTAGCGTATACTAACCGGTACCTAAAAGGATGCCGTAGGGCAGTGATGGCTAACCTATTTGTCGTCACATACCGAAAGCCCGTGTGGGCACCTGCACCCATAATGCAATTCATGCAGGACACACACGCACACCCCACCCCCTATGCATGCACATGAAACCCCCCTCTGTGCCCCATTTTGGGCCTAGTAGGCCTCGCTGCAGGCTCCTGGGACCAAAAATGGGTCACAGGGGGCACCTTGGAAAGTAGCATTTTTAATCAAACCTGCAAAATACAGGTGTGAGTAGATTTGCAAAGAACTTGGGTGAAAGTAGCAGGATGTCATTGCTCAGGAAATGATGGATGGCCTGTACTATGTTGACTATTTGTGATTTCAGTTGGGAAGCAGAAATTGATTTGTGCTGGTGGTAGGATTCAAATAATTTAACAATTGGTTCTCTGCCCTAATGGTTTCTTCCAACAACCAGTTCATCAAACTGGTCAGAAACTTAACAACCAGTTATCCCAAAGTGGTGTGAACTGGCTGAATCCCACCACTGACCCCTACCACCACTGAACACTTTGACCTTTAACTTCAACAACTTCTTGAGTTCATCTTTCAGTCCCTGCTTCTCATGTGCCTTTCTTAGATTGTTGTCATTTGGCATTGCTATGTCTATCACTACACGTGCACACAGAGAGGTGGGGGGAGAGAAAGAAGTGCATACAGACACAAACTAAACTATCTATAGGAAGATATTCCTATTTACCTATAGGAAGGAAAGTGGTTGACCATTGGTTTCATGAAACAGAAACATGAGAGGGCCTATTGCAAGGGAACTGTCCTAAAGCCTACAGTCCAAACCAAATATCTTGAAAGCTGTTGCCAAATTGTTTCCATCAGAGTAGAATTCTCTTAAGTCTTTTAAACTCAAGTATACATCTGAAAAGATCCCGGTGGTCCCCTTTCATTCATAACATTCAGAAGGTGGGCAAGAAGAATATAATGCCTGTGATTAGAGATCTATGGGAAAACTTAGCAGATATGAAAGGAGTACAGGAAGGAATATTAGCTGTTCTTTTTTAGAGCCTGCAGAAGTTTCTTAGTGTAGCCCCCAGCATCACTAATATAGCTCTTGCTTAACAGTTGAGACAATGAGTGCCAGACGTAGTTGATGACCTAGAGTAGACAACCAGACAACTGAGCAAAATACACAATAGTTCCTGGGATTTTTCAGCTGTTCACCAGTATATTGCTTTAAAACCATTGCAGCTTATTTCCCATTTCTCCATGATCTATTGTTCTGAATTAAGTAGAGATAAAATGGAATATACAAAAGATGTTTAAAAAAATATGTCACAGTGACATCCTTCATAAAGTAAGTTTTCTGGCCAAAGAAAGAAGGAACCAATGAATCTTCACGTCCAATATTTAGAAATGGATTGGCATGATTCATGCTGTTTTCAAAATATATGCATTATGTAATCCACTATTTGACTTTATATCATTTTGGAACAAATGGGGGTGAAAAACAGGCTGCTAATCATAAAAATGAAAATAAGAGCAGGATGAATGGATAATTTTAATTCTATTAGCTGGTATTTATATAGCAGTTCAACAGCATAGTCAATAATGGTGTATTCAGTGCCATGTATTAATTTTTATTAATTCATATTTAGCTATCCCCATCATTGTGTTTACCACTTCACGTAGGGCAATATATGGGCACACTCTCCTGTGAAAAGCACTGATAGTGCAATAATGCTGATGGCGCAATATTTTGTATATGCTGTGCAAATTTATGGGTGACAATTCCATCAGGGATTGCAGGCAAGGAATGTGATAAAAATTCTGATTCCCTTTACCTAACTAAAGCAAGGGGAAAAAAGTTTCAGAATGTGACAAAGAGGAGAAGCGGCAATTGTTAATTATCATGACACACAGCCCATCTGTAATTAATCCTTTTTTTCTTCTTTTAACGGGATTCTGCAACTGCAGCATTTTAAAAAAAACAGGTCAGACGATGCTTTAATTAAGGCTGTGCTGTGTTGTTGCTTCAACAGCAACAAGAACTGTTTTTGTCTATAGGTGTGTGTGAATCACTACAAATATTTTCTTAACATCTTTGCAGAGTGCTGTTTAAGCATCTTTGTTAATGTTATGCCTCTACTGTAGGTAGTCATTGAAATTCAAAGTAGGCTTTTTCCCCCTCCTACCTTTCTCCTTCTTAAGATCCACTAAAGCAATATTGGGGTTGCGATTCCAACTGCTATGGATGGGTGAAAATGAAAACATTGCACAGCTAGATCTGTGCAGTGAACAAAAATTGTCATCAGGATTGCAGTACAGTTTGGGGAGAAACATGAACACATTTTAATGACTTGTTAGATTTTATAGCATGGGGAAAATGTGAAATGTTACCCACCAGAGTTAATTCTATACTTTGACACCTGGTATCTGAATTCAACGTTCTCACAACATCAACACAATTTCTGCCACTGTTGTCAAGATATTCAGTAATCCATTCTAGTCTCTTGAGCCACATAGATAATTGAACAGATTTTTTTTATCCAAGGTTCTCCCATCTTGACCTGACCCTACATGCATTTGACACGCTGCTGCCAGAAAGCAAAAATGATAGCTACTCCTTTGATGGTGAAACACAATCGTCACAACAAGGTTAAAAACTAACCAAATGCCACTATTTGTATGAATGTAGACCTTAGGATTTTGCTTCAATCAAGTAACCATGCCTGTGAATATTTTTGTGTGCCTTGACGTTCAATTACATATTTCTTAAACTATATATTTCTGAACCAGTTTGGTCTAGCATCAGGCTCGAAACTGGGAGACTGTGAGTTCTAGTTCTGCCTTAAGAACAATGCACTGCATGAATCACTTTCTCTTAACCTTAGGAAAGGGAGGATGCCAAACCACTTCTGAAAAACCTTGTCAAGAAACCTGCAGGAGCTGTCCGGGAGTCAACACTGCCAGGAGTCAACACTGACTCAAAGGCGTAAAATACAACAAAACACAGTTCTAATCCTTTTTTCACAAATGGATAGTTCCAACCTTAAATCAAATTTATACTTGAAATGGGAGAAGAGGTTGCCTTTAGTCCTTGGCATATGCCCGCATAAACACACACACACATACACACAATTAACTTGTTCACAGTCACCTCATTCATGGGAATCTCATCATATGAAGGATTGAAAAATAATAAAAGTTGTCTCTCTGTTTGTGTTGCACATACAGTAGCTTCAGAAAGAGATTAAGCTATTTCTTAAGTCTGTCCACAGTAACTCAAGTCAAGCCACCACAATGTTTGTTTGGCTCTTTTGTATGTTGGCTTAAAAAAACAACAAGGGAGACAATACTTCCAGGCTTTCTTTGCAGCAACTGTGAAGTTGCCTAAAACAGACATTTCCCATTTGCCTGGCTGAATATGTTTTATCAGAGTAGATCCTCCCTGGTCATATGTGTCATCATAACACAGAGACAATGGTTTTAATCCGAATCAAGCCATCAGTTTCTGAGATCTGTTTTGCCAGAATGCTGTTACAGCAACCAATGAACACAGATAATTACTGTGGGCATGGATAAAGTCATATTTAAATGTTATCAGGGTAAAGATCATTCGATGAATTCTACACAACATCTCTATATTTAGGAATGATTGCCAGGATGATTTAAATTTTTAGAAATGTATAATGCTAATTTTTAGAAAAGGTGGCTTGCAGTTTGAGAACAATATTAAATAAATGTCATTTTCATTTTGAATATATTAACTATCTATTCTGGTATTTAGAAGGTACCTACCATGTTGTATTTTTGACATTAGATAACATTTGTTTTTTCATTTAGTTTTTCCTTGTACAGTTTTGTATATGATTAATCCCAACTATCACCTTTCTAAGGCTTTCACATTGAATGTGTTTCAGCTAATGGAATTTTAAAAATGCTTTATATTTGATAACAGTGATGGTAATGAATGCTTTGTATACCTGTTAGAATGTCTTGAATAAGGAAAGCAGAATATTTACAGATTATAAAATGTCAACGGTTATTTTTTTTTAAAAAAAGTTAAATGCAGGCTATCAGCATATTTAATTTATTAATTTATTCATTTAAATTTGAATGGTGTTTGTCTCATTGTTGATATTCTGCACAGGTAACAACAATTAAAAAATACAACCTAATAATAGTGTAACAGTAAACACACAATTGGCAGCCAAGGTAAAACTATAAAGAACTTTCAAAATCCAACACCAACATCTCCCTCCAGATGGCATTCTTGAATGGTTCAGACATGCAGCAGGCCTAGGCATCTGACTTTGGGGAGATAGATACATCTGGGGAAAAGTAGCCCTCAAAGAACCCAGCCCTATGCCATGTAGAGCTTTATAGGTAATTAATAGATCCTTGAGTTAAACCTGAAAGCAGAGGGGAAACCAATGTGGCTTATGGAGCAGAGTTTTACAATGAAGAGGTCAAAGAGCATACACAACTGCCTGTACTGCTGCATTTTGACCCAGTTGCAGCTTCTAGACTCTCTTCAAGGGAAGTTCCATAAAGCACATGATGAGTTACATACAGAGTTCCAGAGACCCAATTGTGATGCCCCCCCCCCCCCAGACAACAGCATTAAAATTCAATAGGGTGAGTTCCAACTGGTTCATACCGGTTCAGCCGGACTGGTAGAAGCTTGGGGACCTGGGTTGCTGGAACCGGCAGTAACTCAGGCCTGCCACACCCCCAAACTGGTTCTCCCAGCGGCACTGTAGGCGCCACCATCTTGTTTATTGCTTCTCCACATGCACAGAGCAAGTTTAGTTGTACTGAGCATATGCTCGTGCCATGTGCATCAAGCACGCATACATGCATGGTACATCCCTGAGTAAACCGGCAGTAGTCTATCTGCTGGAACCCACCCCTGGAAACGACTCAGTAGTGCTACTTCAAGTCATTCTGTGTTCAGTCCTACCTCCCCCAAAATGCCCTATTCTCTTTCTGATGATAGTACTATGAAATTGGATGGCCTTTGGCTCCCCAAAGTTTGAACATTACATTGTGCCCCTCCACATCCAAACTGACCCTTTTGTTCTCTAAAGCAAAGTATAAAGGAAACCCTGAAGGGATAACCATAAGAAGCAGTAGTATTGTAGTTGCACTGAGCATATCTATTAGCATAATGTCATGTTGTGGTTGTAAATATCCATAGAGCTATTTGTATATCTCTATATAAATAGTACTGTCTGGTAAAATAAAATTATTCCTTCATTCTATCCATGTAATTCAATCATTCTTAGTAATAATGGATTTTCCTTTCCAAAGGGAGAGAAGCAACCTAGAACAAAGAAGAAATTTCCTGGCAGTGGGAACGTTTAACCAGTAGAACAGCATACCTCCAGATGTTTTAGGTGCTCCATAACTACAGCCTTTTAAGAGACTGGACAGCCGTTAGTCTGAAATGGTATAGGATCTCCTGCTTCAGCAAGAGGGTTGGACTAGAAGACTTCCAAGGTCCCTTCCAATTATGTTATTCTGTTCTGTTAATATTACTCTTCCTTATTAAAAAGTGTGCTCTGAAACAATATAAAAACATATTGCAAGATCTATTATCTTTTAGTGGCTTGGAAACATAATCATTTTTTTTTTAAAAAAATGCTCATGCACCAGTTCCTTGGCTCTCAAGCTAAGATAGTCTAATCAGATGCAACCTTACCCAGTTCAGATTAGACAAGGGGATAGAGTGTATGGCAACCTCTTGCCCGGACTTCCCTAATGTTTATCGCCATCAGCTTTACATAGATATTAAATATGGGATATTTTTATAGATTGTTCCTGGGCAGGGTTGGGTTCCAGCAGTCACTACTGCTGGTTCTCTTGTGGGCACGCCCCGCGCACATGCACACTTGATGCATGCTGCATGCACATGCGCAGAGTGATAAAAATTGCTCTGCACATGTGCAGAAGCAAAAAACAAGATTGTGGCACATATGGCGCCACCGGAAGGACCGGTTCAGGGGCGTGGCAGGCCTGGGTCACTGCCAGTTCCAGCAACCCAGGCAGCCAAACTACTACCAGTTTGGCTGAACAGATTCGAACCAGTAGGAACCCACCACTGTTCCTGGAGCATTATAAAGAAATCTTCCAGGAAAGTTCACACAGATCTGTAGGTCGGAACAATAACACTACATAATAATGTCCCCAAACTCCAGATCCTGAAGCTAATCCAGAAGGATATTACCTGTGGCTATTTCACCGAGTAATATATCAAAGCCATTAACTTAATCATACACCCTCTTCCCTGTCCCAATAAAGGTCATTCTTCAAAGTAGCCCAGCAGATTTTGCCTTTTCAAGTGATTTAAGTTGAATCTCCATTCTGGTATTCACCTCTATAGTTTTTGAAAGAAAGTTACCCAGAGAAGACTCTCAAGTGAATTTCTTATCAGTGAATAAATTACAGGCAGCCTATTAAAATATGGGATCTGTGGCAGTGTAGGTAACAAAACAGCAACTTTCATCTGTATCTAAAATTAAATTGTTTGGGAGCAGAAAAAATCATCCTTAAATTTGCAGCAACTGAAATGCAGCTTTCTCCTCCTTTGAAACATTACCATTGGAATGGATTCAAGCAACTTACCTCTAAATTTGCACTGGGCTTTTAGCACTTTTAAATGATCTTGAAAACAATGCAAACTTCTGGAAGTGTAAAAAATATAAATCGTACTAGCTGATATCACCATCCATTGTTTTTTCTCAGAATGTTCTTCAGAATGTATTCTCATAAAACTATCTTAGATACAAATGCAGGGGTGGGATTCAGCCAGTTCGGATCAGTTCGGGTGAACCTGCAGTTCCAGTAATCAGTTGGCCCCACCCACCCACACCCGCTCTATTCCGTCCTATATTTTCTTTGTTTGAAGCCCAGCTGATCAGTGCGGCAGAGTGGATTGCCATGTCTCAGCTGTTTTACTCACCGGGGTTGCAGAAAAAGGTAAGAGTTAGTGCTGATTTCAAATGCAATGTGTGTGTGTTTGGTGCATGCAAGTGCAAAGCAAACGCAAAGCGAACCAGTTTGAATTCTACCATTGCAATATATGTTATCCAGATGTCATCTTATATCAGGGATTTGGAACTTCCAGTTATCTGCCCTAATTTTGCCCTCACAACCTCATTAACATAACCGTGTTGGCCAAAGTAAGTGTACTTCAACACCTACTTTGACAGACTCAGTTGAGAAAATCATGAAACAACCAATGATATTCTATTGAAGTTCTTCTGCTGAATGTTCTTCTAGTGAGATTCTTGTGCTTTCATCCTAATCAAGAATTATAATGTAGCTAAAGTTCTCCACGCATGATAACATAGATTTCTATTCTGTCCCCATAGACCACAATTCCTTCATAGAGGAGGAGACAAAAAACTGATACTCTCCATCTTGCATAGAGAGAAGTCCCCCATCCAGGATAAACCAGAAAATGATAGTTTACAACTTAACCCTTCACAAAATGACTCAACATTCCTTCCTTTCTTCTCTTCCTTTCTGTATTATCGGAATGATAGTGGAAGGAGTGACAATTTTTTGTCTGGGTGGGAATGGCTTGAGACAAATGTTGGATGGATTGTTTCCCACCCGTCTTAGTACACAGTCAGTTTGAAACATAATTGCACTGAGGGCAACGTATGTCCAAATTAAAATATTGTATTCACAATTAACTTTTATACAAATTCTCTAGGAACTGAATGTTGATTTTATATAAACATGAACATAGTTGATAGCCAAATGATACATTATAGATACACACAGAGACACACACACGCACACGCACACACACACACACACACACACACACACTTGGCAATTAGCACATTCCAGAAATTTCAGAATACCATTCCATGTAGGCCAGGACTACTCGATGAAGAGGCCTTTATCCTGTAGTGAACTGCTTTGGACAGTGTGTGTGTGAATCCATTAATTTTAATGAGTTTTATGCACACCCACTGAATGCAGAATAGACATGTTTATTATTATGTTGTGAAACTCTTAAAGTGTTCCTCTACATACACAGTCCTTAGAAGCAGTCAGCTGAATGTTAAGTAAATAGTTATTTTCTCTCTTCACTCTGCTAAAGCTTACTGGGGAACTAGAGATGAAAGTCTTATGAATACCTTTGTCAAGATGAGCAAAACATAAACTAATTTTCTCAACAATGCAATTCTCATTTTGTATACAGAATCCAGTTGGGAGACAGAGATCTAAAGTATAATGCCCCTGACACAACTACTTTTTGCGTCAGGCTCCAGGGTATCATAGCTAAATAGATGTTGAGCAGTAATGCAAGGTTGTGTTTTCTGTTTCCCTGTCACTGCTGTTTTTTAAGTACTGTGAATTTTTTTCTAAGCCTTCCCTGATCTTCATCTCCATGGAGACAAACACTCCCTTCTACTTCTCAACAATTCCACAAGTTACATAGATATTTTGATACATCTTATCCCTTTTGAGATGTTGATGCCACCTCACATTCGTTTCTGTACCAATGGTTGATGCAATTCACCAACATGGATATTCCATCTTTCTTCTTATATACTAATGGCTCAACCTCACATTCTTCTACCACGTGTAATTTTGTTTGCTCAAATTGTTGTGTTTGGTTTGTATATATGTCTCTGTGTATATATTGTTGTTGGCTTGATGTCCTACTGGCTCGCCGAAGCAGCTTTGAAAACGCCCCGGCTCAGCCGCCTGGTCAGCGTGGACCCGGTGAAGGGGTGGCTAGCCTGGATGGCCAGGCTAGGGCCTAGGGCGATCGAGCGGCTAGTTTATAGCTGCCATTACTGCCCTCCTGAACCTTCCCCCCATTCAGTGCCTCTCAATCTGCAACAGCCGTCTTTCCATCCTATTGGGCGGGTGCGAGCTTTTGGGACCCGCGGAACTAGATCAACTGGCCCTTTGTTTTTAAGGAGGGGGGTTATTGGGGGGGGTCTGGTGCCGGACAGAGGTGGGCAATTGTTACCATTTGTTATCTCTGTTCCCCTCTTGGACGCTCCCTCCCCCATCTGACCGGACTTTCCGCTGTGATACCCCCCCCCCCGGTTTGCCCTTCTTTGTGGCTGGGGGGGGGGCTTTTCTGTCTACCATCTTCATCATCTACCCTAGCTGGCTCCTCCAATTACGCTTCATCTTCATAGACTTAGCCCGTTGGACTTTTAGTCTGCATCTCTCCCCATGGACTGCAACCATTATCGTGGCTATCATCGTCCATTACTACTGCAGTAACTTTATCCTAGCCATCTCAACTATTTACTTCTTGTATACTTCTTGTATACCAGACTATTAGAGAAAGAGGTCACTTTAGCTCCCTCATATCGTGCCGGCCTCGACCGGTCTATTGTGCTGTCGTTCCATGAACTCTATGTTTTTATGTACGGATTTACTCGCTTATCCTAACATCCTTTTATACCTGCACAATTTTTCTTGTAAGTAGTGTGGATGTGTATGATTGTAAGTGAATGATCCCACTTTTAACTTGTGTAATTCCCCTTTTTATATTATATTGTTGTAACTTTTAAACTTTTGTGGGGGTGTGAGTGAGTGGAAAATGCATCCCGGACAAACTTTGCATATTCCCTCCCATTTACTTTCTTTTTAGGAAAAAAAAATGCAGGTTTGAAAGCTGTTTGTTTAATGTGCAACCTTTTTCATGTTTCTGTCCTTAACTTTGCCAAGACCAAGAGTCTGTCAGAGTGTGACACTTTATAAAGTATTATCAGTTATATATTGCATGTATGTATGTGTGTATATGTAATGTACTGCATATGTATATGCATACACACATATTCACACTGTATATATATTCCATGTATATATTGCATTATATATCTATAGTACCTTGTAGACTGTCATACTCTGACAGATTCTTAGTCATTTACAATGTTCCAAAACAATAAAGAGATACATAACACCATTAAAACATGTACTTTAGCACAATATTAATAATCACCACCAGTCCTTCCTATCTCTGCTTCAACGACAGTCCCAAAGACTCAACCAAGAGTGAGTTGCTATACAAAACACCTCACTCTTAACTGCCTTTTTTTTAATCTCAGGAGAGAGCGCACTTGCCTGTTTCTCTCATTTGCTGCAATTGTTCCCATTGGGAAAACTATGTATGGATGAATTACAGGGGACTTCCTGCTTTACCCTATAGCAGCAGTCACCAACTGGTGGTCCGTGGACCACTGGTAGTCCATGATAAAATTTTGGTGGTCTGCAGAAAAATTATTTGCATTTTTTATATTGTACTAAATCAGGGGTTCTCAAACTATGGCCCCTGGGCTGGATACGTGCAATGAACGTTTGTGTTGCTGCAGAGAGTCTCCTCCTTTGGGGTTTCTTTGTAGGGGTCAGAGGGTGGCAGAAATTCTGGCTTTGGGTCTGCTTCAGCCTCCTGGTGCAGGGCTTTGGGCGAAGGCTGGAGGGAAGTGCTGCTGAGGCCAGAGGGCCTTGTTCCAGTGGGACTGCATCATGACCTGGAACTGGCTGCCCATCTCAGCCCACTGAGCCTCTAGGCGCTGGTACCTGGCCTTGCACTCCTGCAGTTCTTCCCTCTGCTTGGAAAGCCTATGCTCATAGTCCTCACTGAGGTCCTTCTGCAGACCTCCTTCTTGGTCAGATCCAATTTGAACTGAGCCAGCTGTTGTGCCAACTCTTTCTCATGGTGGTTGCTTAGCTCCAACAACTGCTTCATATTAGGGCCCTAAGCAGCCCAGGCAGGGAGGCAAGGAGTGGCTGGGTAGGGAGGGATGAGTAGAGGCTGGAGAGGTACCCCTTGATGTGAATGATATCTAGTTGGCCACACCCACCCAGTCACATGACAAGCTAGCCACGCCCATCCAGCCGGACATTAGATCATATTATTGGTCCGCGGGATTTAAAATTATGAATTTAGTGTCCCTCGGGTCCAAAAGGTTGGTGACCTCTGCCCTATACAGTCTTTCTTTCTTTTGGAGGAAGACCTCAGGAGTGACAATGGATGGGCAAAGCTTCCCTATGTTAAACTGTCCCTTCTGATGTTAACAGGTCTGCCAATACAAGGAACTCTGTATATCTCTGTACAGTACATCTCTGTCCCTGGAACAGACACTTGGAAGGGGCCAGAGTTTTTTTTTTTTTTTTTTTTTTTTTTAGAAAGCAGACTGAAATCCACTTGATGTATCCACTTGAATATATAACTATATTTGATGGCTAATTACAGATGGAATGGCATAGCTGTTATGCAGTCATGTCCTTAATATACAGTGACACTTGATAAATAACATTCAGCAATTTACCGGTTGCCAATTTATGACTATTCAATTATGGTCTTTCTCAAATGCAAACACGCAAGCAATGCAAACAAATGCAAGGTGCTTTGTTTAAAAAAAAAACTGAAATTAAACACTAGTCACAAGTATCCAAATTTCCAATTCGAAAACCTGAAGGATGAAACTGAACAAAGTGGCAAGTTTGGGAAAATATATAAAGTAATTATATGTTTGGCATTCCCCGGTGTCTCCCACCCTAGCTGTGTTCAAGGCTAGCAAGTACCGCTACATCAAATCATCACTTAAGTTAGCTACACTTCTAAAGATTAAAGTATCACAGGAGTGTACAGAAGAAGTCACTCAAACTAATGGCTTGAGATATTCTGGGGTGCATTCGCTGTGACATGTAGTAGAAAAAACAAATGAGCTAAAGAAAGGCTCACCTTTACTGGAGCACTCCAGCCAATCAAAGACCATTAAAACTCTCTTTCAGCAAAATCCACCACATCTGATCACTTGGGTGGTCTTGTGCATTAATCAAGGGGATTGTTGCTTATGCTTGCCTGCTTAAGGCAAGGCAAAGAAAAGCAACTCCCTCCCTTCTGCAGTTGTGCTCACCATGCAATTTTACCAGGAGAGGTCACTTTATGTGAACTTGGGGTCTCTGGTTCAGAAATAAAAATAAAACCGTTCACAGGGTCTCTGGAACAGTGATAAAAGCCAAGGGCATTAAGCACATTAAGCTGGAAGGCTAGGTCAGTGATTAGTCACAGTACTCGCTAGAAGATTGGAGAAATGGGGAACATGAGGCAGAGAGCACAATTAAATCACTTTTATAACAGAGCAACCTTCGTTTGTGTTCTAATGACAAAATTCATTTATGTGTTCCTTCCTTTATTTCAATAATGAATTTGCCTGTTGCAAAGCTTTGAAAGCACTCTACATAATAAAGAAGAATATATTAATAACAAAGAAGTAACATCATTTAAAATCAAGCAATCAGGTATAAAAACAGTAATATTTTAAAAAGAAAAGATGCACAATGTGGAAGCAGAGTAACTGACAATTTCAGAATGGCGCTTTAAAGCATAAAGCTTATCTTGAGGAGAGAGACAGACAGACAGACAGATGGACGGACGGACAGACAGACAGACAGACATTAAAAGGAAGGAAAGAATTTGAGACATCTGTGCCAAAATATATTTCAATAACTGTGATTTCCCAGTTTGAGGACCACCACAGAAAAGATCCCTACTTGAAAGTCATCTGCAGAATCCTAGTGTGGACATTCAAAGAAAGACCTCCAATAAAGACCAGCCCATTCCCCCATCCCAGGGCAGACATATAATCACGCTGAGAAGAAGCCCTTCTGCAGGTGCCCCCAAAAGATTTTCATGATGGAGGTCTCCACATTCTGAAGTGGTTTATACAAGTGTCCCGTGCACCGTCTTTGACAGAGGGAGGGAGGGAGAACCTCTGATGCTCCCTGCCAACTTCTCACAAGGAAATCCAAAGGGGAAACTGTGAGGAAGTCAGAAACTACTTCTACTCCCACTGCTCTGTTGCCCACCCATAATAATTCTCTTTCTCTGTTTAGGTAAGGAAATATCTCTGAAGTGATGACCCAACCAAGCGTGGACTACCCAGTTTCAAAATAAGTGCCCTGAGTCAGAGGTGCATTACTACCGGTTCGGGCAGGTTCGGCTGGGTTCGGCTGAACTGGTAGTGGCATGCCAACCTGGTTGCAGAACCAGCAGCAACCAGGCTGGCCACGCCCCCGAACCGGTTCGTTGGTCGCCGCCATTGCAATCTTTTTTTTTTAGTTCTGCGCATGCACACTTCAATTTCCACACGCATCCAGAGCGCACACCCATCCAGAGTGGGCATGCATCCATACCATGCATGCAAGATGAACTGGCAGTAACGCTGGCTAAAACCCACCCCTGCCCTGAGTATATTGCAATAGCAATAGCAATAGCAGTTAGACTTATATAGCCCTCTCTAAGCGGTTTACAGAGTCAGCATATTGCCCCCAACAGTCCGGGTCCTCATTTTACCCACCTCGGAAGGATGGAAGGCTGAATCAACCCTGAGCCGGTGAGATTTGAACAGCCGAACTGCAGAACTGCAGTCAGCTGAAGTAGCCTGCAGTTCTGCATTTAACCACTGCGCCACCTCGGCAATTAAGTTATCCCTAATTTTATGTTACAAACTTTTTAAAAGTATAGTTTTTGTTAATGTATGGTTGCACTGATTAGTTTAAAAATGTACTAAATAAATAAATAGTATAGGTGGATGGAGGAAAGAAACAAAAATCAATGAAGAGATATAACAAAACTAAAAAAAATAGTTATGAGTAAAATAAAAGGGTTAAGAATGGTGAAATCCAAATGAAATACAATAGAAGGGGAAATAATATAAGGTGAGCGGTATCAATTGATAATTGCTATTATAAAGAACAGGAAGCTCCTGTTTGTATTGTATTGTGTAAATGTGTACGTCTAAGTTTTGTATGTAGGCATTTTACATGTTTGTTAATAAAAAATAAAAAAATAAAAAATAAAAATATACTAAATAAAACCACAAGCAGCTTTTTTTGTGGCACTTAAAATTAGGGAAGCTGGCAAGCTGACAATGTATATATAATTAAGTGATGTCCTCTGCTGACATCTAGTGGTCACATGCATACATACATACGTCTGTGTGTGTGTGTGTGTGTGTTTGCGGGCATAGATTCACACACAAACACTCATACATAAATCACACAGCAAATTTAGGCTTCTTGTAAACATTGTTCTCTTTCAAATCTTGTAATATTTTATCCAAATAGTGACAGTTTTTGCTGATCTTTTACATATTGCATAGACTTATGCAGTACGTGCTTTGATTGCAAGTAGGAATAATATTATGAAACATAATCCTCTTCTTTTAACCTGCATGTTGACAGCTAAACGATATGATATGGTTAAAATCAGAAGCAGGGGGAGGGAGTTAAATGGGGGGGGAATGATAAAGCAACATCATACTGATCTCTGTGCAAGCTCTTCCTTTTATGTGTACATATTGTAACATTGCACACAGACACTAGGTCACTCTCAACCTGCAACCATAACTCAGCCTTTAATATCCATTGCTAAACAAAACAATTGTCAACTGAATTTTGCCTCATTTTACAATCTTTCTTGCCAAGGTTGTTAACTGAATCACTGCACTTGCTAAATTAGTAACTTAATTGCTAATTAAATCTGGCTTCCCCTGCTTGCGTGAACAGGAGACACTGTAGTTGTCATAAGTGCACGCCAGCTGTCAAACATCTGAATTTTGATTACATGACCATAGGTACAACAGTCGTAAATGTGAAAAGTGATAATAAGTCACCTGTCATGCCCCAGTGTATATTTATATATATATACTGTTGTTGCTCTCTAGCACCATCTAGTGGCGAGTGGCACAAATACTAATCTATATTATTTTGAAACTGACCCAATCCCTTTTCCCATCAGCCCACACTCTCAAAACAAATGCCTGCTGGGAAGCCATTTTCCTTTACCATTTGCAGGAGGCAGAAGCACAAAGAAGAATCCATCTTAATCTGTGGCACATGTTCATCCAAGGTGTCACTGCCCCTTCATTTAATAACCAAGAAAGGAACCACTCAACTCCATGTTTCAGAATTAAGTGTACTTTTACTGATTACAAATGATGAGAAGCAAAGCAAAGCCGAATCTGAGTAAAAAGGCACGAAAGCAATAGATATCAATACATGATTCATTCCCCTTCCCTTGGTACCCCAGTCCATAGTCCAATCATAATTCACCTGTCAGGTGGGAGACATCTTCAAAAATCATCATCAGGTTGGAATACTGAACAGTTGGCCTCGGCGGGAAACTCCCCTCCTTCCACATGCGCAAAGAGATGGTGAGAATAACTCCCAATAAACAGTCCTCCAGTACAGAATGATTCCCTCCCCAAATACCATGCCCTCCCTCCCCGTTTCAATGGCAGCAGCAAAGCAGAGGCTGACACAAGGACTATCCCACATCCCCTCCACACTGCATCGCTGGTGAGATTTAGACTACTTGTATTTATCAATTGCTACATTCTGCAGTAATTCAGTACTGCCTATCTTATATTTGGCCCTCGTTGTATGTATTCCTATTTTCCCCAGTTTCACCACATCTTGTTCTTTAATAAAGCATCATGATCTGCACTGGTTGCCTCTAGCTGTGCGCTCTCTCCCCCCAAAGTCTTGGGACTATCCTGCCGCAGCTGTGTCTCAACTGTCCCACACTCAGCCGGCTCCTTGTTGGTCACGTCCCCTGTGTCACTTCCCCTGTGACAGCTCTGCCATGCTAAAGGCTACTGGCTGCCTCTAGGCATGCTGCCACCTGCCCCTCTTCTGACAAACTTGGGACCAGCTCTTCCTCCTACAAGCTATTACCTGGAGGGGCATGCAGAGAAGCATCCAAGGAGGCCATCACACTTACATTTAATAGAATACAGGGAGTCCTTGACTTACGGCCCAGAGTCTCCATTGCTAAGTGAGACATTTTTAAATGAATTTTGTCCCGTTTTACAAACTTTCTTGCCACAGTTGTTAAGTGAATCACTGCAGCTGATAAGTTAGTAACGTGGTTGTTAAGTGAATCTGGCTTCCCTATTGGCTTTGCTTTCAGAAGGTCGCAAAAGGTGATCGCATGACCTCGGAACATAGCAATTGTTCATAAATATGAACCAGTTACCAAGTATCTGAATTTTGATCACATGACCATGCAAAGGTCATAACTTTGAAAAACAGTCATAAATCACATTTTTCAGTGCCGCTGTAACTTTGAACGGTCACTAAGGGAACTGTTGTAAGTCGAGGATTACCTGTAGTAAACTGATTTATATTAAAATGTAGGAAGGTAACTTAAATAAGAAAAGTCATTCCAGAGAGTAGGCCATCCTTCAAATGGCCTTTCTACTAAGTTTCAGGGCAGGTTGCTTGGTTTTCTTTGAGTTTGGTGTTGGGGTCAGCTTGTGCTTTATTTTTTTGCCAGAAACAGTACAAATAACAAATCCTAGCAAAACATGGCATTTCTACACATAATCAAGGGCCTCAGTTTAAACTAGGAATCTTTTTCTGTCTTCTGAAATGGAGAAATAAAGATAAACCAGAAATGTCCTTTTTTAGAAAAATACCAATCTGATTGAGGTTCCAATCTGTTTGAACAGAGGGACTTCACAGTTTAATCCCAGGCCTACTTCAGATTCCATGAGCATCATTTGTTGGCAACGGCTACGCACTCTGGGAAGAAAGCAAAGGGGAGACTAGTTACCTAATTGTGAAAGATAATTCTCTCCTGGCAAAGTAACAGATTGAAACTGAGAGGGTAGGAGAAAGCAACCAAGAACTTAACTGCTTTAAATTACCCATGTATAAAGTTAACATCTGAAAGCAAAAGTATTTGTCAGAATTTTGGGGCCTTTACCCTCTTTTCCCTCATGAATCTTAATAAAAGAAGCGGAGAGGTTTATTCTTTAATTTCTCTGTTGCCAGCAAATACTGGTAAAAAATTCAGAACTTTTGAATTATGACACTAAGAGAGGTTCTCCTGATTTTTATAAGGTGATATATTTATTATTGAGAAATATACAGGAATTGTTAGGTTACAGAATAACACGTTTCAGCCGAGTATTAGGAAAATTTACCCAGCAATAAGAGCACTTCAACAATGGAATCAACTACGAAGTGGTGATGGATTTCCAGCTTCAAGTAGAGGCTAACCAACCATCAGTCATGAATGTTTTAGATTGGATTCCTGCAATGGGGAGAGCTGGATTCAATGTCCTAAATAGTCCTTCCCAACTCTCTAATTTTATGATTCCATGATATATTTAACATTGTATACTTTATTTTATTTTAGTTCTAGTTCTCCTGCACCACTCAAAGGGGACACAATAATTGAAAAACTTTACATAGCAGACAACCACACATTGGTCAAATTCCAAAATATAAAGACAGCTGCTTTGAGGAATTAAAATCAGCAATGGAGCAACTGGAACACTTACACTTATCTGATATACTTTCTCATAGTGCTTTATGACCTCTCTAAGCATTTTACAGAGTCAGCATATACCCCTCAACAGTCTGGGTCTTCATTTTACCAACCTCGGAAAGATGGAAGGCTGAGTCAGTCTCGAGCCGGTCCGGATCAAAGGAATCAAACTCTTGGCAGTGGGCAGAGTTAGCCTGCAATACTGCATTCTAACCATTGTGCCAACATGGTTCTCGATTGCTCATTGTCCATTGTGATGCAAACTTCATGCTTTTCAAGATATTATCAGTGGTGGGTTGCTAATTTTTTTACTACTGGTTTGGGCACATGCCCATGTGTGCTCACCCATGCATGTGCAAGTCTCATGCGCAGAAGAGTCTGGATGGATGGGCAGAGCCTCCCACCACTGCTACTACTGATTTTCCCAATCTGGGCTGAATCGGGAGCAACCCACCTCTGGGTATCATGACATCACATGCATGTTCAAAAGGAATAGGGATTACATTGTAGTGCTCCATCTATCATTTTGACCCGTCCCTGTAGGCACTACTAGGAAGGAGTAATTTCCCAAGTTCCCAGAAAAAAGATATATAGGATTTTAATAGTAACTGCTAACACTCTGAACTATGCCCAGAAGCAAATGGTAGACCATGTAGAATATTGCAAAAAAAGCTGGAGTATGGCCCCATGAGAGTCAGCCCACTACCAGATTTGTTGTTAGGCTGTAATAACTAACCACTGAAATCTTTTTTTGTAAAATCTCCCCATATAGAGTGTATTCTATATTTTTTTCAGTAGACTAGTCTTTTTTTAATGTAATTATATCTTTCCACATGGCCATCAGATTCACACACAAACCCAACTGTTAGCAACATTTGCATGCCGCTGGGCTTGCTCTGTAAGTCCCTCCTCTTTTCCCTGAACCATCATTGCTCTCTCTAGCTGGCTAGTGGGGGAGTGCTAAAAATGGAAACTAACCAGTATTCTATCCCCCTCCTTGTTCTGATTGAAAGGAAACTAACAAAAGCTGCCTCTCATGGTAACCAAGAAAATCAGAGAGTAATGGCAAGGTACCATAGCAGGTTCACATGATAAAATTCCTATATTTCCGTCAAAAGAGAAAGTTACTGCTATCTCCCCCAAGTCACCCTGAAAAAGGCTGTTTTGCATCATCTCCTCCAGAGCAGTATCCAAGCCAATAAGCTCAGCGGGTAGGCCCATGAGAAACCCTGCAGTATTATGGAGAAACACAAGGGAAGCAATCAGCTTGGTTCAGGTTCAAGGGCCTGCCGGAGCACGCAGGGGTTATGGGGGTGGGTGGGGGGACCACGGACATGGGAGTGGGCTGGAGCATTACAGTCTTAACGGGGAGGGGCAGATACTTTAGGGCAGGCCATTACCGGGGAAGGAGGGCTCGCTACGTCACAGAGATCCCTCCTTCCGGCCCTACGAGTCCCACTCCAAGGCCAGATGGTGTGAGTAACCAGGACCCTGGTATCAGGCTGCTGTCGCTAAATGCCAGGTCTGTAGTTCATAAAGCTCCTCTCGTTCAGGACTTAATTTTAGACGAGAGGGCAGACCTGGCATGTATTACTGAAACCTGGCTGGGCCCAGAGGGAGGAGTCCCCCTCGTAGACATGTGCCCAGAGGGCTTTCAGGTGCTTCATCAGCCGAGGGACCAGGAAAGGGGTGGGGGTGTGGCCATAGTTATCCGAGAGTCTTTAGTACCTCGTAGGATCCCTGCTCCAGAGCTTGTCGGGTGTGAGTCCCTGCTGGTGAAGTTGGACCTCAAGGGTCAAGTGGGTTTGCTGCTAATGTACCTGCCTCCCAACAGTGTTGCAGCAGCCCTCCCCTCGCTCCTCGAGTTGGTAGCCGAGCTGGCAGTTGAGTTCCCCAGGCTTATGGTTCTGGGGGATTTCAATTTGCCTTCGCTCGGTGAACACTCTGATGGAGCGCAGGAGTTCATGGTTTCCATGACAACCATGGGCTTGACCCAAGTAATTCAGGGCCCAACCCACTCGGCGGGTCACATGCTCAACCTCGTATTCCTCTCGGAGCAGTGGAGTTGTGATCTTGGTCTGAGGGGTAGTGAGATCTTACCCCTGTCATGGTCGGACCACTACCTACTAAGGGTTGACTTTCGGAGACCAAACCCCCACTGTAAGGAGGAGGAACCGACCAGGTGGTTCCGCCCCAGGCGACTTATGGACCCCTTGGGGTTCCAGACGGAGCTTGGGGTTATTCCTGATACTCTCGCCCGCAGTCCGGTGGAGACTCTGGTTGCTGCTTGGAATTCGGCAGCGACGGAGTCTCTTAACCGGATTGCGCCTCTACGGCCGCTCCGAGGCAGTGGATCCAGGAGGGCCCCTTGATTTACTGAGGAACTCCGGGAGATGAAGCGCCGAAAGAGACGCCTAGAGCACAAGTGGAGATCCAGTAAATCCGAATCGAACCGAGCACTTTTAACATCTTGCATCAGAGAGTACATCCGGGCAATCAGGATGTCAAAAAGAACTTACATTGCCACTCTGATTGCTTCTGCTGAGTCGCGCCCAGCCACCCTGTTCAGGATAACCCGCTCCCTGCTAAATAGGAGGGATACGGGTGATCCTTTGCAGGGCAGGGCTGAGGATTACGTCCAATTCCTCGCGGATAAAGTTGCTCGGTTTCGGGCGGACCTGGACTCCAACTCTGCAGAACCAGCCGAGGCACTAAGGGATAATTTGGTCGGTCATCGTTGGGTTGATTTTCAGGCTGTTACCCCTGAGGACGTGGACAAGGCCATGAGAGCTGTAGGTGCCTCCACATGCGTGCTGGACCCGTGTCCCTCCTGGCTGGTTGTCAACAGCAGGGAGGTGACACGGGGCTGGATCCAGGCGGTTGTTGCCTGGATCCAGGAGGGGGTCTTACGGGAGGGGGTCTTTCCCCCCGCTTTAAAGGCGGCAGTGGTGAGACCCCTCCTGAAGAAACCATCTTTGGATCCAGCCGTTCTAAACAACTATCGTCCAGTCTCCAACCTCCCCTTTGTGGGGAAGGTTGTTGAGAAGGTGGTGGCCTTTCAGCTCCAGCGGTCCTTGGAGGAAGCCAGTTATCTTGATCCATTCCAGTCAGGCTTCAGGGCTGGCTACAGCACAGAAACCGCTTTGGTTGCATTGACCAATGATCTCTGGAGAGCCAGGGATGGAGGCCATGCCTCCATCCTGGTATTCCTTGACCTCTCTGCGGCTTTCGATACCATCGACCATGGTATCCTTCTGCGACGACTGCGGGAGGTGGGGGTGGGAGGCACTGTTTTACGGTGGTTCTCCTCTTACCTCTCGGACAGGTCGCAGTCGGTGTTAGTTGGAGGGCAGAGATCGACCCCTAGGCCCCTAACATATGGGGTGCCGCAGGGTTTGGTCCTGTCCCCCCTTCTTTTTAACATCTACATGAAACCGCTGGGCGAGATCATTCGACGGCACGGGATAAAATACCATCAATATGCGGACGATACACAGTTGTATCTGTCTGCCCCGTGCCAACTCAATGAAGCGATGGATGTGATGAGCCAGGGCCTTGAAGCCGTTAGAGACTGGATGGGGGTTAACAAGCTTGTACTCAACCCAGATAAAACCAAGTGGCTGCTGTGCTTCCCTCCCACTAATTGGCCAAGTGTTCCATCTCTCAGGCTGGGGGGTCAAATATTACGCCCCTCAGACAGGGTCCGCAACTTGGGAGTCCTCCTGGACCCACAGCTGACTTTTGAACACCATTTGTCGGCTGTGATCAGGGGGGCATTTGCCCAGGTTCGCCTGGTGCACCAGTTGCGGCCCTACCTGAACCAGGAGGCTCTCACAACAGTCACTCGTGCCCTTGTGACCTCTAGGCTGGAATACTGCAATGTGCTCTACATGGGGCTGCCCTTGAAGAGTATTCGGCGACTCCAGCTGGTCCAGAATGCGGCCGCGCGAGCGATCGTGGGTGCGCCTCGTTTCACCCACGTAACACCTATCCTCTGCGAGCTGCACTGGCTGCCTGTTGATCTCCGAGTGCGCTTCAAGGTGCTACTTGTCACCTACAAAGCCCTACATGGTATTGGATCTGGGTACTTGAGAGACCGCCTACTGCCAATAACCTCCACTAGGCCGATACGATCCCAGATTAGGCCTCCTCCGAATTCCATCAGCCGGCCAATGTCGTCTGGCAACTACCCAGAGGAGAGCCTTCTCAGTGGCTGCTCCGACCCTCTGGAACGAACTCCCCGTGGAGATTCGTACCCTCACCACCCTCCAGACCTTCCGCGTAGCCCTTAAGTCCTGGCTGTCCCGACAGGCCTGGGGCTAAAGATTTCAACCCCACTCGAATTGCATGACTGTTGTGTTTTTAATGATGTATCGTTTTTCATGTTTATGACTTGTTTGTCCTCCCTCCCCTTGAGTTGTGAGCTGCCCTGAGTCCCCCCAGGGAAAAGGGCGGCATACAAATAAAGCATCTCAATCTCAATCTCTCAATCTCAGTGCTTTCCTTGTGTACGAACAGCCCAAAGATTTATTTATTTGTCTTGTCTTGTATGCCGCCCACTCCCGGAGGACTCCGGGCGGCTCACAAAAGACAAGGGAAAGGGGGGAACAAGACAAAGACAAGATTCAGGTTCTGTATCCAGATTTGGCAATCTCCAGAGCAGGAGTGAAGGATACAGTAGTCGAAATTTTGGTTACTGCTGTTACCTAAGCACAGGTAAACTCCAAGTGCAAGGATGAAACCCAGAAAAAGTCTGAAATGAAAACCTGATTTTTCAAAGCAAATATAACCCCATTTTAAAAAGGTTTAATCCAAATCCATAATTTGTCTCTCTTGGCCTGGATTAATTTCAAATGTAATAAATGCTCACCTCACCTATTACCATTTAGATCCTTGATTGATTTTTTCCTATTGCATTAAAAAAAAATAAGTGAAGGGAGTATCATTCACAAAATAATAACAATGTGTCCCAAATTATAATCTCAGTAGAATATCATTTAGCAGAGAAATTATTTATACTATAGGATGTTTTTTTGCAGAAACTTAAAGGAACTTGTTTTGTCTCCAACTGCAAATATTGGTGTGTGTGTGTTTTTTAATGAGCAAGAGGTTTTGGCTCCTTTCATTCCCTTGAGGATAATTTGAAGGATGAAAAGGAAATTGTCTGCAGATTATTAACCTATGCCATTTAGATCTCTAGTAAAATGTTTCCTGTACCATCTTCTGTAATCAGCCTTGAAGAAGACATGTCCTGAAAAAAATTGAGCAGTGTCAGCAAAATCCTTAAAAAAATGTCATTTGGTGTTAAAATTCAGAACAAATTGGGAGTATTATACAGAACATGCAACAGTATTCCTCAGATTTACAATTAAGCAGTATTCCAGATGTTGTGGGATGTCAGGCCAGTCAATATAATTAGCATTGAATAATTATTGGAGTTGTAATCCGACAAAGTTTGAAGATCCACAAGTTCCTTCTGCCTATGTTTTTGCTATTCTTTCTCAACAAATGAGCAGAACCTCTGTTCACTGGGAGTCATCATATCCAAATGCCACAGTTGATGGTATTAACAATGATTGAGTGAGATAGAAAAGGCAATGTGGTGGCTCAGTGGCTAAGACGCTGAGCTTGTTGATCAGAAAGGTCAGTAGTTTGAATCCCTAGTGCCACATAATGGAGTGAGCTCCCGTTATTTGTCCCAGCTTCTGCCAACCTAGCAGTTCAAAACCATGTAAAAATGCAAGTAGAAAAATAGGAATCACCTTTGCTGGGAAGGTAACAGCATTCTGTGCGCCTTTGGCATTTAGTCATGCTGGCCACATGACCATGGAGAAGTCTTTGGACAGCGCTGGCTCTTTGGCTTTGAAACGGAGATGAGTGCCATCCCCTAGAGTCAGGAATGACTAGCACATATGTGCGAGGGGAAATTTTACCTTTATCTAATAATATTAACCTTCTGAGATACGGATCATCTTCTGTGTACCCAAAGATTTTGCAGCCTATCTATGTTTTAGTTTTGTATTACTTTATCCTTGTTTGCACATCATCCTTTTTTTTCCCCAAAAGATAAATGTTTTATTGCATATTTCAATGTGCTAATATCTCAGCTGCAGCAATATTTTGCCAGACTTGTCTGAGCTCAGAAGCTAAATAGAATCAGGACTACTGTAGTTAGTTTTTGGATGGCAAATTTCCCAAAGACATCTAGACTGGGAAGTTCTCAGAATAAAGGAATGGCAACCATTTTCACATTGCTACTAAGAAAATTATGTGGCTGTGATCATGAAGTCATCAGAAGTCAGGTTTGACTTAAAGGAGAAGTTATTTTAAGGATTCAATACCCGGATTTTATCATTAGCTATGTTATACTTAATCTCCCCTCTCCTTCCAGTTTAGTAAATACCTTCTTTTAACAAAACTTTTTTTAAAAAAATATATGCTAAAAATGAGATGCTTTGTTCCCAGTTAATATAGATATAAGCTGTGCTAAGTGGTCTAATCCAGTAATTTTACCTTTCTTGAAACTTAAAACAGTATGGACCAGCTTTTTAAACACTCTAATTTTTAAAACATCCATTATACGTGGAAAAAGTAGATAATAACAAACGGAGATAAATAGCAGGTTCCAATAATGATGCATTGCATTACTCCACAATTTCAGACTGTAATGATGGCTGGGAGGGGAAGCAATGAATTCCTTGGAAATGAAACATGAAAACTTGGCAGTGTGCCTCAAAATGGGTCAATGGAACATTGGGCAGAGAGAAGGTGTTACTGAATATAGAACTAACACAAAATAGTCCGTGTAGATGTGGGTCTTTGCTTGCAACAGTCCCAACAGGGAATGAACAAGAAACAATTGAGAGAAAAGAATATATTTATCTTTGAGACAAAACTGAGAGACAATACGAAAGGCTACAGAACAAAATCACAACTTTTTTAAGCCAGAGTACAGACTAGCGAACTATGGGAAAGCAGATTCCAAATGAAGTTTTCCTAATACTCTAACAAGAATAATTATTTGATAATAAAACAATTATACCAAGGAAGACAGTGTTTCCTCATCCCAGGGTGTATTCAAGCAGAGAATTTTTGATCTGAAATTGGAGGATATTACTATGAGGCCCTTGTTATGGAGAGTTCTCTCTGTATATATGTGCTAGCCATTGCTGACTCTAGGGGATGATGCTCATCTCTGTTTCAAAGCCGAAGAGCCAACGCTGTGTGAAAATATCTCCATGGTCATGTGGCCAGCATGATTAAATGCCGAAGGCACGTGGAACGCTGTTACTGTCCCACCAAAGGTGGTTCCTATTTTTCTACTTGCATTTTTACATGCTTTCAAACAGCTAAGTTGGCAGAAGCTGGGACAAGTAACAGGAGCTCATTCTATTACGCGGTGCTAGGGATTCAAACCACAAAACTGCCGACCTTTCTGATCAACAAGCTGAGTGTCTTAGCCACTGAACCACCGTGTCTCCCTCTGTACACTCTGCTAAAGAGAAGTTCCCTGAGGATGGGTTCCGGCACAAATTTGAAAGCTTGGAAAACAAAACCACTGGTCCTGGTGACCAACCCAGATTGGATCCTGCAAGATTATTCTGGGACTTGTCTTCAGCTGTGAGAGTTCACTCTCTCTAGTTTTGAAGTACTCTAGAGCTGCACCTCACTACACAGAGATAGAATCTATTCAACTGATCTGTCCCAGGCACCTGGTGAACGCAAATGCATTTCAGAAGGAGTGCCTCTGGATTGTGGTCTTAAGTTATCGCTTAGAATGAGAGAGCTACAGTAGTATCAGATTGGATCATACCTGTGAGGAATCTTTATGCATGTGATCTCCATAGTTTTCAGAGGAACTCTGGTTGATGAGGCAACATAAAGGATACCTAAAATACTACTGAAGGTGCAAAAGTATGAATTCTATCAAGTACAGGCAAGGGTATTTCATTGGCATTATTGTACGTCAATAAGAATGGCAAAACACAGAGTGTTGAATTATATGTTAGACCTGATGAATTGGACAGTCTTTGGAAATGTTAACTCAGCCACCTGTATTTTAAATACATGTCCATCCTGGCTGGTTAACATCCCCTAGGACAGGGGTTCCCAATCTCCAGGTTGTGGCCCAATGCTGTTCAGAACTAGGCCATGAAAGCATTGGGTCAATGTATTGTACTTGCACATGCAGCAAGTGGGTGAGCGTACATGCACAGTCCCATTTATACGAGCAGTGAGTGTGTGTGCCTGCCATTTGTGCAAATGGAGCTACGCATGAACATGCTTGCCCACAGTCCATGCAGAACCATCTTTCTCCCCCCACCCCCACTGGTCCACAAAGCCAGAAAGGTTGGAGACCACTGCCTAGGAAGGGCTCAGTGATTCAATCCGTGTGATATTAATAGGAGGAGGTGGTGCAATTATCTGAAGTCTCCACAACTGGATAATTTTCATTCAGTTTCCAACCTTTCCTAATTCAGGGTATGAAATAGATTAACTGGATCCTTTTTGGTATAGTTTCAGATCTAGTTAGAGCAGCTTTTTTATCATCTCTGATGAGCTTACTCTGGGGTAATGCATCCACTCTTTTCTTTAAAAAAAGTTTTTTTTATTTTTAGTCTCATACACACATTTACAAGTATACATTCCCATTGTTATTATTCTTATCACATTTTAATACTTTCATTTTTTCATATAAAAAATTAAAATATATGATCGGGAATGCTTTGCTTACCATCCCCATTTACCTATTTTGTTTTACTGCCACCCTACTTTTCTTTCCTTTCCTTTTGTCTCTCTCTCCCTTCTCTACTTTCTTCTTTCCGCCTCTCCTTTCCCTTCCCTTCTTCCCCTTCCTACTACTCTCTACCTCTTGCCCTTCATACCTTCTCTCCTCCTCTTCCTATCCCTCCCAATCTTCCTCTCCTCCTTCTTTTTCTTTCCCTCTCCTTTCCTTTCTTCTTCATAATGCATCCATTCTGACAGTCCTTGACTTCTACATGATTTTCAATCAGGGTGTCCTTCTAGACCAGCTCAGGTATCTGGGATACAGATCTAATACAAAACCATCAGTGTTCAAAAACCATTCAGATGTGGGTCATTATCTGAACAGCTCTCTCCAATATCATTAGGGATTGGAAACAAGGAGCAACTAAGGAACCCAATTTTGCTTATCTTTGAGGGAAAACTGAGAGAAGATTTGACAACATTTTTCAAATACTTGGTGTTGGGTCTCCTCCTTCTGCCAGTTCCAGTTGATGTTGATAAACAGGGAGACCCCAGCTTTGCAGAGTCTTTTAGGTCTCTAGTCTCTCCAAGCTCCTATTTAACATCTGCATGAAGCCACTGGGGAAGTCTTCTGTCAACATGCAGCAAGATATGCTGGTTATACCAAAGTATCCATCTTTGTTCCAGGCCAACCAAGTAATATTGGTTCTGTCCCAGTGTCAGGAAGCTGTGAGGGTCTGGATGGGGAAGAATAGTTATCTGCTCAACCTTGATCATATAAAGGGTATGAGCGTGGGATTTTAAGATCAAATGGATCTGAAATTTTTCCATACCAAGTCATATTTGAGAAGTGGTCAGTTATATAAACTTAATAAAGAAACAATCATATATATCTCTAATTAAGGTGGCACTTCCTAGGCAGAGTTGGTGACAATTTGGAGATCATACTAAACTTATGGCTCCTGCATGAAGAGAAGGTAGAAGGGTGACTGTTGGTGACTAGGAAGGCTTTAGCACAGTTTCATCTTCTGTACATCTCTTGACTCAGGAGTCCTTCTCACAATGATTTACTCTTTACTCACTTGGATTGCAATAATGTAATGTAAATTAGGCTGCCCTTACAGAACATACAGAAGTTGCATCTGGTCCAGAATGCAGTAATGTGGATAATTTTGGGTGTTCCACAATGCATCAAAGTAACATGCCTGTACTTGCTTGCACATGCTGGCTGTCACCAACATGGCACAAGGTCATCTATTTGTAGAACTATCTGTCATCCTTTGTTGCTGCTTGTACCACCAGAACCAGTATGATTGGCTTTTCAATATGCCCTCTATTAACAAATGTCATCTTATGGAATTTAGGAGTAATTCCTTCTATGATATAGACTTGCTCTATGGAACACTATCCTCATGAGAATCTAGATGGTCCTGACCCTCTTGTGTTTTCATAAGGTATTAAATACTTAGATGTTCCCTCTACATTTGAGCTGGAAGGTTAAGCAAGCCCTTGGTAAGGTTTGTCTTGTTCTTGTCTTTCTATTTGAAAATGAAGTCATGTTTAGACCCCAAGCAAGTGTTATACTATCATTTTGGATGTCTGTTTTGTAAATTACACTGTAGGTTCTAAACTTCTGTGCATCACCTAGAGTCACTGTGGTGAGACGAGTAGCTATATAAATTGCTTAAATAAATAAATGGAAAGCCATCTGTCTTCCAGTATGCTTTAATCTGAGTTCCTGCACCAGCAGAGAATTGGACTCCATGACCTAGGGAGTGTTTCCAACTATAATTTTGTTTCTGTGATTTCAATGTTCATAGTACCTAGGAATGTATTAAGGTGATGCTTGAATTTGTTTATTTAGTTTGTAGGACACATTTAGGAGCGGTCAGGCAAAATATTCCTTGCTTCCCTGTCTTTGCAAGTGATTACAGAACCTGACATGAAAAGATTTTCCTCTGTTAGGTTGAAAGGGAGAATCATGTCTTCATGCTCCCTTCAGCTTTCTGCACATTATACAAGGAAAGCAGATTTATCCACATTGTCATGCAGCAGCTGGCTTGCACTTCAGAAATGCCCATCACTAATAGGCAGCTAAGGAGAGAGGAGAAGAGAATTAGATAGGGTGCTCCCCTATAATAACTCTAAGCATGCTGGGCACTTAACAGTGGCTGTTTTTCTATTCTATAGATCTTATCTGTATAACTTCTTCAATTTGCACAAGTTGAGCATATGACCCAGATTAAATCCTTCTTTCAATGTTCAAAATACCGCACCATTGCACTCACATGCTAGCAAAGTTATGCTCAAAATCCCACAAGCTAGGCTCCAGCAGTATATGGACCAAGAGGTACAGGCAGAATTTCGAAGAGGCAGAAGAACTAGAGATCAAATTGCCAACATACACTGGATCATGGAGAAAGCTAGGGAGTTCCAGAAAAACATCTACTTCTGCTTCATTGACTATGCTAAAGCCTTTGATTGTGTGGATCACAACAAATTGTGGCAAGTTCTTAAAGAGCTGGGAGTACCAGGCCATCTTATTTGTCTCTTGAGAAACCTAAATGCAGGTCAAGAAGCAACAGGGGAAACTGGACACGTAACCACTGATTGGTTCAAAATTGGGAACAGAGTTTGGCAAGGCTGTATATTGTCACCCTGCCTATTTAACTTACATGCAGAGCACATCATGAGAAAGGCAGGGCTAGATGAATCACAAGTTAGAATTAAGATTGCCGGGAGAAATATCAACAACCTGAGATATGCAGATGATTCCACTCTAATGGCAGAAAGTGAAGAGGAACTAAAGAGCCTCTTGATGTGGGTGAAGGAAGAGAGTGCAAAAGTTGGCTTGAAACTCAACATTACGAAAACTATGATCATGGCATTCAGCCCTCTTTCTTCCTGACAAATAGATGGGGAAGAAATGGAGGTAGTGACAGATTTTATTTTCCTGGGCTCCAAGATCACTGCAGATGTTGACAACAGCCAAGAAATTTAAAAATGCTTGATCTTGGGGAGGAAAGCTATGGCAAATCTAGACAGCATATTAAAAAGTGGAGATACCACCCTGCCAACAGAAGTGTGAATAGTCAAGGCTATGATTTTCCCATTTGTAATGTTTGGCTGTGAAAGCTGTACCATAGGAAAGACTGGGCACCAAAGAATTGAGGCCTTTGAACTATGGTGCTGGAGAAGACTCCTTCTCCAGCACCATAATTCAAAGGCCTCAATTCTATGAGTGTGAGTCCTTGGACTGTAAGGTGATCAAACCTGTCAGTCCTAGAGGAGATCAACCCTGACTGCTCTTTAGAAGGTCAGATCCTGAAGATGAAACTCAAATACGTTGGCCACCTAATGAGAAGAAAGGACTCACTGGAGAAGAGCCTAATTCTGGGAAAGACTGAGGGCAAAAAAAGGAGGAGATGATAGAGAATGGGGTAGTTGGATGGAAGCAGACGGTGTGATCTGGAACTGAGCAAATGGAAGGCTGATTGACAACACTCTAAATTATATCTGACTAGTCATAGAGTTGTGTCCATAGTGCATAGTATTGGTTATGGTGAAATGATGTTTGAGTCTTTTGCCAGGAAGCTAGATTGATTGGAAATTTCAAAGGATATAAGGTGAACAACTAATTCTATAGCAATAGCAATAGCAGTTAGACTTATATACCACTTCATAGGGCTTTCAGCCCTCTCTAAGCAGTTTACAGAGTCAGCATATTGCCCCCAACAACAATCCGGGTCCTCATTTTACCCACCTCAGAAGGATGGAAGGCTGAGTCAACCCTGAGCCAGTGAGATTTGAACAGCCGAACTGCAGAACTGCAGTCAGCTGAAGTAGCCTGCAGTGCTGCATTTAACCACTGCGCCACCTCTGCTCTCAATTCTCCCCATACCTATAGAAAAATACAAGTCAGCTCACATAATAGCTTTGTCTATTGTAGATTAGCCTAGGTTAAGCTTTGACTAGTGCATAGCAGCTCTCATCATCTAGATTGGCTTTGGTTGAAAGATGAATAAAACAAAATGCTGAAGCAGTAGATTTGACATTTATCTTTGTAATCAGTATTGTGACCTGAAGAATGAGAAACAGTATATACTGCAACTCTGCAGCTACTTACACAATGCTATCAGAGAAATATGAAACAATACGAAGCATGCTTATCATACATCCAAATATTGTTATTTCTCCTGGCATTGGACTTTGTACACTCTGTTTCCATGTTCACCAAAACTTGCAAATAATTAATGAGAGGTATAGGGGCATCACTTCTTGCCAGGCAACATCAGATGTGTAAAATCCCACATTGGCTATATTACCACAATACAAATAAAAGTGACTTAATCATCTACTTATTTAGGCAGTTGGTTTTACCATCATCTACCATCTGCATACAATTGAGACTGACTAAATTTCTACTGTTGTGGACATTTTTACATTGCCCACTAATTTCAACAAATGTCACCTCCTGGCCCACTTCAGTGTAGAACAGTCTGCTTTGGGATGATCTGATTCAGGTTACTGTTTCTTTTTTACACTCTTATACACCTATGGAGAGATGAAAATGAAACCAACCATAGAGACACGGTGCTTAACTGGCTATACTTTCACTGGCCTCTCTAGGACTTTATCATAATTTCAGGAGACAGGAGAATTAAGAACCTGTTGTACTATAGTATTTGCATTCTAAAGGAGAGTTCACATGTATCAATTATATGCATAATAAATCTGCAACCAGATGACTGAAAATGATAGGCTACTGAATTAGTTGTTGCATTGTTAGCTACTGTAATGTAAAAGTGCCCTAGATGATTAGGGGACAGGAGACTAAAACATATAAAGAACGATTGCTGGAACTGCAGGCTAGTCAAGTCTGATGAAAAGAAGGACTAAGGGTGACATGAAAGCAGTGTTCCAATATCTCAGGGGTTGCCACGAAGCGTGGCACGTCAAAACCACGGTCCACTAAAGCGCGCCCGATTAAAGCACGTACGTGACGTCATCAGCAGCGCGACAAGAAAGAAAAAGGGCGCTTTAAAAAGCGCTTTTAAAGCAAGCCGATTCACATAAAGGTAAGGGTTAGGTTTAGAGTTAGGGTTAGGGTTAGGTTTAGGGTTAGGGTTAGGGTTAGGTTTAGGGTTACGTTAAGCATTAGGGTTAGGTTTAGGGTTAGGTTAAGGGTTAGCGTTAGGTTTAGCGTTAGGTTAAGGGTTAGGTTTAGGGTTAGGTTAAGGGTTAGGCTTAGGGTTAGGTTTAGGGTTAGGTTTGGGAGGGTTGGGTTTAGATTTACGCGTTAATTTTAAGTTTCCCACTCACAGTATGCTGTTTTCATCGCGCTGTGATGACGTCACGTATGCGCTTTCGTCGAGCGCGCTTTAGTCTACCGCGGTTTTGTGGTGGAACCGCCACGAAGAAGAGGGAATCTTCTCCAAAGCACCTGAGGGTAGGACAAGAAGCAATGGGTGGAAACTAATCAAGGAGAGAAGAAAATAAGAACTAAGGAGAAATTTCCTGACAGAACAATTAATCAGTGGAACAACTTGCCTGCAGAAGTTGCAAATGCTCCAACACTGGAAGTTTTAAAGAAGAGATTGGATAACCATTTATCTGAAGTGATGTAGAGTTTCCTGCCTAAGTAGGAGGTTGGACTAGAAGACCTCCAAGGTCCTTTCCAACTCTGTTATTCTAATATTAGAGGAGAATCACAGGATCAACTTGATTTTGTAAAGCATAATTTGTTTTTTACCCATCTATTGCAAAACTGCATGCCTCTAAATTAAGCATTCCTTTTACTTTCTTGCCTACAATATTATATTCCGCTGACTGCTTGCTATTTTTAAGCATACATGACTTTACGTTTTAGAACAAATGTCTGGTTTTTTTTTTTTAAAAAAAGGAAAACAACTTTAATATTTTCTTCTCCCAAAGGAAAGCCATTAATATTTAGTGTCTACAGGTAACATGAAAAGATGATGCTGTAAATCTAATACAACATCTTCTCATGTTATCTTCCTACTCTAAGAAAGCTTGTTCTGTATCAGACAACATTATTTTTATTCTGCAAAACATTGTTCAATGAAAAATCAGCCTCAAATCCTTTGCATCTCAAAATAGCTTCTGTTTATTTATTTATTTGCCATATTTGTATCCCACATTTCCTCTGGGAGTTGAAGGTGATATATGTAGAGGTCTTTGCACACTTTATCTCATTCCAAACATCTTGTAAGATTAATTAAGGAATGGCTGAGAAGTCTCACTGAATGTCGTCCATGATTAAGTAAAGACCAGATCAAGGTTGTCTCAAAGATGCTTTTTCGAGAAGCAACTGGACTTTCTTATTGTTGTTGTTTTTGAAGATGTCTGACTTCTCATCCAAGCACCTTCTTCAGCTCTAACTGGATGGTGGAGAATGGAAAGATTTATATTCCTTGAAGACAGTTGTTCATTTGCATTCTATGGAAGAGTGATTGAGGCCACTTGGAGGTTTATCTGTATCCTCAGAGTTACTTCTCCAAAGAAAAATAGGAAAATCCAGTTGCCTTTTGAAAAAACACCTTTGGGACAACAATGACCTGGATGACTTAGAATCTCCATAGATGACCAGATCAAGGGCCTTCCTAGTTCAGCACTTTGTTCCTACTATGGGCCAATCAGTGCCTATTAGGAAATCCATTGGCAAGATATGAGCATAAGAATAACCTTTTATTCAAATTCTCATGCAGTGTTTTTCAAGTTTTTCAGCATCAATTTCACATTGATAATGTCATATGCATGAAAATTTTCTTCTCAAATTCACTTTGCACTGATCAAAGCTTTCACAATTAAAAAAAAATCCAAATAAGGAAAGTGTTTGGCTTAGTAAGCAATACAAGCAATGCAACTTTGTCTGATTTATTAACTCCTTTTCAGCCCTCCGAGAAATGCAAAGATTCCACCAAAGATTGCAAACCTGTTTTATATAGATTGGTTTTAGTAAAATAGTCTTACAAGTCTGTTCATGCTAAAATTCTTCTATCATTCATAGTCATATGAATTTGGGAGTATCTGAGATATTTTCATAATTGTCCCTCATGATTTGGACTTATGTAGTGTTTCCCATTTTGTTTCTTTGATAACTGATTTCCCATATTTCATTGTTACTCTATATCCCTTTATTATAATTTCTAAAATGTATTTAACTGCCCATCAACACAACAATTGGTCATCCAAAGTTCTTCTGATTTTTCCTCCATAAAAATCCTACAAATCACGATTTTTCATCTTTGTGGAAAGGAATTAGCCATCTTGCTAAT
Source organism: Thamnophis elegans (assembly GCF_009769535.1). Taxonomy (NCBI): domain Eukaryota; kingdom Metazoa; phylum Chordata; class Lepidosauria; order Squamata; family Natricidae; genus Thamnophis; species Thamnophis elegans. The sequence goes on from NC_045541.1 coordinate 125,819,549, forward strand.
TTCTTTCACCACTCATTTACTCTTAGCATACAAGCAATGCTTGAGCCGACTCCCCAGGATTGTCTGGGACACTATACATCCTCTTCATGACTTTCTTTCCTTGTTACCTTCTGAGAAGAGGCTTCGTGGTATCTGAAGCAGAACATCTAGATTCAGTCACAGTTTTGTCCCATATAGCATCAACCTTGTGGGCTCTCAAGTTTCCTCTTTCCACTATGTATTCAAAATGGTCAGTGATTAACATGTATATAACAATAAAAGTTATTTTATCTCTTATGAGATGCTGATCATAAGGCTTTGATTGCTGTCAACTTCATTCATCAGCAATGATTATTTCTCACATTACATTAAGCCATCACATGATTTATTTGGATTTGACTGAAATCAATAGTCATGGCTTGCTATCCATACCTTATAGTTTAGTATGTTTTGTCAATACATATACATAAAATTTCTTGCATGTAACTACTAAATTAAAGGTTAAGCAAATAGTCTATTGCTCTGAATTCTTTTTTTTTTTTTACCCAATACAGTGCACATGCAAATCTCCATAACAGGCAGTAAATAATACATTCCCATGCATCAACCTAACTCTAAAATCAATGCCATTTCGTACAGATTTCTACATATTATATATTTACCATCTAATATAACCTTGTCCTTTTTTTTCCAAGGAACGAGTACAATTCATTAATTGCTGTTCAAAAGATTTCAAGTTTCTGTTCTTTCTGCTTTCTAGAGAAGAAGGGAGTTCTAAATGAAAAACACCTTGATAAGAGATAAGTGGGCCATAACTAGTTAAAAGGCACATAATCCCCAAGTATCATCAATCAAAATGGGTGCAAATTTATACAGAGGGGGACAAAAAAATGATCTCTCCTCTATATTCAGACTGTCTGCAGGACACAGAAAATATATTTCAGGCTATAGGAAGACAGCTTCCAAGTGGATCTTAAGAAACGTTTCTGAAAGTAAGATCAGTCTGACAATGGAACTAATCACCCCAAACCTGATTGGCTTCATTTGGTGGATGAGGTCAAGCCCAGGCTAGAGTGGTAATCACTGAATTTGTATTCGTGCATTGATCAGTGGCTTGAACTCAGTGGCCTAAATGCTCTCTTCTAATTTGGTACATCTAAGATTTTAAGTCCATTTCCCTTTTTTATTTATTAGATTTATTTGCCACCTATCTGATCTGAATTTCCCCTTTTCCCTACCTCAGTTTTACCCTTCAGCATTCTACGCAAGTATAGCAGGAAAGATTATTTTCCCTTCACCGAGAGAAGGTCTCACACTGCCACCTTGTGGCAGCAACACCCAAAAATTGGGTATTCCAGAGGAAAAAGTAGTTTGTCCTCCTCCTCTCCCATGCCACATAGAAAATTAAATCTGCATTCCGACTGCCATTATGAATGGCAATGTAGTTAGAAAAAGAAAAATCACTTTACAACATAAGAGTGACTTTATGTCAATGCATAAGCAACATTTCTGTACAAAGTTGATCTGCTATAGTTTTAACAGAGTCAAAATGAAGCTTGACTCTTGATTACATTGTCTTGATTGGCATTGTCTCTTTTGTTGAATTCATTTCAGTTAGGGGATACTGGCATTTTATACGTGGCTTCTCAACTCTCTGTAATGAAAAAGCTGCCTCCCCATTAGTAAAATAATACAGATATGCACAAATAGTATTTAGTATAAGAGCTCAACAGGAGGGGTGTGAAATCTTCATCTTCCCTTTCTCTATTGTGCAGTATATTCTCTAATATTGTTGGCACTTTACCATTCCCCCCACCCTTCCCCCACCCAGATTCCTTGTATGTGCTCATATAATTATAGTTCATTTAGCAGTTGATATGAAAGTTACTAGGACTGGAAAGTAAGGAATCAGAAGAATGAATCATTTTTATTCTGCAACTTTAGCTACAAATTAACCAAAAAAGCTCCACTAATCTTCTCTTGCTGGAGCCGATTCAATTCAGCAATGTGCAGAGCACTTAAAAACAATAAAAGAAATAACCTAAGAAAATGAAAGAAAATGAATTTCCAATTACTTGCCGAAATTGTAATAAATGCACTTGCAAAGCAAAGAGTAAAATGTAACTTTGTTCTGTATAAATGGAGCTTGCCTTTTGTGCTTAATATAGTTCTCTTATAATTAGCTGAAGATTTGTTCTGGCTTGAAACAAAGTTCCTCCTTGAGATTGCTGTGCTCTGTGTATACAGAACTTTCCATCAAGGCAGGCTGGAGCGGCAGGGTTTGCTTTGACAGCCTTTATAATCTCTTTATAGAAATGAAAATGGGAAAGAACACAGCTGGTTCAAACAATGGAGCATGTTCAACATTAGACCAAAACACTGGAGATATTGCAAAATATTGCACAATTTATTTATAGCTCCCTGCACTTTAAAAAAAAAAATCATGCCGAATCTTTTCTGCCCATGCCTCTGCGGAACAATCTGTCCCTTAATTAACTTTCAATTGGAGAGGGTTGCTTTTTAAGCCATTGGCAGCAGAGCTGGCCTTGGAGTTGGTGGCATTGTGCGCCACTGGAACGGAGCGATCTTTTAGCAGTGGGATCCAAAATGGCACAGATTTTTTTTAGGCCCATATGCAATCTCAGACAGCCAAGTGCATTTCATGCAAGAAATCCATCTGATGATATCCAGCATTCCCAGAGCGTAACTAGCACAAATTATCCATTATAGTTTGTTTTCAAGAAAAGACTATCAGTGATGACACTAAACATCCTTTGCTCTTTCTTCCGCTTCTTTCTTTCCAGATCAAAATTGCCTTTGTCTTGCAAAAAGCAATACTTAGCTGAAAGACTTCAGAGTGAACTTCAGAAATGTGAAAGGTTAATAGTTACCGGGAACAGTTTTAACTAAATTCTACATACACAGATGTCTTATACTGAGCTAGACATTTCCCAATGGTTTTGTTTACTCTGAATAGAAACGGTTCTCCAGGCAGAAGCCTTCTACAATCCTGAAATCTCTCCATCAACATAAAATTGAGCTCGCTCAGAGGCTGAAATACACCAAGTAAATGAGATGAAGAGTATGGAAGAGAGGAGAGAGGTAAGGGAAGAAAAGAGAGTTAGGAAAGAGGAGGGGAGGAGAGAAAGAAGTAGTGGAAAGAGGAGAGAGGAAAAGGATGGAGAAAGGGGAAGCAGAGAAGGATGACAGAGGGAAGAAAGGAGGTAGGGAGGAGAAAGAGAGAGGGAGAAGAAAGTAATGGATAGAGTGCAAATATGGTGTATGGAGAGCAGAAGAGCCATAATCGTTTTTGGGGGTTGATGGTAAGACAAATTGATGTAAATATTTAATAATATTAAATAATGTTGGTTATGTAACAGTATACATGTGTTATCTGCTATGAAAATGAAAAAATAAAAAACATTTTATAAAAGAAAAAGAAAGAAACGTGAAAGGTTAATAGTTACCTGGAACAGTTTTAACTAAATTCTACATACACAGATGTCTTATACTGAGACATTCCCCAAGGGTTTTGTTTACTCTGAATAGAAATGGTTCTCCAGGCAGAAGCCTTCTACAATCCTGAAATCTCTCCAGCTCAAGGTGACAAAGGTGACAGAGACTGAACCAAGATTTTACTCATGCAAATCTTAAACTCCAGTTAGGTGATATACATTTGATTGGCAATTGAATGGCATGGACTGCTGAATCAGATTGGCTGAGTTGTGCTTATCTGCATATGATAGCATCTTAACTAAATGTGTATTACACAAAACTTTCACATCCTACTATACAGAAGATCCATCCATAATGTAAAATGCCTTCATATAGAATGTTGCTACAAACTACCCAAGTTAACATCTACTTAATCCACATTGCAAAGAATTCATGGAAGACTTACATGGCATGGCCAAAATAAGTCAACATAAGAAGAGTGTTTCCATATCTACCCAAGTTTTAAAGATAAAGGGTCGTAATACGATTAGCATACAAAGGATTATTGAAGCTCAAATCTACCTACTCTCTGTTGCCCTCCTGCCTTTATACATTAGTTTATAATCCATCTGCTGTATAATATATTCCTTTATTGAATCCCACTGATTTAAAAGATAAGAAAGTGTTTGTTCTTTGGGTTAAAGTTACACTAGAAAAGCATAATTGTCCCACAATATGTTATCAACAGTTCAAAATAAATCTTACCAGCTGTAGCATGTGAAATGGCAGGTTGTGCACTACATGGGGCCTTCTTGCTCAAGTGTGTGCATTGACATGCGTGTGCCCTAGAGTCAAGATGCATCTGTCTCCCATTCCCTCCACCCGCCACGTTGGTAGAGAAGGAGGCTAAGGGAATGCAGCTGAAACTAGAAGAAAGACATTTCTAGCAACTGATACTAAGAAAACTTTAACAAGCACACCCAAAAAGCAAAATAGGAACTGGAAAACAGAAAATGGAATTCCTATATAGGAACATATGAAACTTGTTCATATATTCTTTCCCTAAAAATAGTCCCAGCTGCCCTATCACAGGTCCTTTAATATATATTGTTAAAAAAAAAAACCACCTCAATTTTTATTTTTTTGCATAAACCTTTACCTACCTACCTATAAATGCAAGTAATTCTTAACTTACGAATACAGTTGGGACTGGAAATCTAGTCATAAAACATTAAGATCATAATCAAGGCACTTATGTGACGAAGTGATTTTACAATCTTTGGGGGAAAGCGGTTTTGCTAAGCAAATGCAGCAGTCACAAGTGTGAATCAATTCATTTGAGCGGATGGGTTTTTGTCAAAAACTGGTTTAAAAATGCAAATTGTGGTCATGTCACCATTGAACCAGTGAGCTATAAGGATGACCTGTTGACAAGCAATTAACATGTGGTCATGTGACCACAGGGAGACAGTGCAATCATTTAAGACAATTGGGGGTCATTTTATAAGACATAAACCTTGTTTATCTTCTGGGGCCATCCTAAATGTGAAAAGTCATTAAGCAACCAATCCACATTGAGCTCTTTCTGTATATCTCATTGAATCTTTGGAGATTGTTACCATATATCTATATATCTGGTTATTGTGGTTATTGCACTGCAAACTCATTACAGTAGATTACATTTACTTTCATTTTAGCTGAGACTTTTAAGAAAACAAGTTTTGAGACAAACTGAGCAACTTTAACAAGGATTTTATGGAAGAGAAGATAGTAAGAAAATGAATCCAAGATAGACAGGAGTTCCTAAAAATATGAAGAAATACTAAAAATAGAATTGCTACTTCAGCAAAAATATAAGTGGACAACGGAAGAAAACCAAAATTCTTATCAAAAACATTAAAAATAATGAAAATGAGGAAATATTTTTTTAAAAAAATATGGAAAAGGGAACGGGTCACAAAGGAAGGGTACATTTGGATAGTCTTGTTTATAAGATAGTTAAGAAAAGTAGAGTTTGTAATGACCAAGAATGCTAACAAAAAGAGGTTATTTACACATGTTCAAAATAAATGAAAAGAAAAAATATATATAGACAACTGTTCTGCACATGTGTGTGAGAGAGAAAAAGGCAGAACTATCGAATCTTTATTTTGGCTTGGTTTTCTCCTAAACAGAAAGGAACCCAGAGTAAGTGGTCCCATCAATATCCATGTCTCAAGTCATGTATCGGTCATAACACTTTGGATTGACTTGGAAACAAAGAGATCGCCAATGCAGCTCCCAGGTTATTGGTGTTAAATAACAGGAAATTTCTATAAATACATGGGTAGCTGCATTCTGCACCAAGTGAAGTTTCTAAGTGGTTTTCAAGGGCAATCCCATTTGAGAAGTAATGAGAGCATTGTCAGTGCCTCTCCTTTCCAACAATGGTCAACACTGGCATACCAGCTGAAGCAGAACAAGATCTCTCCTGATCATATCTTCCATTTTCTGCTTCATCAGTGCTGGAGTCCAAAAATCCACCCAAATTATGAACCAGGACCTTCTGGCAAAATATGATCCCATCAAGAGCTAAAACTGAAACCATTCCAGAATTAGTTGGTTTCTGAATTAACAATCAGTCTGTTTACTTTGGGTTGAGCTTCAGTCTGTTCCTCCCCATCCAGACTCTTGCAGCCTCTAAACACAGAGTTGATTTTTTTTCTTTCTCTCTCTCTCTCTTAATGTTGGCTTTTAATTAGTTAAAGCTCATTGGCTGCTTTACTTCAGACAGTGCTCAAAACAAATTTTAATTACTGCTTTTTAACTAGGGACTGCATTCTGTGTTTACAGATTTGGAAGAAAACAACTTTGAGCTTCCTTACCTTTTAGAATGTTTATCTTCTATGTGAGTACATGAATCATTTACACACTGACTGTATTTATGAACAAAAACAGTGAGATAAATTATTTTCCCTGACTGATTTTAGAATTAGTGGCTTTCAGCTTCCTTTGGTTGTTTATCTAGCTCAATGCAATGTATTGCATAATAATTCAACTGTTGTTTGTGTTGACCTTCCCCATATTTCAAAATCAACTGTTTGAATGGTAGATGGTTAAAGTTCTAAAATCACAGCAGTAGTAGACAAGGAATGGCAGAACTTTGGGACAGAGTGAAAGCAGGATCAGCCTAGAATGTATGTATGTAGCAGTGGTGGGTTGCAGGCAGTACGCCCCAGTACGGGCGTACCGGAGCCTGCCCAGAGCACCGGGTACTGTTCCGGTAGGCCTGCCCAAGCTCCTTACCTGTCCTTTAAGCCTTTGGTGCTTCCGTGGATGTGCATGGCGCATACGGCACCTGCGCAATGCTCTGCCAAGCAATTGGAGGCTTGCGGATGCATTGCAGGCAGGTACAACACATGTATGCGCTGCGTGGGTCAATGTGGGGGACGCCGGGCCCGGATCCAGAAACCACCACTGGTATGTAGCCACAAGTGAACAAAGTTCCACCACTTTTGAGTGTCGTTGACCCATATCTATCTTTAATCAGGTGCTGCCTGTAAATTGAAAAGATTCCTATGTGGAATATTAGACCCAAAAACGGACAAAAAAATCTGCTCAGTTATTGGCCCTCTTGAATATCCTAAATAGTCCCTGGAAGGACTATTTAGCAACTATATTGAAATGGACCTTATATTATGATACTTGCTTTGATTGTATTTGTATATTTCATTGCTATTGATCTGCATATCTCATCATTAAAAGTCAGGCACTATAACCAGATTATTGAGGGTCTCGATCATATTGAGGCTCATATACCATTTGTCTCAAGGCAGCTGTAACACGATCTGCCACAGTCAGATCATTCTGTTAATGTTTTTGGTTGGCTGGTGCTGTCCTTCAATTAGCTTGGCCCATCCTAGGAAAGGGATGAGTTCTAATTAGTTATATAAAGCTTTCCCTGAGGGTCTTATGGGCAGTTGACCTAAGGCCTTAGTCACAACCTGAAATGGGTGTAGCTGAGGCTTTAGTCTAGATTATCCCTAAGCAGCCTCTCCCTGTATGCCAATCCCAAAGTACTCATTACTTTTCTGATAACCATTGGAAGATGAAGAACCAGGGGAAAATGCATGAAACACCACTGGAGGGAGACAAAGAATACTCTCATCAAACATATGTAAGAGGTCACATTTGGGATTACTTCATGGCAATAAGAGCAGTTAAACAGCATTATTTATGTGCCTTTATTGCATACACATCTGGCTTACAGTGACTTGATTCTTGCTAGGGAAAGATAAATCATGGGGACAACTAGTGGGCTACTGTGAAGAATATTCTCATCAGCTGGATACAATTACTCAAATTCATTCAGAGTTGGACTCCAAGAGAAGAAACTTTATTTCAGTCAGTCATCAGCAAAGACTTGGACTCCAACTGGGCAGGCCAAGTTGAGATGCCTGGGGGGGCAGTCTTGTGGCTTTATCTGAGATTAATATAAAACTGTGACTCCTGATTAAGTAGACAGGGTTCTTCAGACAGTGAACTCACTCATCAGTTTATGTGATCCAGGTTTTTCCTGTGTTGTAAAAGCTGTCTAGGAAGTGATTTGTGTTTGGGTGCATGCATTGCTGTTTACTTCTTTGAGAGATGAGTGGTCCTTTCAGAATTCTTCTCAAGAAGTCATCATTGCAGTCTGTGGTGGGGTTCTAATTTGTTTACTACCAGTTCGCTCATGCTCGCATGCACACTTGTGTGTGAGTGCACGCAACACTTCTGCATGTGCAGAAGCATCCAGGCAGGTGAGCAGAACCTCCCACTGCCGCTACTACCAGTTTGCCCAATCCAAGTTGAACCAGCAGCAACCCACCTCGGATTGCAGCCAATTTTCACTGTTTACTCTGTTTCAACCCTTGCCTTTTGGGAAAGATTCAGAAAGTAGTTGGGCAATGGCTCCAGTGATTCTAGAGTAAACAGATTACCCGGATCCATTTTATTCAGGCCAGGATAAAGTATTGAGATAATGTTCATCATTTAACCTCTTCACAATTCTCAATACCTTTAACCATAGTATCTTTCTGGATAAACTGCAGTGTTTGGTAATGAGGGAGACCTGGGTTACAGCGATTCTCACTGTTGAAGGGAGAGATATATCAGAGTACTTGGTCCTTCACAAGTGAGGTACTGAATGGCTCTACCCCATCCTCACTGGGTGAGGTGATACCTCAGCTTTAATCTGGTATCATCATTATGTAGATGCTTTTCCAATTATATACAGGTATAATTACCTACAATCATAATGGAGCCTACCAGTGGTGGGATTCAAATTTTTCTACTACTGGTTCTGTGGGCATGGCTTTGTGGGCATGGTGTGGGTTTGTGGGCGTGACAGGGGAAGGTTACTGCAAAATCCCCATTCCCTCCCCACCCCACTAACCTGTTTTCCAGCTCCGTTCTCCTGTTCAGGGCAAAAAAAGAAGATCAGCTGGGAGGCAGTGGGGGTGGAGTCAGTCTATTTGCCAGTTCTCCAAACTAATCAAAATTTCCACTACCGGGTGTCCAGAACCTGTCAGACCTGGCTGAATGCCACCTCTGGAGCCTACCCATTACAGTTGCAAAAGGTGATGATCATATAGTGAGACTTCCACTTCTTGCCACTAAACATGCAGGTTATTAAGTGAACATAGGTGTGGGAGGCCCAGTTGGCTCCATAAAGTATGTATACAAGCAGGGGGGTTGAGTTGCAAAGCCAAAAACAGGCTGAGCAAGATTAGGCCCCAGTGTTATGTTCCAATGCCAAGAAGCTTCCAAACAAGCCTCCATGGCTGGCTGTCCAATGGACTGTGCGTCTGCCCAATCAGCTGGCCATCAGGAAACTGCAAACCTCTCCTGGGTCTTCCTAGCCTTGGGGAGGTCAGTCATCTGCCTGAAAAGGTGGCAGCTTGGGGCAAGCTTCTCCAAGCCTTTCCCTTGCTTAACATCCTCTCCCCCGTGCCCTGGAAACCCACTTTTCTTTTAAAAAAAAAGATAGAAAGGAAAGTTTTGTTGATTTTTTTCACCACCTCCACCATTATTATTTTTTGGATTGGTATCAAAAGCTCAGAAAGCAGCTACCATTTTCATAAGGAATTATCAGAAAATGGCTGATGTTCTAGGAAGGAGGGGAAGCAGGCACAGAGTGTGATGTGGGGAGAGAAGAAGGGGACACTGCAATGCCTCCATGATTGGCAGTATAGGTGAATGACCATAGGGGTGCTGCAGCTGTCATAACTTTGGAGCAAGACTGTAGTAGTTTTGGGGGTCTGTCATAACTTCAAACAGTCATCAATTGATGTGTGGTATCACAAAGACTATCTGCATTGTGACCCTGGGTTGTTTCAATGTTTGCTTAGTATGGGTCCTTTGATCCTGGGGAGTTTCCAATTTTAGCTTGGATATGGTTGTACTTCCCTGCTTAAGAATCATGCATAATCTGAAGGTTGTCCTACCTGAAAAGAAGATGAGCTACGGCCAAGAAGGCCTTCACACAGATTTTCTAGTGCACCAGTTGCTCTCATTCCTGGATCAAGAGGCCATGGCAGTATCTAATCATCTGTAGAATGGACTACTGCAACCCACTCTACTTGGAACTGCCCTTGAAAATTCACTCAGAAGCTGAAGCTTCTTCAGCCTGCCACAATATGTTGATGTGATATCATTGTTCCATGATATCACAGGTTGCCAGTTGGTTTCTGAATGCAATTCAAGAGGCTGGTTGCCACTGATACAGTCCCTTTGAGGAGGGTCTATTTCTGATAACTTATGTCTGGAAAAACCTGGCTAAGTTGACACACTTCAAATCGACTCAATTAAACAATGTCATCTAGTGGACAATAAATGAATTCTCTGTCACTGCATCTGCCTTCTGAATGTCTCCCATCCACATAATGTTCCAGAAGGCACTGATAACCTGGTTATTCTCCAAGACATTGATGTAGGATGGTGGTGATCCCTGTAAGATTTAATTTTGTTTGGCATTCATTTATTTGATTGATTCAATTTATATGTTCACCCATCTTAATATTTCTTCTCTAAGGGCACATTCCTTTGTTCATTTCTTTTATTCTTCCTGTTTTTTATAGCATAAACTGCTCAGAATCTCTGAGAGTTAAGCTTTGTTCACTCTATGTATAAATAAATACATGAGAAAAGAGACATCTAAGGTGCTGTGGGAGGAAGACAAAGAGCAGATATGACTAAACCTATTAGGAATTACATTATGACAGGTATGAAGTGGGAAATATATTTTCTTTTCTTTTCTTACCTTTACAGGAACCCAGTGGCCTTGCTTAAGGTGACCTCATCCCTGTTAAGAAGTCTTTTGAATATCTTCACGGCTACTGTGAGGAATATTTTAGGTACCTGACAAAAACATTTGCTTGAATCTGCTCAGTTAGATTCTGATTGGGCGAATACACACTGCTTGACTAAGGCATTTTCCTGTTTATTATCTGGGAGGTATTTGACCAGGGACATGCAGTCACTAGAAGCAGGGGAGGCGTGGCCTCACCAGTCATGAGGAAAAGGAAAGAATTTTAAAGAATTTTTTAAAAATAATTAAAGCCAAGGTAGTTGCTACCAGATTCACAGTGACTTGGAACAGTGCTTTGTGTTAACCATAGGAGAGAAATAGGGGCCTCCTGTGCATAAAGAATTTTTCGCCTTTTAAGAGATAACCAAGGGTTAAAATGCGAAGAATTCCTTATGCAAATGAGGAACGTGTTCTTTCACCTCCTGTAGAGAGCACTTTTAGCGGCTTTTTAGAGTTCTCTGGGAGCAACTAGCTCAGTCTGACAGAGCTCTGGCCTTTCATGAGGGGAGGGCAGGGCAGGCAGAAGCAGAGTTGAAATCATCTCTGAAACAGCTGGAAAAAGGTGCTTGTGTGGGGAGGAGGGAAGAATTCAAAAAGTTTGATCGGAAGGCAGCAGGGGAAGGCAGAGGAGATGCTTTCAAGCCTTTGGAAAATATATCCAATCCAACTTCTGTGTTTGTTTGAGAGTGAGTGAGTGATCCAATTTATCTGTGTGCGTGTGTCTATTTGAGAGAGGGGGGAGGAAGGGAGAGAGGGAGGAAGGAGGGGGAGGGAGAAGAAAAAAATGGGAAAACTTATTTTGCAAGGGGGAAAAATGCTGTCACTTTAAATCGGAACTGAGCATGCCTGGCTGTGGAATTCTGGGAGTTGAAGTCCACAAGTCTAAAAAGTGCCTCACCAGCCCTAAAGCTGACCGCACGTCACTGTATTTGACACTGTACCTCCTGTGGAAATAGATAAAATCAAAAAGATTACTAACTAGCCACCTGAACATGCCATGTTTGGCTACTTAAGCTGCCCAGAAGGTGACATGCTGTTGGGCCTATGTGATTAATGCATCTTTGAGTAAAAGGGTTCCTTGATGCCACCACTGGATCCAAATTCAGTCTTCAAATTTCCTTCTTCACAATTTAGGATATTTACATTTGCAGTTTTAAAGGGCGGTGAAGGAAGTGATGTATCTGGATCCTTTTCAGCCAGGACATAACATGGAGAGAGCATTTCAAGGAGACACCATAGTATAGATTCCAATCTGCTACCTGGTGAAAGAGGAATAGTAGTTCTGCAACTCTCCCAGTTCTCACTGACACTCAGAAGCCTTCAATACTATCAGTCATGATATACTTCTCAATTGATTGCAGGGATTAGGAGTTGGAGGCGTGATATTGTGGAGGCATAGTATTGTCTCCTTTCTCAAGCTCAGATCTCATCACTATGGGGAGAAAGTCAAATCCTGATGAGTGGAGTACCACAGGGCTCTATACTATCACCACTCTAATTTTACGTTTACATGAAAGCAATGGATAATTTTTGGTTTCATTTTTATGCATAGGCTAGATATCAATAAGCTGATGATTCCCAATTGTACGTCTCAATCTCAGGCCAACCAAGTAATTCCATTGAGGTCTTTTCACATGGTCTGTTGATATCTGAATGCAAAGAGACAGGTTCAAGCCCAAGTGTGTTTTCAGTTCTCCCAATATTTATGCCTTAATCATCTCCCTTGCAGAAAATGGAAATGTGCGCCACATGGAGCTGTCACTGAAAATCACTCAGATCTTATAGATCAGTGGTTCTCAACCTGTGGGTCGGGACCCCTTTGGGAGTCGAACTATCCTTTCACAGGGGTTGCCTAAGACCATCGGAAAACACATATTTTCGATGGTCTTAGGAACTGAGACACCAATTTTATGTTTGGGGGTCACCACAACATGTGGAATTGTATTAAAGGGTCACTGCATTGGGAAGGTTGAGAACCACTGCTATAGATGATCCAGTATGCAGTAGCATATGCAGTTATGGAAGCATCTTGCTGTGCCCATTTAACATTTGACCAGTTATGGGTATACTTTGTTATGCCCATTTAGCTGTCGTGGTTACCAATCTGCTTCTGAATGTAATTCAAAGTGAATTGTGAACTAAAAAGACTTGCATGACATAGGACTTGGTTGAGGAACTGTATTCTCTTACTGTTTCAGCCCATTCAGTAAGATTTGAGAGAGTAAGCATGCTCCTGTTCCCATAATTAAAGCAAAATTAATCCAGTTCCCATAGTTAAAGCAAAATTGTATAAATGGGATCTGGGACCTAAGCAGTGTCCCTTTTCTTCACATCACCTGCCTTCTGTAATAGTCCCCTCACTTCACCCCAAAACTGACATTTCTTCAACCTTACCATCCTTTAAATAGGCCTTGAAGATGTCATTGTTTTTCTTCAGGTGCCATGTTAGGAAGTGTAGCCACCATAGGAATTTTACTGGTTGGGATATTGCCTTTAAAAATTTTTTATCTTGTATCTTGTTCACAGTTATAGGAATCTTTTGATTTATAAATAAATGAAGTACCTGATAAATCCTTGCCAAAATGAATATATACTTTGCTAATTTAAATCTGAACAGACACTCTGTTTTCTATAGATCAGATCTTGGGCATTTTAGTCCTTTTGATAATAAGACCACAAATGAAATACCTTTGCCCAAGGAAGGAAATATTGCAGTTGTAGCCCAACAACGTTTGAGGAACTACGATGGGGAAAATATACTATTCCTTGACATTACGTAAATTAGAAGCCACAGTAATGCAGTGCATTGTTTACAAAAAAAACTCCATCTAGTCTGAGTTTCAGGATTTACTATCTTATTAGCTAAATTGAATTTACAATCTAAATTGTCAAAGAATGTATTATTTTTCCTATTTACCTGGCTGCATGAAATTGAAGAAAACATCAACACTTTCTATTATGTATTTCACAAATAAGATGTTCTTAGTAGCATATTTGCAGATCCATTATAACAAAAAGTGATGAATATGATAGTGGAATTAATAGAAGTCCAGATTCCTTATAAGCAAGCATTTTTTAATTGACATGGTGCCACATGCAGGAAAGCTAACAACTATAAAGTTCTGTAATCTATTGATTTTAGTTAACTAATGAATTGCTTAATTATCAAATGTATAAAAATGTAGTATTTAACAAAAGAAGCAATAATGATAAACCACACACAGTGTAGTTTAAAATCACTTTGTATCTAATTCATTGCGATGCTCTATCACATCAGGATTTCTTGGACCAGTTTCAACTCAGCTAGAAATTTTCATGCCTTTAAATTAAACATTGTCAATAAAATGCTGGTGCTGATGTCCTGGTCAGAGATACTGAATTTATGTAAGGAGATAGATTTAGGAGTTTAGAAGAATGAATGAAGGGCTAATAGTAATATTTGTTGAGCTGTTACAAATTTAGATGGGACTAGAAGGATAGGAGATAATTTAATTTAATCCAAATTTTATGAAAAATAATCAAATTTTCACTTCCAGAAAATACATAGATAAGGCAATATTTGTTTCTTAATTTTGTGATATACTGTAGGGGTGTGTGTGTGTTTGTGTGTATCAGGGGTGGGTTCCTGCCAGTTCTAACCTCTTCTATAGAGGAGCTTCCACAAATCTACAGTGCCGTTTAGAACCGGTTCCAGCTCCCTCCCCCGTGTCCATCCCCACCGTGCTTGCCCCGCCCACTGCTCACTGATTGGTTGGCTCACCAATCGCCCCGCCTGTCTCTAAGAGTTTTATCTAAACCTTAAAGTCTTAAAGCTGTCAAATTTGAACATCCCTGGTTTTGTTTTCTAAAGGGTTAGGAGTGCAAGGGTCTTGTAACTTGACAGCTTTAACACTTGCGTGCTTCAAATGCCAGAGTTTCTGAGCCAACATTTTGGTTGCTAAGCAAGAGTGTTGTTAAGTGAGTTTCACCACATTTTACAAGTTGGCCATGCCCACCCAGTCACATGACTGCCAAGCCACTCCCACCCAGTCACATGGCCAGAAAGCCACTCCCACAAAGCAAGCCACACCTACAGAAGAGGTTCTAAAAAAATTTGAAACCCACCACTGGTGTGTGTGAGAGAGAAATGTAGATAAGGGAAGGCGCTCTCTCTCTCTCTCTCTCTCTCTCTCTCTCTCTCTCTTTCCCTCCCTCCCTCCCTCCCTCCCTCCATCTCCCTGTCTCTCTCCCTTCCTCCCCTTCCTCCCTCCCTCCCTCCACTGGACAAGAATTTGTTCCCCAAAAGTTTTGATTCTTGAGAAACATTTGGTGATTATGAGAGACTCCTTCACACTAAACACAAATATAATTTCAGAATGATTGTACCACATAGAACTCTTGGCAAATGTGATGTATTTAATCTCACAAGGTTTTCAAGACACTGCATGAATTCAACAAGACTAACAGTGTTTTACTGCTGATTTTTTTTTGTATTGAATGTCCATTTTGCTGCAGTGCCCAATAATAGTCAACCGACAGTGATAGGTTCTAATTGCCCTGATGTCCTGGTGAAACATTTCACCACATGTCACTGACTTCACCTAGATCAGGGGTGTCGAACTGGCAGCATCATGCACAGACCATGCCCACCCCAGCTCTGCAAAGGCAAAAAAAATCACGATAAATCATGTGGTATCGTGACATGGCAAATTTGACACCCATAACCTAGATTTTCAGGAAAGAAGGCCAAATGTGAATGCAGGAAATGAATCTTCAGTGACATGTTGCCCTTCATGATCTTGTATGCTGAAAAAAGGTTGTAAACCCACTAAATGTAGTCTGGTGCTCTGAAGTTCCCAAGAAATTCTCAACAACATCCTCGAATGCTCTCCAGGTGATTTTTTTTCTGACCACAGTAACAGATACTTGAACTGCTTCTCATTGATGACATATCCAATCTGTGGACCAATAAAAACATTTTCCTTAATCTTGGCATGAGTTATTGTTGGAAACATCTGTCTCAAGTAATGACAGTATCACCTTTCTTGTTTCTTCTCTTTCACAAAATCTTTCATCAGTCTTGAGTTTCGTGTGAAACAGAGGCAAAAAAAATCTTGATTGGGTCAATAAGTGGTTCTTATGCCACATGTTACTGTTCTGGAACCAAATTCTTTCAGAATGGCAATTTCTCTTTAATGTAATGCAACTCTCCTACAAAACTGTCCCATTTGCATATGTAACAACAGTACTTGGTACATCCAAGTTACATTCCAAGCAGCAGAAACACTACTTTTAGCTCTCCACAAGTATTCCTGTTGTACTTGGTGAACTGGATGTGCTTCAACAAAAGTCCCATGTTTTGTATATTTCTTTCATGTGTACAGCATAGCCAACACATACTGAAGGGTGTATTTTCCAAAAACAGAAGATTTCTATAGAACGGTACATGATAGATTAATTATAGGTTATTTTCACGACTAGCAGCCAAAAAGCTGTAAGATAGACCCAAAAGTGTTCAGGAAGCAAAATCTTTGTTGTCCAGTGTTATGAGCCTGCTTAAACATTTATATATGCAAGAAATTCTAATTCTAATTGTTTGAGGAGAAGGAACAGTTTGGTGCAGTGGTTAAGGCATGAGGTTATCTCGGTCTTTGTTTTCTGAAGAGATAAAAAATATAGCCTTTTCAACAGTTTTACAGATAGTTTCATTGTGTATTATTGATGTACTACATGAATAATACCTATTATTTATGGATTTGATTTAGTGTGTATTGTTTTTAATTATACTTTAATTGTCTTCTCAGTTTGTTTTCATATTTTTGCTGTTGACTGGTTGTATAATGAAATAAAATGATATAACATCCATTTAATATTTAATATTTTTTTAAAAAAATATTGACAGATGAATGGATGGATGAATGAATGAATGAACGAACAAACAAACAAAATTCTTATACACCAGATACAGGTAGAGTTACCTATCCTTATGGGATGCTTAATGTCAGCCTCAGATGGTAGTGTTCAGAAGGTAATAATATGTACCAAAAAAGAGCATCTTATATGGGCTGTTCTTGAAAAAGATCCAAAATTACAAATAGTGCAAAATATAATTGGTATGTCGCTGGGTGATACAAGGTACTGTACAAGGATCATGTGATATCTGTATTTTAAAAATCTGCACCATCAACAGCTGTCTATCAAGCACTATTTAAAGTGCATCTTAATATCCACTACTATGTCTTAATGTTCAACTTTGACCAACTTTCAATTAGTGACTTAAATCAAGGGGGAAAATCCTTCTGAAGTTGGCTACAACTGTCAGATACTCAACTATTGATTTGACTCCCATTCTTCCATGGCTGGTTTTTTTATTAAGGTTGGTTGTAATAATTTGCTTTTGTATTATTCTGCATGTTTTTTTCTTGTACTTAAGTCCACCTGAATGTTAGAATTAAAAAAACCACAAGGTATAAATTAATAATAAATAAGGTGAATAAATAAAACTTTTCCTCTCCAAGTATGCTGACCTGGAGAACTGCTCCCAATTTCTGTTTCAAAGTGAAATGCACCAAGGATACCTTTCTATAACAAGAACATAAATTGTAATTTATACTGATAATGAACTTGGCATATGAATGCTGTATTTTCCATTATGAAACCTGTGCCTATAAAAGCAGTAAAGCATTGGTACACAACCTATCGACCTGCATATATCAACCCTGAAGATATGGTAAATACCTCAGCACATCTGTCCAGAATATAAGGTGGATATTAGAGAATTTTTGAGGAGAGAAACCTCACAGTGGGTAAGGATTTTCTTTTACTAAAAATCATCCTTTGCAAATGTGGAATGACTTGCTAGCTACATCATTCTACCTGAAGTAACTTGAAGGGTTTTCATTTGTTTGCTTTTGGAGGTGGAGCAGTAAGAAGAGGGAAATAATCATATTTAAATAAGGTATCATAGTTAAAGATACCTTCCTCTTCTATAGATAAAGGTTCCCCTTGCATATAAGTGCTAGTGATTCTTGACTCTAGGGGGTGGTGCCCATCTCCGATTCAAAGCTAAAGAGCCAGCACTGTCCTAAGACGTGTCTCCATAGTCATGTAGCCAGTATGACTAAACACCAAAGGTGCACAGAGGGCTGTTACCTTCGCATCAAAGAGGGTTCCGATTTTTCTACTTGCAATTTTTGAACTGCTAGGTTGGCAGAAGCTGGGGGAAGTAATGGAAGCTCATTCCGTTATGCGGCGTTAGGGATTCGAACCACCAAACTGCCGACCTTTCTGATCAACAAAGTTTGGCCCTCTTCCTCTTCTACAAGGCAAGCTATATCCAAAGTTTGATTCAGACTGGGGTGGGTGGGTGGAGGGCAATGGGAGTGGATTCATGCTATTTAATATAATTGACAAAATTCTAGAGTTAGTTTTCTATTTCTGGTACTATGTAAAATTTGCACCAATCATCTGTTTCTCAGATTCATTTATTCTCCTTATGAACTTTTATTATTTCTAGAGAGAAAATCAGTGTGTCTGCTGACCTCAAGTAGATGTGTAGCTAAAGACTCAATGCCATTCCATCCTCAGTCTTGTTCCATCCATCATACCCTCTTTGAATGTCTATGGAGAGTCTCAGTCATTCAGGTCATGGTGGTCCCAAAAAGTCTTTTCAAAAGGCAACTGGATTAACTTGGGGTTTTTCTTCCTTTTTTCTTCCTTAAAAATATTTCACTTCTCACCCAAGAAGCCTCTGAATGAATGGTGGGGAATAGAACTGCAGTCCCAAGAAAGTTCTACACCCATTTGAACTCTGATTCAGGTGACCCTGAGGATACAGATACCCCCCCCCCCAAGTAGCCTCAATCACTCTCAAAAAGCTAATGCCCGACTTTCAGAGTGCTAATGACCAGATGACTGCAAAGAATATAAATCCTTCTATTCCCCAATATTCAATCTGAACTGAAGAAGCTTTATGGATGAGAAGTGAAATGTTTTCAAAGAAAGAAAAAAAACACAAGAAAGTCCAGTTCCCTTTTGAAAAGACGCATTGAGACCCCCTTGGAATCTTTCTTGAAGTTAGAAAAATGGTTCATAGAGAAAAATGCAAGGTGGGGGAGGAGAGGATGGCTCTAAAATTGAATTATCCCTTCTGAGATCAGAGTTGCCCCCCTCCCTGATGCCTGAAAGAATGAAAATAATAAACCTTATGGTTTCTGAGATGCCATATAAATGCTCAGAATGTTCCATCTATTATAGCAATCACACCACAATCTTCATGGTGTTGTATGATGCTATTACAATTTTAAAAACAAATTCTTTGAATCTCTTGCTACTGTTTAAAGATTGGATAAAATGGGAAAAGACAACAACTCTGCCACATGAAACATTTTTACATATACAGAGACACATACACAGGTCTATTTATATTGTAAGAGTGGCTGAAGAGAGACATGTAGAGTTTTATGTAAAGAAAAGTTATGTGTATAAGAATTTGCTCCCACACTTACTGCCTTTTTTCTTCATTCGGTGTCTGTGTGAACGTGCTTAAAGTCCCCCACCTCCCCTCCCCCACACAGAGGAACATCAGGATCCTCTATGTATAATTTTTATTGTCACATATAGAGTGATAGTTGAGGGTAAGGAGCTGAAACAATATTTTATGAAAGTATCATGTTGAAGTTTCTGCAGGTTTCAAAATATTTAAATATGTAAATTTCAATGAAGAGATTTCAGATATTTTTTGATAGCCTAATGATTTTAAGCATCTCATTTCTAGTCAAACACTGACAAAAGATGTGCAGATTGCAGTGTGAGATGGTTTCTATGGTTACCGTTGTTTCCTAGCAGTTTAGTGACATCTTTTGTGAACATTGGCTGCTTCACTTATTTGTCACTAATGTATGTGTAGAACTATAGTTAATAGCCCTGGGCGGACAATTTTTCCCCCCCTCCAGAATGGCTGTATTGTTTTTTAGCAGCATTTTTCAATAAGGTGACAATGAAGAGAATACTAATGGTATGTATGGTATTTTAAGATGTCAACTTTTCAATAAAATGGTGATGAAATTTTTGCATTTCAGTTAATAGTTAAATATTCATGAATTTTCACAGCACGATCAAGCAGGCGAAAAATAAACTGTATAATGTGTAACACTAAACATCATAAATTCATGCTCTTTACAGAAAATCTATTCACAACTGTTCAATAAAAAAAACCTTTTTTGGGTTTAAACCAGCTTGTGATAAATTAAAGGTATATAAAGTCATTTTCAATCAATCAGAAATAATTCAGCCCAGCATGTTTACAACGTAAAGAAAAATACACCTGGGAAATAAATGGTACTTTTTGTCATTATAATTTATAATGACCATTGGGAGAAAAATATAATAATATTTTGGCCTTTGTATGTGAAGGCATGCACAAATGTGTACACTTACAGATACAGGGACATACACCCACACAGAGGAAATATTTTTATTCAATCAACATACTGCTTTGGCAATCATTCTTTATATTTAGAAGTGACAGAATTAAACATTGAAAAGTACAGGAGCAATGTTAGAGCACATGATACATCTGTATCAGCTGCTTCTAATCTGATGCCCTTCGTGTGTGTTGATTGGAAAACTATGAAATCTGTATTTCAACGTATGTGGAACACATCAATGGTTGAGGGGTCCTTGATGCTCTCTGAGCTTGGTTGTTTTCTTGCATATGTTTCATTACCTAAACAAGGTAATATAATCAGTACCTCAGGTAGCACTGATGATGTTACCTAGTTTGGGTAATGAAACGTCTGCAAGAAAACAACCAAGCTCAGAGAGCATCAAGGACCCCTCATTTCAATCCTGAGCTACAAATATTCTCCTTTATTGGTACATCAGTGGTTGGAAAAAGATAGGCCAAAACACTGGTAGTGCAGTGCTTATACACTGCTTTGAAACTAGTACTCCATTGTGGGTTTAAAGGAAAGCAAGTACTTCATATGATCAATATTCCATTTCTACTTTGCTTTTAGTATTTATTATTGATAACTACTTAAATCCTACCTTAAAGATAAACATTGTCCATAAATGGCTTGCAAGTAACATAAATCAAACAATCAGTATTATTCACAATGAAATGCAGAAGCAAATTTCCAGGATCCTTCCCATGGTTAGGAAGAGGAATGTCCAGCTCAGGAAACTTCAATGGTATTTGTCACTTGCTTTTCTTCATCCTTCCCACAGGGGGAGAAAGAGGAAGAAAGGGAGAGCAATTTAAAATGCTTACAGAGTGAAGAGACTTCAGGTGAAACTTCTACTTTGTTCCGGATGCAGATAATAATTGCAGCCAATTGCAACAAAATGTGAAGCTGTCATTCAAAGTGTGTGGAGTATGCCACTGTTTTGCAAGATGTATTGTTTCCCTTCTAATACAAACACTTGCATCTCAACAGAACTGCTGCGATTTTCAAGACGGCCATTCCAGGAGCAAAAGCATAGTACATCAAGACACAAGGTCTGGAAGACTGCTAGATATGAATTGCTGAAAACCCTCCAAAAGCTTCTTCCATACTTTGATTGCTAAGAGTCAAGATCATCACATTCACTCTGAATCAACTGCTCCCATCAATGCTTGATCAATCACCTCAGCAAAAATTTGGAACTACTTACAGTATTTTTCAATTCTATGGGTGCTTTTTAAGCCTTAGCTGAAAAGGTGTCTATTTTAAAGTAGTTGCCCTTATAACTTTTATAAGCTGCAACATCCTGTGTCAAGATAGCAATGTTGTCTTTCGTCTCACCAGTGAGTGAACAGTCTTCACTGGGATTCCATATTCTGCAAAGTAAAAGTCATATAAGGTGAGTGGCTGACTGCTGGGAGAACCAAGACTGGGGAAAAAATAGATTTTCGAAGAACTTGCATCCTTTCTTTCCTGTCAGGTTGGGAAGGTAGACCAAGAATATCTGGAATATAAAATGAGAGCAAATATTTCACAGCAGCGGTATCCAACTCAAAGTTCTGGTGTCATGTATGGCCTCTACAAGGTAGGACCTCAATTGCCCCTTCAAAGTTGCTGTTGAGTTCTAATTTTTCATTTGGCAGAATGGAGAAATGATGAAATGCATATTATGAATGTATAATTATTGTTACAGTATAGTTACAAAATGTTAATTATTAACCACATTGATGGTGCACTTAAATTTTAAACTTTTAATTTCTTTCCCATGACCACCTCTGATTTTTGGAGTATATGTCACTTATGGGCCCATGGTCTGTAGAAAATTCTTACATAATTCTTTTTTTTTTAATGTTACTCTCATGGTGGTCAAAGACTGTGCTTCAGCATGCTGTCTTTTATTGCCTTGTAATTTAGTTAATTAACTGCAGCCTCCCTAGTTTTCCATGTCTGAAATACCAAAGGAAAATAACATGTGTGGGGGTGGCATGGACCCTTAGAAATAGAAAGCCAGAAGAGGTTATTTGTGTGGGCTACTAGATCTCAATATTTTTTTTTAAACAATAGCATACTTGCATATTAATTTATATATTAAATGTCCAATTAACTTGGGTAATTTGTAAAAAAAATGTAATATTTTATTGACTAGGGCAGTGATGGCAAAAGCTTTGCACACATGCACACAGCTTTCTGGGACACAACCTGGAAGAGGAGCTGCCCAAGGTGCATGCAGTTGATGGAAAACGAACTTCAAGCCAGCAAGTCTTCCGGTTACTGCCATGCATGCACACATGCCAATCAGCTGGCTGGTGCGCATGTTCACTCAGGAAAATGGAAGACCAGCTCTTCCAGTTTCTGGCACTGCCACATGCACAAAGGCCAGCTGATCGCCACATGTGCATGTGCACCAGAAACCCTGAAGAGGAATGGGCGATGCTGCACGTGCCAGGCAACATGGCTCCATGTGCCACTTTGGCCACGCCTGCCATAGGTTTGCCATCATGGGACTAAGCTTTAAAGATCTCAGGCTCTTTGAGTTTGATTATTTCTTGCTTTCAGCCATATGCAAGAGCCGAGGTGGCGCAGTGGTTAGGGTGCAGTACTGCAGGCCACTTCAGCTGACTGTTATCTGCAATTCAGCAGTTCTAATTTCACTGGCTCAAGGTTGACTTAGCCTTCCATCCTTCCGGGGTGGGTGAAATGAGGACCCAGACTGTGGGGGTGATATGCTGACTCTGTAAACCGCTTAGAGAGGGCTGAAAGCCCTATGAAGCGGTATATAAATCTCACTGCTATTGCTATTGCTATGCAATGCCACTTTTTAAAACAAAAACATTTCCTTTCTTTGTATAGTAAATAATATAAATCCATTCAGATCAGGGGTGTCAAACTCAAGGCCTGAGGGCCAGATCTGGCCCACAGGGTGCTTAGATCTGGTCCGTGGGGCCACACTGGAAACAGTGAAGGACCAGCTCTGCCAGTGAAAATGAAGCTTGGGTGGGCCGCAGGCAGCCCTGCCAAGCTCTGTTTTTTTGCTGGCAGAGAGTTGCAGGAGGCCATCACAGCCGAAAATGGAACTCAGGAGTTCCATGTTTTGCTGGCAGAGCTCTTGGGCCACCACAGACACACATACCCTGACATGAGTGACAGTGAGCTGGCCTTGCCCATCCCAGCCACACCCACTCTGGCCTGAAACCCAACACAGCCCTGATCTGGCCTCAATGAAATCATGTTTGACACCCCTGTTCTAGATGAATGTTAAGAAAACATGCATTAAAGATAAGATCAATTTGACAAAGAGACCAATTATTGAAGGGCATGGAAAAGGCTTAACTATTTTGTTGATTTTGTTTGTTTTGGACTTCTGCACAGAAATGGGACTCAATAGATTAAGAG
This sequence comes from Thamnophis elegans, assembly GCF_009769535.1. Classification (NCBI taxonomy): domain Eukaryota; kingdom Metazoa; phylum Chordata; class Lepidosauria; order Squamata; family Natricidae; genus Thamnophis; species Thamnophis elegans. The sequence continues at coordinate 125,843,108 of NC_045541.1, forward strand.
CCCCTTGTAACCTTGGATTGATGGATGGATGGATGGATGGATAGATGGATGGATGGATGGATGGATGGATGGATGGATGGATGGATAATTGATAGATAACATTGAAATTGAATTCACTTGAAAATATATCCTCTAGATTTACGTCAACAAGAATGTTTTAATTATATATATTTTAACAAACCTTTTGTAATGCAAATCCAATTAAAAGGCAATAATAAAGTATGTTGCTTACATATAAACGGTGGAGGGATTACCTTGCTAAAAAAGAGAAACAGTTGAATCTTCCAATAGTAATAATTTTGCTATTTTGAGAAAAAAACACATTTTTTTCAGCAATAATCTTTTAATGATGAGAACTTAAATGCATTTTCTTTATTCACACTATTTCTATAGTCACCCAACTGAAGCAAGTGACTCTGGGTGGCTATAGAAATTGAATGTGATTCATTGCATCATAAATCTTTTATGGCCAGGAAACTAAAATAAAATGAAAATTAATATGACAAAAGCACCAATGTCAGTAATCTCATCCCTGAGAGCTCATGAAACAGAGGCATTTGCATTGGAGATTGCATTATTTTGTGTATCCCAAATATCTACAAACCATGGACTTTATCTGGATGTACAAAATGTTAATAGCAGGTTCCCAGCTACTCGGCTGATTTAAACAGCAGGGAAAATGAACGGGCCTCTTCTGGAAGCCATGGTTTTCCTACTTGTGATATATATTATCCTATAATGTTTATATGAATGGAAAATGCAATGTTCATAAATGCCCGTAGAAATTCTCCACAGTCTTTTCTCTTTGAAGTCTCAATTTATTTCTAGCAGCTTTTATTAGTACTACATATTTTAACAGTTAATGCTTGTTTTTTAAAAAAAAAATTCTTTCAAGAGAGCAGACATATTTCATAAATAATAACACATTTGTATTATCAGTCTTTAAAGGATTTCAAAATATAAAACTAGTATAAAGGGAACATGCTTAAACGTGATCAGGAAAGAAATGGTTCAGTGCAAATCATCATATCATCATCATCCAAATGGAATTGGGGACTGGTGTTTATAAATGCTATTATGGAATGCATTGCTGATTTACTCTTTTATTTATTTGATGGGCAAACAAAACCTGATAATGCTATTCAAATGGATGCATAACCTAAGGAATGGAGAGGATTCCAGGCCCACAAGCTGAGGGACTTAATGACACTACTATAGATGAGAAATTAAGGTTTTGCAACCCAGCTGCCTCCAATTTTAGAACCATAGGATTGAAAGAAACCTCTGGTTTCTTCTGGCCCAACCTAATGCAGAATCCTACAAAATATTTTAGAGCAAAACTATCTCCATTCTGTTAGAAGGCCTCTAGTGAAGGACAGCAATCCTTCCATCTATTTAAAATTTATCTACTTATTTCCTTTTCTGAAGATAGGGGTAATACCTGCTCTCCTCTTTATCTCAATAAGTTTTGTTGGTAACCTAGTATCTAGCCCTGGAGATAAACATTTCTTTAAATTAGCTAAATCTTTCTTAGCCTCTTCTTCTCTATTCCGAGCTTCGAATGCTTCCTACCACTAGTGGCCCAAGACTAGCATTGTTTTTCACAAGTCATACTTAAAATACTATTGACATTCTTCTCTCTCACTATCTCCTATTTCCAATTAATTCCTTTCCCTTCACTATAGCCGCTTTGCTTTTCCTTCTGTTCCTAACTTACCTAAAAAGACTTTTGTTGCGGTTTGGGGCACTTTCCACAAGCTTCACTTTAGCTTTCTGGCACAATTCTCCACAATATTTGGTGACAGTCTCTTTTTTTTAGTTCTTTATACAAATAGGTGAAATCAAATCAATCTTTATTAAAAATGACAGAACAGGCACCAGAGTCTTTAAGAAAAGTATGAGAAGCTACAAGATATTAAAAGAGAAAGTATATATACATCTCTACAAGTCAAAAGGGAGGGATAGGACCTTTAAATTGATGTAAGAGAACATAAAAGGTTAGTATGTGGAAGATTAAGGCAGAAATCAAAGGGGTTTTTAAGCTCATAGAGGTCTTGATAACCTCATTGATCTTAACAAATAACTATCAAGCTTAGTATCCTCCTTTCTCAGAGAGCCTGACTTGTCTCTAGGAAGCCACAAGAGGAGAATAAAGGCATATCCCCAAAGGTGCTTTTTCAAAAGGCAAACAAAATGACTTTGTTTTTCCTTGAGGACATTTTGCTTCTTATCCAGAAGTTTCTTCATTTCTGACTGAATGGTGGAAGATAGAAGAATGTATATTCCTTGCAATCATCTGATCATTAGCAATCTCCCTGAGGCCACTCAGGAGTTTATGTGTGCTCTCAGTGTCACCTGACTAGTGCAAAAGGGTGTGGAACCTTTTTGGAACTGCTGAAAGGACTGTGTTATAGACAGGAAATAGGTGTGTTAAAAGAGCACTGTTAATGTAGATAGCCAGTTGCCTTTTGAAAAAGCACTTTTAGTGCATCCATGACCAGGATTACTGAGAATCTCCATAGACAATAAAGGCATATATTGCAAGTAATATTATGCTTCCTACTATGAAACATTTAGGTGGTTTCTTCCTTGTTCCCCATTCACCTTTCCAGTTCTGGGAGATCCCATTCCCTTGCCTACTTCAGCTCAAACTCTTAACTGAAAGTCTTACAGCTTAGTTTCGCTAGAGAAACCTTCCCCAACCACATGCCCTCCAGTCATATTGGATCAATTTCCATGAGCTCTCAACCGGTGTACAATAGAAGGTTTTACACACCATGTAGTTTGGTTGGTTTTGAGAGAATGAGTTGTAGGCATCCCATAGTTATTTATTAACTAAATAATAAACCATTAAATAAAAAATAAACTTAATAATAAACTTAAAGTTATTCCATGGAATTGTTAAGCAAACCTCAACTTACTTTGATGTTTCACGGGTTCACACATCACATTTGATTAACCCCAATTTATTGAGCTAATTCTAATTAGCTGGCTTCACACAACATATTCAGTCAGAAATTTACAAGTCACAATTGTTTGATTTACCCACCACACAAGCCACCCCTATGTTGTTCTTACAATGCAGGGCTATAAAGCATTTGCCCAGAGGGTAAGGTAAGAATAGAGCTGATAGGAGTAATTTACATAGGAGGATAAGGGGAGGGAGCGCTCTCCTTCCTTGCTTGCTTGCTATTTTTCTTTGCTTAGCACTACATTTAAAGGAATATTCACAATTTAGAGAGAGGGGAGTAATTAATATTTCCAGAACTAGGAGATAAGTAGTGGGTTTATCCTAGGAAAAAAAAAACTTGCAAAGCAGTAAGCATTTTGAAATCAAAGAAAATATAAGAATAATTTAACATAATAGGAAGCAAAAGACCAATGTGCTTCTTTATCATCACAAATTTCTCTCTTGCTCCACCCCTTTCAGATGAGATATGTTTTTTTCCTTTCTTTTTCCCCCCCTTTAATGCTATGTTACAGAAAATGGCATCCCAGTTTGAGCTGCAAGTTGTTAAATACATTTGATTTGCCAAAACACAAGAGAGCTAATTAACTTGTGCTGAAGAAGCATAATTTATTATAACAAATTAAGGGCATTTTTTTAAAAAAAATGTTCTTCCACAGTGAATTTCAATGATCACTCATTCAAAATGAGGAGGTACAACATTCCTTGTGTTTTTAGTACCATATTAGCAATCTAAACTGTAAATATAGCAGTATGATGAGGGCAACCCACACAGAAAAGGCATATTTATATAGCAGGATTTTTTTTCCTCAAACAATTCCCTTTGTATTGCTTCTTTTTTTAAAAAAAATAAGAGAGTCCAGCTCAGTTACTAATTTATCTTATTCCATTTGTCTTCCTTATTATTATACCACGCCAATAATGTTTAAGCTGTAATATTTTAACACAGTCACAAAATGAGGATTAATAAAAGAAACAGGTTTAAAAATATTATGAGCATCTTTAAAAGGCCTTAATTGATCAAGCACAAAAAATAGCTTTTAAAAGATGAACATATGATTCTCTACTTCCTTGTCCAAATATAAATATTAGGATACTTTCCCCCTTCTATACAAGTCTTCAAAGCTCACTTACTAACAGGAATGAAAGGTCACGTTAAAGTAGAGAGAAGGAGCGTTGTCAAGGTACAAATGAAATGAATTTGATCTCCTAGAATCCCCTAATCAACTTGGCCAGTGACGATGTTTCTGCAGTATCTGTAACATACCAAATTGAGGACATCAGCTATGATTCTTCCCTTACTTTGTTTTTTTTTCCCTTTCAGATATCCTACCTCCATTTTCTTCTAGAGAAAATTCAAGTTTGCCACAGAAATACAGATTCCTGCAGAGAAAAATACAGCCAGGGGAGTTAGGGGATGACGGATTTTGCCTTAATTAAACCTAACTGAATATATACACAAATGCTTCTTGTTCTGAATGACCATTACCATGGGTTGGGATTCTGCCAATCTCTCTGCATGGCCCACAATAACATTGTCCAAATGTTTCTCCTTCTAAATTGTTATTAGAATGCACCAAAATAGTCATTCCAAATGCAGGGGAATGTGAATCCATTCATATGCGTTCATGCTATTGCTTTGCCGAAATATGCAAGACAGGAAACAGAGTTTGATTCCAATGAATTTGTATTGTCATCTGATCATGCAATTCAAATGTGCTGAGCTCTAAGGCTAGCAGGAAGAAAATATACTCTCTATAATATAAGAAAAACAATCTTGATCTATCTCACAAGGTTGTTGTAAAGATTATTAACATCATGTTTTTATGGAAAATACCAATTTCTTGCCAGATCCAAGGATACTAAGAATAAGTAGTGTTAAGATATAATAAGAAGAAATATAATTCTACAAATACACCAAAACATGAACCCACAAAACTCTGTAAATTAACAAATCTACATTGCCAAGTTGTATGTGCAGACATGCACACAAACCCTCTCAAGAAGAGAATGCTGTCTTTAAATGCATAGTCTTTAAAATTTATGCCACTGACAATTATCCTTCATTTAGCATAATCTACTAGTATTCAGAAATGTTTTACAGGCAATTGATGCCAAACCTTTTGATATTTTTTATCAAAAATATCTTATATTTTTATATTTTGTTTTCTATGGTTTTCATATAGATCTTAAATGCCATATAACTTTTGTATTAAAAAGAGAGAAACTTGGTTTATTTTGGTTGCTTTGATTTGTTATGGCATATAGAATATCTCTTCCACTTACCGTATTGATAATTTTATTGATCATATTTTATCTTAATTTCTGCCACATACTTCATCACTATTTTATAGTTACAGAGTAAGGTACGAAATAAGTGAATGAGACTTCATTTATGTAATTTTCTCAAATTTGCATTTATTGGCATCTATAAAAGCTACTAAAGAAATAAGCCTGGTATAACATTGTTTATTATAATATATAATATTATAATATATTCAGAATAAATTTTATTTCCAATTGTGCCTCTTTACAGTGTTTGGATCTTGTCGCAGAACTCTTCTAATAATCTCTTAGATAGATAATGGAAGGACGATTGTACCAGAATTATGTAGAATAATGTTCAGATGCATTATGAGTCTAGATGCAGTACATTTTCATGGTGAAGGATGATACCTTGATCACATGGCATAAAATGTGCCTAACCTACAGATATTCATATAGATGTCTAGGACAAGCAATATATAGAGTACAAGCTATACACCCTTGAAATGCTTGGTGATTGTATATTCTCTACACATCTGTCTGAATGCTGGGGATCTATAAAAAGAGTCTACAGAAACTGCAAAGGTGATGCAAATCAACCACCATGATCAAGTGCCTATCTTCTGCTTGTTCACTGAACATATTAAATCTGGGTGAATAGCCTTATAGGTCAAGTGGCATTTCCCAGGGATTAATATCAGGGGGGGGAAATGACAAGTTAACACAATTTCTAATACGGGGTTAAATAAGACAAAGATGTTCAAGGGTGAAAATAGAAACAGGTCACCCAAAGTCTTAATCAACTGCTAACCATGTATATGTAGGGCTTACTTGATGATGCTTATCTAAATTGGAGATTGTAGATATCAGGAGTTGATCAAACCTGGGCAAGTTTTGTCCTTCAAATTCTGTTTTCTGCCAATGACTTTTGTCTTTAGAACTAACAGCAACAATGCTGGGCCAGGTGTAGAAATCCTGACTGATAATGCCTTGTACTTTTCAATAGGTCACACCATGCTCTGATAAATATCTCCCAGTAGGAAACACTTCTGAGAGTGGGCATAATGAAATGGCTTTTATTTCTAGGGACCATTGCCTGTAATATGCAGTTCCCAACACTGAGATGTACAATAGTAAACCTCAAAATTGCTGATTCTTTTCTGCAAATTTTGAGTGATTCCAAGGTGTGTTGATCTACTGTTTGGAGTAATTAATGCACGCTAACAAGGCAAAGTGGTTATGCTCTCCTGGCATATCCATCGAAAATCAATGGCAACAGCTTCCCTGACAACATTTCTCATCTAGAGTATGAGAAGGCAAATGGTGATAAAGGAGTCTCCCAATTAAAAAGGTAACAAAAGGAAGAACAATTTTCCTTTCATTTACTGACTGTGCTGTAGCTGCATTTCAGATATCATGAGTGAGAGTTGTAATTTAGTGACAAAGTGTTTTCTTTCTGATCATAGGAAAAAGAAAACAAAGTTGATCAAAGAGATACAAGAGTGAAATAAATGATAATAGGATTTTTTTTAAAAAAGAGTGGGTCATTTGTTAATGATTTTTAAAATTGTGTCACACACACTATCTGAATAACAATTTTGGTTGCTTTATCCATCAGAAGAGACAGATTCTTTTTTTTTAGATTAATTGCAGTGGTCTTACTTTGGTGGAGAATGTGGTAGACAATATTAGAATAGTTTAATTTTTTCTACTATTCTATTGCTACCAATCTATTTAACATATTGACACCTACAGGTGGTCCTTAAATATACCTGATTAGTCTGCACATCTTTTCAGAAGACATGAAACTAAATTACTGAAAGGAAAGATAGCCTGTTGGCATTTTTTCTCAGAGGATGCAAGGGATAGTATTGTGCTCTCTGTAATCATTTATCATGACATAATAACCCTTTAATTTCTATAGCATCAACTGGGTAACATGTTCAAAGGGTTGGCGCCAGAAAAAAACCAGAGAAGGAATTCTAAGCAGCAGAGACATAACTGGTTAATTTTGACCTCAAACACAAGCCAAGTGTTTTCTGACCTTTGTAATCTTTTTCCACTGGTGATAAGAAACTTAGATATGCTATTTTTGACATGGAAATGCTTAACATGGTTAGGGGAATACGTATGAAAAAAAGTATATTTCATTGTGGCACAGTTGAATGGATTATCTTAGACATGCAATCCACTTAGCTCAGTAATAATATATGGGAGATGATTAGGCCTAATTCTAGAAGATATCTGGGATTCTGGGAGGGAGGGAGGGAGGGAGGGAGGGAGGGAGAAAGGAAGGAAGGAAGGAAGGTAGGAAGGAAGGAAGGAACTTTGACATATGAGAAGAGAAAGTGAATGAGAAAAGCTCTTAGGAAAGAAAGCTCTCAATGCTCAGTAAAGAAAGAGAAGAAATAGAAAGGCAATATTGTTAGTGCAATGGGTTTTCTAAATTATCTCAACATCATTTTCTCAACATAGATCTTGAAAATAAATTCTATTTATTATTTCAACCTATAATAAAATCAAATCTTAGTGTTAGGATTAATGAAAAAATTCAATGAAAAATGCATGCTTTGCAAAAATGTTCTGTAGGAATGTATATATTTTATTATTTATATTGAACATTTATGTTTAATGGCATACCAGATTACTTTTTATTTTCTTCACACTTTCAATGTACAAAAATGATTTTGCATGGCAGCTCTCAGGCTAATTAACTGGTAGTTTTATTATTCTTGATAACTTAATTTGAGTTCCTAGTAGTAATACAGAATTATCTATTTCCTCATCAGATGTCAAGCCTGAACCATAGAATTCCATCTGCAGTCATCATTAGTAATAGTTCCTTCCATAGAGCTTTCTCTGGAAGTCCCCACCCATCAGAACATATTCCACATCCCATTTTTTTTGGCTGGAGGACATGTTCCAGTAATACAGAAGGAACTATGCCTTATCAACTCCTACAATTGACGATCCAGAATTTAGAGCAAACACTTACCCCTTCTAAACTACTTTCGCCTCCAACTCTTGGAAAATTAAACAGAAGGCATCCCAAAGTTCATTATCATCTCAACTCAGGAGAACTGCAACAGGGGGGATTTGGACAAGCTCATATGTCCACCTGTAGAAATAAGGAGAAATGTCAGTAGCTGGAATTTAAATATTGATGTGGAATTTGGAAATTTGGCTTCAGGTTATTAAGCAGCTCCCACCTCTGCAATTTCTGGATTTATCAGAAAACTACTTTTTCATGAAAAAACCCTGGTTCACCCATAAAGCTGAGTCCTTAGTTTCTTTAATTGTGACTTATTGAATTAATTACAATTTGCTGGATTCAAACACGTAAAACTATATACTATGATTAACAAACTATAGCTTACTTCATAAAGCATGCTAGATAGTCAAACCAATCACATTTGGATTTAGGAGAAAGTATGAACCCAAAAAGAATAGCATTTTGCAGTCTCCATCCTAATGCTAGATCAGGGGTCAGCAACCTGTGACTCTGGAGCCATATGTGGCTCTTTCATCCCTCTGCTGCAGCTCCCTGTCACGGGTCAGTTCCACAATTGATCGGGCTTTCAGTTAGGACAGGTAGAGGAAAAAGGATGCCATGCTAGGAGGAGACTCTATGGGGAACCGGACTTCTGGTCAGAATTGAACAGGGGTCTTCCGATTAGGACCTTTGTGGCTCTTTGAGTGTTTAAGATTGCCAAGCCCTGTACTAGATCAAAACCTTTCTGTAAGTTCAAGACACATGGTCATCTATCCTGCAGTCATATGTCTTCACACAAATCCAAACTCAAGGCAATACCCAAGCAAATATTACATTTGAAACCAGTACTGTAAATCTGATCCCTAAAGGATATCAGTATCAAATAAAAGTACCCTTATAAATGGTTACTGTTCCAAATTTAATCCCAAGTCAGTTTTTCCTTGATGCAGCATTAAGAATCCATAGGGCAGAAGTGGAGATGAGAAAGGATAGATAGAGTTGCTGAACTGAGTTCAGTTTCTCTTAATTTTTCCAGTCCTGACAGCCTTTCTAGTAATAATATCACAGTAATGTTTTCTTCATCATCATCATGAAATGTGTCACTTCTAGGGTAGATTAGATTTTACAACCTTGTCCACGAGCTAGAATGAACTGGAGGGAGGAAGTGTTATATGCACTGCCTACCTCTGGATTCAGACTTCACTGCATGATCTTCCTAGTATTTTATTTCTTACATATACTGTTTCCTATTGCATTACAACAGCTGGTCAATTTCTACTGAGTTGGAAGCAGCAACTTGGTATTCCGACTTGCCAGCTGACTGCAGAAAGCCATCTGGTGATATGGTAACATCTCTGAAGGGGCTGAAGAGAGTGTTGAAATAGGGCGAAAGGTAGAACAGTGAATGGTTGACTTCCTAGAAGCTTCCTGGTCTCATTCACAATTTTATGCTCTCAGATTTTCAATTTCAGATTGGTGCCACCAAAGAGATTTATTTTGCTTAAGGGCACAATTTTGACCTCTGTTTTTTTGGGAGGGGGATTGGAGTATTTCTAGGTAGCTAAACATGGAAAAGTAAAGATGAAAAGACATCTGTTTCCATTCCCACTCTTACATTTGCCAAGAATATATTGGGGTGCTGGAAGGTTATATAGTACCCAACTCTGAATTAAGGCATCTAAATTCATTGCTTAGGAATTTAGAGAGGGCTGTAAAGCACTGTGAAGCATTATATAAGGTATATAAGTCTAAGTGCTATTGCTATTATTAGTACTTTTTAATGTAACTAACTATACTTTGAGAGTGCCTTGGTGCTCTCTGATCCTTGATTGTTTTCTTGCAAATGTTTCATCATCCAAACTACCATAAGCAATATCATCAGTACTAGATAACATCATCACTGCCTCATCAGAGCATTACCTAGTTGGGGTAATGAAACCTCTGCAAGAAAACAATCAAGCTCAGAGAGCACCAAAGACCCCTCATTTCTAACCTGAATTACAAATATTCTCCTTTCTTGGTAACTATATTTAAACCTTAATCTTCCTTTTTACAACCCTGTAATCCTTTAATATTAGCCTTTTCTCTTTAAAAATACATGAGAAAATTATATGCCAGGAAACTAGTATTTTTTTAAAAAAATCTAAACTATCCAAGGAGCAGTAATGGCCATTGTTATCTCTTTCATCATCTGGCATTTATTTTACATTATCATTTCACTCTTTTAAAGAGTATCTTAATAAGAGATTGAGCTTCATTATCAATTCACTTATTAGCCCTTTTGGGGGAAAGAAGGAGTGTAAAGATTGCTTGTTTATTGCTGAAATATATCTTCTGATTGCTCCCCTCATTTTTTAAATCAACCTTTTTTATAGACAATTATTAAACCAAAGATAAGGTTATCTTTTACAGAGTATTATACTTTAATAACACAAAATGTAAATTTTTCAATTCCCTATGGTATGAATCAGTGCAGACACAGCCTATGGAGTACTGACTGAACAGTTTGGTTTAATCTAGTAAATTTAGTGCTAAGTAGGATTCTTCAGTCAAGAGAGATAAAGGACCTCCAAGCCAAAAGTATTTTGTATATTTATTTTATCCCTCCTGCCCTCCTTCCTACCTTCCCTCTCTCACTCACTCTCCCACCCTTCTCCCTCTCTCTTTCTCTCTCTCTCTCACACACACACACACACAAACACACACACTCATACACACACATCACAGATACGTATTTCAAATATTGTTTCTATTTCCGCTGATTCAAATTCTTATCTCCTAGAATTATGCCCTATTTTTGATGCTCCATTTTTGATCTTCAACTTTCATCGAGCCCCAGCCACCATAGTCCAAATCAAAGTGTCTAGTAGACACCATTTTGAATAACATAGCCATAGTTTTTCTTTGATGTAATTACATAGCTAACTTTTCAAATATGAAGCCTTGGGGCAAAATGAATATGCATTCAAAATAAAGTCTATACCTTAACAGATTTTATACCTTACTCTGGCATTATTCACAGTAATCATCTACTGAGAGCTAGTTGGGTATAGTAATGAAGGCACCAAGCTAGATACCAATATAGTGAGTTGTACTGGTCTTTTATTGATAAAGGTTAAAACTCTTTTACAAACTTGACTCCTAATGACTTTATGGATATTTCTTTGTTGCTTCCTGGCAATACCACAAAAACCATTTGTTTCTGCCTCTTTCCAGATAGATTTAGCTCCAACGTAACCTAGATTCTCAATTACAGCAGCAAGGAATAAATCCTGGGAAGACCTGAAGGGACAGATTTAGGAACAGATCATCCTGGAGAAGGTATATTTATGTAGTTGATAAAAAATCAATACTGAGTTTATGGCACTTAGAACATCAATGTTTCAATCCACTAGGAAGACCATACCAGGAATTACCTCGTAAGGAGACTAAAGCTAACTTTATTGAAATGGGTTATAAAAGCATAAGCTTAAAAATTTGATTTTATTGTACTTTCCTGCCTATTTGAGTCACTTCCAGATGTTATCTGGACATTCTGGGCTTAAAAATGTTTAAACTTTGTCACCTTGGCAACAAAGTTTGCATATCTCCATCAAGGTCATCTAACTTCCAAACAAAACTAGAATTTTGATATAATATCAGGAATACTAGTGGCATTTCCTAGTTGTTTCTCATCAAAGTACTAACAAGGGAAAAGTTTACTAATCTGGTGAGATTTGAGCTGGTATCATCTAGAAATCAATTCCACTTTCCTTACAAAAAGCAATCTGCAGTGGATTTCTATTAAAATGTTCTTAAATATTAACATGTAGCTTTGCTGCATCAAAAACCTAGTTATGTGGCTCCATGAGATGTAATTGTTTAAATAAATATGGAATTATGGGCATATTCCAATAAATATGGACTGTTACAGACACTCCTTCAATACTGGGGAGGTGGACTAGTGGAAGAGGAATAGACAGAATGCAATATAGTAATTAATTAATTGCATGAGTGCACGTACGGAAATGTAGGCCTAAATAGAAGCTCTATCACTTCAAAGGGACTGAAGGAAAGTGAGATGAAGTATTTACAAAAGTTCAAGGCCTAGAAAAGATCGCCTATTGCCCTAACTTTAGTAGGCAGCATTAAGGAGCTCAGTGGTATTATGACAGATTAGTTTCTCTAATCTGAAAGATATCCAGAAAGATCCTGAAAATCCTGAAGTTAGCAGTACACTGAATGTTTGCATAGAAGCACAATCATTTCAAATAATGGACAATATTTATAACAGATTTTGAAGCATATGGTCTATGGTTAATGTTATTCTATGACCCTGCTGATTTGGACATATTATTTTTATTTAAATACCACATCTTTTCATATAGGCATCTTACACTAGCACATATGTTAGAATTCACTTGTTGCCTCTAATGTATATGCAGAATGTCTGTTCTGTAGCAAGTCTGTGTTTGTCTGCAAATATGTACATTCACATCTAAAGTACAAATTATAATCTAGATATCTTTAATTCATCCACATGTAATGCAATGGACATATGTTCATGCAGAGAACTTGGGTGTCTAATATCCATTCGCCCATTTAATGGTATTTCTGTACCTGAGAAATCATACGACAATATGTTATAATTCTTACATTTCTGTTAGAATATTAATTTTTATGCTACCAAGTCAAAATAGATTAAGGATGTCTTACATTCAAAAGAAAATATTATGGCAACATACAAGAGTTGGAGACCACCAATGGATATCATCATGACATAAAAATATACCACCAACAAATACTGAAATAACCGCTTAAATATTAACAGTAATCATCCATAGTAAACTCAAAATAGCAAATGAAACACTGTCAAAATCCTCATCAAGCCTGCAAAGCCCCTGCAGAAAAATTATATATTTGGTGTTTTTTGAATGATCACTCTTGTGGACCATCAATACAATGGAAAGCTATTCCATAAAATGCCATTTCAGATAATCCTCAATTTACAATTAGTTACTTAGCAGTGATTTAAAATTAGGATACCCTTACAATCAGGTTCCAAAGTTTTGACAGCTGTCCCTCCTCCATGGCCACATAACTGCATTTTGGGCACTCAACTGCTCCACATTTATGACTAATTGCAATGTCTCAAGTTCATGTATTAGTAATTTATGTTTTTGCTGAAAATTGGAATTTACTTTTGGTTTTTGTCAAAAATGCCCCAGTAGCAAATAATGACTGTTTAACGGCTGCAGTGTTTGTTTAATAACCTCCACATTCACTTTATGACTGCTACATCCTCTTAACAACTGCTGCAAAAAGGTCATAAAAACTGATCCAGTCCCATGATGACTTGCTTTACAATGATAGCAATTTCTGTAGAAATTCTATTAGCAAAAAACATAATTAATCTTTGGGGGCAAATTCATAAAAGTATTTTTTATATCTACTCTAAATCAAATATTAAGTACAATATGCCCCAAACCAATAGTAGGCTTCACAAGATAATGAAGCTAGTGATTTGAGAAAAGAGGTCTATCTGCAGTGGTTAGAGTGCAGCACTGCAGGCTACTTCTGCTGATCACCTGCTGCCAGTGGTTTGGCAGATCAAATTTCACCAGGTTCAAGGTTGACACAGCTGTCCTTCCTTCCAAGGTGGGTAAAATGAGGACCCAGATTGTTGGGGGCAATATGCTGACTCTGTAAACCTCTTAGAGAGGGCTGTAAAGCAATGTGAAGCAGTATATAAATCTAAGTGCTATTGCTATCTTTCCAAAAGGGCCCAAAAGTTTACCCTCCTAAGTGCTAAAAGCGCTACATGAAAAAGTGTCCATTTGAACTACACTTCTTTTGTATATTCAGAAGACTGTTGAACTTCAGTTTCAAGAACAGATAGTGATGCCAACAGGGCTTTGCATGCTTCAAAACTGAAAGTTATTTGGAATGCACGAGAGTGCAAGCACAGCACTTCTTTAAAATAGCCATGTCTTTTTTTAGGTTTCCATGACATGGCTGTTTTAAAAAGCAATGTGCTTGCACTCCCATGTATTTTAAACAGTCTTTCCAAAGCATTTGAAAAGCATGCAAAGTTCTATTATAGAAACTTTGAAATTGAAATATATTGAAATATCAACCTTTCCCCTGTTGTTAGCTGGTTATGTTATTACAGCAAACAACGAACTTACAAAATGCTGTTGAGGAAATACTTCTCTTAGCATTCCATCAGCATTTACTCAAGACTATTTCAGGAACCTCTTAGTCATCTAGAACAAATCATTGATGTACATAGGGAACTGAAAGGACAATCAATTTCACCACTAGGTGGAAGGGAAAGTCATTATTTTCACCCAGAGTGTTGGGCAAGAGTCACTTATATAATTATGTAAATACTATACCATAAAAGTTGGAAGAACAGAATCCCTTTGGTAGGGATGGAAGGGGAGAGGAATTTAAGAATAAAATGGGAAATTTTAGCTTCTGCAATTGCATAAATTGTAATTTAATCACTGCTCCTAAACTCCCAGAAATTCAAGACAAAGATATCTTTCTGGGAACTCAGGGAGTCTCATAGTCGATGTTGCTAGGTTCCGTGCATCCCACAAACTGAACTTTTCTTGATGCTATCTTAGCAGATAAATATTGCAGTTTAGTAGTTGGTGAGCCCTGGAATCTTGACATTTTAATTAATGTTTTGCAGCTCATATGCCAAGAAAGTATTATACATCTATACATAAGAAAATTATGTGGCTTTGGCCTACACACATTATGCTTTGTAATTTGCATAAATACTTTCCTAATATATCAAAACTGCCCATATATCTTTTAGATCTAGAAATTTGCCACATCAAGTGAGAACACAAGCACCGTCCTATTCTATCCCCGGACAGCAATGATACCTATATTCCTATTATAATCAAGTCTTTAGTAGATGGGATCCAATTATAAAAAGCTGAGGTTTCCTGGGAAAGGGGGGCCCATAATTTTTCAATGTGTTGCAAACTACTACAGTATTGTTGAAAGGCAAAGTGCAAATCCTAATAAATGCAGCCTCACTGTCTTCACTGAGACTCAATGTAATATAGTAGTTAAGGTTTCAAGATTTCACTCAGTTATGAATTTTACTGCTTGAGATTCAAACAGTCTTGTGTCACCCAACTCACCACACAAAGTTGCTGTTGCCGGGGAAAAGGAAGAGAGACCTTCCACCATGCTCCTTGGAGCCTTGGAGAAAAGGCAGATTATGCGCACCATGATCAATTAATAAATAAACAAACCTACCCGTACATGTTTGGAATTGAAGGAAAGCGTGGCAGGGCTTGAAATAAAATATATCAACCTCGATTGCTTCAGTGGTGTTTCAGGGAGGGCGGTTTAACTTAAACAAGTTGTTCCCTTATGTTGCAAGCTTTTAACATAGCAAACATCTCAAGCCGAATGGCACCTGGAGGTCAATAGGCTGTCTGAACAGCACAGATGTGCTTGCTTTGACCCTCCCTAATGTGAGGGAGGTCCAATGCATTATGCACCAGCTGGAGGTTTTGCAGCCTTCTGATAGGCCTTCAGAAGATTACAATTCCCCAGCCTCCTGGCTGCCTATATCTCTATAGGCTGACTGTTTCCTCCAGCAGAGTTTGAAAATTTTTCTGCTGCAGAAAGAGTTAAAAAAATCCCCTTGGAAAAGCTAATTATTGCATGCAGATACTTCTTTGTGCGATCAAGGAGGGGACAATTTAATAGGCTCTGTAATACAACCAAGAACAAAATTGCTTTAAAGGAAGTCTCTTGTTGAGTGACAACTCTGTTGCCTGAGCCAATTAGGTCCCAATAAAGAGTGTTGAATTGGCTCCTGCTTTCTCATTAATTATGTTCTGTCACAGACATGGGGCTTGATTTAGCAATTTTGTATTACATTAAGATACTGAAAGGCATGGAACAAATGGCTCACTCTGATAATAGGCATTCTATACACGGTGTGACATTTACTATCCAGCTGTCCATAAGGCAGCCTAGCACTTCAGTTCAGGGGGTTTATTTGTCATTGCTTCAAAGGGACACTCAGCTTTTCACAAAAAAGAAACAGAGAGGCTAATAGATAGGACAAAATGTACTGCTGATATGCTTTATTAGAGATAGGATACTAGGGTTTTGCTAACAAGCTCATCCGTTGGGACTAAGCCGAGTTTGCTGTCAATCATCCTCCACACAAAAGCACACTAGTTAACAAGGAGAAATGAATTACAGACGCTTATTCCTGCCTGTGGGATCACAAATACACCAATCTGTGAAAGAGGCACAAACTCGGGAGACAAGCTACATATTTGTCAATAACCTCCTAGAAAGAACCCTAGTAATTCTTTGAAGACCTTTGATTTAGTTTCCCTCTAAAATACAAGGATAGGAAATGTTTTAGTTACCATGACATTTTTCTCTTTGTTACTCGTGCAAATTTTCATCACATTAAAAACAGAACCAAGGAGGTCTGCAAATGTTGTAGTAGGTATACAAACTACTTTTTATTCCAACCCACAGGAGGCGGCTGTTGTTGAAATATTCATTAAAAGAGACAGAAAATTAAATCTCTAAACTTTAGGTTCAAGGCGACACTTGTCAATATGTGGAACATAAGCCTTATATCTTATATGGCAATTAAAGTATCAGGTTTTTTTTTCTATTTCAGTGGTGTTTGCAAAAGGATGTAATGTTCTCTACATTTCCTGAACTAACATTACAGGTGTGGACGAGATAAAAGCATTAAGAGTGTTTTTGTATTTGCTTCATAAATAGATTTTGATATAAATGTTAAAGAGTGAATGCAGCTGATTACAAGGAGACATAGTAAATAACTCGAATAGTTAAGAGCGCCAAATTAGAAAAAAAAATCTTTCTCCTGTATTTGGGTAAAGGGGAAAAAAAGAGATTATAAACATCAACTTTGCAAGTTGCACATCTTTGAGCGAATCAGTGCAGAAGGCATTCAAAGCAAGAACATTCTTAAATGACCTATAAAAGTAATAATGACCTAAACAACTGGAATAAAATGTTGTCAAAACTGAACATAAAAATAATGTATTGTATAAAATGTTAGTGTTTGTTTGGTTTCGGTAATGAATTCAGAATTTAAGAACTGAAAACTTGAAGAAATTGACTGAAGAAATGGGGTTCCTGCTAAAGTTCAGGGTCACCCACTGAGTTATCTTATACTCGGCAGAAAACTATGAGGCAGATTGTGTAAAATCCAAATTTAATTTCCAAAATATCCAGAAATAGTACTATTTTAACTTGCCAGGGTTGGTTTGTTTTTTTACAGGGATTTTTAGAAAACTCTAAAAGCTCAGAAAATGAATACACCCTTTTTTGCTGTAGTCTTCTATCATTTATTTTATCTTCTTTTGTTCTCTAAATTTTCCCTATTTGATTTAGGACCAAAATCATTTTTTAAAAACCTGGCATTATCAGAGACATCCCCATGGAATCAGTCTGCAATTAAATCTTCACAGCATGCCTACCACCTCTACAGGCAATGGGGGTGCTTGGAGCACTATATTTTTGAAATATCAAACTCATGTCCATATTGACCACCATTATGCCTTCCAAATTTGGCTTGGTTGATTGAAAACTGCTACAATGGTATCCTCTAGGATGGCATAATGCTTTTGATTTGATTAAATTATCCCTTCAAATCAAATCACTCTATCAGTTCAGTCCATGGCATTAGATTAATGACCTCCAAACCAATTTGAAGTTTTGATGGATTTTTGCTCATATACACAAGCACACTTTAATCAAATTAAATCAAAAACTGAAAACATAAAAACCAAATTATTCTATTCTACTCTTTGAATCACAAATGTAAACTAAATCTACTCCTCAAGTTAAATCCCACAGTCAGAATAACAGAGTTGGAAGGGACCTTGGAGGTCTACTGGTCCAATCCTCTGCTCGGGCAAGAAACCCTATACCATTTCAGACAAATAGTTGTTCAATCTCTTCTCCTGTGTTTCAAATTCAAATTAGTTTTTGGCTGATTCAGACATCTTTAGTATGTATTTACTAAATGGTAATATAAAGCAAAATAGAGGTTGCTATTCTTGCATGTCTTCAAAAGTATATATAAAATTTTTATTAAAGCAAGGAATTGAATCAAATGATTCCATTCCAACAACAAGTGAATTTTTCCTAGCATCTGAACTTAAGATTGCTGGGGGGGGGGTCTGTCAGGACCACCATGGTGCATCATTGCCTCAGCTTTGGTGCACCCATGGCAGGGAGGAGGAGAGAAAAACAATTAGGAAGTCTTGTTACTTGAGCACTTTCTTAATATTGGCTATAGCTTAGGGTGTTTTTAAACATCCAGTTCTGCATTGTCTTCAGGCATATTGCAAATTCATCCCAGAGACTTAATAACTTGATTTATTTTCAACAATGGTGAAAAAATCTTACGCATTACAGATCCTCACAATTCTCCAGTAATTCAGGAACTCTGCCTACCAAAGCATCCTATTAACTAAGCCTCTCTCAGACTTGTTTCCCTCCTTCTAAACTGTAGCATTCAGTTCCTAGAACTCTGAACCCATGCCGAAGATATATGCACCATGCAAGTTATAATGTACCGTCTGGGGATAAGTTATTTAATGATTTTTTGTTTAAATGCCATCTTCCCTCCTTCCTCGGTATTTTGCACAAATTGCCACCTACACAAATTCCTAACTAAAAATTGCATATTTATAAACATCTCAACTCACAGTAAATAAACTATCAGGCCCTTATTGAAAAACATGCAAATCAAGTAACAGCAGCAGTAGTTAATTCCAACATCTTTTGCATACAGGTGGTGCCATTGCTACATTCATTGCAAGATTGCACATGCTCCCTTTGGACCTGCTGTAAAACAAATGCAATCAGTTATTCTGGAATGAAGAATGGATATCAGTTAATATGAAGATGCAGACATGTCGAATAAAATATGACAACTATGATAAAACTAGTAGAGTTCTCTTTGTTTGGCTTCATCTCGAATCAAGAGCCCAACAATATAGTCTCTGTTGCCATCTCTGCTTCCAATGCTGGCTTTTTAAGTAGGCTTAATAGCAGCTGTGACCATGGATTAAAGATGGTATGAATAGATATATATGCAAAAATAGAATACATGAGACCCTTAGAGGTGGCTACATAGAATGGGAGGATCTCATGCTAATGCTAAAATTGGAGGTGGAAGAATCAGTTCTGGCAGATTTCAGCTTGTTCATCAAGTGAGAAAATGAAGATTTAAAGACAGGTAATGAACAGCAGAAAGAACACGGTGGCTCAGTGGCTAAGACAATGAGGTTGTCGTTCAGAATGGTCAGCAGTTCAGTGGTTTGAATCCCTAGCACCATGTAACAGAGTGAGCTCCCGTTACTTGTCCCAGCTTCTGCCAACCTAGCAGTTCGAAAGCATGTAAAAATGCAAATAGAAAAATAGGGACCATCTTTGGTGGGAGGGTAACAGTGTTCTGTGCACCTTTGGCATTTAGTCATGCTGGCAACATGACTACAGAGATGTCTTTGGACAGTGCTGGCTCTTCAACTTTGAAATGGAGATGAGCATTGCCCCCTAGAGTCGGGAACACCTATCACATATGTGTAAGAGGAACCTTTACCGTTACCTTTAATGAACAGTATCCAGCAATGGTACTCAATAAGAAACATATAAAAAAAATAAGAAGAATGCCAAGCTAGGTTTGGGCAAACATCATTGGAAATCACAACAGTGGATATTATCCCTAGCACTTCAGAGATATTGCATGAAGCTGCATATTCAGTGAACTTCTCAACAGGGGTCTTCCAGCACTCAAGCCAGCACTTGCCAGGTATACAGAACTGGGTTAGTATGGACCCCATGGATACTGTATAAATGAAGCTTTTATGTCAGAAAATGAGCAACAAAACTTATAGATTTGTACCTGCTTCTCTTTATCTCTTCATTTGCTTCTATGTCTCTCAGGTGACATAGCAAAATGCCTGTGCCTGTTTTAATCTCGGACGAAGCTCTTGATTGTTATAAAAAATGAAAATGGCAGCTCCCCTGAGTTAGCCACCAGCAGAGAAGGGGTCATGGCATGTAAGGTGTGGACTTTACCAACTGGATGGCTAAAGATTTTATACGCTGACAAGTGTCCCATAGATCAGTATCATTTTCAGACCATGTTATGAGATCAGGACTTTTCTTTCTGACTGAAAAAAAACTTCAAGGACCATGACATGGCAATAAAGAGATACAGAAAACATATGCCCTTTCCATCAACTAAGGATCATCCACATAGTTGCAACATGGTTATAATAACTCTTCAGAGATACCCTAGTGTCAATCAGGATTCGTCAATGAAAATATTAGTAACAGCGGACAATATTTTTAAGGCAGCTTGCCCAGATCTGTTTTGATTAATCTCTAATGCACAGTGTCAAAAAAAAAGAGTTGGGTATGCTCTGATGTTTAAAGAAAGCAGCTATAACATCCAGTTATTGGAGGACACTGTGCATTCACATTTCTTTTAAAATCCAAATAATCAAAAAACAAAGTAGACCCTGTTTGAGTAGTGATTGGCAGTTATACCAAAGTGCAATTTTGATTTACAATTACACATTTTCAATTATTAAGAAAAAAATTAGCTTCTTATGCTTGTGTGGGGACTATGGGATAAAACAGAACAATGGTGTGTTTCCATATTACAGTGAGGACTAGAATCTTAGAACAGTATTAATATTCTGATAACATGGGCTTAGAACCGCTAGCAATCCAATAAAAAAATAGAGGTTTGTATCTCAGCCATTGAGTGTTGGCAATTTCTACCATCCCTACATCACACAACAAGCCACTCTATTCACTATTTTATTTTTACAGCCTGAGGGTATGATCCAATCCTTGCAGCCATCTGTCTTTGCCAATGTAGGACAATAAACCTCTGACACATATTCATTCTATCTTCCATACTGGCCATACAGGAAGTGCCAGAAGGAGAAACTAAAAACTGGGAATATTTAGTTAGCCAACTGTCCTTATGGTGATAATTGAGTAAGGCAACCAATTCAAATTTTTTTAAAAAAAAATATATGTTATGTAAACAGTAGCCATGACAAGTGCAAAGGAGCCAGGGACAATTTTGTTCAAACATAGAACATGAGGACAAGTGTCTAGATTTACTTTAGCCAAGTTGTCCATCTGTTCATTTAATCAATCACTAAAAGATTTGCTCTCCACATTTCACCGATTTTCTTGGAAGCCAAAACCTCACTCATAGACACTGAGTTTTAGAAATTTGCATGACTCTGACGGCACCAAACGGTGCAGAAGCTCAGCACAAAATGTGACAACCATGGCTGAATTCAGCTTGTAATGTTTTTTTTATATACATTACATAATGTATATATACAATGTTTATATATACAATGTTGTTTTAATACACATTTTTGGAACAATAAGATACCTCTTTCAATATAGTAACACAGAGATTGGCTAATGCGCAGCTTCTTTCTAAGGCTGAAGGAAATATATATTATGTATATAAATAATTCTGGTAGAGCATAGACCATCCTGCCTTACATCAGATATTCCCTCTGCATTCAATAAAAAAATTAATATATTTTTTTATTTTTTATTTTCAAAACAAACACAACACAAAGAATCCTCCTTCTTTACATACTGTAGAAAGTGTATCAGTTGGTTACAAAAGACTTTCATGCATCTCTTCCACAGTCATCAACCATAATTCATATTAACTCAAGTATTTTAACTTAGATATTTATACATGTTACCATCATCATACCTCCATTTTCATTTGACTATAATTGTTTAAAAACTTCCATCATAAAATATACCAAGATTTAAAACATAACCACATGCTGGCATTTCATTTGCTATTTCTAAAATCCTCCACTAACACTGAATCCTTATGGCCTATTCTAGCTAAACATCCATAATATTTAGTAACAAAATTTTCTAATCCTCCTTTCCAAATCACTGTTTACAATTTAAATCCAGTTTCCTTATGTTGTACACATACATACATACATACCAGGGGTCGGTTTCGACCGGTTCGCACAGGTCCCTGCGATCCGGTTGGTCGCCGAACCCGGAAGTAAGTAACTTCCGGGAACGGCGAAGCCCCCCCCCGCGCCCGCGCGCGCCCGCACACCCGCGCCCGCTCCTTACCCGGTTTTTACGAATTCTGCGCTTTCCACGCATGTGCAGAATGCATACAGCGCCTGCGCGATCCTCCAGGAGCAGCTGGAGCATCGCGCAGACGCTAGTACGCATGTGCGCACCGCATGCGTGCGCGAGGACGCCGCCGGCCTCGTTCCAACCAATCCGGTTGGAACGGGGCGAGAAACCCACCCCTGATACATACATACACACACACACACACACACACACACACACACACACACACACATATATATATATATATATATATATATATATACGTTGTTATCATTATCCCTCCTTTATCGACTGTATCCTGTATCATAACATTTTCCCCCTAATAATCAAAACTTAACTAAATTAAACTTAGTTCTTTTTTATTATCCTTTATATATAACCAAAAATATTTCTAATCTTCCTTTCATCGGTACCATTCAATATTCATATCCAATTATTACTTATCATAACAATACATATGTATACATTATTATCATTATCAATCATTTATTTGACTATATCTATTCTCACTAAATTTCACTAAATTTAACTAGTTTTAAATTACCGTATATACTCGAGTATAAGCCGAGTTTTTCAGCCCACTTTTTGGGCTGAAAAAAGCCGCCTCGGCTTATACTCGAGTCTACAACTGGATCCGGCAGTGCTGTTGCCTGTTGGAGGAGGAGGAGGCGAACCAGCCTGCCACCGCCGGCCACCGCCACCCCGCCGCTCTTCCCGCCCCCTTCCAAGCCCCACAGTCCAGCGGACGCAGCAGAAGCAGCCCCGGGGCTCCGCTGCCGCTCCCTGCATTTTGTGGACGGGGTCTCGCAGGAAGGAATCCCCTCTCCAAGGGATCCCTGTCCAGAAAATGCGGGGAGCGGCAGCGGAGCCCTGGGGCTGCTTCTGCTCCGTCCGCTCCTCTCTGCTCTCCTGTCGCCAGCTGGTGGGGCTGACCCTGATCCATAAACACTGCCGAATTCAGCCTTGGATCTTTGTCCGGACCTCTTTCTGGTCCGCCTCTGAAGTCCATATTCTCCATAGTCTCTCGAACTGCTCCCCCCCACCTCCAGTTTCTTCCTAGTTTGATCCCACGCGCCGCTGACCTAGGAACCGCATACCAGCAGTTTTTTCAGGCTGCTCCCAGATGGGAAGGGAGGGGGATTGTAAACCCCTTCCACACTCTGGCTCCTTTTCTTTCCTCCAGAGTTCGGGCTCTCTTTCTTTCTTTCTTTGAAAGAGAAGCCCAAATTAGCCAAAGGGGGGAAAGCGAGCGAGCGAGCAAAGCAGTGGGAGGGGGAAAGGTCCCTGTGAAGCCCTGCGGCCAAGGAGCGCTGCCTGCTTTTAAAGAAAACCTGGAAGGGGAAGAGGGCGGGTTTTTTCCCCTCAGTTGTGAGGGCAATGCTGCTCGCGACTTTCCCCTAAATGTTGGAGAAAACTTTTCACCGCTGTCCTCCTCAGCTCATTTGGGAAGGACGATTGTAACAGGTTGAGATTTCCTTTCAAAACAAAACAAAACCAACCCCTCCCCCGGTCCCAATGTTTCAAACAACCCCCTTTCCTGCTGGGAAGAGCCCAGCCAACCCCCCGTCCCTTCCCATTCGAAAGGGAAGCTCGTATCACCTTCTAGAGAAAGTGGCAAATGCCCTCCGTGACTTCCTTGGTTTTTCTCCGGGCTCTGCTCTTCGGCATTGCCCTTGGGGAAAACTGCCGCGGTTTGTTTCCTTGAATATATTAACAGGCGCGTGGAAAGCAACTAAGCCAAGGAGCGTACGTAGTCCAGCCAAGTGAGTCTAGTTTCCTGGGGTCCCTTGCTCGCTCGCTTTCCCCCCTTTGGCTAATTTGGGCTTCTCTTTCAAAGAAAGAAAAAAAGAAAGAAAGAAAGAGAGCCTGAACTCTGGAAGAGGAGGAGCCAGGGTGTAGAAGGGGTTTACAATCCCCCTCCCTTCCCATCTGGGAGCAGCCTGAAAAACTGCTGCCGCGCCACGCCTGCGCCCCAAACAGAGCTGGGTCCAATCAGCCTTTTCCCCCCTTTTTATGCCCTGTCTCAGTGCTGCTTGCACTCTTGTATTTTCCCCTTCCTCTTACGTGCCCTCCTTGGTGCAGCGGGCTAACGCTGGTGAAAGGAGTGGGGTGGACACAACTGGTAAATTATAAACCACAGATTTTAATCCTATTTAATTTTTAATGGTATCAAATTTAGCTATAAAGAAGAGAGAAAGAAAGAGGGAGTGTGTGCACAGGAGTGTGGATTTTCTAAAAACCCCATTGAATCCAGAGGAGGGAAGAGAGAAAGAAAGAAGGAGTGTATGAGGGTGGGAGATTTCCTAAACCCCATTGAATCCAGAGGAGGGAAGAAAGAAAGAAAGAAGAAGTGTGTGCACAGGAGTGTGGATTTTCTAAAAACCCCATTGAATCCAGAGGAGGGAAGAAAGAAAGAAAGAAGAAGTGTGTGCACAGGAGTGTGGATTTTCTAAAAATCCCATTGAATCCAGAGGAGGGAAGAGAGAAAGAAAGAAGGAGTGTATGAGGGTGGGAGATTTCCTAAACCCCATTGAATCCAGAGGAGGGAAGAAAGAAAGAAAGAAGAAGTGTGTGCACAGGAGTGTGGATTTTCTAAAAATCCCATTGAATCCAGAGGAGGGAAGAAAGAAAGAAAGAAGAAGTGTGTGCACAGGAGTGTGGATTTTCTAAAAATCCCATTGAATCCAGAGGAGGGAAGAGAGAAAGAAAGAAGGAGTGTATGAGGGTGGGAGATTTCCTAAACCCCATTGAATCCAGAGGAGGGAAGAAAGAAAGAAAGAAGAAGTGTGTGCACAGGAGTGTGGATTTTCTAAAAATCCCATTGAATCCAGAGGAGGGAAGAAAGAAAGAAAGAAGAAGTGTGTGCACAGGAGTGTGGATTTTCTAAAAACCCCATTGAATCCAGAGGAGGGAAGAAAGAAAGAAAGAAGAAGTGTGTGCACAGGAGTGTGGATTTTCTAAAAATCCCATTGAATCCAGAGGAGGGAAGAGAGAAAGAAAGAAGGAGTGTATGAGGGTGGGAGATTTCCTAAACCCCATTGAAGCCAGAGGAGGGAAGAAAGAAAGAAAGAAGAAGTGTGTGCACAGGAGTGTGGATTTTCTAAAAATCCCATTGAATCCAGAGGAGGGAAGAGAGAAAGAAAGAAGGAGTGTATGAGGGTGGGAGATTTCCTAAACCCCATTGAATCCAGAGGAGGGAAGAAAGAAAGAAAGAAGAAGTGTGTGCACAGGAGTGTGGATTTTCTAAAAATCCCATTGAATCCAGAGGAGGGAAGAAAGAAAGAAAGAAAGAAAGAAGAAGTGTGTGCACAGGAGTGTGGATTTTCTAAAAATCCCATTGAATCCAGAGGAGGGAAGAGAGAAAGAAAGAAGGAGTGTATGAGGGTGGGAGATTTCCTAAACCCCATTGAATCCAGAGGAGGGAAGAAAGAAAGAAAGAAGAAGTGTGTGCACAGGAGTGTGGATTTTCTAAAAACCCCATTGAATCCAGAGGAGGGAAGAAAGAAAGAAAGAAGAAGTGTGTGCACAGGAGTGTGGATTTTCTAAAAATCCCATTGAATCCAGAGGAGGGAAGAGAGAAAGAAAGAAGGAGTGTATGAGGGTGGGAGATTTCCTAAACCCCATTGAATCCAGAGGAGGGAAGAAAGAAAGAAAGAAGAAGTGTGTGCACAGGAGTGTGGATTTTCTAAAAATCCCATTGAATCCAGAGGAGGGAAGAAAGAAAGAAAGAAGAAGTGTGTGCACAGGAGTGTGGATTTTCTAAAAATCCCATTGAATCCAGAGGAGGGAAGAGAGAAAGAAAGAAGGAGTGTATGAGGGTGGGAGATTTCCTAAACCCCATTGAAGCCAGAGGAGGGAAGAAAGAAAGAAAGAAGAAGTGTGTGCACAGGAGTGTGGATTTTCTAAAAATCCCATTGAATCCAGAGGAGGGAAGAGAGAAACGACAGCTCTGATGGTGATGACTGTGAACTCAGTGATGATGACAATGTCTATGCTGATACCCTCACACTAGCTAATGCTGAAGCTCTGTTTGGACATACAGATGATGGGGAGGAATCCAGTTTTGAAGGATTTTAACTCTTATGTTTTAGCTTGGTTGCTGAATGAGCTAAGGTTTTTGTACATTTAAAGTTATTGTTGATACCATATTGTTTTTATTGACCCTCTTTTCCACTTACAGAGCTAGTTATTTATTTATAAATAAATAATATTTATTTATTTATTCAAAAACATTATTGGTATCTATTTTTATTTTTGAAATTTACCGGTAGCTGCTGCATTTCCCACCCTAGGCTTATACTCGAGTCAATAACTTTTCCAGCTTTTTGGGGTAAAATTAGGTGCCTCGGCTTATATTCGGGTCGGCTTATACTCGAGTATATACGGTATACACTTCCATCTATCAACCTGTATCTTTCCAGTAGCAAAACAGTCTCATGTCTTCTGTCATTT
Organism: Thamnophis elegans; assembly: GCF_009769535.1. Classification (NCBI taxonomy): domain Eukaryota; kingdom Metazoa; phylum Chordata; class Lepidosauria; order Squamata; family Natricidae; genus Thamnophis; species Thamnophis elegans. Next base: position 125,869,963 of record NC_045541.1, read on the forward strand.
GTGGTATCAGTCATCTAATCATCTCCTTAATCAAATTTGTATGGACTCCTCTTAGCAACTCATTACTTATTAAGTCTCTCATGTAATTTTGATGCCCTTCTTCTGTTTCTTTAATCAGCTTATCTTTAATTGTCAGTATTTATTTATTTATTTATTTATTTGTTTGTTTGTTTGTTTGTTTGTTTGTTTGTTAAATTTCTAGGCCGCCCAATTCCGGAGGACTCCGGGTGGCTTACAAAGAAGAAAAAAAGAAAAGCAAAATAAAAAAATAATTTAAAAATTCACAACATGCATACATTTCTAATCGGGGCTGGACCTTTACAATAAGGTCAACAGCCCCAGGCCTGCTGGAACAGCCAGGTTTTAACAGCTTTTCTGAAGGCCATGAGAGTGGGTAAGGTCCGGACCTCTGGGGCTAGCTGGTTCCACAGGGTTGGAGCAGCCACAGAGAAGGCTCTCCTCCGGCTGATGGCATCCGAAGGAGGCCCACCCTGTGGGATCTTATCGGCCGTTGGGAGGTATGTGGCAGTAGGCGGTCTTGCAGATACTCTGGTCCTGAGCCATGTAGGGCTTTAAAGGTGATAACCAACACCTTGAATTGTGTCCTGAGACCAATTGGGAGCCAGTGCAGCTCGCGGAGGACAGGTGTAATATGGGTGTATCTTGGTACACCCAAAATCGCTCGTGTGGCTGCATTCTGGACTAGCTGTAGTCTCCGAACGCTTTTCAAGGGTAGCCCCATGTAGAGCGCATTGCAATCCAGCCTTGAGGTGACAAGGGCATGAGTGACCGTTTGAAGTGCCCCCTGGTCCACGTAGAGCCGCAATTGGTGTACCAGGCGAACCTGGGCAAAGGCCCTCCCTGGTCACAGCGGACAGATGGTGTTCCAGTGTCAGCTGTGAATCCAGGAGGACTCCCAAATTGCGGGCCCTCTCTGAGGGGGTGTAAATCTTCAGCACCCAGGATCAAGGACTGACTGTCTGAACTGTCCTTCGGGGGTAACATCCATAGCCACTCGGTCTTATCGGGATTGAGCACCAATTTGTTCATCCCCATCCAGATCCTGACAGCTTCCAGGCATCGGCACATCATGTCCGCCGCTACACTGAGCTGGCATGGGGCAGATAGATACAATTGCATATCATCTACGTATTGATGGTACTTTATCCCATGCCGTCGTATGATCTCACCCAGCGGTTTCATGTAGATGTTAAATAGGAGGGGGGACAGGACCGAACCCTGTGGCACCCCACACTTGAGGGACCTAGGGGTCGACCTCTGTCCCCCGACCAACACCGACCAACACCGACTGCGACCTACCAGAGAGGTAAGAGGAGAACCACTGTAAAACGGTGCCTCCCCCTCCCACCTCTTCCAGATGTCGCACAAGGATACCATGGTCGATGGTATCGAAAGCCGCTGAGAGGTCAAGAAGCACCAGGATAGAGGAATGCCCTCTATCCCTGGCCTGCCAGAGATCATCAATCAGTGCGACCAAAGCGGTTTCTGTGCTGTACCCAGGCCTGAAACCAGACTGAAAGGAATCCAGTAGTGTTATCAATGATGTTGCTGATAAAATGTCTCTCTTTAAATCCATAAATTCTTTTGCTTTTTTCTTCTTCTGTATCTTGCCATCTGGGGTAGAGTTCCTCTCCATTTAATTCCTCTTTCAGTGTTCCACTCTTTCCATTTCCAGGAACAAACTAATCATCATAGATATCAGCGGATTTAATTTCTTTATGGTCATTTTCTTCTTCGGTTTTTAGACTCTAACCTCCACTTTTTTCACTTGATAAACATCTCCAACTTCATATTTTACTTTAGATGCTCTAGGTTTTTCCAACTTCTTCTCCATCCTCTCAAATGTGTTTGATAATTTCTGAATTTCTAACAATATCTTTTGCTGGCTTAAAGTTTCTTTCTGGTTTTGAAATTATGCCATTATCTCCAGCTGACAAACACTGCTGCTCTGGCTTGGAAGGTTTTTACAAGATTAAGCATAAATTCACAATAAGTCTTATTTTCACTTTTCTCTGGTTAAAGATATACTTCAAATGCTTTTCTTCTTATCACTCTGTATAAGCAAACAGTGAGACCTTGAAGTGCCAAGCCAGAATAATCAGTGAGGAAAGTAAAAAGTGTTTTGTTTCCAATACACAAACCTCCAGCCTCCGAGTAGCAGTATTTTTCTTTCCCTCTTTTGTTACAATTTTCTTTGTTTCCTTTTGTATCTTTTTTATATTCCAAGTTTAAAATAAGTCAAATTCTTGAATGAGTTAGGGAAGAAAAGTGGAAACACCTGCAGTAATGAAGAAGGAGAATTTTAGTCCATAGGTTACAAAGAATAATAAAAAAAGAAAAAAATAGAAGAAAACTTAATCCATTCGTTTTAAAAGGCTTCCATGAATTCCATCCATGAACATAGCATTTAAAAAGTAAGATAACCCATTGTCTAAAACCATTCAAAGCTTAATTCTGCTGCTTATTTCTTCTGTTCTCAAATTTAAATTAACTTTAAGTTTTTTATAGGCAGTCTCTTTTTAAATGGTAAAAATTTCTCACCAGATGGAAACACTTTCTCTTTCTGTATCCTTCTGTTTTGGAGCTGCCCTGGCTTCATCAGCCTAATGGCTGGATTTTTTGTTTCTGGCTTGAAAAACTTCTCTTGCATCGATCAGGGACTTTGCAATGTCCCTGAGATCAGCAAGACGTATTCTTCCTGTTCACTGTCTCTGCAGGATGGTTTAGGTCCGATTGGACCACACAGCAGCAAAAGTATCGGCTGCAGTCTTGGAGCATTGAGACCACACATCCGTATCGTTGCGACATTGAATTTTGTGGTAGAATAATTGGGATAGAAAAAATAGAAATCATACAATTGCTATTTATTTATTTGTATCCCTCCTTTATGGTTTTTCCCCACAACTACAACTCTGTGAGGTGAGTTGGGCTGACAATGACTGAACCAAAGTCACCCATTCTTCATAGCTAAGGTGGAACTAGAACTCACAGTCTCCTGGTTTCTAGTTTGGTGCCTTAAACACTAGACCAAGCTAGCTTCAAAGTGTCTGATATATACATTCCCACAATATATATTTATCTAACCAAACAGTAACATTTCTTTTTACCTTCCTAGACCTTTACTCATACAGGGTAAACTCTACACTAAACTATCAAGCTCCTAGATATTATAAGCACTGAGAATCCAGCAGTCAGAATACACAGTTAAACCTTGCAAATCACCAAATACATCTGAATGATTACTGAATTGGAAAAATCAGCCTTAAACATCCTTAATGTAATGTCTCATTTATCTGCTTATTTATATTAACGTTTTTCATGAGATTAAATACCACCACCCCATTTTCAAGTTTTAAATATAGGAATGTAGAATCATAGAAATAGAGCTGAAAGGGACCTTGGAGATCTTCTAGTCAACCCCTTGCTCAAGACAGGATACCTTATTCCATCCCAAGCAAATGTGATTGAAGACACACAATTTTGGGAAGCAAGCTGTTCCATTAGTAAGGTTTTACATTTAGGCAAGAAAGAGAAAATGCACAGATACAGTATATGTAGTACCTTGCTCAATAGCAGTAACTGTGAGAGGCATCTTGGAATCCTAGTGGATAACCATTTAAATATGAGCCAGCAGTGTGCAGCAGCTGCCAAAAAACCAACACAGTTTTAGGCTACATAAATAGAGGGATAGAATCATGTGAAGTATTAATACCATTTTACAATGCCTTGATAAGGCCACATTTGGAATACTGCATTCAGTTTTGGTCACATTATAAAAAAAATGTGAGAGTCTAGATAGAGTTCAAAGAATGATTAGGGGACGGGAGGCTAAAACATATGAAGAACGGTTGCAGGAACTAGGTATGTCTAGTTTAATGAAAAGAAGGACTAGGGGAGACATGATAACACTTTTTGAGTATCTCAGGGGTTGCCACAAAGAAGAGGGAGTCAAACTATTCTCCAAAGCACCCGAGGGTAGGACAAAAAGCAATGGGTGGAAACTAATCGAGGAGAGAAGCAATTTAGAACTAAGAAGAAATTTCCTGACAATTAGAACAATTAATCAGTGGAACAGCTTGCCTCCAGAAGTTGTGAATGCTCCAACACTGGAAGTTTTTAAGAAGATGTTGGATAGCCATTTGTCTGAAGTGGTATATGGTTTTCTGTCTAGGCAGGGGGTTGGACTAGAAGACCTCCAAGGTCTCTTCCAACTCGGTTATTCTATTCTATTAACTAATTTTTCTCATTTTCAGGAAATTTCTCCTTAGTTCCAAACTGGATTTCCCTCTGATGAGATTCCATCCATTGCTTCTTGTTCTGTCTTAATGTGCTTTGGAGAATAAATCGACCCCCTCTTCTCTGTGACAGCCTTTTAAGTATTGGAAGATGACTATCACCCCGAAGCCTTGTCTTTGTTAGGTTAAACATACCTAATTGCCTTAGCCATTCATCATATGGTTTAGCCTCCAGAACTCCTATCATCTTAGTTATTTTTCTCTGTACTCTTTCTAGGGCCTGGGCATCTTTTTTGTATCATGGTGACAAAAACAGGATGCAGTATTCCAAGTGTGACCTTGCTAGTGCAGTATAAAGCAGAACAATCGCTTCTCATGATCTTTTTTTTTTTTTTGTTAGAATGTTTTTATTTTCCATTTTTCATTTTCATACACTCACATATATACTGTGCATAGCCGGGGCCATACAACATTAAACAATAATCACAGCAATTCCTCTTGTCAACAATACCCCCAAAAATAGAAACCCAATATACCTCTTCCACTCTCCATACACCTCTTTCTTCCGCCCCTCCAACTTTCTCTTCCCTCCATCCTTCCCCTCTACCCTACTTCCCCTCCTCCTCTACCACTCCTCTCTCCCAGTCCACTCCCTCCCTTCCTTCTCACACTCCCTCCCATCTTCTCTCCCGCCCTCTCTACCCATCTTTCTTTTATCCCACTCCTCCTCCCCTTGGTGTATTTCTACTATATGTCAATGTACTCAACTTGCCCTATTTTTACAGAGAAATTAAAGAGAAACAGTATACATGTGAAGTCGCATTACATTGAAATCTAACACATGGTATATACCCCCCTCCCCCCCACCCTCCCCCCCCAACACCCCACCTCCCTCCCCTCCGACTTCCCAGAGCCAGATTTTTAACAAACACAGTCTAAAATATATTGGGGGAAAAAAGAAATAAAAAAAGAGGTTAATAACATCTCTACATTGATCTTAGCTTCTTCTTGCTACACTAACTTTGAAGAGTTTAAATCATTCCTGATCTTAAGCATAGGCTATCTGGAATTTCTTAGTACCGTATTTATTTTGTATATAGTCAATCCATTTTTTCCAGTCTCGTTTATATCTCTCATTTGAATGATCTTTGAGATATGCCAATATTTTAGCCATCTCAGCTAAGTTTGTAACTTTCAATGTCCATTCTTGAGTTGTAGGCAAGTCTTCCTTCTTCCAGTATTGCGCCACCAACAGTCTTTCCGCCGTTATTAGGTGCAGAACCAAATTAGTCTCTACCACTGTAAAGTCAGTACATATACCTAGTAAAAATAACTGAGGAGTAAACTTTATCCTTCTTTTAAAGATATTTTGCATAATCCACCATATTTTTATCCAAAATGCCTTAACCTTTTGACAGGTCCACCATATATGAAAATATGTAGCATCGAGAAAACCACACCTCCAACATTTAGGCTGTACATTCGGATACATAGAAGCCAGCTTTTTAGGATCTAAATGCCATCTATAGAACATCTTATAAAAAATTTCTTTCAGGTTTTGAGCTTGTGTAAATTTCACATTTCTTACCCATATTCTTTCCCATGTATCCAACATTATTGGTTCTTCAATATTTTGAGCCCACTTTATCATACAATCTTTAACTGATTCTGTTTCCTAATCCATCTGTATTAATACATTATATATCCTCTTTATATGCATTAAGCTTTGATCTCTTATTTGTTTAAACAAATTATCCTCAACTTGAATAAAACCAATTTTTTGATCTATTTTCCACCTGGCCTGTAATTGCCCATACTGGAACCATGTGTGAACTACCTTCTCCTCTTTTAATACCTCTAAAGGTTTTAGTTGTAGTACCCCCCTTTCCAAAATGAGAAGCTATCTGTAGGTAGTTCTATCCTGTTTTTGTGCTATGTTCATATTTTCAATTGCATGTCTAGGAATTGCCCACATGGGTATCTTGTCATTTAATTTATATTGGTATTTTTTCCAGACCCGCAGTAAAGCATTTCTTAAAATATGACTTTTAAAATTCTTATCCAATTTTTTGTTGAATAACAGGTAAGCATGCCAACCATATACCAGATCGTGTCTCTCGATATTCAGTATTCTATCATTAGTTAAATGAGTCCAATCACTAATTACAGATAGCGCCACTGCATCATAATATAGTTTTAGGTTAGGTAATTTCAAGCCTCCTCTCTCACGTACATCTTGCATTATTTTCATCTTTACCCTCGGCTTCTTTCCTGCCCATACAAATTTGTTGATACCCTTCTGCCATTCTAAAAGATTCACATCTTTTTTAAGTATAGGTAACATTTGGAAGAGAAATAAAAATTTTGGTAAGATGTTCATTTTCACCGCCGCTATCCTACCCAGCAAAGATAAGTGAAATTTCTCCCATTTTTTCATCTCTATCTGTATACTATGCCAAAGTGGTTCATAATTATGCTTATATAATTTCCCGTTTGAGGTTAAAATATTAACTCCAAGATATTGGACTTTTTTGTCTACCTCACATCCTAGCATCCCTCCTAGTTCTTCCTTTTGTTTAGTATTCATATTTATAGCTAATATTTTTGTTTTTCCTAAATTTATTTTAAAACCAGACACTTGACCATATTGATTAATCGTATTCATTAAAACCATACTGGATTCCTGCGGTTGTTCCAATATTATGACCAAATCATCCGCAAAGGCGCACACTCTGTATTCTTGCTGCCTAATCTTGATCCCTTTTAGACCATCCGAGCCCCGTATTTTATTCAACAATACTTCCAAAGTTATAATAAACAATAGCGGGGACAAAGGACAGCCCTGTCTTGTACCTTTTCCAATTTGAAAAGAGTCTGTTAAACTTCCATTGACTATGATTTGTGCTGTTTGCTATTGGTATATTGCTTTAATTGACTGTAAAAAGCTATCTCCTATCTGCATTTTTTGCAATATCTTCAACAGAAATTGACAGTTAATTCGATCAAAGGCCTTCTCAGCATCCAAAAATATGAACGCAGCAGGAATTTGGTTGTTCTTTCCCAAATATTCTAATGCATTAATAATTAATCTAACATTACTTTTCATCTGTCTCCCCTGTATAAAACCTGTTTGGTCGGTGTGTATCAATTGTTGAATAACCAGCATTAACCTATTTGCTAGTATTTTAGTAAAAATTTTATAATCTACATTAAGTAATGAGATAGGTCTATAATTTTTTGGTTGGGTAGTATCTTGATCTTCTTTGGGTATCAAAGATATAAACGCTGTCTTCCAAGATGGAGGCACCTTACCTTCCATTTGAATCTTATTAAATAATTCTCTAAGAGGTTCTACCATTTCTAACTGTAAATTTTTATAGTAAACCGCTGTCAAACCATCTGTACCTGGTGCTTTCCCTAACTTTAGTTGCTTAATTACCTGCAAAATTTCCCCCGAGGTTATTGGTTGGTTCAATTTTTGCCTGTGCTCTTCTCTAACTGAGGGTATTTTCTCTTTATCTAAATATTTGTCTATATCTAAACCATTAATTTTATCCCCTTTATACAATTCTGTAAAAAATTCCCAAAATACCTTTTGAATCTCCTCCTGATGAAACACCTGCTCCCCTCTATAAATCAGTTTAGATATATTTCAAGTTTTCCTTTTTTTCCTAATCTGATAAGCTAACCATCTGTCAGGTTTGTTTGCGTTACAAAAAGTATTGTGTTTTGGTTCCTGGGGGCGGAGCCTGTCGCCGAAGGAGCTCAATGGAGCCCCTCTCAGAGTTCTGGTCTGTATATCTAATTAAGATCAATAGATATCACCCCTTTTTGGCAGAAAGGGGCAGGCAGAAGCTCAGGTGCTAGGATTTATTCGTAGTTCACAGCCCTCTTTTTTTTTTTTTTGGGCTGCGAACGGAGAAGAGATCCAGCGTAACTGAGCTCTTATCTCCAGCCAGTTCCTCGCAGCTGCCTTTTTGCAGCCCTAGACAGGCGACCCCCCCCCCTCAGGACAATGATAAATTGCTTAAAGTAACTTAAGGCTAACACGAGCGGGTCTTACTCCTGTGATGTTCCTTTTTTTATAACTATCTAAACACCAGCCTTGTTTTTCCTTTGAAACTTCTTTGTTCAACCGTGCTACAAGATGGCGTTTTTACTGTGTTGGTGATTGATGACGCAATTAACCGGCTTTATCTCCCCGGAGAGCTACTCATTAACAAGCAAAATCTACAAATAATTTATTGAGAACTGACCAGGTGAAGACACTGTTTATCTGTTTATTCTCAGCTTTTATCTATAATGCCTCCCAGGTCTAAGCAGGCAAAAAAATCCCCCCCGCATGTGCTTAAAGAACTTGTTAGTAAATCGCTGCCTTTGCCTCCTACACCCCCTACTGGAGATTCCTTGACACAGGAGCTTCTTTCTCAAATACTCAATGATTTTAAACAAGAAATCAAAGAATTTGTGCTGGATTTATGCGACAAAATACAGACTAAAATTGCCCAAATAAAGGTGGATATGTTTGAAGCTATGTCTACTTTGACAGATTATATCGAAGAAATGGAGACTAAACTGGAAACTTTGGAGGAGGCTAATTCTAATTCGACTTCCAACATCCAAGCATTACAACAAGAGATTAGAGATACTCAAACACAACTTATAATGATAAATTATAACAGAAAGGCGTTTGCAATAAGAGTCAGAGGACTGCCCGAAAAGAAAGGAGAGAACTTGAAACAGACGTTTGTAGAAGCTTTCAGCCAAGCGGTGGGAGGTCCGGGATTCAATTTTGATTGGAATATTCGAAAAATCTATCGCCAGAATTCGTGTGTAGCAGAACAACGACAGCTTCCAAGAGACATAATTATATACTTTTTCACAAGAGAATCCAGAAATGCGATCATCCAAAAGTTTTACAACAACAGGCTCCGAATTGATGGCCATGATTTGTTTGTCTTTAAAGAAATCCCGCTCCAGATGCTGCAAGCAAGGAGAGGCTATACTTTTTTAACCCAAGAACTTAGAAATCGTCAAATACAGTATAAATGGGAAGCTCCAGTTGGAATCACAGTTACACTCGAAAATCAAAGATTTCGTATTAATTCTGTTTCGGAAGCTCGGGACTTTTATTATAAAACTCTGAAGGCGGGGCTTCTTGACTCACTCGGAAATGCGGAAGGACAAGGTGAAGGAAAGACAAGCAGCAATTTACTTGGTTACAAGATGGAGGGAGTTGTTCTCCCCCTACTGGAGAGGCAGAAGAGCGGAAACTGAGGATTTAGCCATATTTTCAAAGCAGCGGGACACGTGGTTATAAGGCAGAGGGTTGCCTTCTCTTTCCGGAAGGGCAGAAGAGTAAAGAATATAGATCCAGCGATGTCTTTAAAATACTTTCTAAGCTCTTGGACTGATTAAAATTTTAGGATTTCTGTTTGGTATGAAATGGTAAAGCTGTGTACCGATGAGGAATGGAAAGAAGCATTGCTTATTTTGGACAGATATTGTACGGGACTTTTATAAGACTTATTTGAATTTCAATCCAAACTGCGCATGAATTGTTTTCTGTGAGGAAAGCGGGGACTAAGATTTATTTGAATTGCGGTTTGGGATGAATGGAGTCGGGAGGAGTGGGGCAGAAGGGAAGGTGGAGCGGGATATTGATGAAGGGATCTTGGGATTGAATGAAGTGGTATGGATTTTGGGCACACATTTTACGGATTTACATGCTTGAAGTATAACATAAAAAGCTCAGGATTTTAAAGTGAAGAGCGAGATCCTAATCTTATGGAATTTGGGCTTGGGAGGAATGGAGATGAGAAACGAAGGGTAGGAAGATGAGTAGCGAAAGTATGATTAGACTGCTCTGTATTTGAAGATAAATTGATTTTTGTATAAACTAATATTTGAATATAAGGTTAAGAAAGGCTATCTGGAGAGTCTACAGGAAGATGGGGGTAAATATCAAAGAAGTAAGGGACGAGGACAAAATATAAATGGAATGATTTATACTGTTTAAATTTTAAGAATGATGGGAGGCTGAGCATAATGCAAAAGATTTTTATTTTATTTTTTATTTATTTTTTCGTTTTTTTTTCTTTTCGGAGTGTTCTTTTTATTTTATTTTCATTATTATTGTTAATAAGATATTTTAGAAGGTGAATGGTACTGAACTGTGCCGGGTGTGGGACCTGGGAAGTCGGAGGGGATTAGGGAGGGGGGTTCATTGGGGGTGGGTGGGTGGGTGGAGATATAGTTTCAATATATAGAATAAGAAGAATACACTTGTATACTGTTGTTCCTTATCTTTTCTTTTTATTTTTCTCTTTTTTTTTCTTTTTATTTTCTTTTTCTTCTTTTTTCTTTTCAGCGTAATTTTTAGTAACTGAATAGATTAAGGAATAGAGAAATGCACCAAAGTGAGAAGTAGAGGAAAGGAAGAGGGAGAAGTAAGGAGGGAGGAAGAGGGGAATGTAAGGAGGATGAGAGGGGAAGGAGGGTGAGGAAGGCGAGAAAGGAAGATAGGAGGGGAAAGGGAAGTAAGAGGGGTGATCGTTGGGGGGAGAAAGGAAAGTTGGAGGGGGAGAAGAAGGGGTGTATGAAAGCGATAGGTTGGGTTTATGATGAGTTGTGTTTAGGTTGGGGTTTTTCTTTTTTTTATTATTATATTATTATTATTGCAAATACTCAGTATATAAGTGAATGTACAAAATTGAAAATGAAAATGAATAAAACATTTAAAATCAAAAAGTATTGTGTTTTGCATACAATAAACTAGTGGCTACCTGGTCAGAGATCAACATGTCAAATTGAGATTTTAATATGGTAATTGCTTCCTTAACCTTTGTATCCCCTGGATTCATTGTTAACTCCAACTCTTTCCTCTTAATTTCCTCTTCCAATTCTGTTTGTTTTAGCCCTTTTTTATGTCTATGTGTTTTATTTATATTCATCAGCACTCCTCTCATATACGCTTTGCTTGCATCCCATACGAATTCCATAGGTGTACCCTTATTCATATTCAAAACAAAGTATTCAGATAACAATTTTTTACAATCATTAATGTACTTTTCATATCTGAATAAGTTTTCATTCAGTCTCCAAGACCTTCTTGCCTGCACTGCCCTTCCCAATTCCATCCAAACTGGGTTATGATCCGAGAGGACCCTAGCTGCAATCTTTGTCTTCTTCACCCTAGAAAGCAAATCATTAGTGATTAGTATAAAATCAAACCTTGAAAGAGATTGATGTCTATCAGAAAAGAAAGTGAAATCATATTCCTCTGTGTTTCTTTCTTGCCAAATATCTCTCAATTCAAAGTCGTCCATCATGTCAAAAAAAGGTTTGGGTAGCTTAGCTTGCATTTTAGTATTTGGGCGAGAGGTCTTCTTATCTCTTTTAGTATCTATCACACCGTTCCAGTCACCCAATAGTATACAAGTCCTATAGTCCCACTGTACTAATTTAGCATGAAGATTTCTATAGAATCCGTCTTGCTGTTGATTAGGAGCATAAATTCCCAAAAGTAACGTCTTTTTCCCTTCTAAGATTAGATATAATGCGATATATCTTCCAAAGGGATCTGCTTCAATTAGATCAGCTTTGATGTCTTTTCTTAAGTATACGACTGTACCATTTTTCTTTTCCATAGCAGAAGTTACAAAATGTTGACCAAGTTTTGGGTTAAGCAAATATTTTTGATCAGTTGATTTGATATGAGTTTCTTGCAAACAAATTATATCATTCTTAAACTGTTTAAGATAGTGAAATATTTTCTTTCTCTTCTGTGGAGAATTCAGTCCATTGACATTCCATGTTAGAATCTTAGTTGTCATCTTTGGTTATCTGAAGCTTTTTTAGAGCCTCCTGCATGGCCTGTTTAACCTTTGGCCTAGCTCCTCCCACGGCTTCTGAGCTTGTTGCTGTAACTCCTTGATCGATGGCCGATAATTGTTGAGGTTGTTGCCTTTTAGCTTGTTTTTCCATTCGTCTGGTAGTCATACGGCTAGGTCTTTGTTCCATAACTCCTTGCCCTTCTGGGGAGGGGAGATGGTACATCTTGTCTGGTAGTTGTGTGGTTTGCTGTCTGTCTTGTCCTTCTTGTGGTCTTTCTCCAGATCCAGATGGTGCAGAGTGTCCCACCTTCAGAATATTGTGATAAAAATCTCGAGCTTTCCATACAGAGTTGAGACGATATCTTTGCCTGTCAAATGTAAATATAATACCAAATGGTGCATCCCATCTGTACTGTATCTGACGGTTTCTGAGTTCTTCCACTAAAAAAGCATAGTCTCTCCTGGCTCTTAGCATTTGAGGTGGTATTTCTTTCAAAACAATCAAATCCTGGCCCCCAATTTGAAGCCTAGTGTTATAGGACTCTTGTAGTATCATGTTTCTGAGCTCTCTTGTGGTGAAGTATATAACTACGTCTCGGGGAAGTTGCTTCTGTTTTGCCACCCAAGAATTAATGCGATAAGCTTTATCGATCTGCCAGTCAAAGTTGGACCCCGGTCTTCCCACCAGACAATCAAAAGCTTCTGAAAAAATCTGTTTCAAGTTCTCCTGTTTATCCTCACGCAACCCCCTGACTCTTAATGCCAGCTCCATCTGTCTGTACTGTATCATAATAATTTGTTTTTCAGCGTTTTCAACTTTTTGTTGCACCACCTCAGTTTTGGATGTCAAATTGGTATTAGCTTCGTTAAGATCCTCTAGGTTATCTTCAATTCCAGAAACATGTTCTGTCAGTACAGTTACAAGTCCCAGCATATCATCTTTCATTTTAGCAATCCTAGTATCAATTTTATCATATAGGTCCGCCTTAAGCTCTTTTATCTCCTCCTTTATCTCCTCTCTAAATTCTCTAAAAGTTTATAAATTCTCCTCTCTAAATTCTCTAAAAGTTTCCAAAAAAAGTTCTTTCGTTAGCAAATCTCCAGTAGGGGGCATAGAGGGTGGAGGCTGCAACTTTGTGCCAGGTATTGGGGATGTACTTTTAGGAGGAGGTTTCAGCCCAGGATTTAGTTTTGAGGCCATTATAAGTCTTATCTTCAAGCAATTAATCAAACTCTACTGGCCCGCTGTGCAGCTACGAAAAAAGGTATTAAATCACCCCTTTGTTAGCTCCTTAGGACTTTTCAGAAGGTTTCAGGAAAAAAAAAGCATTGTAACGAAGCAGCTCAGCATATTCAGCGCCATTTTAGACTTCTCTATATCAGAAATATATATTAGCAAAGTTGATAAGAGGAAAGTCTTGTAGAATCTTGTAGAAATAAAACTAATTAATAAGAAGCTGCTGGCTGGCTGTTCCCTCCCTTTGAAGTTTTATAGCTATTCTTTGCAAAAAGATTAGGGAGGTGAGCATTGTTACGGAGAATACACAATCGCCATTTTAGGAGCTTTTTTTTTTTTTAGATAACCAAATTAACGAAGGAAGCTCTTGTAGAAAAAATGAAGCTAGGATTTAAATAAGCAGATGAGGTTCTCAGATACGGGCTCTGCTTGTATTAATATCAGATAGATAGTTCAAATATTGTTCTAAGTGGGAGGATCTTACTTTGAGCTGAAAAAAACAGCTGTAGTTTCTGGCACGGAGATGATTCAGCCTTGGCTGGCCCCCCCTCTCTTCGCAGACAAAAAAGCTGCAAAGATCGAAAAAAAGGCACTTGCCAGCTGGATCTCTCTCCTCCCCTTCTTGCCTGAAGGATAAGGTATCCGTCAGATGTCTAGGCAGATAATGCGACCAGGAACTCAGGAGCGGCTCTATTAAGCTGCCACCATCAGCAAGGTCCCGCCCAGGAAGTCCCACTTCTCATGATCTTGATGCTACTTCTCTATTGATGCAGCCTAGAACTTAGTTGGCTTTTTTGGAAGCTGCAGTACTGCTGGCATATACATAAATGGTGGCCCACAGGAGACCTATATTCCTCTCACAGGTATTACTGTTGAGCCAGTATTGTCTACTCTGTACCTGTGCATTTGGTTTTTCCTACTTAAGTGCAGGACCTTACTTTTCTCACTTATCGTACAGGCTATAGCCCAATGCTCAAGTCTATCAAGATCCTTGTCAGGCCTGTAGTTATGTTCCTTTTAGGATCTTTGGCCTGCCACACTTTCTAATATTTCATTATGCTATTTCATTAGTGTAGTAGTTGGGAGGAGGGAATAGAAAGGAGTAGAATTGTGGGACATGTTGTTGTCATTCTTTTCTAGAAGCCCAAGGTCATCTTTTGTCTCTGCACCTCAGCACCTGACCAGAACCAGCTGGGTGGAGATGCCAGTGTGGAAGAAGAAGATTGGACCATGTGATAGATTTATGGGTGTGGGAATGAGATCATAAACTTTCAACTGGGTGGAATCCCCAGAGGTTTTCAGCATTGGGAATCCAAAGATGTGCCAACATGTCTGTCTTATTAAATTGGAACTTTAAGGATAGACCTGCCTTGGACTCTGATTTAATTCTGCATGATATTTGGAACACTGACATTCCTTTTGAATCTTGAGTTAACACTATTCACAAAGTTAATAACTGTCCCTTCAATCCCCTCATCTAAATCTTTTATGAAGGACACTGGGCCTAAGACAGAACCTTGAAGTACCCCACTGCATGCTTCTCTCCATGTAGTTGTAATTCCACTAACTACCACACATTGGGTGCAGCTGTTCAGCCAATTGCAAATCCCTCAGATGATAGTACTCTCTACCCTAAATAGCTCTGTCTTACTGAGAGGAAGGCAGTGGTTTGTTTTATCAAATTCCTTACCAAAGTCCAAGTGTACTATCTCCACAGAATTTCCTTGATCCACTAATTTAGTCACTTTATCAGAGAAAGCAATAAGGTTTATTGGCAAGACCTGCTTTTAACAAACCAATTCTGGCATCAGAAATCGCCTGCTCATTTCTATGTGGAGAGTCATCAGTCTTTGTCAAATGAAAAAAGACATGTTGTCATGTAATGATGTTTCAACAGAAATCTTACACTCTCTAAGTGTTTCTCATTAAACAAATTGTGTAACATGTTTTGAATTAACATAAAAACCAATTATAGGGTTTTTTTTCATAATGAGAACTAGAATTCTAAAAGGAACATTAATCTTAATAAGGAAAATTAAGATTCTTCTTCTATAGGATTAGAGCAACTTATTTGTTATTAGTGTAGTCAACTTGTAGCAGAGATGGGTGGAATAATAATAATAATAACAACAACAATAACAGCAGCAGCACAGCAACAGCAACTACTACTACAATTATTACAAATACTACCACAACTCATTGAGCTTTTGGGTCTTTGCTTATTTTATTCTTCCAAAACAACATATAGAAAGGTAGTTTGGGAATTTTCCCAGCAATAATTAGGTTCTAACAGTTTTAAGTAGGAGCCACTAGACGCATGGATATTAAATAACCCTTCTATCACAATCCATTCACACAGGTTATTTTCCTGTGCAGGGTGTTGTTGTTGTTTTTTAAGTACATTTGCTAGGGAAAATGACCTAACTTGTTAAAAGTGACCTAACTATGGTTGTCTCCTGATGACAATGTCTCAAAGAAACATTTCTAGTGATTTTGGATTTGGTTTTTTTTTTCTGTTCAATCTTCTTAATCATAAATGTTCACGGAAGAAAAAAAGATCCAAGATAACGAAAAGGGCCACTTCAGCATCGTTAAAATGGCTGCTCTGATGGAAATGAATCTACATTAACATTGATCAAGATATCATTAGTGCTAACTACTACAGTACAAAAAAACCAGAGTCTTCTGCAATTGATTTCAAGAAGACACTGCTTGATTGCTATAAAAGCCACTTGTTGAGTTGGAGTCATGGATGGAACATGCAAATCAGCTTTTGGGCAAACTCGTTGATATTATGATTTTTAAACCACTAGTGCACAGCTGGATTTTTAATGCTAAATTCCATGGCAGAATTTCACTGCTGTATTCACACAAAATTAATAGTAATGGTACAACCCAGAATTAAGTAGGCCTTTTGAATATGCAATACCAGTATTAATCTTTCCATGAAATATTATGGCATATGTTTAAAAGACTTATAAAACTGTGTCAATAATTGTTTCTGAAATCCTATCAGTCCCCTGTCCCCCCTCCTTTATCTGCAAAGTTTTCTTCCAGTTTTGCCACGGTGTAAAAAAAGATTGAGACTCTAGAAAAAGTGCAGAGAACAGCAACAAAAATGATTAGGGGACTGGCTAGTTTAATTAAAAGAAGGATTAGGGGAAACATGATAGCAGTATTCCGATATCTCAGAGGCTGCCATGAAGAAGAAGGAGTCAAGCTCTTCTCCAAAGCACCTGAGAGTAGGACAAGAAGCAATGGATGGAAACTAATCAAAGAGAGAAGCAACTTAGAACTAAGGAGACATTTCCTGACACTTAGAACTATTAATCAATGGAACAACTTCCTGCCAGAAGTTGTGAATGCTCCAACACTGGATGTTTTTAAGAAGATATTGGATATCCATTTGTTTGAAGTGGTGTAGGGCTTCCTGCCTAAGCAGGGGGTTGGACTAGAAGATCTTCAATGTCCCTTACAAATCTGTTATTCTATTCTATTCAAAATGGTTGTGTATTGCCAAGAGGAGAGCCAAACAAAGGACAAGAGGTAAACAGAATTGCATTCATATTTATGCACAGAGAAGTCAGGAGCTATCTGCCATGAAGCCATCACACAAATAATGCACTTGCATACTTGCATCATGAGAGTTGTCATGAAATCATGCAAGTTGAATCATTGGCATGATAACATCCTGAAGCATGTGTAATCATTTTGATATCACTATCACTTATAATGAAATGCCTATGGGAACACATTAATTGTAGATGACCAAATGCAGTTGGGCTGGGGGCACAACGGTCCAGTGATTAAAGGCACTGAGTTTGTCAGCTGGAGAGCTGACAGCCTGGGTCGGAGACTCAAGCTCTATGCAATGGGGTGAGTTCCCTTATTTGACCCAGTTCCTGCCCACCTAGCAATTCAAAAGCATGCAAATGTGAATAGATAAATAGGTACCACTTTGGTGGGAAGATAACAGTATTCCATTCACCTTGGTGTATAGCTACATATGACCATGGAAATTGTCTTCGGACAATGCTGGATCCCTCCGCCAAGAAATGGAGATGGGCACCATGTCCTAGAGTCAGACATGATTGACAAGGAAACCTTTACCTTTAAATATAGTTTGGGACAACTTTCATCAAAGTGAAGCCCCAAATACATCAGACAAAGCAAAACACCTTGAGACTCTTTTGCCAATTGCATAATGATCTTTTGCATAAGAAGCAAGATTACATCATGGTTCAAGTGGGTTCAAATGGTAGATACAAGTAGTCCTTGATTGACAACCACAACTAGGACATGGACCTTCTGTTGCCATTAGTGAGTCACATCTGATTTTATAATCTCAAACAAAGCTGCAGTGGCACAGTGGTTAGAGTGCAGTACTGCAGGCTATTTCTGCTGATCACCGGCTGCCAGCAGTTTGGCAAATCGAATCTCACCAGGCTCAACATTGACTCAGCCTTCCATCTTTCCAAGGTGGGTAAAATGAGGACCCAAATTGTTTGGGGAAAATATGCTGATTCTGTACAACTGCTTCTTAGAGGGGGTCTGTAAAGCTCTGTGAAGTGGTATATAAGTCTAAGTGGTATTGCTATTGCTCTTTGTCATGGTTGTTCAAGTTAGATATATTAATCCAAGGGTTTAAATTCCTGGCCTTTTTCTCCTGGCCTTTTGACCTTGAAAGTCAAATTGACCCGTTCTAGGTTTACATAACATTTCTATCTGATATGATAAATGTTGGTTCCTGCCACATCAGTATTTGCCTTTATGCTTTATGAGAGGATCTAAACGTTTCTTTGTATGTTGGGCAGGAAGAAAGACAGTAGAGAAGAAAACTGCCAATAACTATTGTTTTAGTTTGCACCTAGGATCATCGCCATGGCACAAGGAAAAGAAGCTGATTAATAAGGAAAGTGTTAGAAAAAAAATCATTATAGAATGAATTGTTGACTGTTCTCAGGAGACTTTATTGACAGTAGCCTTCTAAAAGCCCATTTAACTCTTTTGCCCATGAAAAGCTGAATTAGCATATTTGGAGGCAGTAACTTGGGTTGGGTTGGGTTTTACATATAAAGATGATATTTTAGCCAGGTATGATGTTCAAGTATTCAACTGTACAACAGAACAATGATAGACATAGGCTTCAGATAGGATTGTATAGATCAGTGTAATATTTTTATAATTCTGGTACATGATAACATTTTTCTATTTTTGCTAATCTCCAGGTCTCTGCTGATTGCACAGGCTCTATCAACTTCTAAAACCTCTGATTCTTTACAGTCTGAGAAAAAAACAGCTTTCGCTTCCACCTTCATTTAGAGTTGGATACAACTATAGTACCAATGAGTTCATCCAATGTTTGCGGGTGTTGTTTCCCACAGCCCACAATATACACATGCGGGCATACCCCTTGGTTTGCATTTCATTTGTCCCAGTTTGGCCAAAAGCCTTCAAATACATTATTGCTGATTGCAGTTTTCAAGCTATGGAACAGTTAGCATTTTCTAGGAAACACATTTCTCATACCATGCAGAAACAAAGCATTTGTAGGCTTTTCTGTACATGGTCTGCTAATTTTAAAGGCCATTCCTCCCTTACAACATCTCCCTGCCAGGCTAGTAAGATGACATTCTTGGAATCCAATACTTGGATTGCATAAATAGTGTCCAATAAATATAGTACATGGAATGCATAGATTTCATCTGTATATTTATGAGAATTAGAAACTGACTTGTTCTTTGCTTCATTAACTAATAAAGCACTAAAGCTCCAGTGCTATTGGGCAAATTTGAAGAAGATGCTCACAATTGACCAGCTCAGACAACAACGACTCAATGAAAATAGTCTTTGAGACCACCATGAACATATGGGCAACACCATGCTGAAAGCATTTTTGGTCTACAGATGGTGAAGGCAAAAAGGAGAAATCACAGGTTAGTTTTAAAGTGCTTTAGAAAGTATTTTCAAATGGGAAGGCTGATGGTGTGGTAGAGCTCACAGTCTGTTTTTCAGGACAGATTTCTACTACAGCAGGGTTCCCCCCCCCCCCCGATTTTTAATTTTGTCAAGGTTTTTAATAAAGCCAAGGAAAAATAGTTGGTCCATCTTTTACTCTTTTTATTGTATATTATTCCCCTCTATTCATCACAATTGGAATTGACTAGTTTCAGAGAGGTAGAGGCTGGTTGGACTTAATTTTGAGGTGGCATGAGCTCACCAGGGTTTGGAATTCTCTGCAGAAATTATTTTCTGTTTGCAATATTTCCTGGTCCTACCACCTGTCTGTTTGCCTGACAATATGACTTTGATCTTACTATGTTTTTGATGAGTTGCCTTGCATGTAGCTTCCCACTTTAAGGAGTCTCCATTTTCTCCATCAATATCTTGTGTTTTACTGGTCCATAGCTTTATAGCTCTATTGAAATGTATGAAATTTCTTATGTGTGGAATTTAACAGCCTGCATTCCAAGCAGGCACTTCACCTGCTAAATTGTTGCATTTATCATCTTTCTTTTTCATATTTAAAAGAAAAACAATTCCCTGATCTTTCTAATGTGTGTTTAAATATTTGTTTTCATACATTTACTGTTTTTATTGTGTTGTGAGCCACCTTGAGTTTTCTAATAGAAAGACACAATGAAAATATTTTTATCATAAATAGAGCTGAACTCTTTTTTTAATCTAGATCAGTTACAAGGCCAGTTTCAGAGTATTAATATACCGTGTCATGGAGACATTGGGAAACATTTAAGAGCGCTTTCAGAAGGTTTCAGTTTTTTGTTAAAGAAGCTGAAATCACCTCCTTGATTAACCATTCTATATTTGTTTAGTTTTTTTTTCAATTGATGTTATTTTAGTGTATATATTAAGATTGCATTTATTTAATTCTTCCTTCCTAAAGAATCAGTGGTCTTTTACCTAGTTAACATACTTTTCCAAGTTGTTTATAAACATTTTATTCAATATACAGTAATTTTATCCATTACTGTGGCTGATGATCATGCTGTCAAAACGTGATGGCAAACCACTGAACAATGGCTGCATGTTTTTCTACCCTGAATTGTCATGGAGAGAATAAACTGTAAATAGTTTATTTAAAAAAATAGGAGAAAAAATACTCTCCCCTCTGCCCTCTCCAACTATGTTCAAACATTCCTGCCAAGCCTTTTGTAGGCTACTATTGCTCCCCTCAAAATTTCATTTCTATCCACAAACATATTGCTTGCCTTTACATAATTCTGAAGTTTTCTAGCATAACCAGTTAATTATAGAATAAATCTTCCCATTCTAGCAGGTCCAGTTTTAAATCTGGAGACTATATAGATAAGACTTTCCCTGTATTCATTTGCCAGAATTGCTATAATATTCATATGCAATTACTAAGCCTCATCAAGGTTAGTGAGTGGGATCATTTTGCTAAAGTAATCATCACTGTCCATAGTGCAAATTACAGCTCTTGGATGGAGAGATTTTCACAATTGCAAATCTGTCGTGTTAAATATCACTATTTGGTAATTCATCTTGATAGCTAATTTTCAGAAGGGTATATGTGTTAATTGAACAGGAAAAAAGACATCCTGTATAAAGGCTTCTAGAAGGTAGTGATCAGATGGTAATCACACTCAAGGGGATTAGAATGCATGAAATGCATCCAACTGTTTCTGTATCCAGAACAATGTAACTGCAATATCATACAGATAATCTTATGGGACTATTAACTTTTAGAAAGACATAACACTCTACCTTGTCCTACTTACTGCTCATTTCTTTGCTTTTTGAGCTTTGCACTGGGTTTTAAAGGGTATTTTATAAATAGCAAAGTTAAACTGCATGGCTGCCTCCTCCCAGTCAATCACACAGTATCCCAATGGCTGCAGCATGGCCATATCTCAGTCTGTATCTCTGCAGACCAGACTTTCAGGATCCCTTCATCCAGGGCACACTTTGATATTCCTAAAATTCTTAAGTAGTGATATGGTGATGTAATCAGGCCTATGGTTACATCTTCAAATGCCAGTAACTTTATTACTCACGGGCAACTGTAGTTCTAGCCCCCCCCAATAACCAATGACCTATGGGAAATAACTTTTCTTGCAATGTTTTGCAAGGATGTTTATAAACGTATGGAAATCCAATCAGATATTAATAAACTCAGTTAATATATCTACATTCTCTTTATATTTGTTATCAAGAGGGATCTGAGCATTTTATAGTATTGAGCTTTTAAAAAACATACAGTTTGCAGCAGATTTGAGCTGGCAAACTTTGAAAATCTTCACACTGTCCAGCAATATGTGTACTGCTATATCTTAATATATCTCAGTTTAATTATACTGTTTTTCAGTGTTATTGTATGATCATTGTGTTTGACTATTTGTTCATAATATAATCCTATTATGAACATAATACAGACTTTGAATAACCTTAAGTTTATAAGCGAAAGTCTACATCATCTGATGCATCTTAATTGTGACATAACATCTTCATGAATTATACATCAAAAGCATTAGATATATTAATCCAAATACCCCATAACATTTTCCAATCTTGTATTTTGATAATGCAGAATAAGACTTCTTTTTAGTGTCCAGGTCAAGGTATTGCACCTTTCCTTTTAACAACTAATGCAACAGCAACTACCTTTTTTTCCCATCTCTTTCTTATCGCTCAAGATATTCCAGTAATTAAAGACTGCAGTGCAAAACAATGCAACCAAACATTCCTAATATATTATTCTACAACTGGACTATGCAATCTTCTACAGCCTTAGAGCCTTAAATTGTTCTCAAAATCCCTGAGTCCTTTCACAAATTGTTGCTCAATTGTAATTTTTAATTACTGTTTAAAAGGAAATATTAAATACATAGGATAGCAAGGATAGTAGCTATTATTCATTTCATTTCATTTATAAAATGTTATCCCAAATATAAGTGAGGCTGGAGGCCTAAACAAACCTCAGTGTTGGGCATTATTGCTCTATATCTTAATTATGCAAGCAAGCTAGGAGAATATAACATATTTTTTATTCCACCATATGTTCAGATGGCGGGAACAATATTTTCTTTGAATCACACAGATGTGCATGTTACATGTGTGTATATTGTGCTACACAGTCTCTTCCAGCATATCTGGTAATGGGCACAGAAACAAATGTATTCAAATTAGTCAGAAAAGGTGTCAGTACATTGAGTATCACTGTCATTACTCAAAGTAATGTTTCTATTTCAATGCTGCGATATGCACACTATAGTCTAAATTATAAAATATTGTTAATAAAATGTGAAGACACACTAAGAAAATGTGAGAAAATACAAGATATATTTGCAAAAATGATCGGTTTTTATCCCTAACGAGTCTATTTGGAAAAATATGTAATTGAACGAACAATGTGTTCACAGTTACCAATAAATGTGCTAAATTCACCTTATGAGTTTACAGAACACTGGGGACATCCTAGGACATTGACTGGCTTGAAATGTTTGCTTCAATCTTTGTTGAGACTGATTGACCAATGGCTAGGGTGACAATTATACTAACTTATAAAGATCCTCTTTTAAAAGATTTGAAGCCTCTGATTAAGTCGTTGTTAACAAAAGTACCAGGGATCACAAGAGAAGCCAAACAAAGAGTTCTGAACTAAATAAAGGCTGGTTGTTCTCTTGAGACAATCATTTGCAGGCACTCAGATACTAGCAGATGATGGGCTGGAAAAAGTTAACATATTGTGGAAGATTAAGGGAACTTGAAGAAAGGGAATACAATGGATAAGATATGTTAAATGAGATTTTTTTTACCCTATGTATATAAATTATATGCTCCTTTTTTTGGCCATCATTTGTTGAGACACATGTGGCTACTTTATCAATTATCAATTATTTATCTTTGGAAAAGAAATTGTGTGGTGGCAGTGGTGATTGTGATGATGATGATGATGATGATGTTGATAATGATGATATAGATTTCTACCCCATAAGCCATGTAGTATGTCAACTGAGTATGTCAATCAATGTTGTTTTTTTCAGTTAAAATGTGACTAAGTATAAAAACGGGGCACATGTAGACATGTGAATATTTTTGAATCTTGTTGATACGAAGGTATTTTTTTCAAGAAGCAACTGGACTTCCTTGTTTTTCTTTGAAGAGGTTTTGCTTTTCATCCAAGAAGTTTTTTGGATGAGAAATGAAAAGTTTTCAGAGAAAAACAAGAAAGTTCAGTTGCCTCTTGAAAAAGCTCTTTGAGACAACCATGACCTGGATGACTGAGAATCTGCATAGATTTGTTGGTACATACAAAAATAATGTACAACATCAGGAAAGCATGTCATGATGTATTAAAATGTGAAAAAGACTTTCAAAGTATAAAGGTCTATTTATAACATTTGGTCTCTTTATAACATTTTTGGAATACAGAATATACAGAATAAGAGAGTTGGAAGGGATCTTGGAGGTCTTCTAGACCAACTCCCTATCCAGGCAGGAGACCCTATAACATTCCAGACAAATTGCTGTCCAATCTCTTCTTAAAAACCTGCAGTGATGGAACACCTACAACTTGTTTCCCTAGTGTTATGACTGAGAATTATACATTATGCAAAGGATCCAAAAGTAATACCTTATGCTAAGAATTCAAAGGTAAAATATATTATAATGGGCTTGACGTGTAAATATTGTGAGTGAAATGTAGGAAGTGTAACTTTTTGATATAAATTGAATGGAACCCAAATTTATTTTAAACAATTATTTATTTAAACCTATCTGGGATATTATGAGTGCATTCCTTGGACAATGGATATTGAAAGTATGAAATCTTAATTTTTCTTATGCTTTTTTTTTAACTTAAAGGAAAGGCAAAGGTAGTTACTAAGGAATAAAGTCACTACTGCAAGAATTACAGCTTGAATGACACTCTGCTAGTGGGCTTGCTGAGAATCTTAACCCAGGATGTAGTATTGTCCATCAATATCAATGGGAACATCTAAATGTGATGCTTTTTACACTATTTTTAAGAAACGCTAGCTATAAAACCTGATTCTTTCAATTAAAGTAAACAAGTTGCCTGAGTTGCAGAGGTGACATTCTAGCTTCTTGAGGAAAGATATGCTATACCAGTTTGGGTATGAAATAAGAAAATTGAGAGATTGTTCAGTATGATAAAGGTTACTTAGAAACCACTGCTATTTTAAGCTGCATCTATTTAACTGACATTATTCCATTAAATTCAATGGGAATTATTTCACAACAGACATGAATCAGGTTATAGTGTTAACTGCAGTATGTATGAACTTGTTATGATTATGGTAATGCTTATGATTGGTTCTAAGATTTTCAATCTCTCTATATAGTGACATCGCCAATCAATTACTCTCTCACCTCCATACAGTATCAAAATAATATTTTTCTCAAGTTGTTGTGCTCAACATTTTTTATCTTCATCCAAGCATAATCTTAGATGCCTACTTCTTACTTAAAGAGTTAGAGCAAAGCAGTGTTTTGTGAGCAAATTAGCATATTATACATATGCCAAAATATGGTATCTCAAGAAGCATGATAGGACAGGATAAGACCTGCACAAACGCAGTGCATTCTCTTGGGGTTTATCTTCAGTAGGACCACTGCATTTTGTAAAATTACTTGTTATGTTACAGCTTCAGGATGGCAATTTCTGCTAGATTACAGACTGTTGGACTATTCCTAGAGCTCTGAAAACAGAAAACAGACTTTTACCATAAGCAAAGTACAATCTAAATGTGCTTATCAGATGCAAGCACCAGTCTGATTGCTGTGCACAACAGTGACATGAATATAAAGACTCCCTAAGGTTAAATTAGGCTCCTACACTGAAATTCTAATTAGAAATACAAGTGCCCCAACTCTGAGAAAATGCATGTGTGTTTAATTACTCTGTTTTCAGTGTCTCTCGTCTGTTATTCCATGCCACTCTTCTTCCTCTTTTCTTGCTGTTTTCAAGCAACCCATGCTCCTCACTTAATCTAAGTGTAGGGCTTTTTTAGGCTGGCATTAATTGACAAGCAGTGTTTAATTATTATTTTTCATCCTTGAAGAGACCTTCTATTAACTCACCATGGCTCTGTGGCAGCAACCCTGCCCCACTGGATCTGGTGGCACAGCTCTGCCATCTTCTGTCACTTCTCAACACTTGTCAGAAAGGCAGGTATTTTACTGCTCTAAAGCCCCAGTTATTATTTCTGTCAGTAGTTGTCATTGCATATTATCTGTAGAAGTTCTCAGACTGCTGGAATCTTTAGGCAAGCAGCTAAATGAATTTCAGCCAATACTTAAGATCATAATGGCAGGCCAAGACAGGTCCAACTAGCTCTGCTTTCGAACCTCAATACATAATTCTTTAGGTGAATGACCTGAGAATTAAAAGACATATTTCTGGATGCCCAATGAATGTCTTGAGAAAAGATTGATGAAACACAGATGACAGCCCAAATATGAAGGTGTCCACCCACTCATGCTTACAAAAATAGCTCTCCATCACAAAACATTGCAATGGAATATACAGTAAAAGAGGAATCTAAACAAGTTGAATTTATTCAATCTGGAGTTACATTTCAAGTAGTTACGAGTGAACTCCAACTATGATTCAGTTTAAGAATATTTTATTGGAATGAATCACCTTTTCAAGAAGCTTCATAAATAATAAAATTCCATCATGATTCAAATATGAGTCAGCTCAAACCCCCAATACAAGCTCAATAGGAAAGGATGTGACCACAGGAGGGGGACTGTCTTTGTAACTTTCTATCATGTCTAACCTGATATTATTTTAGCTAAAAATGAATGTAAATATGAGGAACAGCAGTCACGCTGCAACCAGGTTCAAGCATTTTAGAATCCAGGTCATTTTCCCTTTTTGCTTACCTTATTCCCAGACAGTCTCAGAGACAGCAGGAAGATTTATTTGCATTTCAGTGAAATAAGCAGTACTGTATCGAATGGGTAGAAAATAGAAACTGCCATGTGAAATTTTATCCCATGTTGTTACTGGAATGTTCTGTGATGTTGTGTAGTCTATAAGCTTCCTGTTCCTCCAACTACAATGGTTTTCAGCTTTCTTGAACATAAGGATGGGAGAGAGTCATGCCCTTTTTAATAATATAAAGCTGTGATCAAAGTGTACACTGCCCTGATCACAAGAATTGAGTGAAAGATGTATAAGCAGAATAAATTTGTCAGGCATACTAGTCCATACACTGCAATGAAAGACCTATCAGCATATATTCTGGAATGCTATGCAAGACACTTGCTAGCCAGAGCATGTTTTGAAATGTAGTGCTAAAGAGGAGCAAGATCAGTTAAGCAAAGCATGAAAAAAGACTGAATTCTTGTATTCTTTTTATGACAGTAAAATCAGCTGTGTCAGAGGTGGGTTCTTACTGGTACGGACTGGTTCAGCTGAATAGGTAGTAGCTCAGCCGGACACAGTTCTACCCTGGGCGCTTTGTTTTCTGTTCTGCACATGTGCAGAACAATCTTCATTGAAAAAATGTACATTTTTTCCTTTTTTAATGGTGTGCGCATGTGCAGACCTTTTTAAGTGCAAATGCGCAAATTTTTTAGGGCACCGAACCAGTACTACTGCCAGCAGGAACCCACCCTGAGCTGTGTGTAGAATTTCTTTCCAATTGAGAAGTTGTGTCTCCCAGGTTTCAATTATTCATATATCTAAAACTATTATAAACTGTAGTAGCAAAACAAACCATCTAGAAACCATCTTTCACCATTTTTTTTAAGAATTGCATTTAATAATAAATAATAATAAACTTCTAGCCCAAATTCAAGCATGCAGCCACTCAATCCTCCTAACAAATCTTTTTCCTCATTTCCACACATATCAGTTGAAGTTGAAAATTTCTACTATAGATTTTGCATTCATGCATGGTTCTGGATCAGTGGTGTAATTCAAAAAAAATTTACTACCGGTTCTGTGGGTGTGGCTTGGTGGGCAAGCCTTGATGGGTATGGCAGGGGAAGGATACTGTAAAATCTCCATTCCCTCCCCACTCCAGGGAAATGGGGCAAAATCCCCATTTCCTCCTGATCAGCTGGGACTTAGGAGGCAGAGAATAGATGGGGCGAGGCCAGTCAGGGATGGTAGTTCTCCAAACTACTCAAAATTTCCACTACCGGTTCTCCAGAACTGGCCAGAACCTGCTGAATACCACCTCTGTAAACTGGATAGAATCAACAGAGATTTGTCAAGATGATAATTTGGGATCAGCTTCCAATGGCCATAGATTGGCCCAAAGATCAAACTAAATAAATAAATTGAACTGTGCAACAAATCAGTCTGCAGAAAGATAATTTTACAGATACAATAAAGGCTGCCCAGCTTTTTTGGGACGATTGCTCATGATACTTTCATCTTGGCTGAACTGTATTGACAGGAACAAAGAGATCCCCTTCGTCTCCCATGCATACCAGCTGAGCACAAACTCATTTTTACAAGTTCTTTTACAGCCAGGGTGGAACAAAAGAAAACGAGATTTACTTGTTGGAAGTGAGAAATGTTATTTCATATGGTGCATACAGAGGAGGAGGATAAAGAGGAGCTGCAGTAATTTGAATGCTGATTCTATTTATTTCTATAAAATGTTATTCCAGATTTATTTTTGAATCAATTTAGTGACATTCACTTCATGTCAAAATTTGAAGTGAGAACATAACGGAAAAAAAATATTTATTTATTCATTCTGCTCTTATCTCAAAATGCTAAAATAAATTGTGAATTGTGCACCAAAAAAACTAACAACCAGAGTTCTCTCTTTCTTGAGATGGAGTTATCAGTTCTTCAAAAACAAAAATAATGTTCATCTGGCCTAGGATGGGTAGAACATTCAAATCGTGACAGGGCCCAAATTAAAAAAGGAAATTAGGTGAAAATAGGTAAGATGGGCCGCTTGAGATCCATGCTGGGCTTTGGGCTTTTCATCGCCCTATTCACTCTGATGAGGTAAGAGAAGCCATTAAAAAATGTTATTGACAAATCAGAACCATATTTGCACCCCTGTGGTGAAAATTGCATGATTATTCTATATGTTTACAAGTCACTTGCCATCAACCAATATGTCTATTCAGAGTAGAAGGAAAATAATACGGATTAATCATTCTGAGTCAATATCACAAATGTAAATGAAGAATTAACAAGATGAGGTGGGAAATAAAGAAGTTCAAAGTGTCTAGACTTGTATCTTTTATTCATTTATCTGGGAAGATGATCTAATGAGCTGAAAGGGCTTTTGGACACAAATAGATTATTGTAAAATACTTCATTCCAAAGAACTATGGACAATGCACACACATGAACACACAGACATTTTCATTAAAATGTAATAACATATATCCATAGGCAAGAATCTCTTTAGACATACTGTATAAATTGAATTCATTATTTGCAAATATATTTTAGAACATTTTGCAATCCAGTGTTATCTCAAATCTTAATATCTCAAATCTGTGATGTTTTTATTTGTATTGTGATATAATTCCAGGTATTTGTTTATTTATTTACTTTGCATTCTGCCCAACTCTCAACAACTTTGGGAGATTACAAATCAAAATGTTTAAAACAAGGGGGAAAATATGATAGACAAAAATGAAGAACATACATGGCAATGATGGAATAAAATGGATGGGAGAAAAAAATCCATACAATCCAAAAATTTTACATTCAGTCTACAGAGTTTCTGTAGTTTTCTTGTGGGTTTTTTTTCCTTTTCTTGACCTTTCATAGCCATTATTCATTCCTTGACTTTCTGAAGTTTATTTTTCTCAGCGCTATTTTAAAACATTTTCCTTTGCAAATGCTTAAAATTGCTATGTTTACATATACCTAATAAGAAGATTCTACCCTGCTTCCAATTAAGCATCACAGGAGTTTTGAGACAGGGAGAAAATTGTACATCTGCAGAAATCTTCTCATATTTTTCACAACCTTCAGGAGTTTGCCTACTCGTTTAGTTTGAAACATACAACATTATCATTTGTAAAAAAAAAGTGTTTGGGAAAATGACAGTTTAATAGAAGCAAAGTATACACCAACAATAACCATAAAAATAAATTAATAATAATAACAACAAATATAACTATAGTACTGTGGAAATAACCATAAAACTGTTGTATACTGCCCAAGTTGCTTTTTTTGTGAAATGTTCAAATGTTATTAATAAATAAATAAAGCAAACAGTAGCTTAAAAATCTAAAATTAGCTAGACAAGTCAAGGGTATCTTCTGAAGATCAACAATAATAAGCCCAGCAGCAGTATCTTCTACCAACATGGAGGTTTTTTTAAACTATCGGTTGTAAACATTCACCCATTTGCCTGTACAAATAGTCAGGTTTCTGGGATTTGGGAACTAACTAACTACAGGAAAAGCTAAAGTTAGGGATGGGCAGTGGTGGGATTCAAATAATTTAACAACCAGTTCTCTGCCCTAATGACCAGCTGGGGAAGGCAGAGCTCGGTGTTCAAGTGACAGAGTGGGCGTGGCCAACTCAACATCACTCACATTGATGAGCTCTTCGCCTTAGCTGTTACAATATAATAAGAGTTAACCGGAGACGCAGTTTCTGTAAGCAGGGCAATAAAGATTAGGCTAGAACCAACACCAGAATGTTTCCTTCCTGCCTTCCTTACAGGATTAGCCCTGTAAAGTGGAAAAAAACAAAATTAGATTTCTTCCAACAACTAGTTCTCTGAACTGCTTAGAAAGTTAACAATTGGTTCTCCTGAATAGGTGCAAAATGGCTGAATCCCACCACTAGGTACAGGGCATGCCCAACCAGGTGCAAAATGGCACCAACTATCTCCCTTGTTCTTCCAATCTACAATCTTTCTAAGCGTGGGCTGCCAGCCTCTCAGTCTTATCTTTATGGAATTGCAAGGAACAAATCCTTCTTTATAACAAATTACAGGCAAGTGTTGTTTCCTTTCCTTAAAGGGGACTTTCATTAGCAGTGGCGATGTCCTCATGAAATACAACCCCTGGAAGGGAGAAGATGACTATGATCCATTTGTTGGATCTTTAGGATAACCATTATCCAAAGAATTGTCATGTTTATTGCCTTCAATGGTTTGGCTTAAGCTAAAGGCTGCTCTTGTTTTCAATTCCTGGCACCACGCAAGAAGTACTTTCCTTTTTCTTGCAAAGTCCTTCTCCTTGGAAGAAGTTCTGGGAATCAGCCCTAACAAACAGAGGAAGATAAGTGGCTTCCCAGTGTTTCTGGAGGAGTTGTCATAAAGAGGTGAAATTCACAATTCCAGGTTCTAAGCTGTTTGATCAGCCCACCAAGCCACACGGCACACAGCCTGTTTAAATCTGTCAAAACAATGCTCCTCAGGGGTGTTGTTTTGATATCAAGCAGACACATTCAGATGTCACCCTCGATGTGTGAATTCTAACTCAGTGTTTAGTATTAATAGTGACAGCATCAATATTTAAAAATAAACAGAGTTGTGTAGTTTTTATGTTTGTCGAAATAATCACTGTCTTGAAAAAAAAATCTCTTAAAACATTTGTTACACTCCAAATGTAAATGCCTTCTTTTGTCATCTAGTATGGTTTCATTTGCAAAATAATTGTCTTCCACACTGCCAGGCGTATGGCTGTAAACCAAACGATCGCAATAAACCTCCCCCCACCACACCCCACAGCGCTCTCAATTTGAGACAATGGTTTCTCATATAGCATTACTGAATATTAGGGATTACCATCACTGTCCCACTCACCCATGTAGCAATTCAGAAATGCATAAGGAAGATAATCTGCAGTTTGATGTTGAAATTGGTATTTTTGTGTGACTGCTGTGGAATAAAACTAGCCCAGCTAAAATGTGACTCTTCTGACAGTAGAGTCCCACAGCTTAGGTTGATGTTCTAGCACTGTAGGAGGCCTCCAATGAAATCAAGCAGAACTACCCTTATTCTCTATCAGGAGAAACAACTGTGCTGATTACAACACTATATCCCGAATTGTAGCTACAACATGGAGCTACAACACTGGGGTGAGGGAAGACTGCTGATGGTTTAACTTTCATAAGAAGGTAAAATCTTCAGGTTTTTTTTTAATCATCCGTTTAGTTTTGTTGATTATAATAAGAAGATATAATAAGAGGAAATGCCACAAGATTAATGAAATATTAAGATGACTCCAGTGTCCTTAATACCCTCTCTTTGCCTAAACTCTTTTTGTTCTGTTTTACTTTTGTACTCTTTATAATTTTAAAGTTTTAATATTAATACTATCAATATTAACTTGTATATATTGTTTTTAAGTTTGTTATATGCCATCTCGAGACCCTTGTTTATAAAATGGATGGATGTATCATAATGAATGTGAGATTGATTGTAAAATATGACAAAAATACATACAACAGAGAACATGATCATGACAGGACTCTGGGACAAAAATTCAAGGCAACAGTCAAGAAAATGTGCATGACATGAAAGTTTAGTTCCCAAAATCTAGACAACTAAACTAAGATAATTAAATTAAATGCCATTGAAGAAAAACCCAAGTATATGTTTTCAACTTCAGGAGATCATTTAAAGGATATTATGCTTTTGACAGAAATCTATATGTACTTAATTTATTTAAATTATATATAAATATCTCATTTCTAATTCTATTGTTCTTTAGAAGTAGAGAAACAAATTTGATGTTCAATGTAGATATCCATGTAAAAAAAAAATCTCTCACCATTTTAGGTACTATTTCCAGTGTCCCAACTTGTTATCATGCAATTCACATTTTATATTTTTTTACACAAAAATAAAGGAAGGAAGAATAAAGAGAAAGAAAATAATCCTTGCAGTTAGAGCCTGCAATACTAATCAAAACTAGTCTCACATACAGGTAGTCCCTGATTTACAACCAGTCATTTAAAGGCCATTTGAACGACAAATCTATAACCAAAGCTACTTACAACCTGTTTTCAAAGTTATTATGGACACCTTCCCCTGCAGTCACATGATATCATTTTGGGCACTTGGCAACCAACTCACCTTTATAGCTGTTTGCAGCATCCGACAGTCAAATTGCAGTGAACATGATTAGCAACAATTTTGCCAGTTTCCAATGTTTACTTTCAGTTTTGCAAAAAAAAGTGCCCATTGGGTAAAATCTCTCTAAGTCACTCTCTCTTATTCCTTGATAGGAAATCAAAAAATATCCTGAAAGAAGGCAATGGCAAACCATTTCTGAAAATGTTGCCAAGAAAACTGCAAGGATCTTCCCATAGAGTCACCAGGGGTAAAAGTTGACTCCACCACCATAAGAACAACAATTATGAACAATAATAATTGTTGTGTATTTAGCAATAGAGGAAATTGAAAAACAATTGTCCAAATTTCTATCAATTTTCCACTTGCCTGCCAGCTGTGAAATGCTGGTTCAAATGTAAAAAAAAAGTAAATTCTTCAACCCACTAATTTAACTGATTGAGAATGAATATCTTTCCAACCTTGCAGCATTGAGTTTTTCCACTTGTCATTAGCAAAATAATGCCTAGGATTATCCACTACAAATTGGAGTCGTAAATTGGAAGGGAAATGACAGGTGTTCAAGTTGCTTTTAGAAAAGTTTGAGGAACAAAAGACATTATTGCTGGATAACTGAAATAAAGCCAAACAATACCAAAAATAATGTATGTCACTGATTATAGAAAGATCCTCAGTTGTTTCAATATATCAAGGGTTGGAACATTCCAAGGAAAAAAACCTTATTCTATACTTTTCACTTACCATATATATTCAAAACTATATGCTGAGTAGATACATATTAAAGGAGCTTGGATTGGAAGTAGGTCAATGTGGGTTTAAAATTGGAAGAAAAACAAACAAACTTCTGCTCTTCACCGATGACACTACTTTGATAGATGAAAATGCAAATTATTTACAAACTATAATAATGAAAAACAGGGAATACACTACAGTCCAGCATTTGATAGGTAGCCTTGGAAAAGATATTTGGACACTGTGATACATCTATCCTTATATAAGAAGATCCACAATTATGCAGCCAATGGTCTTCCCTCTAATATTCTATGGAAGTGAAAGTTGGGCTTTGGAGATGTACATCTCCAACATTATTTAAAGTTTAATGTTGAGAGAGACTCATGGAGGATATCATGTATAGCCAAGAAAACAAGCAAATTGATCCAAATGCACCCAGAGTTCTCACTTGGGAAATAAATGACCAAGCTCAAATTTTAATGTTTTGGATACATTATGTGAGGATTCAGCTCCCTTGAGAAGTCCATACAAGGAAAGAAATAGAGCAAAAGAGAAGAGCAGCAAGATAAATTGATGATTGCAAGAACAATAGGTGCATCCATTGGAATACCTGAAGGGCCAAATTGGGGA
Organism: Thamnophis elegans; assembly: GCF_009769535.1. NCBI lineage: Eukaryota > Metazoa > Chordata > Lepidosauria > Squamata > Natricidae > Thamnophis > Thamnophis elegans. Next base: position 125,903,684 of record NC_045541.1, read on the forward strand.
CAAATCATTCTACAGAAGGTTTATATAGTCACTAAGAATCAGCATCATCTTGATGACATCAAATTCAAAAATCAATTAATCAAGACGATCCTATAGTCAGCTCTGTTGTCCTGTTAATTATCTTATTCTTTTGTATCATCATTATAAGCTGATCTAAATGATTGTATATGCCAAATAAGACAGTTTAGCATGATATGAATTCATTATATCAATATCTGGAGTCATGTTTAATTATCTAAAGAAATGTGAAATATTAAATCCTAAAAATGGCTATGGGACACTGTTTCCTTATTCCACTATTGAACTATACTATACTATTGAATATCTTATCTACTATATTGAATTATTATTTATATATAATTCAGAGGTTTATTTTTTAAAAATCAAGGTTACATTCTCTAATAATAAACAGGATTCTGAAACCTTAAAGCTGTTGACCTTTAGACATAACAGGTGTTTTTCCGGCTGATGCAATCATTTTGTACCTTTCAATAACAATATTTTTGCAGAGTTCTCACTAAAGGCACGACTAGTCAGGTTCAAATTATCCTATTTCAGACACATTATGCAAAGCCCTGGGTCTCTGGAAAAGGCTTTAAATCTGGGAAAGTGGAAGAAAAGAGAAGAGAATAATCAGCAGATCAGATTTTCTTCATGTTAGACCATTGTGGAGAAAATCTATCAATATGGCCATTAAGAGTTGGCACCAGCTTGGTGGCACATGATTTTTGAAAAATTGTAATCTTATTCATTGATTTAAAGTATACCATTCAAACTCCAGGAATTGTGAGCATCCACTGGGGCATTGGAGGGTGTCCAAGTATAAAATATTTAGCATGATGTCATGACAAACGTTTCATCATTTGGGCAACATCATGGAAGATTGCGAGCACCTATCTTGTTGGGAAGGTCCAAAAAAAACCCCACCAGTCTCTTTATCTTCAAAAATACATATATATAGATATATCCATCATGATATTCTCTTTATGAGTAAGCAATATTAAGATAATTTTACATATTTTCCTGATTGTATTTATTATTGTCCTATTGAGAATTGTGGATGTTTTAGTTTCTTAAACTGCCAAAAGTTATGTGATTGCAGCAATCAAAAAGTCTACTCAATCAATAAATTATAGTACAGATAATAAGTAAGAAATAGTAAGCCAAGTAAATTAAAGGCATGAACATAGCTAGAACCATTTTTCAGCAATACCATTCACTATATGACCCCATTCTTTTCAGTGGTGAGCTCCTACTGGTTCGGACCAATTCGGCCAAACTGGTAGTAACTTGGTGGCAATGTTCCCTCTAAGGTGCATAGCTGCGCGGCCGTGCACATGGCAAGAAAACACCGTGCTGCAGTTTCCAACAGTGCAGTGATTTCTAATGTCAGAGGCTCCAGAAGCTGAGGGGCCTCAGATTTTCTGTCCTGGTTAGGGTTAGCACGGGTGTGGGGGGGGGACATGGTGACAGGAGCTTACGCTGCACGGCCAGTCTTCTAGGAGCTCCTAGGCGCCAGCTGCGCCGCTCAAACTACCATCAGTCGCCCTGTGTTCAGCAAAGCAAGCGCGGGAAAGTCCTTTGCAGTCAGCTAGAACTGGCCGCCCGCAAAGGACCTCCCCGGACTTGTTTTGATGAGTACGGGACAACTGACGGTAGTTTGCACCGGCCGCACCCCTCAAAGTACCATCAGTCGCCCCCATGTTCAGCAAAGCAAGCCCGGGGAGGTCCTTTGTGGGCAGCCAGTTCTAGTCGCTTGCACCTGGCGCTGCAGCTGAAGTGAAGCCCCAAAGCCCCCGCTGCCACCAGAATAACTGCTGCTGCCTCTGCCTCCTCCTCCTCCAACAGCACTGCCGGATTTGCTACCCGGTGCTGCAGCTGAGATGAAGTAGCCAAAGCTCCCATCAGCACCTCCGAGCGGGAGTTTTGGCAGCTTCACCACAGCCGCAGCGCCAGGCAGCAAATGCGGTGGTGCTATTGGAAGAGGAGGAGGAGAAGGAGGAGGCAGCAGCCCTGCCCCCAGTGAAAAAAACAAAGATGGAGCAGATCCAGGCTGATGATGTCATTGCAGCTGCCAGGTCCGGACGGAGGTAGCCAGAGTGGCACCAAGGCGAAAGAGCAACATAACTGGAAGAGGAATTCTTGGAGTTGAAGTCCACAAGTCTTAAAGCTATTGGGTTTGAACACCTCTGAGTTTTTTTTCTAAAGGGTTAGGGGTGCAAGGATCTTGTAACTTGACAGCTTTAAGACTTGTGTGCTTCAAATGCCAAAGTTTCTGAGCCAATATTTTGGTTGCTAAACAGGAGCGTTGTTAAGTGATACTTGAATAAACATAACTTTGAGTTTCAAATAATACTGATTTTGTTGTTGTCTTAGGTGACATCTGTGAAAAAAATTCAGGTGCTCAGGCATGAAAATGTGCTGTTTAAACACTATACATTTCTGCTCACACGGAAAAAAAATAGAGGGAACCTTGCTTGGCGGCCTGGGTCGCTGGAACTGGCAACAACCCAGGCCTGCCATGCCCCCAAACCAATCCTCCAGGCAGCGCTGTCGGCACTATCATCTTGGATTTTTGTTTGCGCACAGCAATTTTTATTGGTCTGCATATGTGCACACAGCGTGCACACAAGCAAACCAGCAGTAGTGACTGCCAGAACCCACCCCTGATGCTTTTCTATTCTAGCAAACTATCCCTGCTTCCAATACATTAATAATATTTTTTCATAACATTGGTGCAGCACGTTAATTACAATGTGTTTGCCTTTTGTCATTTTTAAGCTTAAATAATTTTTATTTATTTAATTACTTTCCTATGCCACTTAATTCCAGCCAGCTCTGAATACTCTACAACATAAGAAAAATTAAATAAATACCAAAAACAACAATACCAAACAAATCCTTAGCATCACTAGAAGGATTAAACTGGATTTCATGTGGACCTTGCATGTGGTCCTTGCATATTTTCTTGTTAGCATAATAAGAGGAGGAATGATTCCCTATTTTCCAAGAATGTTTGAAAATATAAAATAAATCAAATTGCAAGAGGGACCAAGAGGACAAATTCCATAGCATAGGTTGCAATTCAATAATCCAGGGGGAAGGGGACATTTTTCTATATAGTATATGTCAGTGGTGGGATTCACTTACCTCCCCTACTGATTTGCAAATGTGAGCGTGCCTTCCGCATATACACAGAACGTCTCACATTACATCAGGGTGGGTGGGCGGAGCCTCCTGCAGCCACCACTACTGATTCGCCTGGATCAGAGAGAACTGGCTAACCACCACCTCTGATATATGTGCAAATCTAGAAGGTCTCCTCAAATTGGTAACTGAAGTTTTCAGAGGAAGAAGAGTTTCCCCAAATGAACCTCTTGTAAGTAGAAGAGAAATGCATAGAGGAAAACCCTGTGTGATATAAATGATATTCATTTACAAGTATTATTTTTATTTAAATGAAATCCATTTATCTACATCTGTTGCAACTGCTACTTTCATTTTCTAATAAATTATTGCTTCTGGGCACCATTAAAAGCCTTGAGAAAAAAGAAAACTTAATAGCCTTCAGATGCAATATTAGATTTAGATCAACTAATATTATACTGCCAAAGAATTGCAAAATGATGAGTTATTTTTTTATTAATTTTTTCCTGGAAGATTAAGTTTTAATAATAAATACCAATATATTACCCCTAACAGGACTACATGGATCAAAGTAGGAATAAAACTATCCTATTTATGAGAGAGGAGGAGTTGACATCGTGATGACACGACCTGCGATCTCGAAGTCCCAAGATCACAGTCGATACTTTTGCCGCTGGATGGTCCGTATGGACCTAAACTGTCCCACAGAGATGGTGATTGGGGAGAATACATCTTGCTGATCTCAGGGACCCTGCAAAGTCCCTGATTGATCCAAGAGAAGTTCTTCTAGCCAGCGACAAAAGCGCAGCCACAAGCTGATGAAGTTGGGACAGCTCCGGAATGGAAGGAAATGGAAAGAGAAAGTGTGTACAGCTGGTGAGGAAATTTTATTGTTTTAAAAGAGACTGCCCAAAAAAAACTTAAAGCGAAATTAAATTTGACCACAGAAGAAATAAGCAGCAAAATTAAGCTACATTGGATTGCATTGGACAGTGTGTTATCTTTCTTTTTAAATGCTATTTCATGGATGGAATTTGCGCAAAGTTTTTTAAAGTGAATTAGTTTTTCTTCTACTTTTTATTTTTGTAACCTATGGATTGAAACTCTTTTTTTCATTTCTATATGAGTTTTTCCTTTTTTCTATTTTGCTTCATTTAAGAATTTTATTTCTTTTAAACCTGGAATACCAAAAAGATACAAAAGGAGTACAAAGAGGCTTATAACATTAGGGGGAAAGGAAGCAACACTGCCACTTGGACGCTGGAGGTTTGAGCCTTGGAATCATTGTACTTTCACTTCTCTCTTTGATCATTTCGATTTTGCACTTTAAGACCTTGCAGCTTGTTTACAGAGAGTGATAAGAAGAGACGGAGTGTTTATGCAGGTGTTGTTTTGAACCTTATTGCCAGCTGGAGAAAAGTGAAAACAAGGTCTTATTGTGAGAGATTATAAATGAATTTGTGGTTAATCTAATAAAAAGCTTTGAAAACCAGACTGGCAGTGTTTACCTGTTGAAAGAATGACACAATATCAACATCAAAAAGAAACTTTAATATTGCAAGAAATAATGTTTGAAATTCAAAAATTATTAGAAGTATCAGAGAGAATTGAGGAGAAACTGGAAAACATAGAGCATATAACAGCAAAATATGATGGAGAATTTCAATTGGAAAAAGTGGAGGCTAGAGTCCTAAAAATGAAAGAGAAAAACAAGCACAAAGACAATAAATTTGTTGACATCTATGGTGAATGGAGTTTGGTTTTAAAATGGAGAGAGTGGAATATGGAAAGGAACTCTACCCCAGATGGCAAGGTATAGAAGAAGAAAAAAGAGAAGAATTGATGGATTTAAGGAGAGAAATCTTATCAGAAGCACTGTTGATGACCAAAGGTATGCTGATTAAAGAAACAGATGGAGGGTATCGAGATTATATAAGAGATGGAACAAGAAATGAGCTGCGAAGAGAAGTCTGCACAAATATCATCAAGGAAATAATCAGAAGATTAATTCCACAAATGGCAAAAGACATAAGATTGCATTATTACTCGAAAGATACAGGTTTATATATGAAAACTTATAACAAAAAATTAGTTAAATTTAGTTAAATTTAGAGCATTATCTAAAAAAAGAAGTGATAATGGATATGGTTAAATAAATAATTGATAATGATAATAATGTATACATATGTAGTGGTTTGATAAGAATTAATTGGATATGAATAGTAAATGGTGACTATGAAAGGAAGATTAGAAATTTTGTTATGACATAAAAGCTAATAATAAAAAATTAAATTAAATTAAATCTAGTTAAACTTTGAATATTAGGTCAAAAATGTTATGATAATGGACATAGTCAAATAAATAATGATAATGATAATAACATATATATATATGTATTGGCTTAATAAAATTGGATATAAATTGTAAATAGTGATTTGGAAAGGAGGACTAGAAACTTGGTTACTAAATATTATTTATTTTTATTTAGAATAGGTCATAAGGATTGGTTCACCAACAAAACCGCGAAGCCCTTATCCGCGCCGACATAAGCGCGAAGGGCAAATCCGTGCCGTCCGAAGCACTAAGGAAAAAGGCGACCCTAGCGCAATGACATAACCGCGGAGGGCAAATCCGCGCCTTCCGAAGCGCTCAGCATCCTAACCCTAACCCTAACCCTAAACCTAAACCTAAACCTAACCCTAACCTAACCCTAAACCTAACCCTAAACCTAACCCTAAACCTAACCCTAAACCTAACCCTAAACCTAACCCTAAACCTAACCCTAAACCTAACCCTAAACCAAACCCCTAAACCTAATCCTAACCCTTACCTTAATTTAAATCGACTTTCTGTCGCCGCGCTGTTGTCACCGCGGTGATGATGTCACGGTGATGACGTCACGGTTTTAGCGACGCGGTTTTGTCGCTGCTATTTTGATGAGCACAGTTTTGTCAGGCCACGATAAGGATTTAATGTTATTGGATGATATTGGAAATAGCTAACGAAATGCCATTATGTGGTTATGTTTTAAACTTTGGAATATTTTATGCAAAAGGATGTTAAAACAATTATAGTCAAATGAAAATTGAGGTATGATGATAGTAATATCTATAAATATATTTGATTTAAAATATATGATTTGATATGAATTATAGGTGATGACTGTGGAAGAGATGCACAAAAGCTTTTTTGTAACCAATTGACACACTTTCTATAGCATGTAAAGAAAGAGGATTCTTTGTGTTGTGTTTGTTTGTGTTTATGCAAAAATAAAAATAAAAATTTTCAAAAAAAACCTATCCTATTTACAGTAATCATGTCTATAAAAGAAAACAAAAACACATAAAAAATAAAAGAGTTAGAGGACAATCTCCCTATACTTTTTCCCAATAAAAAGGGGGGCTAAGACAAAATCCTTGTTTTATGGGGCAAGAATAAAAATCTGCAAAAAGTTTTTGGGCCAAAGAAAGTTTCAAAAAATTACAAGTTGCCTATTACCATCGAAGATTTATTAAAAGATTTCATGAAAAATCCAATGAAATTATTACAGCAGGAACATTCTTACGGTTACAAGGTTTTATTTATCTTTGCAAATTATCAGCCCCTTGTGTATAATTATACCAAGCTCATTAGTTGTTTCTTGGACCAGCAAAAGTTCTATATTATATTTTAAAATTCACATTAATTAAGTCAGTCTACAATTAAAACAATATATAAGATTTTTATCTGACTTCTACTGTAGAGAAGTTATTTATTTATTTATAACATTTATATAGTTGTCCATCTTATATCAGACAGTGTAGGGCTCCCAATAAATAATTAAAATAAGATAAACATTATATTACAAATATTAAAACCATAAACATTAAATATACAATTAAAACAGCAACAAGCCTAACATTTTAATTCAATGATTCAGATGATTATAAAACACACAAACTGAATATAGTACAGAAGGTTTTAGCAAATGTAGTTAGAGCTTAACAAAAATTATAAAAAGCTTGATAGAAAACGTGGGGTATCATTATTATATTTTTATCTCAGTCACTTAATCTTCCAAACAGAGTTACCCTCTCTGAAGGCATTTATCAACAAAAACTTATAACAATGTTTTATTCAGCCTTCTTCTGTTACAAGTGCTTCTATCTTTATTTTATCAAGAAGGACGGCTTCCCTCCATGTAGCTCACAATTACTATTGTGAATCCTACAACCATTAGGAACACATTTTTGAACTCGTGCAAAAATCTTGTTCATACGTAAGATAGGCATGAATATTTAATTGTTTTTTATTTCCCTGACAGAAATGCGAATATTTTCTGTACTTAGAAATAAGCCATTGGCCTTCATGCAATTTATGAATCTATTTTTTATGATTTTTCTGGACAAATCTTTTATCTTTTATCTTGATGATTTCTTAATAACTCTGGATCCTACTCTCCACATTTACCTCCATAATGTAATACAAAACAGAGATGCTATGTCTGTCATGGAGTAGTTAACCGAGGTTCAATGTGATGAGCAAACTGAGATGCTACTATAAAATAGCATACAATTTTTAAAATTAATTTCCATTTAGGCTGCTGGCACAAAAGAAACCATTGTGTTTAGATAGGCACAAGCACCTAATTCACAGCTGTATTTGTTTTCAGATACTTTCTGTATGTATCTGTCAGGCTAAACCCAAGAGTGACATAGAACAATTGAGCCAGAGTTCAGTGCTTTATTTGCTTACACACAAGAAACAGAATACTAGCCAGTTATTGTTGTTGTTCAGTCATTAAGTCATGTTCAGCTCTTTGCAACCCCATAGACCATAGCATGCCAGTCTTCCTTGTTCTCCACTGTTTCCTGGAGTTTGTCCAAATTCATGTTCATTGCGTCAATGACACTCTCTAACCATCTCATTCTTTTTCATCTCCTTCTCCTTTTGCCTTCGAGACTGAACCCTTGTTACTTTCACCCTAACAGATATACCCTGGGAGATTCAAGGCAGTGACAGAAAAGTGCAAACTTGGGAGACTGCAAAGTGGTAGGCTATATAAACATGATTCAGCTATCTGAAGAGCTGCCTTCTCCAGAAAGTTTCCACAGTGGAAAAGACTATGTTGTTGCAAACATCCCAGATAGATGAGATATGTGGTAATAAATAAATGATGAGTGGAAATTATGAGCAGCAAAGTGGAAGATTTTTGATGAAAGCTGGCTAAGAAAATAGATACTATTAATAGTGTGAATTCAATCACATGGTCTTATCAACTCCTCATAACCTACTAATCAAAAGGAGGCAAAATGGTGTTGATAGAGAATTACTCCATGTTTCCCTTTCTTTAAAAGATGGGTCATATCAGACAACTTCCTTCTACCTTTGTTTCCAAAAAGCAGAGAACACATCATCCTTGATTCTTTTGGTAGAATGTAGCTAGATAGATGCTAGACATTTGATATTCACATAATATATTTCTTGTAAATAAATCTCTTTTCTGTTACAGTTAAAATGTATGCTTTACTAATCATTGCTCAGGTCAGATTCTCACTCTCAAGAATACATACAGAGAGAAAGAACACTTCACATTCCTAACTAAATGTTTCTCCCACATCAAACAAAATATGCAGCTAATTATTAGCTATATTAGCTCATTATTTCTCACATGTTTTATCTATCACCCATACAGCTGACAGCACTCTCCTCACCTTTAAACTGTAAAAACTTTTATGGCTTTAATTATTATGTGGCAATTACTCTGATTTTGTTTTTCTACAATTCTTGTGGTCATACACAAGGAGTTTTTGATGTTGCTAAACAAGCATCACTAGCCGAACATGTAATCACTTTTCTAGTCAGCTGGAGGGCCTTCTTGTAATATTCAGCAAAGCATTTGCACATCAATATTCTGACCAGCATCTTGTATAATTCACCTCTGTAATTGCCCTTTAATAAGACCCTAGCTTGGTAATTTTTGGGAGACGTTGTGGTGTCTGCAACCAGTCATACACCAACCAGCAAAAGGAAGATATTTTTTTATGATTAAAATATATTTTGCTTTGCTTTTTGAAATGACTAGCCAACTTTACAGTTGAATATCAATGCCTAGAGCTGACATCTTACATATTTCAATCAGGTAGTTTAGTAATGCTCATAATAGCAATCCCAAATGGAGCATGAATTAAGCAGCATGGGGGGGGAGGGTACCAAACTTGTGCATTCAGCCACTTCAGTGTAATCAGCATAAAATCATCTACAATTTCTCCCTAAATTGCATATTATGCCTGGAAAAGTCAAACCTGATTACAAAGAATACAGCATATTCAATTTCTTGCCAAGAATACCATTCATAAAAGCAACTGTTTTGTAAATATTCCCCCATTTCCAGCATTAGCGTACATGCGTGTGGGCATGTGCGTGTGTACATGCATGTGCACTCAATATGTGAATGCTTTATTATAATTGTAATCATAACATAAAGAACCCATATTGATATATGGCCTAAAGGGAAGATTTCTGTTTGATATCCCAAAGCTCTTAAAGCTTAAATATTAAATATTCACCTTAAACTAAGATCCTCATTCATTCTTAACATTAACTGAAATTGTTAAACTTTATGATGTATTCAGTAGCATTTTGCAGTCAACTGCATTGTTAAATGTGGGTGGCAAATTCAGTACTAGAGGTAAAGGCAGCTCAGACAGTCATACTAGGGCAGGGCTTTCAAACTCGTGGCCACATGCCAGATGCATCACATGCTGGCCACGCCTATGCCCGATTTATTAAAAGGGGGAGTCATGGTATGTCACATGATGACACAGGTTTGGCACTCCTGAACTAGGGTTTCAGTGAGGGAGGGAGACTCTGTAAGCCACAAGTTACTCATCTCTGTTGTAGATATACACTATTTTGCATTTTTATACATTAGCACCCACAAAGATACCATGATTGTCTAAATAAGAACACTCCACTGTAGGATTGTGAGGAAACCATCTGAACCATTTGAGGCTTGAACTGAAGACTGTGGAAATAGTGCAGCTCATCCTAGGGCAATCCAAGGAAAGATTGCACCAACTTGATTTCAAAACCTAAATAGATTTGGAGTGGGGGTGGGTATTTTATTTCTATTGATCAGATCCCCTTTAAAAACATGTTTCTCTTCTCTTTAATTGAGCAACTAGTTGGAGACTAGATGTTGAGGTACAAAATGGCTGTTTCTTCTACCTCTCCTATTCCCTTCAGGTTTTCCTCTTCCTCTCTCCTTCAGATTAAACAGAGCTCCTATAGAAGGGCTCTTCACAAAAACAACAGGGGAAAGAATGAGCCAGCTATCAAGGGAAAGCTTTCACAAAAAATTACTCAGTCCTGAGAAAGAGGAAAGTGTGAGAAAGATATTCAAAATAACTCTTCTTGGTTCTATTTAATATAAGGTGAGGCAGAGAAAAACTGTGTCCAGTTTCCAAGCTTTAGTCTTACCCTACCAGAACAACACAAATATATGTGGAATGCCTTCCATGTCTGGTTCTTTGCCTCGTCCATGAAAAAGGGTTGATAATAGCGCACATTTCCAAAAAAAAGTAGGAATAAGAATGTCCTGTGTGAAAAAGGAAAAGGGATTCCATTTTACTGTCTTCTGGCCATTCCACTGGCAATAGCTTGTCTCATGCTGGATTACAGCCCTTACTCTATACCAGGACCAGTACCAACTCATCAGCAGTCTTTCACATCATATTTTCCTTTTTGTCTCTAACTTTAACAACTATTTACTCAGATCCACTTCCACATTTCCCCCAAATCCAGTACTTCATTATGCTACCAAATTCATTGAGATCTACTTCTGCCCTTCTCTTCTTTGGGCTTTTCAGATGATCATCTAGTGCCCAACATACCATGACCCTCCAAAAAAACTCTCCATCCATCCAAGGCACTATGATTGGGGAAATTGGTGGTAGCCTAACCCCAAGAACCATTACAATTTTGAAAACCAAGGCTGGTCTGAGATGCAAGAGTCACTCCAATTTGAAAGCAGACCTTTTTCTCTTCCTTCTCCACAATTATGATTTACACAATCAGCAAAGACTTTTTTTTATTTTAAACTTCACTTTCATTACATCATCATTTGCAATATTGCAGAGCTCCCGAGAAACAGTTCAGAACCAGAGGTTTACAGGATTTTGATTTTTAACAGTATGGATTAGATACATCCATTCCATCCTGTATCCACAACAAAATGTTCCAAATTGTCCCATATGATTATGGGATTTAGGATTCATCTGGCTTTAGGCTTCATCACTATGCTAAGGGAAAAAAGGCATAGCATAATTCTGTGCATATTTACTCATGCACAGAGGAGGTAGTATGCTGCCAGTTCGCACTGGTTCAGGGGAACCAGTGGTGGTGGTGACGTGAGGCTCCGTCCACCCATCCTGACATCATCACGGACCTTTTGTGCATGCAGAAGGTTCTGCATGCATGCTTCCGCTACCAAACCAGTAGTGAAGAGAATAGAATACCATTACTGATTCACAGTGACTTACTGTCACAAAAATGTGTTACAAATTCACTTACAATTCCTAAGCAGGAGAGACAGTTTGGTGCAATGGTTAAATGCATAGGGATAGAAACCAGGGGACACTAAGTTCTAGTTTTGCCTTAGGCATAACCTAGCTGGGGCAGTTTTTTAGCCCAAGGAAGAAGGTACTGGCAAAATACATCTGGAAATTCTGCCAAGAAAACTGCACTTATATGAAAGAGGGCCATTGCAATTTCAGATACCACATTTATTTTCTTATTTTATTATATTTAGTACAGGAAAGTAAAGACTGAATTTTATTTCGTTATTGCTACTGCCTATTTCAGTCATGCTAGGTTTTTTTTTAAATCTTCTTTCCAGAAAAATCTTGTTTTTATATTCTTATATACTGAGCAAACTGCTGTCTAAGCAATCTGCCTTAGGTTTTGACCTTGTTTATCTGCCTAATTGGAGGAAGCCAATGGAAAGGCCACCAGAGATAATTTTCAAGATGAAAGCAAGTCTTTGAGAGTCAATAAGAGATTTAAATTGTTAACTAACAAAAAAGGCCAGAGACAATGAAGGTCAAAGAGAAGAATATATAAGTTCTGAAGTCAAGAGTTTTGTTTTTTAACTAAAATGCTGAAAAAGATAATATTTTTAGGCCATACTATGAAATAAAAATATTCAATTGCTGAAAATTGCAGTTCACATTACTTTTAAACTATAACAATTTTGCATCAAACTCGGTACTTCCCTCCATATAGGCAGCTTACTTCTCTTAGTCTGTTTGTCTTCTTTTTCTTCATTTCTCCTCACAGGACAAATAATATGTTGTGGTTATAATTTAAAGACAAATTCATTAAAACAGCAATATTTAAAACAATTAATTAGGATTAAGACCCATTGGAGTTTCTTCTCCTTCATTTTCCATTGGATTGACTCTTTTAAATTTTTGAAATGTATTCTTCATATCACCAGAAAGCTCTTTGATATGTTTTAATTGAACATCAGGCAAATATTAAATAAAAAATATTGCCAATTTAATTTTAAGAATGTTTTATTTAGCATTTTGAACATGTTCTCATAAAAATCTTCTCTTTTGTGGCACGGTAGTTAGAATGTAGGCTAATTCTGCTGATTGCCAGCATTTTGATCCTGACCAGTTCAAGGCTGACTCAGTCTTCTATTCTTCTGAGGTCAGTAAAATAAGGGCTCAGATTTTGGGGAATAATATGCTGACTGTGTAAACCGCTTAGAGAGGGCTGCAAAGCACTGTGAAGTGGTATATAAGTGGTAGTGGTAGTGCTACTTCTATTTTTCAGGATCTTGGATTTAAAAAATTATTTTGCAGTACAATCCTATCAACCTCACAAAATAAGAAGTCCTGACTGGATTTGAACACGGATTAGACATAATATGTTTGGTTTATTTTTTAACTTAGTATGATGTATGAATCCAACTATTTTGGCTTAGCAAGATGTGTGAACCAGGCCACTACAGCTTGTTCAACAAGTTGTGATTTTTTTAAACTATGTTTTAATATTACATGGGAATTGAGCTACTGTTTTCATGGACATATTTTATTATAGGTCAGTTAATTACAATTTATGGTTTCAAAATACCAGGTGGAAAAAACCTGAACTGTTAAGAATCAACAAGTCTGTGCAAAAAATGGCAAAATGCATCCTGTAATTTGAGCAGATACCGTACATTTTAGAGAAATGTTTTTCCGATTAGAATTTTATTTATTGTTCAATTCCCCCCCCCCCCAAAAAAAACCCAAACCAACAAGAGCTTGATGCAATGCTTGAAAACTAGCAGCATGTTTTTCCTGGTTGCCTAGGCAACTCAACCCAAGAAAAAGTCAATCTAACTTTTAACCAAATATGCTGTGATGATTGGATTGGCTGCATCACTTATTGTTATTTTCTAAACAACCAACAGCCTTGAGAGTCCTTAGGGTCTTTACATCAAAATGATGCATGGTAAGTTGAATTCAGGTTTCATTGCTAAAATTTACAAGCCAATCAAAGTGTCTTTATATCCTTCTCCTATTCTATTATTCCTTTGGCAGAAGAAGAAGAAAAACATTATGTAGTAGACACCAATTTAAGAAAGAGTCAGATTGGTGTAGAGGTTAAGGCATCAAGCTACAGACTGGGAGGCTATGATTTCTAGTCCTGTCTTGGGCAGAAAACCACCTGGATGACCTTGCTCCAGTCACTCAGCCCTGGGAAGGAGGCAATGACAACCTGCTTTAAGAAATCCTGGCCAGGAAAACTTCAAGGGCTTGTCCAGGAGTTCTCCAAGGATCTGACATGATTAAACAAAAAGAAAAAAAGTTTTTAAAAGATTACAGGAACAAAATTAATAGAAGGTTGTTGTAGAGAGGGATATAGGACCCAGGGAAAAGCATTCAAGATGAGGCTTCACCTGAAGCGGATGGCTACTTTCACCAATCAGCAAATTGTTATTTATTTTATTTATATACCATTCCTCACATGCCACTATTATAATGAAACATAGAATTAACATTAGTAGCAGTTTTCCTTGCATAAACCAAATTAATTAGAGTTGTCAAAAATACACAGACAACACACAAATTACTTAAGTCATACATGCAACTTAAATGAGATTTCAAAGAAATTAGTTTTCTTAATGAAAAATTGGTATTTATCAGCTGGCAACTGAGACCTATAAGAATGTGTTGTGAGATACAGTGTTCTTCCTAAATCATGCTGTCTTTGATAATATGTCATTATTTCTAGCTCTCTGGCTTTCCTCTTTTCTCCCCAACACACAGCTAGAATTCCATGGCCAAAGAGCATCCCTACTCTTCATTGTACTATTCTGACAATTCTTTGTTTGTCCCACCATCCCCTGCCCCAATTATGGAAGGATTTCATGCACAATGAGTAGAGCAGGCCAACAGGCAAGTAATAAAGTAATGGGGTTGTTACAATACAGATAAGTATGCATAGCATAATGTATCTGTTTCTCATTGATTTCATGTCTGGTTTTGCCTTGTGTGATCACACTTTACATTTTTAATGTATTTATTTTCTTGCACAAAGGCACTTTGTGTTCTGTATATGATCTTTAAAAATGATAGTTCCCTATCATAGAATATCCTGATAGTGGGGAAGAGCTTGTTATTTCTCTAAACATTTGCACTTATCTAATTTCTCAAAACTTAAAATGTCAGCCCAGAGACATTATCTTGGCCTGTTGGACAAGAGATAGTGAAAAGCATAATGGGTATATTTACAGTAGATTTTACTTCAAAAGGTTTTGTGTTGTACCTAGGATTCCAGTCCTACCTATGCCATTTTAAGCCCTATGCCCTTTAGGTAAGGAGATGGTGAGATGATAACTTAGGAGGCCAAAATTGTGCATGCAATTATATAAGATGACAATTTTTACTGCTGATTGTGTAGTTAAAAGAATTTAGAAGAGTTACATCAGGTCTAAGAAAGTACCTCACCCAAATCCTGTTCTTCCTGGTTGAATCATATTTCTGAGAAATCCACAAAGAAGATATTGAAAGAAGTGATAAAGAGAGAGAGAGAGAGAGAGAGAGAGAGAGATAAACAATCCCCTGCATAAAAATTTTGGGAGAGTGGTATGTAGTGGTAAGAATCAGGAAGTTCATTGCCAGACAAATGAGAATGAACTTTTTACTTCCATAATAGCAACAAGAGGAGACAGAATAATAGCATCAGGTCAGTGACAAAAATTCTGAATTTAAGAACCAGAAGACATAAGAAACTCATGACTTCAGCAATGTTGAGTGATCATGTATAGCTCCAAAATAATAATGACTGTCAGTATAAATATTAACAAAGAACCAGAAACTAAAAGACAGATTCAAATCACAATGTATAACTCAACAACTGGGATAGAGACACAATGGGAGACAGATTCAACATATTTAAAAGGAGCATATGCTGCATTTCCTAAAACATGTTTCATATCACAAGTATGGTGAGAAGGCCCATTGGTGTTCAAAATTCAAATTCAAAAGTTGCTTTTGCAATGGGAATTTTTTGAACATGCCACATGTTTCTGTGTCCTTTGGTGTCCCTGTTCAATTTAGCATCAGGTGACTATCATGATTGAACTTTTTTTCAGTAGAAATCAGGGGTAAAAAGAAGAGATCAAGGAAGAATCTGGTGTGAGCAATATTTGGGTAGTTCAAGAGAACTACTTCCATTTTCTTTAGATATTGGGAAGTCAAGGACAAGACAAGATCAAAGGGAAAACCACTATGTGTGTAGCAGATATAGTAAGTTGGGAGGATTTGCCTTTCAGAGAGTAGCAATTTGAATATCATGGAGAAAAAGTGAAAGTGAAAAGTAACTGAAACTGAATCAGCTTCTAAAGGTAGTATCCAGTAAATAAAACAATCACTATGAAATTGAACAGGAACATTAGAGGACATAAAAACATATGGCATCATAAAATAAAGAATAATTAGAAGGGGTAGAAATCAATACCAAATTGATAAAAGCATTGGTCAGAGTCCTTAACAGAAATAAATTAGAATTACATGACAAAGAAGAGGGTCTTACTAAATTAAGAATTGAATATTGACTTCAATAGTCAATAGACCAGAGGAAAGAAGACATTTTTCCATTGGTACGAGGTGATAGCTGGTAGCCTGCACTCACCTTGATTCTATAGATAATTAAAATAATCAGTGATTGAGATAATTAATGTTCACCTGATGAAATCAAGTGACCCAAATAGTGAAGTTGAGATTTACAAAATTGCAAGTATAGCACTTTAGTTTTATGTCTATGGTCTAAAAGTTAAATAGAGTCTTCAACAGCCACAACTAGGAGAAAATCATTTACTTATTGTAAAATGACAGGTTTACACAGTAGCAAAAGGATAGCTAGATGTACTCAGCATGGAGTACAGATGCTCACAGTGCAAGAGTCTTTATATAGACCTAGAAATTTTGATCATTAATGGCTGATCATTATTAACACTTTAAAGCAAAAAGATACTGAGAATTCAGAAAACAAAATACAGATTTGTGTAAAACAGGAATCTGTAGCTTGAACACACCCAACATAGAAGCTAGGTTGAGAACAATCAAAAACTTGGTCCAGATAATAACAGTGATGTGTCTTAGAGATATTGAACCAGATAGTATTGGACTGGACCCTTTTCATGACAGACTTTCTGACAGCAGAGAGAAGTGTGATAGCTACTGGAGGTAGGTGCCAAAATACCTGTGGAAGAAGGCAAAGATAATATTGCTGAAGGAATACAGGATAAAAGAGACAGTAAATTACATCTCAGCCCTGGTAAAAGTGGGAGCATGAGGAACACACTCAAAGTAAACAAACCTACATTCTATTTGTACAGAAAGAGGCGGAGGAAAACTCTAGCAGATTTTCAAGGTTCTGTTATTATCCCTTATAATTATGCACTTCCAGTGGCATGTTTTTCTTGACCTGGCCTATCTTGAAGATTTGGTAATGCCTTGTTACGTTAGTTTTGTAATGATATGTTGAGCTCCTTCAATGACAGTTTTAATTAGTGAATATTGAGGAATTCAAGGAAGGAATGACAACAAAATGATGATTTAACCAAACCATATTCGAGGTAACCCATCATGCTGATGGCACAAAGGCAAAAGTGGGATATGGTCAATTAGAAGATAATGCATGAGAGTATACAAGGAATGGGAAAGATATCTGTGTGACTGTCATTTTATGTCATTCAGAAGATTGATGAAAACCTCGTTGTTTCCCCAAGCCTTGGGGACAGAGTGGTTGTTTAACTTTGCTTTATTTTGGTTTGGTTTGCTTTTATTTTGTGTACTTAGATCCTTCGGTGTGTTGCCTTTTTATTTTAATAAATTAGTTTTTATTTGTAAGTTACTCAGTATCATTTGGGACTCTACAGGCCTATAAGTTACTTAAATAAAGAATATTTAGTTCAACAATGAGATCCATGCAAATTTTGCATATATTGGGCTAGGATTTCCTTAAAAAACTGGAGCCACCCAGTCTCATTTTACAGAATGAAGAACTAACTTGCATCCAAAAAGGGATTAAGTACCTCCAGATCCTGTTTCTTCAACTATTTACCAGCTTCCTCTTCTGATCCCATAGATGACACCAAGTTGTTGTGGAATAACAGTGCAATATCCAATTAATAGAGGAGAGCAACAGTAAAAAAAAAAGTTTTTTTCAGGAACTATTATTAGAGTGTTCTACAGGAACTATCACAACTCTTATAAATATGCATAGTCTTATATGTTCATTTCTCATTATTTTAATCTTATACTTGTTTCCTGTAAGATTTTTAAAAATGCTAACTGGCCATTTCCTCATCCTAGAATATCATTCTACTAATTTGTTCATTTCTGATAGACATACCAATTTATTACCTTGGTTTCCTAGTACAGATTTCACCGTTTAGAAATAATGGTATATTTATCTCTAATCCTCATTCAAGTTTTTCTAAATGGCATTTTTATGCAGATGAAGGCAAATGTACGTGTTCAGGAAAATGTTGCAGGATCCAAACTGAGTTGGTCACTGGAACCAAAGATTTATTCTTCCAAGTTTTCGGACTAGTGTTGGATGGACTCCAGAAGCCCAAAAGCAGAATTTTTATGCTTTGCAAATCTTGAATCTATAACAATAGCAATGGCAGTTAGACTTATATACCACTTCATAGGGCTTTCAGCCCTCTCTAAGTGGTTTACAGAGTCAGCATATTGCCCCCAACAATCCGGGTCCTCATTTTACCCACCTCGGAAGGATGGAAGGCTGAGTCAACCCTGAGCCGGTGAGATTTGAACTGCCGAACTGCCGAACTAGCAGTCAGCTGAAGTAGCCTGCAGTACTGCACTCTAACCACTGTGCCACCTTGGCTCGAATCTCCTATTGATACTTCTACTTTTTCATGCATGGCACCATTTTGGCTCTTAAGGTATCCATACTCAGATTAGACCCACATTTTGTATATAATATCCATCTCTAGTTTAGTATTCTTCAGCTGAATTGGGATCACATCTGTAATATTCTCAGCCAATGTTAACATTAGCAACAGTAGACTATCTATACTTGACTCTGAGCAGGTTCAGGAGGTATACTCCAAAACCAAAACACATCAAAAATAAGTTACTGCCCAAAACATAAGAATCCAAGTGGGAAGCTAAATGGACTGAGACGTGATACTTGCACCACTTCTTATATCTACAAAAAAAAATCTAGCAAACAAGTAACACCCAGCTCTGTCCTCTAATACTTCAGCTCTGTCTGAGATACCTACTTCATTTTGCCTAATAGTAAGCCTAATCTTGAGAGATATTTTCCTCAAAAATTGGAACTCTTGATGTTCCAGTTGATGACCTATTATTACCATGGAAATTCAAAAGTTTCAGGGTTAATTATTGAAGAGCAACTTTAAGGCCCTTAATACCTCTTGGTTTTTAACTAGACTGAACTTCCCTTCAAAAAGAATATGTCTTTTGTAAAGCACAATCGTGGTTAGTTTGAGGGCCTCTTGTCTGTATCATATCAATCTAGCAAGTTTACAAAGGGATGGGCTGCTTAGGAGTAAATATTACTTTATGAAAAAGAGACTGCTGGTTAAGTTCACTAGACTTGAATAGGTTTATGACATGAAACTTATAAAAATGTATTTTAGGAAACAAAAGCTTTGAAATAGGAGGAAAAATATTCCAAGAGGAAATTAAAAGGATTAAATATAATTGTTCCAGGATCTGAAGCTGTGAATACATTTGAAGCACAGTAGGATTCATTTGTGTAAATGTTTGGTTTATTTAGTCTCTTAATTTCATGTTGAAACAAGTAGGTCATAGTACTTTTAACATCTGCTAGCGTAGTTTCCCACATGCATACATGCATAATACAACTGGGCATTTAATAGTTACAGGTAGTCCTTGATTTACAACCATAGTTGAGTCCAAAATTTTCATTGCTAAGCAAGACAGTTGTTGATTAAGTTGTGCCCAATTTTACGGCCACTTTTGTCATTGTTGTTAAATGCATCACTGCAGTTGTTAAGCAAATCAGGCTTCCCCATTTACTTTGCTTGTCAGAAAACAGTTGGGAAGGTTACAATTGATCTTGAAACAGCTCAATTATCATAAATACTTGCCAGTTGCCAAGCAAATTTTGATCATGCGACTTGCATAATTTGTAAATTTCAGCCTCAGTAGAGATTCGACTCCAGCATAACATTTAAAGCTTTGATAATTTGGTTTGTAGAGATAGAAAACTGAAACACATCACGGTAGTATCCTCCGGGTCATACTGATTCACAATTGGGGAGACTCTTCATGTTTTCATGCACCAGGATTCCTTAGGCCTTCTTCAGATTCTGCTATCTACAGTCTATTACATCTAGGCTACTTTACATTGTAAAGAATGAGTTCTACTACTGCATTAAGATCTGTCAGCATAAAATCAGACTACAGTGTAACCTCAATTTATTGGACCTCAGTACTATGGGATTTGCATATAGGGGACCAAATTCCCACATCAGTTTACATGAAATGTTTAATGTTGTTTTTATTTGTTGCTATCATCACACAAATGATGTAAATTATATCTTTTGCACCAATCTGCATCTTTTGCATAATAATATCATTATACAAAAGATAGATGATAGATAGATGATAGATAGATAGATAGATAGATAGATAGATAGATAGATAGATAGATAGATAGATAACATATTTTTATATTTAATAGACTGGTGAAAAACAGGAACTGGCTTCTCAGTTTATTAGCATGAGATTAAACTGTACCTAGATAAGTATATTTGGAAGTGTAGAAGAATAGAACACAGGATATAGATCAGGGTCTTGATTTCTATGGCTTTTTTCTTACACATGCGCACCAAATCTAGGTAGAAACTGGAAAATAGAACCCCTACTTTCTCTTTTAAATGGATAAGCAAAATATTTTTAAGGTTTCCCTGTGTCCTTTTAAGTGTCTAGTTCCTTCTAAGGGCTTCTAACGATGTACATATCTATAATATTATACCATTGAAATTGGGGTATGCAATGATTCCATCTCTTTGCTTCCTTCTAATATATCTTCTGCAGCATGGAAGAAAAGTTGTTGGGGGTTAGAAAATCTATTTTGCAATCACAAGACTTCAATATCTCATAGCTCTGCCCTAGACATGTGAATTTATGGTTGTGGGAAAAAATGGTTAGACTGGTTCAAATTGTTTGACAAGTTTAGCAGGGTTGTTTGGAGATCTGTGAATGAGAGGCTTTTCCTTGTTCTCTTCTCTGTTCCAGAAAGAATGTAGTAACTGCATCTGGGAAGAAACAAAAAGAGAGAGAATTACCTGAATAAAAGACAAATTATCCTTTTGTCCTATAGTCAAAAAGAGAGAATAAAAGAGAAGTTTGTGCCTAAATGAACATCAGCCTGGGTGGTCCTTGTCAGAAAATCTATGACCAAATGAATTGCCTTGGAGATCAGATGCAGAACAGAAATCAGTTGTGGTAATACTGAAGTTTTCATCATATATCCATCCTGTATACACGTAAAAAGAAACTTTTATCACAAAATATCATTAACATGCCTCTTCTCCCCCCACCCCCATCCCATAAAGTTCCAAAATATTTGTATCCCCTTCATCACAAATGTGGATATGTATGTGTGTTGAATACAGTTCTACACAATTAAATAATAATAAAGAACAATAAATATGAGTAAACCATTACATCTCCAAAACAAAGGGAAATAAAAATGGAAGCTCAGACTGTAAAATCATTGATCTGAAAAAAAAAATTTATTGGAGAAAGAAGTTGAGATGACATTAATTGCTGAAGTATAATGACATGATAATGTGTTCCTATGGCTAATTTTACTCATAATTACTCTGCAAAGGCATGGCATGAGGATGATATTGCATGTTACTGAAGAGCTGATTTTAACTCAGTATTCAAATATACTCATATGGTGATAGTTTAGGCTCCATGAAAACACTAAGGGCTAAACTAGAAATAACAGGGGGTCTGCATGCAGTTTTTGATAACTGTAGGGAAACATTTTAGAAGTTTCATCATGGTAGAGAGTGGATGGGTAAAGGGAATTTCATTCTTTTCTCCCAGCTGTGTTCCTAAAACATAACCCATTTCTGAGGTTGTCAGGTGTGCTTGTAAAAGGACATTTCCATGGGTGCCAAATTTGAACAGATAACTTTTTAACAAAAGAGTTTATTTTCTGTGATTGCTTAGGCATTTTAGGTTATGGATTAGACCTATGCAAATCATTCAATGAGGCACTTTGCTTGTAAGGAACATGGTGCTTCAATGGCTAAGGTGCTGAGCTTGTTGATCACAAAGGTCAGCAGTTCAGTGATTCAAATCCCTAGCGCTGCATAATGGAGTAAGCTTCCATTACTTGTCCCAGCTTCTGCCAACCTAGAAGTCTGAAAGCGTGTAAAAATGCAAGTAGAAAAATAGGAGCCCCCTTTGGTGGGAGAGGTAACAGTGTTCCGTGCACCTTCGGCATTTAGTCATGCCGGCCACATGACCATGGAGATGTCTTCGGACAGCTCTGGCTCTTTGGCTTTGAAATGGAGATGAGCACCTCCCCCTAGAGTCAGGAACAACTAACATATATGTGCGAGGGGAACCTTTACCTTTACCTTAAAGTGAAATTCCCCTACATGTGAGATCATGTATTTGAGATGGGTGAATCACTTGTGAATCAAGTAAGTAAGTAAGTAAGTAAGTAAGTAAATAAATAAATACCGTCCATAAAGGGATTTCCCAGTAGAAATGTCTCCTGTAGTTGCACAAAAGAGCTTGAGAGACCCTGAAAGCAGTGGTCCTGAATTTTCATAAATTTACAGCTCCTTCAAAGCTTTGAGGAATGGATCCATAAGTTTTCTTTGAATGAATTGCACAGACCAACTTCTAAATATCAATTACAATAAAATGCATGTGTGCAGTACAAGAAGGTAGTGTTATTTAGTTTTAACTTGCTGGTTTAGAAAAATAAATCACTGCTTCATAACAGATTGGGTAAAGCACTATAATCATTGATTCATAACCAATTGGAAACAGCATTACAAGAACTAAAGTGTTGGGAAAAGTATGGCCAAAATTTGACCCCCATAGCAGAATGCATATATGTGCAGGAACAAGCAAGTTAAAGAGATAAGAAAGTCAACTCAGAAGCAGCAAAAAGAAGATATGAAAGTTAGCTGCCATGCCGCAAGTCAGGTTTGACTCAGCAATATAACAGGTCAATGAAAGGACAGCCAAGGTGATGCATGATGGAAAAACGTGAGCAAAGGATGAAAAGAAAGACTGCACAGGTTAGTGGTTAGAAGACTCTCTATTCATGCATGCAACAAGCATCTACAAAGTGCTTTTACCTTTCCCAATCCCCATGTGTCATCTAGCCAGGGTGCAGCAGGGCAAGTAAGGAGAGGGGAAGCGGTTTATATAATGCTTAAGCAATTGTACATTAATTAATAAATCTATTGTAGGTTAAAAGAGACTCTCCATATGCTGTGCGTTCCCTTGAGCATTACATTACTGCATAAGATCTTGAAGTTCAACTGTGTAATACCGGTATTAATTGGAAGAGGACGTTTAGATTATAAACTCATAAGCACTTGTGCCACCTTTGAAAAAATAGACCTTGAAGAGTTCTGTCCTTTTTTTGTATGTATTTCTGGTTTCTGGATAAGCCTGGTTAATAAGCAGAAAAGGCATTATATCCAGATCATATAATGTTCCTGTGTACTTTACAATATGAATTCACATTTTTCATGTTCATCACCCTTATATTTTCTCAAATGGGAAAATAAAAATATACATAGAGATACATTGCATTTCTTTTGTTGTTACTGTTGAATATAATAATATTAAAATTTAAATGGGTGTAGTTATGTTTAAATTAAGAAAGCAACAGCATCCAGAAGTATATGGATTCCAATTCCATTGTTCCTCACCATTAGTCATATTGGGTAGGATTGAGGCAGGGGTGAGTTTCAAAAAATTTTGCTACATATTCTGTGGTTGTTTACATAGGCAAGAGGGGCTGTAGAGCCGGTGGTAGGGAGTTTTAGCTCATGGCTTGGGAGCATTGGCGGCTGGCAGCAGCAGTGGCATCAGGGCTTCCATGAAGCCCTCTCCAGCCTCGGCTCCTCTGAAGAAGCCCCATGCTCACTTCCTTCTCTTTGAGAAGCTCCTTGCAAAATGTCACAAAATTCCCCATTTTGCAAGGTGCTTCTCAAAGAGAAGGTAGCGGGCACAGACTTCTTCAGAGAAGTTGAGTCTGGAGGGGGCTTCAATGCTAATCTGGCCTTGGCTCCTCTGAAGATTCAGCTGGGGGAACAGGCCCCTGAAGGCAGGGTGTGTTCTTCCACTGCTGTTGCCACTGCTGCTGTCAGACGTGTCCATGCAGGAGAACTCCCCAGCGCAGTGCAGCCGCAGTTCCGGGATGGCAGGATATTCTTTCTTTCGCTGGTACAGATACTATGGGGGCATGGCCAGGCCACCATCACTACCGGTCCTGTCTGGTACATCAGATTTTTACTACTTCTTCTGGCGTACTCTACCGTACCGGGAGGAATCCACTTCTGGACTGAGGAATATTGAAATTCAGTAGATGAGGTCAGTTGCCCTTCCTTGTAGGAAAAAGTCTGTGGGACAGATTTTCCAGGGTTGCAAAAGCTTAAATTTACATCTCTTGTATTCTGCAGTTTGTTGCACAATGTGATCTACAGAATTAGATCCTTATCAGTTAGAATAATATCAATCTAAAATCCCAGATCTTCCAAGATGTTTAAAGCAACATCTGAAAACAGTTTGCCTCACAAAAAGATGAATACAATAGGTACCAAGGCACCCACTTTCATTTAATAAAATGAAAGATTCCAGCCACTGGAAGAGAATAGAGTGCCTATGCCTTTGATCAAGTACTTGAATAGTGCCCAGAGTTTTAAAATTCCACCTCTTGCTCTATATCTTTCCCAATATTAGAGTTTATATTTTTAGATAGAGATTAACAGAGTTGGAAGGTATCTTGTAGGTCATCTAGTCCAACCCCCCAACCAAGCAGGAGACCCTACACCATTTCTGACGGATGGCAGCCCAGGCTCTTCTTGAAAGACTCCAGTGATGAAGCTCCCACAACTTCTGAAGGCAAGCTGTTCCATTTGTTGATAGTTCTCACTGTCAGAAAAATTGAATCGCTCCTTGATCAGTTTCCATTCATTATTAAGTGGTTTCCTGCCTGATCTGTTTCACCATATTTAACTAATATCTTTATTATACCATCTAAAGATTATGAAATATCATGCAGGTTTATGAAGAACTCCAAGAAGAACTCATTGGGCAAATTAAGCTCAGATATATCTCCATTCAGGCAGGTATAGATGGAATGTAGGAATGGCTACAAATATAAAACTAGAACCTCTGATGGTATCCATTCATCTGTATTTCCTTTTGCTCCCCCATGTACAACATGCTGTTTTATTAGGCACTAAGCAAGATATTACATAGAAGTTATGATTGATATTTTTATTTGATTGTGTTTATTAAAGGCAGCCACTGGAACCACAGTAAAATGCAGAAGAAAAGTAGACTCTGCTTATCTTTTTATTTTCTTACTGCTTGCTCAAAAATGAACCCTTTCCTTTTACATATTGTAGGAAAAATATATCAAATCTAATTATCTTCTCTTGCTCAGAGAAAATCTAAATATGGGAAAGATTTTGATGCTCGGAGAGGTGAGTTAAGCCACCTTTCTCCTGCTATTCTTTCATTCAAATTAACAACTTTCTATGCCTTCTTTTCAAATTAAAAAATGTGAGATTATCCATTTGCCTGCTATGTAATTTTAGTGTTTGGTCCTGAAAGGATAAAACAAATCTTAATTTTAACCACATGCAATAAAGGATAGCATCAAAAGGGAAGAAAATTCAATTTAATGGAAATAACCATTAATCCCTAAAGATTAGCTCTGGACATTTATAATTACAGATACTCTAGATGCGACACAATTTATAGGAATAATAGAAGAATTTATAAATAATTTCAAGTGCTTGCTAAGCATTATGTTGGAATAATTCCTATTTAAGGTTAAAATAAATATACATTATTTAACTGATTAAAACTGTGACTGTTTACATTTACAAGGATTTCATTTCTGGGTGTATTTTTTCTATTTATGCTATGCTCTGCATTTTGACTTATTTTCCAGGATACCTTATGAGATGGATGTAACTTATTCTGATCTATTTTTTCTAGCATATGATAGTATGCAAATGTACTTTTCACTCCTATCTAGTATTATTATGAGCACAGATGGTGCTGTTATCAGTAGTCATTTTCCTAACAGCTCCAATCTATACAATGTCAGTGGCAATGCTTCTGTAGTTGCTGTCGTTAATATTTAGATTATGACAAAGGAAAGTGCAATAGTCCATTGTTGTAAAAATTAAGATGCCTGAGGAGCTGCATGGCATTATATTATTCCTGAAATACGAATCCTGCATGTTGACCTTTGTGAGGCACTTACTGTTCTTTCTTCCCAATTCCTCCAAACCGACTTGAAGGTGGAAGTGCAATTATCTACACCACTTCAGTTCTCAGAAAGCAAGAACAAGCTAAGGATATCATGAACCAATAGCATTCCTCTCCAAGTTGACCAATAAGACCATCACTAAAACAATGTCTTCCCCAAGCTAAGGCAGGTCCTGGACCAACAAAAATCACATCCCGCTACCACCATACACATTCCATACAAAACTTTTTTAAATGACAAGCATTTGCAAAAGATATCAAGCTATTAAAAACTTCCAAACAATCCATGCCCCACTGGGTCAAAGCTAGCTGTACCTAAATAGGGAAACAGAATCATCATATTGGGGCAAAAGAGCAGTGGGATCAGCAATGGGGTTTCTGGCTTTTTGCTGATTTCTCCATTAAGTTTCCTTGTGGGAAGCTGGCAGGGATGATTTTAAAAAAACCATTCCTCCCTCCCTCCCTCCTTTATTCATGTTGTGGCCCGCCAGTGGCCAACAGAGCTTGCAGCAGATTCAGACAGTGAGGAAGTTGGGGTGGACCATGGGCCAGTCCTGGAGTCTGGGGAAGGTTCTGATGAGGGCTCTGTGTTGGAGGTACAGAGTCGCATGCCAGTTATCAGCCACCTTCAGAGTCAACATCAGTGAGGCAGACGAACAGCTGGAGCTTGTCCCCTATGTGCGCATGGGCAGAGCTGCCAGACGAAGGGAACAGCTAAGGAACAAGGGTTGACTTGAGAATAAGACCACAGGTGGATGATGAATGAATCCTCCCAGAGAAAATAAAAGAGGAGCGAAAGGGGAGTGCAGTTTGCAGGAAACAATTAATAGCAATAGCAATAGCAGTAGACTTATATACCGCTTCATAGGCCTTTCAGGCCTCTCTAAGCGGTTTACAGAGAGTCAGCATATTGCCCCCAACAATCTGGGTCCTCATTTTACCCACCTCGGAAGGATGGAAGGCTGAGTCAACCCTGAGCCGGTGAGATTTGAACCGCTGACCTGCTGATCTAGCAGTAGCCTGCAGTGCTGCATTTAACCACTGCGCCACCTTGGCTCGCTTAATTGGTTAAGCTTAATTGGTTAATTAGTTCGCTTAATTGGTTCGTGACTCTCAGAGGCTCCTTGCCAAGTTTTGCAGATATCGGCCTGGCAGCTATCAAAAGCCAGGTAAGGTTTGCGACTGTAAATCCTCCCTTGAAAGACTTTGCTAGATGTGAATGAGCAGAATTCACAGTAAATTAATAAAAGGGTTTTTTGTCAGGACAAGGAGTTTGCTTCATGATCTTGGGCGGCCCAGGTCAGAACAATTCATTGATTCCTCCATCCCTTCCTTCCACCCTTCCTTGCTTTCTTCTCTCTCTCTCCCTCCCTCCCTTGATCCCTCTCTAAGGGTATGAGAGAGGTAGCATGTGGGTTGGGAAGTGTGTGGTTATGCATCAAAAACACCACACAAATCAGGAAGATAAACAGGCAGGCAGTGTAGGTTAGATAAGCTATTTGGGGAAGTGCAAGAGAAGCTTCCTTCATCCCAGTAGGGAATGAACCTTGGTAAAAGGCAATTTAAAAAAATACAAGTGTTTGCTCTGAAGGGGCAAATCTATGATACCATCAAACCGTCTTCCCCTTTAAGGGCTTGTAAATAGATGCAATCTCAGCTGAAACCCAAGAGTTGAGAGGCTGATAGAGGCATAAATTCCTGCCAATGAGAAATGACATTGCCCATATGCCCTTCATTTGTAGTGTTGTACTGTTGTAAATGAACTGCGCCACTACGGCCCCTCCGGGTCAGTGGATCCCGGAGAGTTCCCTGGTTCACCGAGGAACTCCGGGAGAAGAAACGCCGGAGGAGATGCCTAGAGCACCAGTGGAGGTCGGATAAGTCCGAGGCAAACCGAGCACTCTTAACCACCTGCACCAAGGACTATGTTCGAGCATTAAGAACTGCAAAAAGATCATATATTTCTTCCTTGGTTGCGTCCGCCGAGTCACGCCCAGCCGCCCTGTTCAGGATAACCCGCTCCCTCCTTAATAGGAGGGATGCGGGAGACCCCTTGCAGGGTAGGGCTGAGGATTATGCTCAATTCTTGGCGGACAAAGTAGCTCGGTTTCGATCGGACTTGGACTCCACCGCAGTAGATCCAGCTGAGACACAGGAGGATCATCTGCCACATCAACTCTGGGTTGAGTTCCAGGAAGTTGCCTCTGGGGATGTGGACAAGGCCATCCGAGCTGTAAGTGCCTCCACTTGTATTCTGGACCCGTGTCCCTCCTGGCTGGTGGCTAACAGCAGGGAGGTGACACATGGCTGGATCCAGGCGGTTGTCACCGCCTCCCTTCGGGAGGGGCACTTCCCCGCCGTACTCAAAACGGCGGTGGTGAGACCCCTCCTAAAGAAACCATCGTTAGATCCAGCCATCTTAAACAACTTTCGTCCTGTCTCCAACCTTCCCTTTATCGGGAAGGTTGTTGAGAAGGTGGTGGCCTTTCAGCTTCGACGGGCCTTGGAGGAAGCTAGCTATCTTGACCCCTTCCAGTCCGGCTTCAGACCTGGTTACAGCACAGAAACCGCTTTGGTCGCATTGACCGATGATCTCTGGAGGGCCAGAGATGGAGGCTATGCGTCCATCCTGGTTCTCCTTGACCTCTCAGCGGCTTTCGATACCATCGACCATGGTATCCTTCTGCGACGACTGCGGGAGGTGGGAGTGGGAGGCACTGTTCTGCGGTGGTTCTCCTCCTACCTCTCGGACAGGTCGCAGTCGGTGTTAGTCAGGGGGCAGAGATCGTCCCTGAGGCCCCTAACATGTGGGGTACCCCAGGGTTCGGTCTTATCCCCCCTACTATTTAACATATACATGAAACCGCTGGGCGAGATCATTCGGAGGCACGGGATAAAATACCATCAATATGCGGACGATACGCAATTGTATCTGTCCGCCCCGTGCCAACTCAATGAAGCGGTGGACGTGATGAACCAGGGTCTGGAGGCCGTTAAGGACTGGATGAGTGCTAACAAACTGGTGCTCAACCCGGATAAAACCGAGTGGCTGTTGTGTTTCCCCCCCAATAATTTGGCTAATACACCAACGCTTAGGCTGGGGGGTCAAATTTTATACCCCTCAGATAGGGTCCGCAACTTAGGAGTCCTCCTGGATCCACAGCTGACTTTTGACCACCAGCTGTCAGCTGTGACCAGGGGGGCATTTGCCCAGGTTCGCCTGGTCCGCCAGTTGCGGCCCTACCTAGATCGGGGGGCCCTCACAACAGTCACTCGAGCCCTTGTGATCTCCAGACTGGAATACTGCAATGGGCTCTACATGGGGCTGCCCCTGAAGTGCATCCGGCGACTACAGCTAGTCCAAAATGCAGCCGCGCGAGTGATAGTGGGCGCACCTCGGTTCGCCCACGTTACACCTGTCCTCCGCGAGCTGCACTGGCTACCTGTTGGTCTCCGGGTGCGCTTCAGGATACTAATGACCACCTTTAAAGCACTCCATGGTAGTGGATCTGGGTACTTGAGAGACCGCCTTCTGCCTATTACCTCCCTAAACCGACCAATTAGATCGCACAGACTAGGCCTCCTCCGAATTCCATCAGCTGGTCAATGCCGACTGGCGACCACACGGAGGAGAGCCTTCTCTGCTGCTGCCCCGACCCTATGGAACGAGCTCCCCATGGAGATCCGCACCCTCACCACGATCCAGACCTTCCGCGCAGCCCTCAAGATCTGGCTCTCCCAGCAGGCCTGGGAATAGGTTTCCAATCACCCGCCCGAGTGTTTGATTGCTGAATGAAAGTTGTGTTTTATCATTTTTCTTTTGTTCACTAATTGTTTGTTTTGACCTTGCACTTCCCCTCCCCTGTGGTTGTAAGCCGCCCTGAGTCCCCTCAGGGAAAAGGGCGGCATATAAATCCCAATAATAATCCCAATAAACTGACTGGCTGCTCCTCACCCACCCCACCTAATTCGAGATATACTGCAGCTAAGTTAGAATTTAATCAACTCAGCAGCCCAACACAAATTATAGCATGGAAACTCACAGCTT
This sequence comes from Thamnophis elegans, assembly GCF_009769535.1. Taxonomy (NCBI): domain Eukaryota; kingdom Metazoa; phylum Chordata; class Lepidosauria; order Squamata; family Natricidae; genus Thamnophis; species Thamnophis elegans. The sequence goes on from NC_045541.1 coordinate 125,933,936, forward strand.
CAGAACCATTTTAAGGTCCACTTGGAAGTGCCCTGAGCTGATTCTATTAGTTGCATCCACTCAAATGTCTCCAAATTTAACCGGATCAGTTTTACAGAGAGACGACGACATCATCATCATCATCATCATCATCATCATCATCATGCTTTGGGTCTCATAACAGTTTGTGCAGAGCAGTAAGTTGGTCCCAGAGAAACTCAGAGCTTGATTCATACAATATTGAGCAACAGGTGGAACTTCCTCCCTTCTGCCTGGAACCCTGACCTGCAATTTGAAGAAGTGCACTGCTATTATCCCCTTCTGATCAGTCAGGCTGTAAAATAGCAGGAACGTTATTTTGCTGGAAGAAAAACACAGATGAATATTCACCACCTTTGTGTTGAAGAAAATAAATGAATTTAACAGCTTTTTCTCCTGATTTCCACACCAGCCCTTCCATTTCATACACATTTCCAACAGAGAGAGAGAGAGAAACACAAACACACTTGATTCATCTGTTTAGCTTTTAATCACAAATCTTTGCTTGGGTAGATGGGATGAGAGCACAGTATATGCTGCTGTATAAAGCAGTGCTTCTCAAACTTAGCAACTTTAAGAAGTGTGTACTTCAGCTTCCAGAATCCCCCAGCCATCATGATTAAGGTTGCTGAGAAAAACTCTTATAAATTATACTATAAAGTATTTCCTAGGGAACAGGAATAAGCCACTGAGTGATCACAGAAGACTATGGAAGATAGAAATAATAGCAGAAATAAGTAGCAAGAAATAGTAGAAAAATACCAAGTGTTTTTCCAGCATTGAAGGAAAGGAGAGAGGGAAATGTTCAAGAGGGCAGGACACACTTGTTCTTTGCTCTAATCCAGGGGTGTCAAACTCAATTGCATTGAGGGCTGCATCAGGGTTACGTTTGACCTGGGAGGAGATGGCCAATTTGACGTCACTTGTGTTGGGGCACCTATGGTGGCCCAGAGGGGGCTGGGGGGATGCAGTGTCTCCAGCGGAGGAAAGCAAGACCAGGGAGATCTTTGTTTTCACCTGCGACGGCCTCCTACAGCCGTCTGCCAGCGAACACAGAGCTCATTTTCACTGGCAGAGGCATCACAAGCCAGTCCTTCACTGTTTCCATGGCGGCCCCAGAGGCCAGATCTAAGCATCCCGCAGGCCAGATCTGGCCCATGAGTCTTGAGTTTGACACCCCTGTGCTAATCTATTGGGCAGTGAGAAGAAAAAGGAGAATGGATTGAATCATGATGTTCACTGTTTCAAGGTTGATGGAAATGAAGATGGTTGCTGGTTAGTTTCAAACTGTTGTGTGGAAATGCAGATGATGTGCAAAACGAAAAACCAGCTATAGTGAGCAAGACCCTTAAGACAGCTATAATTTGTGAGTGGTTGTTGCATGGTTATTTGATAACCACCTCTGGTCTGTGAGTTTCAAGGTTCACTTCAACTCTCATCTAGAATGACCTTATTGATAGAATTTTATGGAGGTTCCAGGTAGCATAATGACCCACTTGTAACACATGTTTTCATTCTATATCCTTCATTTCTTCAAGCACACAAGCACATACATGCATTAAGGGTGAAACAAATAACTTTCTTCTTCTGAAGCACTTCTCGTCTACAATCCTACAGGTACGTGTTATGTCAGTGATTCTAATTTAATTAAATGATGCTTGCTTGCATGCAGCAATGTACTGGATAAGAGCATCTCACGTTTTATAGCTCCAGATACTGTAACTTGACGCAATTGATGTAACATGTTTAAGAAAAAATAAACAAGATAATTAATTTAGAACATTATAAATGAATTGCATATCACTTATAGTAATAGCCAGGATTCCATAGCCAGGATTTACTTAGAGTTTGGAGGCAGAAAATTTGTCCAAATGGATAATTGAGAAACTGAGGTCATGAGTAATAGAATTGCAATGCTCGAAGCGAACCTAATCCAGTCCACTGTTCCTTCATTAAAATCTCTGGTAAATTGCATTCCAATCTTTATTTGATGACCTCTGATGGAAAAGCCACCATTTCATGTGGCAGCCTGTTCCACTGGCTACAGCTCACACAATCAGGATGTTCTTCATCTCTAACATGAATCTCATTCCTTCTTAGTTTTATCCTGCCCTCTGGAACAATAGAGAATAAGTGTGACAACACTTTAGATCACGGGTGTCAAAGCTGTGGCGTCATGTTGCTGTCACATGACATTTTGCAATGTTTTTCCCTTCATGGAGCTGGGGTGGGCGTGGCCCACATGTGATGCATCCAGCCCACGGGCCACCAGTTTGACACCCCTGCTTTAGATGATTGAAAACTTCCCTCAGTCATCTTTTTTGTAGACTAAGCATATCCAGATCTTTCAATCATTACTCCTATAGCTTAGTTCCAACTTTTTACCAGTCCAATTTGTCACTGTCCTTTTGAATGGTGGTACTCAGAATTGGACACAGTGCTCCTAATGGAGTCTGATTAGGCCAGAATAAAATAGAACAATTGTTCCTTGTGGTCTGAACTCTGTACTTCCCAATATTACATTTGCTCTTTTAACAAGCTGCACTGGCTACCATTAGTCTCCGAATCCGCTTCAAGGTGCTGGTCGCTACCTATAAAGCCCTACATGGCATCGGACCTGGGTACCTGAGAAACCGCCTCCTGCCGATTACCTCCCATAGACCGATTAGATCTCACAGATTAGGTCTTCTCCGGATTCCATCTGCCAGCCAATGTCGGCTGGCGACCCCCCGGGGGAGAGCCTTCTCTGTTGCAGCTCCAGCCCTCTGGAATGGTCTCCCCGTCGAGACACGGACCCTTACTACCCTCCCGGCCGTCTGCAAAGCCACCAAGTCCTGGCTGCTCCAGCAGGCCGGGGGGCTTGTGAAACATCCAGCCCCACGGAAATTGTGAATGTTGCGGTTTTTGTTTTAAAGTGTTGTCTTTGTCCAGTTTTCCCCTTCCCTTGTCTATTGTGAACCGCCCGGAGTCCTTCGGGAGTGGGCGGCATACAAGACAAATAAATACAATACAAATACAATACAACAAACTGCAATTCATTGCTGGCTCTTTCGTTGAGCAAGAGGATTGATTTAATTGCCCTTAAATGTTTTTTAAAAAATACCAGGGTGGCAGCATTGTTCTAACGTTAATAAAATTATATTAACTTCCCAGTTTCAGGATTTTGTATCTTCATGCATGACCTCTTGGGAATTTTTCTTCTTGCGTAAAAATTTGCATCTAATTTTTTATGTTTTCATTGGTGTCAAGACCTTGGATTAAAAACTGTACTAATTTACTCCATGGTCTCCTGTGTCTTCCTTTGCTCCTCTCCTTGAAAAACTGGCATAGCTGTAGGACTGTTTACTCCACGGGTTATTTCTCCTTTATCTTTGATGTCCCAAGATGTCAACAGCAGTGAATTTATTATTGATTTTATAAGTACTTTTACTGTAACATGTCAGTCAGGATTAGCTTCAAGCTCAAAGAAGCTCAGGCACTGAGCTGGATTTGCACGCAATGTGGCTCTTTGGTTCTCAGACTCTTTAGCCGAGCCAATGCTTTATTTATAAGGATGACATGTGCTGTGAAAGCAGGGACAGCCTCCAGCTAGCTCTGTGTCTTGTATACACAACATCAGTGCCCTGAGTATAAATTTGGCTTGAAAAAGTAAGTGGATCAGAAAGATGTATCGTTTGCTGGTATGTAAACAGACAGATGAGTTTATAGATTGCATTAAACCCCAGTGGCAGTTAGTAGTGGGGGGAAAGGCACACTTGCAGAGATTCTCCAACCCCCTCTTTCTTCTTGGTCCTCTTCCTGTCTGCTCCTTTAGTGCCACTTTAACCATGATTTGTAATATACCCCTACCATATGGCCATCTTTTCCCTGGTTGTGACTTCTGTGCAGGGAAGCCACATGGAAACTGCCTGCATTCCTTCACCTGCAGCAAAAATGACAGGGCCAATTGGCCAAGGCTTATCTGCAATTGTACACATGACAGAAATAGCCATGTGCACAGCCACAGTCTAAATACAGTCTCTATGCTGATTGCCAGCAAGGAAGTGAGAGCCATGCAGAAAATGTGACATTTTGGTCTCTGGCTTTCTCAACCCTGAATGTTATACTTTCCAAGGAAATATCATATTGAGCTACCATCCAGAAACTTGGCTAGCACCTAACCATTCATAAATGAAGCTGTTGTTTGATTTAAAGAAATATGGAGGCTAAACAATAAAGTCTCGTATCCTAAACGAAGCCAGCTATGGAAATAAAGGGTTATCCTCCCATCCCCGAGTCTGCAGAAAAGTATCCTAGCATGACATTTGCTCCCCTCAGTGCTCATCCCTACCCTGCCCTCTGTCTTCACTCCATCACCAGCAAGTGGGGAAAAAAACATCCCCCATTTATAGCACACAATAAGAATAGAGTGGGTGTGATAGCACAACACAATCAAGTATCTCTAGGCCTCTTGTGATCCTGCTCCCACACACTCATTCTATAAGAACACAAGCTGAATAGGGTTTTTTAAGCCAAGTAGAAACCATGAAGAGAATTAAATCTTTTGAAGTGTTGCCTTAATCCCATTGTTTCACTGACCACTATTCTAGGTTTGCACAAAACTGGCAAGAGCAATAAATAAAGAATTCGTAATAATCCCAGCAGGATCATGGGATTATCAAGCACTACGGTACAAATCCACTCAACCCCTCATACTGCAGCAGGCCCTTATGCCCGACCTCATTATATCTCATTCAGAAACAACTTGCAAGTATCTTTGTATCAAGTTTGGCTATGGAAGTTGACAAAACTCATCAACACAAACCACATGTGTTAAACATCAACACATGTGGTTGTGTTGATGTTTAAAACAATTATGCTCAGTTTTTATAGAGCATAATTGATGTTTAAAACAATTATGCTCAGTTTTTACAGAGCAATAGCAGAGAAAGTGCTGATCAGGGATAAAAGGAAATGAGAGAACATCATTGATATTCCATTGATCATTCTTTTTTAACTTTTTTTTTTTAAAGTTGGAAGAATTGGAAGGTACCTTATAGGTCATCTAGTCCAACCCCCCACTCAAGCAGGAGGCCCTACATGATTTCTGACAAATTCCCACTGCTGATTTCCTGATCTCAACTTCAAAATCAGGGATGGCAAAGCATACAATGACAAATTTTATGCAGGCTTTCCCTGGATAGCATTAGAATTAGGACAGAAAACTTTACTTTAATATCACAACAAAAGACAATTTAAGTAGAACGCAAGGGTACAAATTGTTGCATTGGTACAGCTTTAGTACTGTTAAGATAAACTTAGTAAAAAGGCTACTTTCTTCTCTCCTTCTCTCTTTTGAAGTTTTCATCAATGAACCTCTTTTTTGCTCTTTGTATTATTAACAATTAATCATAATGTCTGAACTATTGGGATAGTAAGTATATGAACATATTGTCAGGAATAATTTGGTAAATACCCTAAAGAACCCTATTGGACTGAAAAAAGGCAATAGACTGTTAACAATTTACTTCAGTTTAATTCTCTCCAGTGATATGAAAACAGAAGGGGTTTTCATATATGACAGCTTTTACATAGCCAGCCTTAGCATGCTCTCTGGAGAATTCTAGAACATTGAACAATGGATGCCAACTGATTTCACCATATTCATGTATGATTATTTAATGTACAAGCTTTTTGTGGCTCCACTAAACAGCTGTGCTCTTGGCCAAGGCCCGGTTTTCCTTCTTGTAATATGTGATTTCTCCAAGCCTGGCAGTTGCCTGGAGTTTCTGCCTCTGCTTAAACTGTGAACCATTTAATCTCTTCAGTACTGCAGAAATAATTTATGAATAGTTGTTTAAAACCCAGGTTATGGTGCTATATTAAAAAAAATAGATTAATAGACAATTATAATTATTTTAATGTATTTGATAGGTTTTCCCCCTAGTTTAAAGTACCGTAAGTTGTATTCAAGTAGGAAGGAAAAAGACTGATGTTTATAATAAAAGAAAAGGATGAGAAAATTGCATAAGTTAAAACTTCCATTCTTTTATATTCATCTGTTTAGAAAAATAAATGTGTGTATATCCTGGAAGCCATGGTTCGGTGTATAGATTCTCAAACTTTTCAGCATCATGCCACATTTTTTTCAATATTCATTAACTCTCTCACCTTTCCATCCAAACATCTGTTAAATCTGTTTTCCATTTGTACATGTATAAAATATGCATAAGGTATAAGTCATCCTAACGAACTGTTCCAATCAGACAGCCCAGCCCTTGATTTTCCTACTGTATAATCATGTAATCTTCCCAGTACTATCCTCCCTCTCTTCCTCTACCTGCCACCGCCAATTATCTTTGTTTGAAATTTATGTATTTGTTATGGTGGATAACTTTTCTTTAAACATTCATGCTCAGTGGTGCCGCTTGTAATCTTTGTTTCACCACACCTATCCTTTTCAGTGAATCTCTTATTTACTGTCATAAATATTATGTTCGTTATGAAAAATACATTGTTGCTTTTTTGTTATTGCAAATAAATGAAGTACATGATCTAGAATGAGCCACGCTATTAGCTTTTATCTTTTTTGCTTGCTTGTTGCTTACTATATAAGTCCCTTTATCTCTCTCACTCAATGAGAGAGACAAAGGACTTATAATATGCAGCTGAAAAAAAGAATTTTTTCACTGTGTAGCTGAAAAAAAGAACTTAACTTGTAGTTGCAATGGTTTGAATTAAAGAATCCAGCTTTGCTGCGCTTTCTGAACCACTATTAAACAAGCTAGTACATTTCAAAGCAAGGGATCACACAGATTTCACAAACATGAAACAATAAGCCATCGTTTCAGGTTTGTACATAATAAGCTTCCATTGCCTTTATTGCAAAGCCGCTTCACAGAGAATAAGTTTCCATATACATAACTAAATAAAGCCAACCCTGAAATCTTCTGCATCTCATGTGTATCTGTTACATGTTTGCATTTCAGAAAGTACAGCACGCAATCTCATGCGATCTGCTTATGAAGGAATCACGTTAAGAGATTGTGGTATGTTTTCACTGAATAGATTTTATGTGAAGGAATTTCTAATTTGTTTTTAAATAATTTGTGGGTATTGTCTACTCATTTACTCTGGCAATAGAATAATCACCCAATGAAATGGTAGCTCATTCTTTAATTTATTTACTTGTTGGATTTATATCCTGCTGCAATAGCTCCCTTCTATCTAAATATTATAGCCTTTGGTCAGAAAGGAAGTTCTAATTCCAGACTCTTATCGATTCAATTAATGTTGAAAAGAGCAATGAATTCAAAGGCAGAGGCAAAACTCTGGGGATTAGGATGCAGTTCTTCCTCTGAGAGGCATTGTTTATTTTATAAGTCACTTGGGAGGCTTCTGATTAAGGTTATGTGTGAAACAAATGACTGCATCTTGGACAATAATTAAACATTTGAGTGGCTGCATTGGCAGATGGTATGGCAACTGAGCAAACCATGTTTAATTGCAAGTTTGCTCTGTTGTTCATATTTGGAGCACTGTAAATGAGCATTTACAAATCATCTAATACTTCAAACACTTCTGATATGAAGAGTCTTAGATTAAGTCAGATTCTTGTTATTAAATGTAGGACTGTTCCTGTCAGATATAAAGCAAATGATAAAATATTAGGGATATGCCATGGTACTCAATATTCCCTATAACTCTGTTCCTAGTGTATTTTATCAGCTATAGTTCTCTTTCAGAATCCAGTTGGATAAAGTAGTAGTAGGAATCAATACCATAAACTGCTTTACATATGATGAACATTATGTCCAGTCTTAAATATATTGATTTTGCATAAAGAGAAAACCTCAGTGAAAATATTTTCTGGATCCCTCAGCTACAAGTCGCTGTGATACTCGCTAAGGAGAGTCATGAATACATTTTAATGAACAAAATTCTAACTCCATCTAGTCACATTATATGTACCTTCTTTCTCTTCAAAATAAAAACAGTGCAGTATGAATTCTTGTGGGTTTTTTGCTACATTAGAGATGTTCAGCCAGATTGAAATCAGATTAGTGTGTTACAGAATTTTAGAAAATCACTTTGACCACAGATAGTCACAAGGCAATTCAAAGAACACAGCTGAGTTATTTAAATAGAAAGCGCAACAGGCCACTTATAACTGGAATTCTGTTAAAATATGAACAGAGAAATATTTATCCTCCTTTATATCATATATAAAGGCCCCTTTCAAAACTATCGTCTAATGATCTGATTAAACTTTCCCGCCTGTCTTTGCCAATTGTTTCCTGTAATAAATTAAGGCTATTCTCCAGAATATAATTTAATATGTACTAAATTTAAGAATATATAAATATGTATTAAAATAAATACAGCATCATTGAATTGAGTTTGAGGGATATATTTGGCCATCAAGTCCAACCCCCTATTTTGTGAAGAAATCCATAGCCCAGCCACTGCTTAAAACACTTCAAGTAAAAGGGAGCTGATCACCTTATGAAGTACCCTCACCTTCGGACCCTCACCTCTCTCCAGGCCTTCTGAAAAGCTGTTAAAACCTGGCTGTGCCAGCAGGCCTGGGTTGATGAGTTCCCTTCCCCTCTCGACTTGGGTGGGCTGTGTGACTCTTGGCTATTTTAACTACTTGTATTGTACTTGTGTTCCCTTTCCCTTTTGAGTTGTTCGACACCCTGATTCCCCCGGGAATAGGGCGGCATATAAATAAAACAAATCTCAATCTCATCTCAAGTAATTTGCTTAACTCCTCATAATATTATTATAATTTTTAACATTCATTTGGAATCTGCCTCTATAATTTCAATTCACTACTCTGCCCTTTGGAACAAAAGATGGTGGTTTTGACTTTCTCCTTGTTAGCATGATATTCCAGTCCACCTCAATTACTGAGCCTAAGATGTCAATGGGTAGTGAATTTATTTCATCTTTCATTGTATTGAGCTTTCCCATGTTCACGCTTCTAATGTTCCATGTTCTCACTCTAATACTGTCACTGCAACTTCAGATTTTCTTGGCAACTGCATGGCAACTCCAGCAACTAAAACATCCCGAAGGATTTATTTTATTAAAGCCATTAGTATTCCAAAGACATTCAACTGTACCTTAGTACCATGCTGAATTCCATGAGAGGGAATAATCCAGCATGTTTTGTATTCTGCTTTAGATGGGCAGCTGGGATGACCTTCAAAATTTTGGTGACTGTCAGCCTCTGCTTAGCTTGCTTGCTATCGGCTGCCATGGAACCGGGGAGAGTGGGGGGCATGGTATTTGGGAAGGGAATTATATGGTACTGGAGGAGTATGTAGAAGTGAGTTTGTTCTCACCATCTTCTGCGCATTGCTGATGGCCGATGTTTGGTCTTGGTCAGGCCAACCATCTCACATACCAACCTGATGAGGCCTTTTGAAGAGGCAACCCCACATGACACCTTAGGGAGTTGCAGATTGGACACTGGGGCTGGGGTAATTGAGGGAGGGAGCTGGGTATCCAGTTGATATGTATTTGTTCGCATCTTTTGGCTCAGATCTTGCTTTTCTTTCACTGCTATCTTTTCATAACCAGTAAAAGTATCTTTAATTCCATGATCAATGGAGGGTAGAGTTTTCTTCCTTGGTTATTCATGGAGGCATGCCTGACAGTGACCATACTCGCTTTATATATGCTTGGCATTCTTTGCTCATCTCTCTCAGCACAATACCACCTCTGCCATGATAAGGCAGCAACAAAAGAACTTGGGGCTGGAGTACAATTTCTTTTTTTCCCCTGTTATTTTTAACTTAATTCTTAATTCAGTATAAAATATTTGCCAATATTTGCTTCTTATGTTGGGGAAAGCTGCAGATTAGCATATGGCATATGTATGCCAAATTTAGAAACCTCAGCAAAATGAAATGCCATTTGCCATTTCAGGGTCAAATATGTTAGATAGCACTAGGCAAAATATAGTTGTATTCAATATAACCCTTTTCATATGTCAACATAGTCATCAGTTTACTTACATGTTTGGATTTGGATTGGATTTGGATTATTACATGTATATGTTCCTTTTCCACAACCCAAGGCTAAACTCTCATGCTGTTATTGTTGACATCATCATCATCACCATCATCATTCAAATAAGATTCTCCAAAAAAAATTCTTTTTTTACTGGTTAACATACTGGTTAACATCACATTTCTAGAAACACAAATATTGTTCAACCAGTCAAAGTGACCTTCCTTCCTTCCTTCCTTTTGCTTCAGATTGAGGGGCCAGCATTAAACTAGCAGGTGTTTTCTTCCTTTCATTCAATCATATCTGAGTCCCAGAGACTGCCTGGACAAGTCCCTGAAGTTTTCTTGGCAAGGTGGCTTGCCATTGCCTTCTTCCTAGGGCTGAGAGAAAGTGACTGGCCCAGTTCATTCAGCCTAAGGCAGGACTAGAAGCTCACAGTCTCCCAGTTTCTAGTCTGATGCTTTAACTATTACATAAAAATAGGCAGTGGCAGCCATAAAATCCTTTGGTATCCCAATTCGCCATTCCTGCCATAGCAGTAGTTTATTATAATACCATTGAAACCGTCAATTAGATAGATACTTATCTAGAAGTACTCCTGAATGAATTCAACAGTGGTGTACTTTTGAATGGATGCACATAGGCTTGCAGATAGGACACATATGTTGTGCTCCAAATTTGTAACTTGTCAGAGTATGTTTATAGACTGGAATAGGCATGGCAACAGTTCAGCCAATTATGGGGACTGTTTAGAACTGACCAGTATTTGCTGGAGACAAATGGTGTGGCTTAGTTCTGTACTATAGATCTGAGTCTGTGCTGAATAAAAACTAGTCTGCTGAAACTGGAAACTCAATCTCTCTTCTCTACCGCATTGGAAGAACCACTCTTGATATTGTATATATGACTTATGTGTTATTATGTATATAAAGAGAAATTAATGAATCCTGCTGAATCAGTTTCCTGTGTGTGCTTTCTGGATTTGATTGCTGCACAAACTCTGACATAACTTTGGAAACCAAATAGTCCTGGAAGGCCACCCTTCCTCCCTCCCTCCAAAAGCTATCAACTCCTAGGAGCATTGGTGTAAAAACAGGGCGGGGTGGGAATAGTGATACTATATGCATTATATTTTTGGCAAAGCAAGGGAAATTGAACACTCCCAGCTACAATGCATTCCTCTCTTAATTTGGTTTGGGTGTAGCTGCTGGATTCCAAACAACAGATGCAAGAAACAGCAACTTCTGCAGGTTGTTTATACTAACCTCTCAACATAACGCTACTGTGCTCCATATTTTGGAACAAATACGTTGTTTGAAAGGCCTGTAGCTAAGTGTCAATAGGGAAAAGGCCCCTCTTTGAAAGCCGTCACTCATGGATGTTGTGTAGAATTAAGTCAATCTTCATATAAGGATAGTACTATAATCAGAAGGATTTGTACTAATTCCATGCATGTTGTGAATATTTGATTTTTTTTAATTCTTGAAGGGATTCCCCTCCCCATTTGCTTTACAAAAATTGGATTCGTACCAAAGCCTAATGACTCTACTTTATAATAATCTTTTCTAAGGAGCTAAACTTGAAAACTGAAAGGAGGAGGGAAAATCCTGCTAATTTATTTTAGAAAAAAGGTGTCATAATTTGAGTGAAAAAACAGCAGCAGAAGGATAAGAAGTTAAGAAAAGGCTCAGGCATACAGTAATGTGCTTTGTACCTAGAGGCTGTGAGAGAAGCTTCAATATGTTTTAATGTTCTCACAATCGTCTATTTTCACTTTGATAATAGGTGCCCAGTGTAACTGATGTGTAAATCTGAACAGTCAAGCCCAGATTTCATATCTTAATAAGCTATACCATATGTTAGTTTCTGTGTATAAATTGGGAAAGTATAATGTTGCTCTACTTTAAACAGAAACCAAACTTTGTTTTTCAAATGGCGAGATATGCAGAATCTGCTTCTATCTAGAGTAAATTTTCATTAATGTGAACTGACAAGCAGAAAGTAATGCTGACCTGACAAGCAGTACAAAATCAGGAATGACTAGGCGGGTTTTCTTTTAATTTCTGAGGACTTCAAATTGGGGTGGGGAAATGCTACAAAAGAAATGTGTGCATTTGTTAACTGGACGGTTGTGTATATATTTTGTTGGCATTAACTCATGACTTAACATGTCTTTTGGTTCTGCAGAAGCTGTATATTACAGACCATTATGTGAAACTCGTCTGTTATGACCTCTAATATAAGTTAGCTAATAAGTCAAAAGGGTCAAATGTGGAATATATTTTTAGGGATTACATGCTGCTTCTCAGGTGTGAACAGATTTACGCAGCTGTTAATTGAAGGGATTTGCCCTCTGAAGTAGGGAACTGACAGGCATGCCAAAGAAATGCAAGAAATCCAAGTTCCAGGGTACTGCTCTACTTGAGGCTCCGTGGTAGTAAGTAGCTTAAATAAAGGCACGAAATAGTGCTCAGTTCTCACCTCTAAATGGATGGCAGATTAAAGTAAGTGCCCATTGTGTTTCTTGTGTTGTTTCCCAAAGTGTAGCATTAGTAAAATTAATTGCCAACTCTAAATCATTCAATAAGCCAGGAGCAAAAAGAAAGTTCTCTATTTTAGTTTGATTAACCCTAGTTAACCAATAGTACATGTTTATTGCCATGATTGCTTCTTTTTGCTTTTCACCAGGATTTTGGAACTATCTTAAAACCTGTTGCTTGGATTAAACATAAAGAAGATTATTACATTTTCTGCCACATTACTAATAGCTCTTTATAGGCTCTGTAGGAAAGAGCAGCAGTTCCGATGTTTGGGAAGGAAACATTTTACTTGCAACCCATGTTCTTGCCTGAGAATAGTCACATTTATAAATAATCTGTATCAGAAGAGGTTCGAGAAGAGTACAAGTGTCTGAGATCCTTGAACTTTGATTTCAGTCTTGCCTTTAATGCCGTAGCCTATAATACTTCACTGAACTGGCTCTGAAATTGTATATTGGAGACACGTTGAAATGGTGACTGTGAACTACTTATCTTGCACATATGGCATTTGAGATGTCGGATCTCACAAAAGCTCATTTTATCCTCCATATTTTTCATATTCTATAAATAGCTATTGTATGAGGTTATTAGAAGATTTCGAATAAAATGTGCTTCTATTTCGTATTGCCTTCTGAAGACATGAAGGCTTTGCAGATGGTAAGGCAGTATCTCAAAGTACTAATAGAAGAGTTACAGGTAACTGAAACTGAAGTCCAACAATCCAGACACCACATGAATAGGCAGTTCTCAAGAGTGGGAATTGAGTATTGCAATCAATTCTATGTAGAGGCTACGTATACCTACTTCCTTCACCTTTGTCACTGGTAGCTCACATAACCTCAGAGCTTCAGATATAATATAACCATCCCTGGGCATTGTTGCCAATCTACCATTGTTAAACAATATGCATGTCCTGTTTTATATATTAATTATTATATTTTTCTTTGTTCATATGTTACCATTCTGGTGGTATTCAAAGCTGCTGTATATACACCCCCAAAAAAAACCTATAAAAGTTCAGCTTTCAGACTGCCAAATAAGCCTATATTTTGTTTTGTTTATGAAGACTGTATCTACTTCACAGCTATTCAAGCTTGCCGGTATGCCAGACACCCCCTGTAGATACTTCCTGGTATGCGCTAATCAATTAGCCCTCTTACTTCTGCATATTGTCTATTCCCTTTTCTAATTTCCAAGTATCCAAAATATTTTTTACTGCTTCTAACTGATCCAATTTCTATGGATTTTTTTTTTAAAAAAGCTGTCTGGCAGCTTTCGGTTTTCAGTCCTACAAACCTACACAATTAGCTTTTCTTTGAATTCAGACTGTATTTGTATACATAAATACTCTGAATCCAAAACAAATTGTTTAGGTTGTCTACAAAGTATGCTGGGAATCTTGGCTTCTTGCTTCCATGTTTTTTCAATCTGTTGGCTACAACAAAATGTCTTGTGACTTCAAGTTCTGGTTCAACTTGACTTTGAACTAATACAAGAGAGCAGTCAGATCAGAAGATTTTGTTAGAAAATAGAATTAGCTCATCTGGTTTTGTTTTGTATCTGGTTGTAGGAGGTTAGCACCCATGCCCTCCTAGAAGAATGAAATTTTCTAGGAAATATTAAAGAGGCAGAATATTATACCTCCCTGAATGAGAAAAGGAGAAACATGCTCTTGGAAAGCAGCCTCCACCTTTGTTAATAGCCCCAGAAAGACTGGTGCCAACTTATCTATAAGACAAAAGGCCTTCAGTTGCAGGGTGATAGGATTAGCCCTCACTCAAGATCCAAACCAGGACCCAAGCCATTAAGCCATAATAAGAATTGCCCAACACCCTTTCAGAAAAAAAATCTCTTCATTATATCATCACCCAGCAAGATTCAACCAAGCCTGGGACACAGACAGTCTAAAAGGTTAGCTGGACCCCCACATAGCCCCCTGGGAGTCTGACCACCAATATAGAGGTGGGTTCCTACCAGTTTGGGTGAACCAGTAGTGGTAATTTGGCTTGGGTTGCAGAACCAGCAGCGACCCAGACTGGCCACACCTTCGAACCAGTTCCCCAGTCTCCACTGCCATTGCCGGCATGTTTTTTATTAGTATTTCATGGTCTTTGCGCATGAGCAGAACAATTTGCAGTGAACTGCACACATGTGCGAAGCGTGCATTCGCATACGCATGTGCAAAGCTTGCACAAAGTGAAACAGTACCAACGCAGGTAGGAACCCACCCTGAATCAATAGGATACATTTCTTGCAAGGTCCAAGAGAGGGTATAAATATATCTCACTCTCCACTCCATGTGGTCTTCTACCCAGAATCACCCGTGCTTGGTGGTTCTGCTTCACCAGTAAACCATCCTTCCAAGCAGCCTCTGTTTCCAGTGTCTTTCTTCCCGCTTGGAAATGAACCCAAATGGACATTCCTTCCAACATGGTCTATCTCTCAAGGCTGACATCAAGCTTGTAAGTCTGAAAGTATATTCCTCTTCCCCTGGTCCTCTTTACAGCCCAAGAAACTAGGGAATGTCCCTTTTGAGCTGCTTACTCACCTGTATTCCTTCTGCAGACTAAATTGCCTTTTATCTGTCTGTTCCTCCGGCTGCAACTCTTTGCCTTGTATCCCAAGGTCATTGCCCTATCGCATTACAGTTGCAAACAAAAATAGAACTGCTAAAGAAGCATGTTTCAGGAGAGTGTGTGTTAGGAAAGAACATGAACAAGAATGTATTTATTGCATACCCAAATACAAGATTTTAATCTGTAGACTGAAGCAGAAATGGTGTGAAATAGATGAACAATGGAAATAGTGCTAAAGTGTCATTGTTCCCTGTTGTCTGTCTTCTTAATGCAAGGGTGAGTAACTTGTGAACTATATAAAAGCTCCAGCATAATTTTCACAGTCCCCAGAGTCCCCCAAGACCTTGCCCATGAAATACGGCAACAAATAGCAAGTTGGGGTGTTATGTTTTCTTTCTATTTATTAATCAAATGAGCTCCACAATTATTATCTTAAGATAATCCATCAAATGTCTCCGAGTTAATTAACTTGGAGAGTTAATGGACTTTCTGGTTTTTCTTTGAAAATGTTTCACTTCTTATCCAAGAAGCTTCTTCAGCTCTTGGATGAGAAGTGAAACGGCTTCAAAGAAAAACCGGGAAATCCTGTTGCCTCTTGAAAAAGCACCTTTGGGACAACCATGACCTAGATGACTAAGAACCTCTATAGACATAAATTCAATAATAAGTTGTAATTGTACTCCTTTCTCAGTTTCAATATAGCAAAATCCTACATCTTGGACTGCTCTAAGAATTGTGCCAACATCCTATGCCCACTTACCAGTTTAAATAGTTTGAACTGCCCCAAAGTATCTCTTGGGAAGAAAATTACAGTATCTGGATCTGTCTTGGCATTTTTTTCAGAACTATTTGCCATTGTCTACTTCTAATATGCTTTTTTTTACTTCCCAGCCTAGCCCAAAATTCTGGAATTCCCTGAAAGTCTCCTATCCAACTTCTAACCAGCTTATGAGGTCAGTTATGGTCAGGTAGGTGTTGCTACCTACTGACAATTTTGTTGTTCAACTGTAGGACCCTATTTGCCTTCAAAATCTGCTGTAGAAGATTTAAGAGTTCTCTGAACTTGCATTCATGAGTTTAGGTTGAAAGAAAAGGCATGATTCCACTGTAAGGACAGAAATCTTCATTATTACAGAACTTTGGAAGAAATTAGCATTTTAAGGGCTACTTTCCATAGAAAGGGCAATCTCAGCAAAAGTGGATTGCCAAGAAGGAGTGTACAAAATATTTTATGCGAGAACACGGAAGAAAGACATGCGGCAAGATATTTTGTATTTCTGTTTTAAACAATATTGTGTTGGGGAAATGTATACTCCTATGGTTAAGGAAACTGTTACAGTTTCTGTGTTCCACAGAGCAAGCACTGATTCAACTGACACAGTAAAATTTGGACTTTAAAAAAATTGGCAGAAAAAAGTTGGCTGAACTTTTCTTTCTAAAAATAGAAATTCATTCAAGCCTGAAGATATAATTTTTGCTTTAGAAAGATGACCTTGAAACTAATTATAAGTCATGCATAAACCTCTGGTTTGGCAAAGCTGCTTGAAGTATATAGAGGGTATAGCAGCATATAGACGGAATAGTTTTTGTCCTGTTTACAGGAAATTTTCAATGGAAGATTCATATAAGTTTGCAAGAATATTAACAACAGATTTCATAGGATGAATACTGCGGGAAATCCATCCAAATTTTAGCTATCACATTTTGAAGTGATTCTGCATGGAGAAAAAGGAAGAGTTGTTTGTTGATGACAGAAATGGATAAAAAAGAATCGGAGAGCATACACAGAGCTAACTGGTCCCACTTGCTACATGTTTCCTCCTTCCACATTTACTTAATTTCAGATTTAGAAATATGAATACCTTTCCCCCCCCCCCTCAATTTTCTCTTGCCCAATTCTCTGGCATCTGAAAAGTGTGAAGTTTGTTCTGCCACCATCTACAGTCTAAGACTGGGCTTGATTTCTGAACATTAATCTTTGGCTTCAGCTGTCTCAGGGCCTTCCCTGGTTCTTCTCCCCATCCATGGATCCTATGGCTCCTCACTTCTCCACAGTCTGCTTGCTTGCTTTCTTGCTTGGTCATTCACTCATTCATTCATTCATTCATTCATTCATTCATTCATTCATTCATTCAAACAGTCAGATCACTGCAGAGAAAAAACACCATAACCTTGATAGATTCAGAGCAGTTCATCCTTTCACATTGTTCCTCTCCGTTTTATTTTAGTTGTAATCTAATAACATTTGACTTCCTTGTGTGGTTAGGAAGGAGAAAAGGCAGGGGAACAACCAGTCAGAATCTACGTTGGCCTTGCTCCAGATTTAGCCCCAGGTCAATCCCATTACCTGCCCACACAATCTAGAGTAGTATTTCTGAAGTTGGCTTTTTAAAAAAAATCTGGAGCAGCCTGGAAAATGAGCAGCTTAGGCTGCCATGTGGAAATGCCCTATAATTATCATGGTCTGACAAATATAATTACAACATATGTATGAGAAAAATGTTCAATTGTATAGACTAGTCTGTATTACACTGCAACTCAACACAGCATACACAATTACAGTGTTTAATAGTAGGAAATCCAAGTAGTGCCCAAAGCCATCAATGTCACATTGCTTTGCAAGAACAGCTTTGATGCAAGTAACTGCCTTTTCCAGTGAATTTATCTGAAGGTCTTTATTCTTGCTTAATTTTTAAAACATGAATTATAATTCCAGAAACAAAATGGGAAAATCAATAGAAATAAACAATAAATAATAGGCAAATAACACTATTTGGTTTTATTAATATACGTAATAGAAAAATACCATTTTGATAAAATTCCCAATTAAGGAAGACTCTCAGCAATTTTGGTGAAAAGATAAAATAATGAAGACACCATTTTTGCATGAAACTATGCAAATGCACAGAACCATTCGGGAAAATAACAGTTTAGTTAAAGTACTCCAACTTCAGTGAGGCCAATAGCTTTGGATTATTTTATTGTAATATTTTTTACTGTACTGTTGTACTATTAATTGATGGGCCTGCAGGTATACATTAGAATTGGTTATTATTTGTTTATTTACTCAGTTTATATGGCTACCCAACTCTCAGATTGTAATTTTGGGAGGCTAACATAGGTTTCAAACTAGGTATAAAACCAGAAAATCAAAAACAGTACAAAAGAAAATGTAACATAAGATAAGCCAATCCACAGTCACTTCATACCCAGCCATTGCAGATGGGGCCATCCAACCACCTGATCCAATGCCTAAGGGAAAATCCAGGTCTTCGAGGCCTTATAGAAGACCAGCAGGTTGAGGCCATCCAAATCTCAGGAGATATGCTCTTCCAGGGGGCTGGTGTTTCACAGAAAAGGCAGACTTCCTGGGATTTGTGGGCCTTGTCTTCTGAAACATCCTACCCTCTGAGGTGAGATTAGCTTCCATCCTCCTGACTTTCTGGCTCTGCCAGATGGTCTCAAGACTCAATGGAGGAACTTCATACTGGAAGTGGTTGACTAATTAAAACCTAAACCCACTTCCTCCTCCCCCCTGGTGTATTGCCATCTTGCATTAAAGGTTTTATCTGTTAATGGTTTTAACTGCTGTGGTGTTTTTTTTAAATAATTGATGGTTCTAATATTTGTTAATGGTTTTTTTATGTTGGAAACTGCCCATAGCTTTGGATATGAGATGGGTGGCAAATAAATTTGTGCAGAAGCCCTTCTGGCCACACAGCCACAAGTTCTTTAAGCAAAAATCAAGAGTCCCAGAGGATTACCAGATTGTTCAGCATGGGGGAATGCTACTCCATCCAGAATTCAGGGTGAAAAGTTCTCTAGATCAGTCCTCTCAGTTCCTCTCCATCCAGACCCTGTTCCAAACCCTGACCCTCTCCATCCTGACCTGCACAGTATCCAAATTCTCCCCCACCCCCCAAAAAAACGCTTTAATAGTATCCCTTGGTCAGCCTGAGGTAAAGCTGTGATTTTTAAAGACTCCAGAAGATAAAGCAAACAATAAGGAAACCTATTTTTAAATCCAAGTTCTTTTATCTTCTCAGTAGAAAATACATAAGATGAATCAGAATCTTCATAATTGTTTGGATACATTTTAGTTTTGCAAGAGATAATTTCTAATTTCATTGGGTGAAATTAGAGATGAACTACTCTGCACTTAACAAGCAGATTTTTACAAAATAACAGCTGGATATGTGTGTAATAATTATCAGGATCATAACAATGAAGATATAGCTCCTTTCCTGCAGTTTTCCAGAGCAAAATTCACCCTTGTGACTGGCATTGTGATAAGTCTCCCATTGGTAGCAAAAAGATATTTTCTTCACAATGAAAGGGAGGAAAAATTAAAAGAACCATTGTTGTGTTACAGACAGCCGAAGGAGAAGGAAAGGACACTTTCTACTTTCTCATACTGTCTTCTCAATCATTACAGGGAGTCCTCACTTTCTGAGCACAATTGGGATTGGTAACTCTGCCACTGTGGCGCAGTCATTAAGTGAAACATCGTGTGGCCACATCAACAGCTAACATTAGTTCAGATTGCAGTTGTTAAGAAAAGCACATGGATCATTAAACACAATATCACATGTCTGTAGAGATTCTCAATCATCCAGGTCAAAGGTGCTTTTTCAGGAGGCAACTGGACTTTCCTGTTTTTCTTTTTGAAGACCTTTCGTTTCTCATCCAAGAAGCTTCTTCAGCTCTGACAGGATAGTGGGGAATGGAAGGATTTATATTACTTGCATACAGCTGGTAATCTGCATACTAGAAGAGCCGAGGTGGCACAGTGGTTAGGGTACAGGCCACTTCAGCTGACTGTTATCTGCAGTTAAGCGGTTCTAATCTCACCGGCTCAAGGTTGACTCAGCCTTCCATCCTCCCGAGGTGGGTAAAATGAGGACCCGGATTGTTGTTGGGGGCAATATGCTGACTCTGTAAACCGCTTAGAGAGGGCTGAAAGCCCTATGAAGCGGTATATAAGTCTAACTGCTATTGCTATTGCTATACTTAGAAGATTGTTGAAGCACTTGGGTGTTTATCTGTGTCCTCAGAGGTCACCTGAGTAGTGCTCCTAATTCCTGATATTCGCAATTATTTTTTTCTGTAGAAATCCATTCCTACTTCCACCACCATTCAAAGGGTGTTTATCAGAGGGGGTTCCTATTGGTTTGGACCAGTTCAGATGAACCGGCAGTAACTTGCGACCTGGGTCGCTGGAACTGGTAGCGACTCAGGCCTGCTATTCCCCTGAACTGGTTCTCCTGGCAGCACCATAGGCCTCGCCATCTTGTTTTTTGCTTCTGTGCATGCGCAGAGCAATTTTATTGGTACTGTGCATGTGCACGTGGCACCCCCCCTGAGCGAACCAGCAGTAGTGGCTGCTGGAACCCACCCCTGGTTTTCATCCCAAATTGTATAGCTATAAGTTGTAAAGATTCTCAGTCATCCAGATCATGGTTGTCCGAAAGATTGCTTTTTCAGGAAGAAAACTGGACTGCCTTGTTTTTTTTTTCTTTTGAAGACTTTTCACTTCTCATCCAAGAAGCTTCTTCAATGTCACATGATCACAATCTGTCACTTCCTGCTGTCTTATCCATTCTTTGCTTGTCAGAAGTCAGCTGTAAGGGCACAAATGGTGGTCACATGACCACAGAATGCTGTGACCATTATATGGCAGGGACTGTGGGCAGATACTTCTGCCAATGGGCAGGTGCTTCTGAACACAGGTGGGCTGACAAGTATCATAGGAGGGCATTATGGAGCACAGGCAAGCAGGGGTGCTATGGAGAATGAGATTTCTGGGATCTCATACTCTGTAGCAGGACTCCTTGGGAAGAAAAAAAGCAGCAGAAACAATCTATAGGAGCACTTGCAATCATCCCAGTTGTCTTCCCCATTGACTTTGCTTGTGGGAAGCCAGCAGGGAAAGTATCAGCACAGTCCAAGAACAATCGAGCCACAGTTCAGTTTTTTATTTGCTTTTACCCTATAAACAGAATCATGCCAGTCTACACCTTTACAATTCTCAACCCAATAAATACACCCTGGGAGATTCTAGGAAGTGGCTATCCTAACTCTCTTCCTCCATCTCCTATCTACCTCTGGGGTTTTTTCCTCTTGTTTCACCCCCTCCTTAGAATGTGCTTCCCCCTTTCTGGGAAACAGTCAGTTCATTGTAGTCCTTCACATCAACTCCCCCTCCATAGGCACCATCCCTCACAGAATG
Organism: Thamnophis elegans; assembly: GCF_009769535.1. Taxonomy (NCBI): domain Eukaryota; kingdom Metazoa; phylum Chordata; class Lepidosauria; order Squamata; family Natricidae; genus Thamnophis; species Thamnophis elegans. The sequence continues at coordinate 125,955,298 of NC_045541.1, forward strand.
GTAATCACATGAGTGTGGCTTGCTGCAACATCATAATCATGAGCTAGGTACTGAGTGCCCAGATTGTGATCACATGACTGCAGAGACAAAACAGTGGCTGTTGCTTTGCAGATTGATTGTAAATTCCCCTCATTAGTAATGTTGCAATTTGAATGGTTGCTGAATGAGTAGTTGTAACTTGAGGACTTGTATTCTTATATGTAAAGAATTTGAGGGGCCAGCAGGGGATAGCCTTGCGGTCGTAGCAGGGAGGGGCAGATATGGCGGGGACTTTAGGGCTGGCCATCACCGGGGAAGGAGGGCTCGCTACAATCACAGAGATCCCTCCTCCGCCCTATGAGTCCCACTCTGGGGCCAGATGGCGTGAGTAGTCAGGACCCTGGTCTCAGGCTGTTGTTGCTAAATGCCAGGTCTGTTGTTCACAAGGCTCCCCTCGTCCGGACTTAATTATTGACGAGAGGGCAGACCTGGCATGTATTACTGAAACCTGGCTGGGCCCAGAGGGAGGAGTCCCCTTGGAGAGCTGTGCCCAGAAGGATTCAGGTGCATCATCAGCCGAGAGCCCAGGGAAGGGGTGGCGGTGTGGCTATTGTTATCCGGGAGTCTTTAGCACCTCGTAGGATCCCTGCTCCGGAGCTTGTCGGGTGTGAGTCCCTGCTGGTAAAGTTGGACCTCAAGGGTCAAGTGGGTTTGCTGCTAACGTACCTGCCTCCCAACTGCGTTGCAGCAGCCCTCCCCTCGCTCCTCGAGTCAGTAGCCGAGCTGGCAATTGAGTTCCCCAGGCTTATGGTTCTGGGGACTTAATCTGCCTTCGCTCGGGGAACACTCTGATGGAGCGCAGGAGTTCATGGCTTCCATGACAGCCATGGGCTTGACCCAGGTAATTCGGGGCCCAACCCACTCAGCGGGTCACATGCTCGACCTCGTATTCCTCTCGGAGCAGTGGATTTGTGACCTTGGTCTGAGGGGTAATGAGATCATACCCCTGTCGTGGTCAGACCACTGCCTACTGAGGCTTGACTTCCGGAGGCCAAACCCCCACCGTAGGGAGGAGGAACCAACCAGGTGGTTCCGCCCCAGGCGACTTATGGTCCCCTTGAGGTTCCAGACGGAGCTTGGGGTTATTCCTGATACTCTCGCCCACAGTTCGGCGGAGACCCTGGTTGCTGCCTGGTACTCGGCGGCATCGGAGTCTCTCGACCGGATTGCGCCACTACGGCCCCTCCGGGTCGGCGGATCCCAGAGACCTCCTTGGTTCACCGAGGAGCTCCGGGAGAAGAAGCGCCGGAGGAGACGCCTAGAGCACTTGTGGAGGTCCGATAAGTCCGAATCGAACCGAGCACTTCTGACAACATGCACCAAGGAATACATCAGGGCATTGAGGGCAGCTAAAAGAACACATATTGCCACCTTGGTTGCGTCCGCTGAGTCCCGCCCAGCCGCCCTGTTTAGGATCACCCGCTCCCTCCTAAATAGGAGGGATGTGGGGGACCCCCTACAGGGTAAGGCTGAGGAGTATGCCCAGTTCTTAGCGGACAAAGTTGCTCAGTTTCGGTCGGACTTGGACTCCACCTCTGCAGATCCAGCCGAGTCACAGGGGATTACTTGGCAAACCATCTCTGGGATGATTTCAGGATGTTACCTCTGGGGATGTGGACAAGGCCATACGAGCTGTGAGTGCCTCCACCTGTATACTGGACCCGTGTCCCTCCTGGCTGGTTGCCAACAGCAGTGAGGTGACACGCGGCTGGATCCAGGCGGTCGTGACCGCCTCCCTTCGGGAGGGGCACTTCCCCGCCACGCTTAAAACGGCGGTGGTGAGACCCCTCCTGAAGAAACCATCCTTGGATCCAGCCGTTTTTAACAACTACCGTCCAGTCTCCAACCTCCCCTTTGTTGGGAAGGTTGTCGAGAAGGTGGTGGCCTTTCAGCTTCAACGGGCCTTGGAGGAAGCTAGCTACCTTGACCCCTTCCAGTCCGGCTTCAGACCTGGTTACAGCACAGAAACCGCTTTGGTCGCATTGACCGACGATCTCTGGAGAGCCAGAGATGGAGGCCATGCGTCCATCCTGGTTCTCCTTGACCTCTCGGCAGCTTTCGATACCATCGACCATGGTATCCTTCTGCGACGACTGCGGGAGGTGGGGGTGGGAGGCACTGTTTTGCAGTGGTTCTCCTCCTACCTCTCGGATAGGTCGCAGTCGGTGTTGGTCAGGGGGCAGAGATCGTCCCTGAGGCCCCTAACATATGGGGTGCCACAGGGTTCGGTCTTATCCCCCCTACTATTTAACATATACATGAAACCACTGGGCGAGATCATTCGGAGGCACGGGATAAAATACCATCAATACGCGGACGATACTCAATTGTATCTGTCCGCCCCGTGCCAACTCAATGAAGCGGTGGACGTGATGAACCGGGGTCTTGAGGCCGTTAAGAACTGGATGAGTGTTAACAAACTGGTACTCAACCCAGACAAGACCGAGTGGCTGTTGTGTTTTCCTCCCAACAATTTGGCCAGTGTTCCATTGCTCAGGCTGGGGGGTCAAATTTTACACCCCTCAGATAGGGTTCGCAACTTGGGAGTCCTCCTGGACCCACAGTTGACTTTTGACCATCATTTGTCAGCTGTGACCAGGGGGGCATTTGCCCAGGTTCGCCTGGTCCACCAGTTGCGACCCTACCTGAATCGGGAGGCACTCGCAACAGTCACTCGAGCCCTTGTGATCTCTAGGCTGGAATACTGCAATGTGCTCTACATGGGGCTGCCTTTGAAGTGCATTCGGCAACTGCAGTTAGTCCAGAATGCAGCCGCGCGAGTGATAGTGGGCGCACCGCGGTTCGCCCACATAACACCCATCCTCCACGAGCTGCACTGGCTACCTGTTGATTCCGGGTGCGCTTCAGGGTATTACTCACCATCTTTAAAGCCCTCCATGGTAGTGGATCTGGATACCTGAGAGACCGCCTCCTGCCGATCACCTCCCTCCGACCAATTAGATCACACAGATTGGGCCTCCTCCGAATCCCATCCGCCAGTCAATGCCGACTGGCGACTACGTGGAGGAGAGCCTTTTCAGTAGCAGCTCCGACCCTGTGGAACGACCTCCCCGTTGAGATTCGCACCCTCACCACCGTCCAGACCTTCCGCACAGCCCTCAAGACATGGCTATCCCGCCAGGCCTGGGGATAAGTTTCTAATTCACCCCGCCCGAGTGTTGAATGCTGAATGAAAGTTGTGTTTTTTACTGTTTATTTTAGTCACATACTGTTTTTGTGTTATATTGCACTTCCCCTTTCCCTACGAATGTAAGCCGCCCTGAGTCCCCTCAGGGAAAAGGGCGGCCTATAAATCCCAATAAATACAAATACAAATACAAATAGCCTTCTGGTAAATTAATACCGGTATTTTATGCCTAGGCATATGTACCATGGCAGCCATTTTGTTAGCACAAATGTCCACAGAACAAGGTTAAATGCAAATTACATCCCTATGTAAACCATGATATAATGCACAAGTGATGAACATTAGATAAGGTGTGTCAACTGCATTGCAAATTACACAAACTGCACTAAGGGTGTGATGATATCATGATGTCATATCTGCACAGTATGTCTATGGATACCTATGTTTATGAAAGCTTTCACATTCTAGATATATCCACAAGCTCTAAAAAAATTGTGTATTCTATTTGTGTAATGGTAAGTGTGATTTGGGGAGAGGTTATACCATTAATGTTTAAGCATTATTTTCAAGCAACACATTTTTATTCAACTATGTTAACTACATTAGGTGGTAAACAAATTATTTTCCATTGCCTTCATGACTGTGTTTAGCAATCTAACTGAGGTTGTAGGAAACCTCTAAAGATTTGTACTCTGATCTTAAGGGCACTTTGATGTACACTACTCTAGGTTCCAAAATTGTTTTGAAAAAAATATTCAGTTAAATGTTGAAAAGTACTTTCCTTCTTGCCCTCCTCAAAAAAAGCTAAAGTTCTATATTAAAAAGCTGCCCCACAGGGGATTATTTTTCTGCTTTTAAAATAACATTTCACTGCAGCTAGAGGTGAATAATTAATAAATGTATAAGTGTTATTTAGATAGATATATTCTGCTGTGAAATACTATGCTTTTTAAAAAGGTGACAGAGTTGCACATTCTGTAGAGGAATCAAAGTTATCAGAGAAATATTGTGCCTTTTTAAAAGACAATTAGAAGCAAAAATAATATTAACTAACCAGAACACATGCTTACAATTTTATTGGGGGGGGGATGTTTGTTTTGTTTCAAATAGTTTTTTCTCTACTTTATTTTAATGGTGAAAAAACAAAACTATATCTGTTAAGAAAGAGCATTAACACTCGAGTATGTATAATAACAATAGCATTTAGGCTTATAAGGTAAAGGTAAAGGTTCCTTCACACATATGTGCTAGTGGTGCCCGACTCTAGGGGGCAATGCTCATCTCTGTTTTAAAGCAGAAGAGCCAGTGCTGTCCAAAGACGTCTCCGTGGTCATGTGGCCAGCATGACAAAATGCCGAAGGTGCACGGAATACTGTTAACTTCCCATCAAAGGTGGTCCCTATTTTTCTACTTATATTTTTTATGTGCTTTTGAACTGCTAGGTTGGCAGAAGCTGGGACAAATAACAGGAGCTCACTTCGTTACGCGACACTAGGGATTCGAACCACTGAATTGTCAACCTTTCTGATTGACAAGCTCAGCATCTTAGTCTTAAGTGATTGGCATTTTTTCCTTGGAACTAGAAGGATTTGTAGTTAAGGAATGTCAAAAGGAAGAAGGACTTTTCATTGGATTGAAATTCATTAATTCACAGAGAAATTACTTATACTAACAAGGCTGATCAATTACTGAAATTGCTGGTATATTTGAAAGTAAACTCTTTGAATTTGTTCTTTAAGAGGGTAGCATATAAATTACTTAAATCCTAATGAGTTTCCCTTTAATTAATTTTAACCTAATGGATGTGGAAGACACCCAAAGCCTCAGCTTGAACTGAAGAAAATGTCCAGGGTGACCTCTTCTAAGATTTTACCTCAGCCCCAAGACAATAATGGTGCAGATTAGTACTAAATGTAATTTTTATCAGATAAAAGAACAAAGGGAAGGGGAAGAGGGGAGGGAGGGAGGGAGGGAGGGAGGGAAGGAAGGAAGGAAGGAAGTAAGTAAGGAAGGAAGGAAGGAAATTTTTGTTGTTCAGCTGAAAAGACAACTGCAAATCAGACAGTGGCACAGAGGTACAGCAGGACAGCAGATATCTTAATAATGAGAAGTTACACTCTCCAGCTATCCTTAAGGGTCAGAGGAAGGGAATTACTTGGTTTATGCTGGCAGCAATTTCCCTAAGCCACGTGAGATGACATATCTCAAGCTGTTGCAAACATTAACAGAAGTAACTATAACCCCTTCCTTTAAGTCGGATCTAGATCTCCTGGGGGGATCGAATATATTGGAAAAAGCCTCTAAATAGAAACTGATCACTTAATTTGACTCTTTGAATGAGAGTTCCACATAGGCTTCAATCTGTAAAACGTATTCACAGCTCCTTTGAGGCTAATGATCACTTTTTTTAATTTCAGAGGAAGGTTGATAAAATTAGTTTAGCTCTTGAAGGTTATGGGTTTCGAGAAATGTAACATTTAAAGTGTCAAACAGCAATTATAGCGTTTTCCATATCTGCTTGGATTTCATAACAAGAAATTGCAATAAAAAGATTGGTCTTTAATTATCTGAACTTTATTTTTTTGACAACATACTATAAAATTATTAACTCTGTAAGAGCGAAGGCTGTGAAGCATGAGGGTGGGGGGGATTAATCCAATTTACCAAAATAAATATCTGAACAGGTAACTTGTTTTCCTTTGGGAAATTGCCTGTTATGATTTCTAATGTTATACGGTTTTTAAATGCAAGAAAGTGCGTAGTGTTTGTAAAAACAGACAAGTGCACATGGACTCACACATAGCCTTTTTATAAGGGTATAAAGCAATATATTATATTAATGTTGCAATTCTATCACGTATTCAGATACATCAGATATAGTTTAGGTGGTTCCTGGGCAGGGGTGGTATTTACTTACCTTCCCTACCGGTTCGCAAGTGTGACCACGCTTTGCTTGCACATGCCACTTCCGTGCCTTCGGTAAGCCTTCCATGTTTGTGCTTTTGGTTAAAAAATGGCCTAAATGGGATACCATAGAGCGGGGGCAGGTGGGCAGGGCCACCCATGATTTCTGCTACTGGTTCAGGTGAACCGGTCCTAACCGGTAGAATACCACTTCTGTTCCTGCCTAAACCACCATAATTGGAACCAGTATCTCTGTCCCTAAGCAATGCAGTCATTAAATGAGGTATCATGTGATTATCCCACTTACCAACAGGTCTGGTAGTCTTTGTTGCTGTCATGAATGTAATCCCACTGAGATGTTAGGTGTGGAAAGGGCAAATGTCAACTGGGGACAGCAGGGATGGCAGAGCACAAGACAGCCAAGAAGTAACCCTCCTAGTCTCCAACATGAAAGGAAGTAATGCATCCGTGGTGGGTTGCAGGCGGTACGCCCCAGTACGGGCGTACCGGAGCCAGTGAGCAGAATTAGCCTGCAATCTAAACTACATTCTAACCACTGTGCCATGGTGGTTCTTTATATCTCTTTTCTACATTTTGAGTGAGATGATTCATCTTATTGTTCCCACAATACTTATATTTCAACCTTAGTTATCAAAGGAGTTTTAAATAACCCAACAGGGTATAGTTCAGCAGAATGCAAAGAGAGTTTCAAATAGTGTAGATAACAGCCCATTCTGCCCACTTTTTTCCAATCCTCCACATATTCAACCACACTTAAGAGAAGGAAAACTCTACTCACAGTTGCATGAATATGAGCTAGCTATGTGGTCTGGATCCTGCTTTATACAGTACCCAGAGAGATGCAAAATAAGTTGTCCTTCAGAACGCAGGATGAAGTTCACGAAAAATAGGAGGCATGTTGGCCCCTGTTGTCTATGCAGCTTGAGGCCCCTCTTTGTATTCAGCTGAACACATGAACATCATACATTATTTCAGCTAAGTGGAACAATTTTTGACGCTGTTTGTTGGAACAGGTACACATTACTAAAGAATTTTTAAAAAGTCAATATTGAGTGACTGAAAATACATCTAAAGAAAAACATGTTCAGTTGCATGTATTAGAAAGTTTAATGCTGTTTTACAGTTAATTATATGTATACTCCTATATAACTTCCCACATAACATTCAGTCACCTGTTTTGTTTTTACTGTGTATTAACAGTGAACCAAAGATCAGAGTATATTATTTTAGGTAAGATTTTAATGCAATGGTAAAGAAAACACATTTAAATAGAACATAAGCTTATGAAATTGTTTTCACAGTGTATGCAAACATGTAATATAATGCCTACATGCCTCTTTTAGAAAAAATTATAGCAGCATAAATCTTCCAGTGTTTGCTGGGTTTATTGAGCAGACAATTCATCACAGACAGTTCATTTCAGAGATTATAAATGGCAGTGTTTATTTACCTACAGTTATCCATGTAAGTTGACTTTAAAAAGTGTAATTGTCTAAAACTAAAAAGTGGGAGGTGCTAGAGTTTTTACAGTGGTACAACATGGTATCATCAGACCTTATATTTGATTGATCAATTGATAGATTGATTGATTGATTTGCCACCTATCTCACCATGAGGCTACTCTAGGTGGCTTATAACCACCACCTCCTCCTCCTCCTTCTTTTTCATTACAGTTAGAAGTATGGCATATAGTTACTACTGTGTCTAGCATGAAGTTGATCATGCTCCACCTCATTATCATAAGATTACACAAATGAGGGGGGGGAAGAAAACTGTAATTTATAACTAAATATGGTTCTGTACTTAAGGGTTCAAAATTATATTGTAATGAAATATTTTCACATTTTGCTAAGTTCAAATTTTAAGAAAATGAACTACAAAAAATTCTTATCCATCTTAGTTTTCTCTTTGCCACGCATTCATACTATTCTCCATCCATTTCTTGTTGAATTGCACAACTAGCCATCCATTTCCTTAGAACTATTTTTCACATGAAGAAGCACGTGTAGATCAATGCATTGCTGTGCAGGTGGATCTCTGGATCAAAGCCAGAATCTGCTTTGGAGAAACTGATGCAACAAAAGTGAATTATTATGCATTTTAAATCTTCAAGCTGTGCCCAATTTCCACTTCCTCAATTGTATTGCAGCCAGCTGCATTTCAAACAGTCTTCATTATAACAAGTACCATATTCTGCCCTGACTTCAGCATTAAAATATGACTGGTTTGATTTTTTTTTTAATGCTTAACTAGGCATACCTTTTATTAGACGGATTTTAAATTTTAAATTAAGTGTGCAGTTCACATACCCAGACACCATAAAGCATTTTTTCAAAATTGTAGGTTATTGAACAGTCCATACTATTCTGGTTCATACATGATACAAAGACATTGTAATAGTTGCAATAATTGCAATTGCAATAATAAAGTTCACATAATGCCCAATTATTTAAAAAAAACATTATTTAGTGCAATATCTGAATCCAATAAATAGGGGACATGTTCAAAACATTATATATGCCTCAGATCATGAAAAATCAGTGAGTACTGAAATCCTGGATGCCTTCATACTATAATAATATTGGTCCCTGTTACTGACTGTCAACTTTATTTTGACAAATCAGAACAAGATTCCCAGGCAACCGTTACCTATATTGACTTGATGTTCCAGATTGGGCTTCCATGACATCTGGGGGGCACCCTTTCAATAAAGACTACAATGAATCTTTGCCTATCTGCAGCTACAGAAATCTATACATGTGCTCTTTTCGGTAACACTTTTCCTCTGTCTTTTTGTGCAATAATTTACTGGTTGGCACTACATCATCGTGGATTTTCTCTGTCATTAGTTCAGTTTAAACTAAAGACTGGGTCATATCCCTTTATCACAAGAACATTCATGCATACATATCTGAAAAAGCAAAAGAAGCAATAAGATAAAAAATGTAAGCTTGTACTAAGTTATGTCATGGTACGTTTCCCACCCCCACCCTCCAAAAGAAAGGTTATACTGGGTTTTCTCTAACTCACATAGGGTACAACTTGGTTTACTCTGCAGGAGCTGACTTGTTAGTTCTTACATTTACTTTCTGAGAAAACACTGCTTTATTTTGACATCATGGATATGCTGACTATAATTCATGTACCACATATGCCACACATGTGTACCACGTATAGAGTGCTAAAAGTTAAGCTTTATACTTTGACCCAAATATAGCAGAAGTTGAGACTTGGAAAAATATCACGTTAATTTGGGGACTACTAAACTATGCCTCTTCTGTTCAGAGGATTATAGTGTAAAGCATACATGACAGATAGCAAGTACATCTTTCAAAGCTAAAGATTCTTCTCTCCTGTATCCTATTGTTTCTTCTTTTCTATAAAATATGAAGCATATCTTTTCTTTCAGTAAAATTGCCAAATTAGTTATGCAAACATAGCTTTAGTATTCATTACAAGGAGACATGTAAATTCATTCAGTTAAACTGAATGTGTTAAATCCAAATCCAAATAACAACGGCTGTATTCCATACCTCCAAAAGGTTTCCAGAGCTTTTTTAGACAAGTGGTTTATCATAACACCAGGATTCATATTAGCACATATTGTATAGTGTGCTTTCATGAGTTTCCATCTGCAGTAAGTCCAAAATTTATGGGTTGTGGTTCCATTATTACCTACACTAAGGAAGATCTCTTTACAGAGATGTCTGTCACATTATCACAAGGTGAGGAATTTCAAGGTAAGGGTCTTGAAGTTCTTAGTAATTGTGTTTTCTCCCATCCTTTTGATTTCTGCACTCACCCCAACTCTTTTATGTTAGAAACATTATCATTTTATAATTTCAGATTGATAAATAAAGTGTGCTGTTGATTTGTTGTTATTGTTTTGTTGACTAGCAATGTGTTTCCCCCGTTTCCCCCTTTAATGAACTTTATAAAAGAAAAATAATCCCCCCCAAATGTAAACACCCATTTCAACATTTCTAAAATACTGCTAAATCACATGATCGTAATTAAGAAAACAATAAACAAAATATTTTTTCAAGAATGTATTGAAATATATAACAGTTTATCTCCCCCTCCCAAATCAAGGAAGCTTAAAATTACTTTTCAGATCCAGAACTTTTCACAAAAAAATTGAGTTCAAATATTGATGACATTGTTGCAAGTCAAATGTAGCTTTTTCTTTTCAGTGGGATATATTCATGGTTTTAAAAAATTCAGAATATAAATTATAATAATTCAGGACATTCTTCAAAAATAAAAGCAAAGAAAAAAATCCCACCAAATATAATTACAATATTAGATGCCAGATGTTTGAATTGAATTGAATTGTTTATTATTTATAGGCCGCCCTTTTCCCTGAGGGGACTCAGGGCGGCTTACAATTTATGGGAAGGGGAGTGCAAGACAATATAACACAATACGTGAATAAACAAAATAATAACAATAAAACACAACAGTCATTCAACATTCGGGTGGGGCGGCGTAATCCTTATCCCCAGGCCTGACGGGATAGCCAGCTCTTAAGGGCTGTGCGGAAGGTCTGGACGGTGGTGAGGGTACGATCTCCACGGGGAGATCGTTCCAAAGGGTCGGAGCTGCTACAGAGAAGGCCCTCCTCCGCGTAGTCGCCAGTCGGCACTGACTGGCGGATGGAACTCGGAGGAGGCCTAATCTGTGCGATCTAATAGGTCGAAGGGAGGTAATTGGCAGGAGGCGGTCTCTCAAGTACTCAGATCCACTACCATGGAGGGCTTTATGGATGGTAAGTAGCACCTTGAAGCGCACCCGGAGATCAACAGGTAGCCAGTGCAGCTCGCGGAGGATGGGTGTTATGTGGGCGAACCGCGGTGCGCCCACAATCACTCGCGCGGCCGCGTTCTGGACTAGCTGCAGTCGCCGGATGCTCTTCAAGGGCAGCCCCATGTAGAGCACATTGCAGTATTCCAGCCTAGAGGTCACAAGGGCTCGAGTGACTGTTGTGAGAGCCTCCCGGTTCAGGTAGGGTCGCAACTGGCGCACCAGGCGAACCTGGGCAAATGCCCCCCTGGTCACAGCTGACAGGTGATGGTCAAAAGTCAGCTGTGGATCCAGGAGGACTCAAACTAAAGTTTGCTTTCTTTTTATTGATTAGTCTTACCAAACTGAATGTCCTCCAAATAGTTGGCCACCACAAAATCAGTGGTAACTTCAAATTCTGGATGTTTGGCTAAAACTCAGATAGAGATGCCAGGTTTGTAATAATAGATTGCCTGAGTTCATTTTATTCTGGTTATTAAACAGGGACTTGGCACTGAAATAGTCTTGTCTTTTCTAAAGAGAAACTGCAGCCAAAAAAAACCAAAAAAAGAATTTTGGGATTATATTCGTGTTCTCCCAAATCTCTTGTGAGTTTTGAATGGTATCTACCAGCCCTTCAGAATAAACTATTTTTTAAAAAAAACAGGTATGATTTTCAGGAATTACAGAATCTTGAAAGCATGTTCTATGTTATACTTAACAGAATCAAGGTAAGATTATTTTGAGCTTGTTTTGCACACTTCCCTCTTTCTCAGGATTGTATAATCTCTTCTCAAAGTCCCCTTTCAATGGTTCACTCCTCTGTTTCCTAAAATAAAATTTCTAAAATTTTATGGCATGCCCAAAATTTCATTTTAAATCTGGGCTCAAATATCCATTGCTCATTAGCAAAGGATCCAGAGAAAAGATAGAAAAATAATTAGATTCTGAAGACAGAGTCATAGCATGGAATAATTTTCAATAATTGTCCTAATCTACAAAAAGTAACATTCTAACTTTGTGGTCAGAAAAAATAAAAATAATCCAATTAAGTTGCAATCCTATGCACATTCATCTGGGACTAAGTTTTATTAAACATGATGAAGTGTCCTTCTGAATATATATATAGGGTTGCATTATTGTTTCCTCTTTTTTCAAATGTTTAAATGTAGGATGATATTTTTTTTGTTATGGTAACTTTACCACTGAAAATTCTTACAGACATTTCATACTAAATAGCATCTTTGCTGATTTATATTGCAGTCTGGTATAGTACAGTTGTCTTTGATTTCAGGAACATTGATATATAAGAATCCTGCTAATGCATTATTTTATAATCTTATCTTCAATTACTATTAATTATTTAATCCAGAGTTGAATTGTTCATTGCTCTGAATTGTTTAATCCAGAGTGCACATACAGGGGAAATTGATATATAAGAATCCTGTTAATGCATTATTTTATAATCTTATCTTCAATTACTATTAATTATTTAATCCAGAGTTGAATTGTTCATTGCTCTGAATTGTTTAATCCAGAGTGCACATACAGGGAAAACATGGAAAAGGAGAATTAATCCATCTATTTCATATTAGCAACATTCAACAGAATTCTTCCCTCTCCGCTACAAGATGCAAACACTTTCACAGGCAAGTTCATTTGAGCAGAAGGAGGAACTATTATGGGAACTGTTTCAGGGCCTTCACACATCTTAATCCAGCCATGAAGAAACCACTTAATTTCTCCAGGATTGTTAGACTTGTTCTTTTTCATCTTGTTTTGTTTTTTTCTATTTTCTTTTTATCTTAGATGATCTGTTTTTATTCTGTTTCTTCCTATCATGTATGCATGTGTGTGTGTGCTTTTAAATACTGTTAAGTATACTTTTACAAGCATTGAACAATAACATAGTAAGTAATACCTCCAACAAACAGTAAATGTATTTAGTTAATGATTTCTCACCTATTAATTTTAAGTCTATGAACTACAGTGAAATGGCTACCCATTAACTTCAGTTATAGGTTCAAAAATAATTCAAAAGTCCCACTTTGGCTATAGATTTATAATATTTATTTATTTCACAAACACTGAAAGTTTTAGGCCATAGAAAGAGCCTAAACGTGTTTGGCAAGTTTCCTCATTGCTGACATTCACCAGCACATAAATAGCTGGAGGACATGAGCCACCAAGCATATGATGAGGCATTGCTAATTGTTATGATAGGGAACTTGAAGGGGAATTTGTTAGCAAGTTAAACATTGCTTCATTGTACTTCTGGAAATTTAGCTTAATTCTGTCATGGGCAAATTAAATCATTTTCCAGATTTCTCACCTGCCCACCTTTTCGATAAAAATGTAGAGCTTTTCAAACTTTTCATAATCGCTACATAGGCGCCGCAACCAACTTAACCAGAAATAGAGGAAATGTTTTAAAAAATCAAGAGAGAAGGAATTTTGAGCAAAGCATCTGAAATCTGTCTATGGCTCTTATGGCTGGTCAATTGCTTTTTTCCATGACTGCAAACTATTCCATCCCACTTTATATTGGTTTAAACCAACATACTGGTTTAAAAAATGTTTAAATACTGTTATTTAAACAACATACAAACATTACAATTTATAAGCTGCATGCTAAAAGAGACAATTAATTGTTCTCAGACTTTTTTAAAAAAAATGCTTTCCTTGGTTGAGTTATAGAAACCCAGGTTTTTCTTTATTAAAACAAATTAAAGGTGTGAATTTAATTTAATTTAACAACTAATTGATTATTAATTTTAAGTAATTTCTAAAGTAAATTTTATTGATTAATTGTGTTGTTCAAAAGAACAACTCATGTAATTTCAAATAAATGCTACAAGGATTCAGTTTTTTGCCAAAAGAATGCTAGCTAATAATAATGGTTTTAATTCTATAAAAACATGCATCACCTTGTTTATCAATGGATAATCTTCCTCCATTTCATCTTTTCCTCTTTGTTGCCTGAAATAATAATAATAATAATAATAATAATAATAATAATAATAATAATAAATCTTGTGGGATTTCCGTATACAAACCGACAAAATACTGGCGCATAATACACCAGACATCACACTGGTTGAGAAAAATAAGGTCACAATCATAGACATCGCAATACCAGGTGATAGCAGGGTCGTCGAGAAGGAACATGAAAAAATCGCAAGATACCAGGACTTAAAAATCGAAATTCAACGACTATGGCACAAACCAGCAGTGGTAATTCCAGTGGTAATTGGCACACTGGGTGCTATTCCAAAAGCACTGGAATTACATTTAAAACAGTTAAAAATTGACAAAATCACCATCAGTCAAATGCAAAAAGCCGCACTGCTTGGATCTGCACGCATATTACGAAAATACGTTATGACGTCCTAGGCCCCTGGGTGGGGCCCGACTAGTAACCAATGCCAAATCCGGCGAAACAACTGGCCGCTGTGATACAATTGTACAACAACAACAACAATAATAATAATAGGATTATTACAAGTGAAGCAAATAGTTGAAGAAGAAAAACATGCACTGGCTGATTGTTTAAAAGAAGGTCAAGAACATCTATTAATCAAAGTAAAGAACAAAAATCTATCGATGGTCCAACAGACGAAACAAGAATATAGAAAAGATGTGATAAAATCAAGACTGGAGGAGTTGGCAGAAAAAGCATTGTAGGCCAATTTCTGGAAAAAATAAAGATAAAGTGGACAGTGAAAAATGTGGTTATGGTTAACAGCAGGTACATTAAGAAAGAAACAGAGTCACTAATCCTGGCTGCGCAAGAACAAGCTATCCGCACAAATGCATTAAGGCCAAAATCGAAAAATCTTCTAATGATGCCAAATGCAGACTTTGCAAAGAAGCTGATGAAACTGTTGATCACATACTCAGCTGCTGTAAAAAAATCACGCAGACTGATTATAAATTGCGGCACAATCAGTAGCACAATGATCCATTGGAATTTATGCAAAAATTATAATATTAAAACAGCAACCAACTGGTGGGAACATCAGCCTGAAAAGTCACCGAAATCAGATGGTCAAGATCTTGTGGGATTTCCGTATACAAACCGACAAAATACTGGCGCATAATACACCAGACATCACACTGGTTGAGAAAAATAAGGTCACAATCATAGACATCGCAATACCAGGTGATAGCAGGGTCGCCGAGAAGGAACATGAAAAAATCGCAAGATACCAGGACTTAAAATCGAAATTCAACGACTATGGCACAAACCAGCAGTGGTATTCCAGTGGTAATTGGCACACTGGGTGCTATTCCAAAAGCACTGGAATTACATTTAAAACAGTTAAAAATTGACAAAATCACCATCAGTCAAATGCAAAAAGCCGCACTGCTTGGATCTGCACGCATATTACGAAAATACGTTACGACGTCCTAGGCCCCTGGGTGGGGCCCGACTAGTAACCAATGCCAATCCGGCGAAACAACTGGCCGCTGTGATACAATTGTACAATAATAATAATAATAATAATAATAAAAATCACCATCAGTCAAATGCAAAAAGCCGCACTGCTTGGATCTGCACGCATATTGCGAAAATACGTTACGACGTCCTAGGCCCCTGGGTGGGGCCCGACTAGTAACCAATGCCAAATCCGGCGAAACAACTGGCCACTGTGATACAATTGTATTATAATAATAATAATAATAATAATAATAATAATAATAATAAGGCTTTGGACAGAGAAAAGATCACTGTTTTGAATCTCAGGCAAAAATAGTTTATTATTTGGTATAAAAATGTACTGCAAGATAATCAATTGAAAGATGCAAATGGTTTATACCAATCTATCGTGTCTCTGCATTTTTCTCCAGTTCCCTTTTGTTTTAAAGGCTATAATTTCGCTTTCAGATTCAAATGTGCTGAATGATAGGGTTAAAGAAACCTACAGTCTATTTTTAAATTTATAGATCTAAATAATTTTATTGATAGTTTGCTGACATCTAGTGGAAAGGGTATATATTACAAGCTTTGTGGTAGATGATTCCTTGAAATGTCTTATCTATCTTCTTAATTATTGAATCTGGTCAGCTTTAGGCACTAAGGCAGCATGAACAATTTGGAAACCTATTTTCTTTTACAGCAACCTCAACACCTTCTTGCTCTCCTTTCTCAAAAGATCTCCCTTCTAAAGATCTACACTTTTGTTTCATTAAACCTACACAGACTTCTCCTTTCTGTTTTTGGAAGGCCAGCCTGACGGTGAATCCTATAAGACTGTCTAGTAGGAGATGACTCCTTTCACAATTCCTAATTTATACAGATTTGGTGTAGGAACTTGAAAAATAGCACCTCTACATTGAGGCAAAAAATATGTAGCAGCAGAATCTTATGTATTTTACTCTTTTCTGCATGCGTCCTGTTCCACCCACTGTAAGTTCTGCCTGAGATCTGAAAGGACCTCTTAAATGAAAGATATAGTCTTTCTAGCCAATCTGGATCTAAATGAATTTCAGCAAGTATAATTTGTGAAATGTCAAGTCCAAATTCTAAATCAGTGTCTTTCTTACATTAAAATGCATCAATATGCATTTGAGATGGTAACAAGCAGCATCTGTTTCAATAAACTTAAACCTGAGAGTCTTTCCCTTAGAACTAGAAGAAAGCACTTAGAATCTGACAGATGGCAATCCCAGATTAATTTAGATTAGTCTATTTCAATCTGACATCCTATATCTCCCACTATCCATGCTGGCTAAAGGTGTTAAGAATTATTCATTCAAATATCTAGATGGCACTAAATTTAAGAAATCTGATTTAAAATTATGCTTTTTGCCAGAATGTATTTTCTTTCAGCAAAATGTAACTCTGCCACTGTTTTGATCTGCTTCATTCACTTCTTGTTTCTTCTAATGCTGTTTATAATTACAGTCATATTATGCATTTTATGTTGTTAAGTCTGCAGTTTATTCTTTTTTTAATGCTGGCCATTTAATGGATTAATCGTTTTGACTACTTCTGTCCATTTTTAATGGAGGAGAGACAATTAAAAACTAAGCACTGTACGAACAATACAAATCAGGTAAAAATTATCTCCCATAGAACAGAAACCTATAAAATATAATTTTCCAAGAACAAGTACCAGAAGATAAAAATATTGGGTCCAAATTAAACAGGATCTACAATGTCTCAGTTACAAATGCTTATAAATATCATGGAATATGGGAACAGTATGGATCAGGAACATGATCCCAAAAGAAATTTAAATTTCTCCCCACCCACCCCCACCCCCATGGTTTTACTATTTAGAATATTTCTCAAGTTTGACTTATCAGCAACATATAAAATTATTACTATATCTTCTCACAGGGCTCTTTATGTAAAAAAGGCAGCATCAGGAATTTGATTTTAAATTATTATACTAGTTGGCATAGAAAGCAAATTGTGAATCTCTAAAAATCTGTTCACATCTGTTCATAAAATACAACATGATTGGCACCAATTACCATTGTATAAACAGAGCACCTTAAATAATATATAGAACTTAAAATAGAGGATGGAATTGATTTTTAGAAATTATTTTGCCACATTTTTGCTATATATTAGCTAACTTTTCCAGCAGGTTAAATAAGTCTGCACATTAGTCATCCCTGAAAAAGCAGGCATATCCATAATTTTTAGTGTCATGGATTTAATATAGAAAGCATGTGATTAACCAAAGAGACTGACATTCTATGAAGCACATAGAATGATTTCCCGTGGAAGTATTTTTCCCCATCAAATCATTTAGAGGGATCAAACAACTATAAATACAGGCCTGTTGTAAAATAGTTTCCTCATATACTTTTGATTCAGGATTCCCATTTTGAGAGGGTAAACAGCAAGTTAAGTGACTTTCCTTCCAGTTCCCATGAGGTGACTGTTTCCAATTTCTCAAGATGGTTTTCAGCTGTTTGGGGTTGTTGTTGTTTTCTAAATTCAGACACTGCTTGTGTGCTCCTTGTATAACTGAAAACAAGTCCTTTGCTCCAGCAACCTTAATCTCCCAGCACATGTTTGTTCTTAAACAAAGAATGAACATGGATATTTGTTGGGCAATAGAGATAATATCTTATTTGTTTAAAAAAATGTGCAATTCAGTAAAATAAAGTCTGCATACTTTTCATTCAGAATGTATAATGTGTGTGAGAGAGAAAGAGAAAAAGAACAGAGTGTGTGTGTGTGTGTGAGAGAGAGAGAGAGAGAGGGGTGGCAATGAGGTTGCTATGGCAATTACTTGTCACTAATGATAGGAGGGTAATTACTGCAGTAGATTCCCACGTAGCTATTCAGAACACAACTTCGACTTCTCTCTGCTGTTCATGTCTGAAGTTTACCAGATTTGGCTCCTTTTTACTTTGCTACATATTTAGAAACATTATTTGAACGTATATATTTTTTTAAAAATCAAGTAAACATAATTACTCAGGTGTCGAGCTGAGCTCTCTGCAAAATGTAGCCAAACCAGGATAGATCCCGTGGGTTCCAAAGTGGAATAGGGGGCTAGAAGATCCTATCTAGAAGCAGGGCATCTTGGCAAATCTGCAAAAGTTGGGATCCAAGCGGTAATGATCCGAGGAAACTATCAAGCAAAAGCCAAGAGCAACAAATAAGGCCTGGAGGGACAGGGACAAATATATTTTGCTGGGCTTTGCTCATGCTTGTTGCTTGATTGTCATTTCCCTTAAAACATAAGTGGACAAGTAGATAAGATTATATACATTTCAAAATCATTAGGAGAATGAATAGAGCAATGAGACATAACACAAGTAAAGCGGGTTATGTCAGAATGCTATGACACTGTAATTCATCAGTCTGACACACACACCACGCCACAGACTGTTGTTAAGCAAAACAGAAGATGGGGAAAGCCATAAAGGCAGACTAGTCGAAGTTAGCAACTATACTTGGGGCAAAAACAAAAAAGTTATTCAATTTGAAGAGCAAGACCTGAGGACATGACATTATAGGGGCAGATGTATAAACAATTGTCCTTGGTCTGCTTTGCAAGCTAGGTGGCAAGAAAAGAAACTGGCTAGGTTTAAGATAGGAACAGAAAGCTAATGACTGAGAAAGAATGTCCTGAGAAACCTATGGTGAGAATCTAGTTCTACTCAGTAATGCACTGTTTCTCAACCTTGGCAACTTTGCGTAGATGCCAACTCCCTGAATAACCCCCCATCCAACAATGCAGACAATGAAGAAGAAATGCTGCAGTAATGCTTCATTACTAGAAATGCATTGCTTGAAGACAGAGATCACTATGTTATTCTTTGCTTTCTGTCTCCCTATTCCCAATTTGATGTTTAGAACCAAAGAAGTGCATATGAGGAGACCTTGGTGCTCTCTCTGAGCTTGGTTGTCTTCTTGCAGAGGTTTCATTATCCAAACTAACTAAGTGCATATAAAGGAGGAAAGCAGAGGTCTGTAAGATCCCTTTATATCCATCCCTCTCTTCTTTACTACCCCGAAGCTACTGTATGTGGTACCAGTTGTAGTATTTGTGTAGTAAGTAGTTATAAAAACCAGTCCATGTCAAAAAATAAACCTTTTTGGTTGGGTCCTAGAATGATTCATTCATTTGCAGGAACCACATTGTTACTGTTAAAGGACAAATGGGAGTTATTTGTGAGCCTCTAAATATTATTCAGTTCTATCTCTCATAATTTCTTGCTGGTGTATGGAATGAAGAAGGCCACAACAATCTTCTCTCCTAAATCCTTTGTCCTGCTGGCAGCCAGATTGCCTTGAAGGTTGTAGGTTAGGAAATGCCAATGATTAGCAGAATAAAGCCCATGATAGACAAGATCTACAGACAATAGTAGATAAAATAACACCTCTGGGTTCAGGGCCATTCTTTCTCATTCTCATTTTTATTCTAACCCATCTACTTATATAGACAACTGTTGAGAAATGATGATTGCTATTCTATAAATTAAAACTTGAAATTTGTACAAGTTCAAAGCAATTGAAGCATGCTTATAATGTATTAGGGAAATTGGAATCTCACATTAATAAAAAAAATATTAATGTATCAGGAGAGATACAGTTGCAAATAAAATACAAATAAATGGGTGAAAACAATACTTGCCTTTTGGGGAGAGTGTAATTAGGAAATGAAATGTCTAGTATATAATTGGAAGAGTAAAGGAAGAAATAAATGCCTACCCAAAACATTTCTAAGAATGGTGTGTCTATAGTTTTGGGCAAAGACGAAGTTGAAGGGCAGGGACAGAATAGTTTTTCTAAAAGAAGAATCCTTGGTATCCAAAGTAAGTATACTTTAATAATTAAGAATTATACATACTTCCTTGCATCTTGATGTCTACCTCAAGTATACAAGTGACATCGTTGTGATGATGTTGCACATATCGTAGTTTGTCCTCTCTTACCTCCCTATCTCCCCCACCCAGAGACCAATGTGATATGATTACTGGAAAAGAGACTTGACGGGAATACCAAAGCCAATTGCCCTTGAGGGAATTTGGAAAAGATTATACAAAAGTCTAGATATGATCCAATAGTAGGATTCTTTTTTTTTTACTACAGGTTCTGTGGCCATAGCATGGCTTGGTGGACGTGGCTTGGCGGGCATGGCAGGGGAAGAATACTGCAAAATCCCCATTCCCTCCCCACTCCTGGGGGAAGGATACTGTAAAATCCCCATTCCCTCCCTACCCCACTAACCTGCTTTCCAACTCCATTCTCCTGTGCAGGGCAACAGAAGAAGACCCAGCTGATCACCGTGGACTCGAGAGGCAGCAAAATTATGGAGGTGGAGCCAGTTAGAGGTGGTATTTGCCAGTTTTCCGAACTACTCAAAATTTCCACTATCAGTTCGCCAGAAGCGGTAAGAACTGGCTGAATAGCACCTCTGATATGACCTAAAAGAAGCAATGAGGGTAATTTATTTTGGGAATTAATTCCCAAGAGAATCATACAAAGAAAGGGCCAATGTGGCAGGAAAAAAATAGTTGATGCAACATGAAGGATGTATTTTGGTATAGGGTAGTGGAAATATGAAAGAGAATTAATTGCCCTTTAAGATGCTCTCTATTTTTAAACAGGAAGATTAAAATCAGTATAGGATATTGCTTAGTATAATACTAAGATATTTCTGTATCTTTTGAACGGATACATTTTATAAGTTTAATAGAGAAGGATGGAAGAAGGGGAAGATAATAGCACAAATCATAAAGCCTTCTTCAAATCATACACGGTTCCTGGTGACTTCATAGACATGTCTATGCAGTAAAATTTACTAAATGTGCTTGCAAAATATCACATACACATTCTTATTTGACATGATCTTGCCTGGATTCTGTAATGAAAGAGATCCCTCATGGCCAAACTGAAACAGGCTGTCGCTTTCAAATTTCTTGAGAATAATTTCAGAGCAGAGTTGTCTCCATTTCTTCACTTTCATAGGACTTTAAAAATACAGCTATTGTGCTATATAACATGAATAATTGACTCTTTAAATGAATCAGGTAGATTCACAGGATTATTTTTGCTTGTCCTGTTTATGCATCAAGTGAGATATTCATAAGTGTGGGCGATACCAACTCTATGTGCAAAACTTTTGCACTACTTGTGCCTCTTATATTCCTTAGAGAACAGTGGGAGTTGCATCCAAAAACCTGGCCCTTGGAACTTTGAATCTAGGTCTCACAAGGATACTTTGGCAGCAGAATAAAAAATGGTAGGGCAGGGAACAAACGGAAATGTGCAAACTTTGCAAAATATGCCACAAACACCAGCTTGCAAAACCCATAAACAACCATCCTGTTCCCAGGCTGTCACATAATAGGAGATGCTGGAAATTGTGAAACAACGTGTTTAAGTATAAATAGTCACCACTGGTTTGAAGAAGTAAAACTGTTCTCTTAGTTCAGTCAACACATTGCTTGCTGGGGAAACTGAGAAGCCAATGGCCCAGACTCACCAGTGATTTCTCCCTGTAAAATGAAAGCAGGCAATAATTTGGTGTGTAATATTGTCTATTACAAGGCACATAAAGGCCTGCATTGATTGTTCATACTGTAGCTATATAGAAAACATTGCAGAATGAGCCTGCTTTTAGCCTGATGCCTCATACAGTGGTAATTAAGGAGAACAGCCTTTTGATTTGCTACTATTTGCAGTTCTGCAGGAAAAACAGAGTTTAGGCCATCTTGTGCTCTGTGTTGCAGCAATGCTTAATCTTCTGATTTGCCCAGAACAATTATGTGCAACACCTGTGGAGGATTTAATTGCTTGCTTTCCTATTTCAAGGCAATGAGTCTTACTGTACACACTTTATTCCAAGTTATTTACTTCCTTACGATACAGCAAGAATTGGGGAGTATCCAGCACATGTTCCATGACAATTTAGCCCAAACTGTCAGTGCAGGGAGGCCCTAGATTTGAACTTCAGAGCCAATGCCCAGAACTACACAACCCAGGGATCAGAGGTGGTATTCAGCAGGTTCTGATCAGTTCTGGAGAACCGGTAGCAGAAATTTTGAGTAGTTCAGAGAACCGGTAAATACCTCTGACTGGCCCTGCTCCCATCTACTCTCTGCCTCCTGAGTCCCAGCTGACCGAGAGGAAATGAGGATTTTGCAGTAACATTCCCCTGCCAGGCCCACCATGCCACACCCACCAAGCTATGCCATGCCCACCAATCCATGACCACATATCTGGTAGTAAAAAAAATTGAATCCCACCACTGCCAGGGATGTCCCAATAACTACCCTGAAAGTGACAGGTGATGGTCCCAAATTTATCTATATTTAGGAGTACCCTGAGTTGTAACATTTGAAACAGAGAAAGACTTATTCCCAAGCAAATCCAGAGAAGCAGAAGTAATGTCTTTTTTAGTCTTCAGTGGTAAATGTGCCATGAATTATTAACATGAAAGGTCCTTCCAGCTTGACTCTTGGCACCTTATGGGTGCATCTGTATAATGTTTCCAGGGATAGTATAGAAGTAGTTTGCCATTGCTTTCCTCTGGAATGGTTTACTCATCTTCCTGAACTACCTTGTAGCCCAGAGTGCATTTGTGATATCCTATTCAAATATTAAATAGGTACTATTTAGCTTCTAAGGCCAGACAAGGTCATCTGTAAATTACCACTTGCTAAATAAATTCAAAACTCAACTGTGTTCAATGAGAGAGACAAGTGCATCTGTTTATACAGTGTAGAAGAGAATGTAAAAAGCATGGATAACAGTAAGAAGTGTGAAGAAGAAGAAAAATGGTAAAGTAATATAAGTGAGTTATTGAAAGTGAGTTATTATTACACCATTAAATGTGGGTGCTAAATTTGCCCATTTGCTCCATTTGGCTTATTTAGTTATTTAGCCAAATCTGGAAAATAATCTCTGGGAGTGTTCTGGGTGTACATTTTCAGCACTGGGCAGCAGTTGACCCCATAATCTAAGAAGAGATTATGTGAGTAAAGGAGCCCATAATGGGGACACATTGAGATGAGCCAGTTGTTTGCCTAGTTTGCAGGTTAGGAGGCAAAAGTTTAGCATGTAACTGATTAAGATCCTGTCAGTTTCAGGCACTACCCAGGATTATAGGTTATGCTGTGTCTTATCTGACTGTTCCAGAGGTGGTATTCAGCAGGTTCTGACCAATTCTGGAGAATTGGTAGCGGAAATTTTAAGTAGTTCGGAGAACCAGTAAATACCACCTCTGACTGGCCCTGCCCCCATCTATTCTCTGCCTCCCGAGTCTCAGCTGAATGGGAGGAAATTGAGTTTTTGCAGTAACCTTACCCTACCATGCTCACCAAGCCATGTCCACCAAGCCACACCACGCCCACCAAGCCATGCCCATAGAACCAGTAGTAAAAATAATTAAATCCCACCACTGGACTGTTCCCTTGGCAGCCTGCCTCAAGGTCTTTCTCATATACATTACAGCTTCTAATAGGAGAGAATGTATGAGGCCTTTCAGGAAGATTTTGTGTTCTGCAGTGGACAGTGGGCCCCCAATTGATAGAGAACCCTCAATGACCCAACCAAAGTCACATAAAAAAAGTGGTGGTGGATGAAGAGCAGTGGACTCCCATGCTTCTACATATGCCCAAAAATACATATAGCCAACATATTTTTCATTCAATTGTACCCTTATCAGGAACCCTACCATACAGCATGTTAAAGAACTTGCAAAAAAGCTTGGATATGTCATGTGAAGAGTGGATATTAAATTAACTGCCCACTGCAGTACCTCCAGAAAATCTAAGACCTGAAAACAAAAGATAATTAAATTATGATTTCATTCAATGTCCATAAATCCAGCACTAGCACACACAAAAAAACTACCATGGCACCAATACTGCACAACACAACAGATACCGCCTAATAGACTAAGATCAAAATACCTGGAATCATGGATTTCAGCATCCCTCTGTCTCAATCCCTACTTTCAGTTTGATGGTTAAATATCCCCATATAGTACATAGAATATGTTATGTGTTAATGTACATGTGTACTTCTGAAATAGCCTGCATGATTTTGCTCTTGATTGCCACATTTGTCTTTTTAATACCTATAAATGATTCTTCCTGTAATTTTAGACAAATGCCTTTAAAATTCTTTGCCTGCTGGTTTTATTAATAATATAATTAAATAGTTAGATGTTATCAGCATAAGACCCCATACCGCTTACCTGTGAGTGTAGATCATTTATGAGCAACTTAAAAAGCATTGTCCCTATTATCAAGCCTTTAAAAATTAATTTCTCTCTATTAATCCTCCACTTTGCATCCTGTTAAGTGAACTTGTATTAACTGTAAAAATATTGGCTTTCAAAAGCCGAAATATTTTCTACTAAGCAGCTGTATCACATCCCATTTGCTATGTGGTCCCTGATATGTTGATAATACTCATATGATAGATTCAGGTAGAAGAAAAATAGCAGCAATAAAAACAGAGTAATAAATAAAATCAATAAACTGAGCATTTGCATTATTGCCAAAAAAAATTGTTTACATTATCAAAATAATTATTTTCAACTAAAAACTGAAGCTGGAGAATGAAACCAAGCAACAGTTGGAATTTCGTCTGGGTGTCTGCAAAATAATTTTTAAACAATATAGATTCACTTTTGTTTCAAACAATGAGCAACAGATTACATTAAAATGTAATTAAAAAGGGAAAAGGTCGGTTTTGCAGCAGCTGTTGCCTCATTTTCATTATGGCAACACAGGCGATAGATAGTTTCATATCTGGAGAAGGAAGTTCACATAACAACTCCAGTGCTCATCAAAACATCCATTAGCCAAACATTTTAAGATGCTAGATAAATGAGACTGAACTGTATACAGCTATGGAAACAAATCCTTCTCCCTTACAATATGCCTTGTGATGTCAACAGCTCCCATGATTTACAGTAATTCACAATAACAGCAGCATGATAACATTAAAAATGCTTCTCTGCTGTTGGTGAGAACACACGGTTTGGCAGCAATGCCTGGAAAATAACTGAGACAATGAGCTGAAAATTGCAATGAAAACAGCTAGAAGCTGAGCTATCATTTTACCTTCACAAGAGTTAGGCATGTTGACTAAAACAAAGTGAGACAATTAATCATAGCTAAGGACTGAAGCAGCTTCTAAATGCAAAATAATATGATAAAGCATATTGCCTATTGGACAAAATACAGGACTTAATCAAAGCAATCAATACTTTGTTAAATATCAAGAATTGTAGAATGGAGAATGAGACTATAATCAGAATGAAGATAATAAATAAATACAATAAAAATAATGAAGATAAAATAAAGATAAATTATAAAGATGAGGGTGAAGGTTTGTTCTCTGAGCTTGTTGGTTTCTGAATGTTTCGTTACCTGGCTAGGGGTAACGAAACATGGGTCAGATGTGAGTCATCAGTGAGCCTTATGATGGTTCTTGTGATAAAGAGATTACATCAGGTCAGGTCATTGGGAGGTGAACTGCTGGTGGGGGTGGGTTTTGCATGGGTTGGTTGAGGGTCGGTGCTGTCTCTGTTGGCTTTACATTTGATTTGGATTCTGAGGGGTTTGTAGGCTGGTTGTAGGTCAATGTGTCTGTTGATGGAATTGCTGCACAACTGATAAAGGCAAATGAAGATAAATGGGTAAATAAAAATGAAGTGAAGATCAACCCAACTCCACATACTCCTTTTCCTCCTCCTAATATATAGCAGAGTAGACAGCACCCACTCAAGAACTGTTCCTGGGGATCTGTAGATTTCTGAAATAACATAAATTAGAGCAGGAAAGGTTATAGCAATATGGAATAATTAGAATAACATAGGGCCACTGTTTTGTTGGAAAAGCTTTTTCAGTTGACATCCTCACTGTTTGGATTATACACACCCATAGAAATAATTTCTTAGACAGGTGATAGGCTTTTCTGAACTGGGCATGTTCAAGCAGAGGTTAGACAGCCATCTTGGGGTATTTTAAGTTGGGTTCCATAAAGCCAAGTTGAACCAAATCATTTTCAATTGGTAAATTTGAAATGCAATAGATTTGAAAAAAATCTATTACTATAATTCTGAAGAAAGAAAATGCATGACAATGAGGCGGGGTGGGAATCTTATGCCTGACTTTCCACCACCAACCTGTTAGTTTTCATAATCCTGAAGGAAACCCCTATCTACTTGGGTTTATTCAAACATAATAAAACCCTTCATTCATGAGCATGTGGATAATCAAATGCTAGGCAATCAATCAAAGAGGATGAGTCTAACATCTGAATGCCGCCTTTTCAGACTTCCAAAAAGTCAGGATAAGCCCTACCAGAGATCTCCAAATTCCAAATTTCAAATTTGGCACAAGCCAAAATCCATGATGGCGGAATAATTCTATTTAATTTGCTGCAAACGAAATCAGTTACATTTTGTCTTGGCCCCTGCATTATTTTCTTAAATGCAGACCAGCTTGTATCCACCACTGCAAATATCTATCTCCTGCAATGAACCCCCAATTTTATTTCACATCCTTGACACATGTGGGGCACGGGGAAGGAACGGTTGTAGCCTGCCAGCTGGTTAATGGATATCATATTCCAAAGAACCACTTCCCTATCAGATATTCAGGAATAATCTATTTTAAGACAGGATCAAAAGAGAAACAGAATGCCACTTATTGTACATCTATTGAATAGAATAACAGAGTTGGAAGGGACCTTTGAGGTCTTCTAGTCCAACCCCCTGCTTAGGCAGGAAATCCTACACCACTTCAGACAAATGGTTATCCAATCTCTTCTTAAAAACTTCCAGTGTTGAAGCATTCACAACTGATTAATTGTTCTAACTGTCAGGGAATTTTTCCTTAGTTCTAGGTTGCTTCTCTCCTTGATTAGTTTCCACCCATTACTTCTTGTTGTACCCTCAGGTGCCCTGGAGAATAGCTTGACTCCCTCTTCTTTGTGGAAGCCCCTGAGATTTTGGAACACTGCTATCATGTCCTTCTTTTCATCAGACTAGACATACCCACTTCCAGCAACTGTTCTTCATATGTTTTAGCCTCCAGTCCCCTAATCGTCTTTGTTGCTCTTCTCTGCACTCTTTCTAGAATGTCAACATCTTTTTTACATCATGGCTACCAAAACCAAATGCATTATTGCAAGTGTGGCCTTACCAAGGCATTATAAAGTGGTATTAACACTTCACGTGATCTTGATTCTATCCCTCTGTTTATGCAGCCTAGAACTGTGTTGGCTTATTGGTATGTACAGTATACCATCTTCATCAATTGCTCTGGAAAACAAATAGGAAGCTGCTTTTGATCATCAAGTTAACAGCCTGCCTTGCAGCAAAGGCCTTTGATCTAATCCAGCACATTTCATTCTTTTGAATGCAGCATCTGGTTTGTATAATGCTCTTCAAAATTGCATCCATTTTTTATATTTAGTCAGAATTAGACCCTTACACTAAATGGACAGTTTCATTTATACTTTTTGAGATAAAAAAGCAAGCATTAATAATAAAAGGGTATGCTATTTAGGGAGAAATACCCCTCTCCCCAACTCTAATCATCTTTATCTGTCTTGACACATTTCTGTATGAAATGATACTGATGTAATCTAAACAGTAAAACAAAACAAAACAAAACAAAAAAAGCTTTCTGCTCTCTCTTGTTTATCATTTCATAGGAATCAGAATAATATTCAGTTATAGACAGGAAACACTACAAACAATATCCTTTCAATTTGCAGTGTATTTCTCTTTGCATGTTTTTATATTAAATATTTATACAGCACTGAATTCCTATGATAAGTGCTTCTTTATTCTACTTTATTTCTGCATACTAGTGGCTGCTGAGTTGCAGTAATTTTTTTCCCAATATATCCTTGTGGAGAAAGAAAATGTCTAATCTGTAATCCAAAATTAATTAATACCACGACAAGAGGACTGCAAATGAAAAAAGAGAGCGGGGGATGAAAATATATGTAACAAGCAGAAGCATCTTACCTCTATATAGAAGGATTGTTTAATATGCTAGAATATATTTCTTATTTCAGATTTAAAGCCAGCAGATTACAGTTAACATGCGAAGTGAAGTGAGGGAAGCAAGATTATAAAAGCAGATGGTCCTCTTTATACAGAGTGAGTGAGTGAGTGAGTGAGTGAGAGAGAACACCTTTACATTTATTTGTTTATTTGTTCATTCATCTCACATGTAGAAATAGATCACCCACAACAAAATAAAGGAAAGTTATAATTAGAGAACAATAATCCTAATAAATCCACTCTAAACGTCTGGCTAACAGTGCGGCAATCAATAAAAACATATAACTTTAATCAATTAGGAAATAAAAATAGGGTAACAGGGCAACAAGCCTGCAACTATACTTTATTGCATTATTGGGAATCTTGAAACAACTTCCCACAGAATATTAACAGATAACTTCTGTTCTGAACTTCGAAACAGCTTATAGCAATAAGATGACCCTACTCTGTGGCTGCAATCAGTTTTTCCCATTTGCGGAGCTGGGGTCGGCAGGACCTGTATGTGACGCATCTGGCCCATGGGTCACCAGTTTGACACCCCTGCATATGTGATCAAGGAGATCTTCAAAATGGCCATCACTTTTTAAAAAAATCTTCTATATGTGGACCACAGTGTCATAACCAAAAGCTGTTAGGGAATACTACAGAAGCCATGGGTTATCAAATAGGGTATTGTAGGCCCCAACACATATGTGTATTTCCATTCTAATAACATTCACAGGACTCCCAAATCAGATGATAAAGAGACAAAGAGATAGATTTAAAACATTTTTCAAATATCCAATATGTTGGAAGATTGCCAAAGCTTATTAAATTTCAGGTGGGACTATCAAAATCTCATGATATTATCAAAAATATTATTAGAATAACTGAGGCTGTGGATCCCCTTGCCCTGAACTAAAGATTGAGAATTATAAAAATATTTGACTCAATCTCAAACTCTCTCTTGCAGAATTCACCCATCCCATGTATGAAGACGCTAAACATGGCAGAATAAATGTGTCAGAAAGAATAAGCCAATCAAAATTGGGAATCAAATGAATGAATGTGCACCATGCAAAAAATGTTTTTTCTTAGCAAACTGACAAGATAAGCCATTGACCATTCCCACTGTAGATAATAAGCAATAATTAATACACAGTTTAAATCTGAGCAGCTAACAGATGGATTAATTACAGACTGATTGTATGTCGGTGTATATGTGTGTATGTGTATATCACTGCTAACAAGAGACTATGACAAAGTTATTTTAGGATGTGGATTCGATTTTGAAAAAAATGGATATTTGCGAGGTTACTGAAAACTGTGTTTCTCAAATGAAAGTGTTAGCAAGCAGTGAATGATTTAGAGTGTGCCTAATTAAAAACAGATACCCATACATAAAGACACAATGAGGGTAAACAAGTGGCAGAGACCAGATTTGTTTCTAATAAATGTGGAGGCAATCACAACACAATGCAAAGACTTCCCCTACAAGGGCCAAAGTATCAGACATGCAATAAAACAAACGATTTGAGAGAAATGTGTTTTCCTCAGCACAAATTGAGCAGGGAGACAAAGGCAAAATACACTAATGAACATGCAGCTGTAAGATAAAGGCCTAGTAATGGTGAGGAGACAGCAGCAAACTTCTTGCTTGAGTCTTCCCACAAATGTACAAAGCAGGATTTTACAACAGACTGCTTTGTGACATGGAACCAAACGAGCAAAAATTGAATTTCAAAACAGATCCCAAGGCTGAATACAACATAATCACAGCAGCGGCAGAGACAAAAAGATTAGTGATTGCCTGCTGTTAGTACTGCAAATTAGACTTCTTTCACAAAATAAGCCCATGTTACAAAGCTATGCTGGCATGACTGCAGAAGGAAACTGCTTATGTGATAGCAAGAGAAGAAATTTCATGCATGTTTAGGTTAAATAGAAGTTTGCAAACACAGGTAACCCAATGGGTTTAAAAATTGTCTGGCAATACAAGCAGAAGGGACACCATTCCATACATATGCATTCTTTCCAGCCTTAACAAATCGGTTTCATAATCTTGTACATTCTGTGCAATGTCAGTGAATCTTGTCATTTATGGCATTATGTTCATGCTGTTACCAGTAGGCTCCACAGAAAGCATTTGCGAATGCAGTCCCCGTCAGGAGAAATTACAAGAATATAATTGGTAAAATTAATTTTGGGTTCCTTGAAGTTAATTTTGTATCCTTCTCAGAGTTGTCAAAAATATTTCACCATTAATTCAAAAAATGCAAATGCTATGTTTAATCTATGTTTGTATTTTGATTGCAATCAACATATGCCAAGCATTTACCAATGATGAAAAACTCAAACAGCAGGAACCTTAAATCCCCTTTGGTGGCGGTTGATCGTACCATAAAAGAATGAAATATTATAGCATATAAATTAACTGGAAAGTTTGCAAGCTAAGAAGGTGTTTTATAAGACACAACGTTTCAGCCTTTTAATACTGAAATTGACTACAAAGCTTGAGATTCGTTTCATAATATTATGTATATCAGTTATTTCTCTCTCTTTGCTGCCTTTCTTATTTCTCTTAAAAACAAAACAAAAATAGTTTAAACCATGAAAATAATTACTGTTGTGACTAATATTTGGACAAAATTCAGACAGCTAATACTATAAAATAAAATTGTTCCTTTTCAGGGTTTTCTTTTAATATTCTGAATGCAAATCTCTTCAAAACAAAGAGCAAAAATCTACAGTTTTGGAAAAGAAAGGGGAATCAGCAAGTTTATCCCAGGTCAGTTTGTTGAGAATTCTATTCAAATTATTAGCTTTCTTTTCCAGAGGCAACCAAAATCTCTAATAAATGCATTCAGAATAGAATAACATAATTAAAAATGAAAGAAAAATATCAAAATAAAACAGCATTTAAAAAGAAGGCATAAAACCTAGAGCCATGTAAGAAGCACAATTCAATAAGAAGAAAAAATTTAGAAACCTCTTTGGAAAAGATTCAAACACCATCAGACATAGATAAAAATATTATGTAATTATAGACACCATCTCCTTTCAGAGTCAGTAGGACAATATCCTAGATTCCTAGTTTTGGCCTACACAGCTGCCAAAAAAGCCAACACAGTTCTAGACTGTATAAACAGAGGGATAGAATTAAGATCACTTGAAGTGTTAATACCACTTTATAATGCCTTGGTAAGGCCGCACTTGGAATACTGCATTCAGTTTTGGTCGCCACGATGTAAAAAAGATGTGGAGACTCTAGAAAGAGTGCAGAGAAGAGCAACAAAGATGATATGGGGACTGGAGACTAAAACATATGAAGAACAGTTGCAGGAAGTGGGTATGTCTAGTTTAATGAAAAGAAGAACTAGGGGAGTCAGGATAGCAGTGTTCCATTATGTCAGGGCAGTGGTGGGTTCCAGATCCCGTTCCAACCGGTTGGAATTGGCCTGGAGTCGTCCACATGGATGCGCACAGTGCGCATGCATGCGTCTTACTGTCCAGCAACGCCTCTACGAGCCTCCGTGATGCTCCAGCTGTTCAGCGGAGCATTGCACAGGTGCTGTACGTGCCATGCACAGAAGCGGTGAAGACTTTAAAGAAAGGTAAGGAGTCCGGGCAGGTGGGCCCTCCGGAGCACCATACTAGAACGGTACCCAGTACTCCGGGCAGGCTCTGGTATGCCGGTACCAGGGCGTACCGCCTGCAACCCACCACTGTTTCAGGGGCTGCCAAAAAGAAGAGGGAGTCAAGCTATCCTTCAAAGTAGCTGAGGGTAGGACAAGAAGCAATGGATAGAAACTAATCAAGGAGAGAAGCGACTTAGAACTAAGGAGAAATTTCCTGACAGTTAGAACAATTAATCAGTGGAATAACTTGCCTCCATAAGTTGTGAATGCTTCAACAATGGAAGTTTTTAAGAAGATGTTGGATAACCATTTGTCTGAAGTGGTGTAGGGTTTTCTGCCTGAGCAAGGGGTTGGACTAGAAGACCTCCAAAGTGCCTTCCAACTCTGTTATTCTATTCTATTCAAAGAACAATAGGACATGTGCTTATAGAAGGGCAATGGAACTGAAATGTTTTTCTCTACCACTTTTTACCTGTAGACTTATAAATTAATTAAATATTGTATTACAAATACATGCAGTGTTTCTCCCAAAGAAATCCAAAACCAGGAGAGTTGATGCTCCAAATATTTTTCACTAATGCTTGGAAATATTGAATGTTTTTTTTAAAAAATCAAATATTTTTTTTAATTTGTCATTAGAAATGGCCACCAATGCACTAGACTGTACAGATGAATAAATTAGTTTATATACTTAAGCACAGTACTCAATAAAACCCAGGCTAGATTTCTGTCAACATATTTAAACCACTATAACATTTGGTCAAATGTACTAAGGTATAAAAAATATATTTAGAATTGAACCAAACATTGCTGCTAATTGTATTTCTGTGAAGTAGTAATTATTCAAAGCAAAGGAGTTCCAAGGAAAAGAATTGTAAACCTTCTTCTTTTTTGGTTATACTACCCCTGCAAGCAAAACATGTTCCATTTATTTTTAAATTAAGTGAAAATTAGCCAGGTGTGCTAGATAAGTTTTCTATACACAGGTCTAAATATTGACAAAGGGAGATGTGTCACTGGAAAAATCATCAGTCTGGCAATTATCACGTTAGCATGTTAAGTAAAAAAAGATGTGAAACTTCCAAATGTGTCAATACAGATTATTTCATTTCCACCAGCTACCAGCTATACTGTGAATATCAGTGTCTTGATGTATATATACAATCAGAAGTTACGTCCTGAAAACAAATATTCAACAGGTGTCAGGGAGAACTGCTGAGATCCAGGTAAAAATTTTTTTTATATTCTGCATTCCTGAAATGATGGTTAGTTCCAAGTAGTGTCTGATCTTCCTTGAAGTGTTCTCTTTAGAGGATGAGCAGATCAAAATATCTGAACTATCTAACCAAAACACCACTGACAAGTGAGAAGAGTTGGCATCTCACTCCAACTAATAAATTTAATCAATACTGAGACTTGGAAATAACAATGAATGAAGATGTAATGACAGAGAGTGAGTGTAGAAATTGTTTCTTGTCCCTTGGAATAAGTCTGCTCTAAAATAAGATCTTGAGTAACTCTTCAGTTTTAGTAGCTTCCATTTGAAAAAAGAAATCACTCTTGATATAAAAACAGAAAAACCCTCCTTAGATTAGACTGGTATTGAACAACATTTTCTGCTAACCCAGGTATATATTAGTTAGATTATTAACCATGGTTGGTTTTCAAATACCAAATTTTATGGAAACATGTGAAATTCTGAACTCTTGGAGAACAATATGTGTGATGGAATATCTAACAAAGTCTGGGAATGGAGAGGAGGAAAAAGGACCATCGCAAATGAGAAATCTTAGCCTAGAGATGGGGGAAGCAAGAGAAAGAGATTCAAAGCAACTCTGCCTTAATTACAGTAGAATTTGCTTTGAAAGCCTTTGCAATATCTGTTCTATTACTTTATTAGCAATAAAGACTTTTCCCTGAAATTCAAATGGTTCTTATTTCCCAAGTTTGTCAGACTTGGAAGGTTGGACTTTAATCTTGAAATCATCCATATTCATTTATCAAAGAGAGATTGGATCTTGCATGTTGTGCTTAGACATGAATTCTGATCCTTATGCTACATTGTCAGCAAAACAAATGACAAATACTTTAGTTATTTAGCAGATGACATTGTTACATTAGCCAGGAGACTACAAGGCTAATGCTGACTAATAGTTTGGCTGCCTGTTTACCAGCTCTATTAGGTAGATGCTTCCCAAGGTGTGCCTTAGAAGGGTGAGCTAGCTTCACACCAGAAAGAAAGACGAGTGATTTTGTTTCCTGCAGCATCATTCAAGGCCTTCTCCCTCTATTGAAGCCACATCACAAATGGGCCTTACAACCAGGAAGATTTGGTGCTGGCACAAGTCTAACTGCCGCACAAAGTGCCAGTTTGTCTCCCCACCCAAGAGCTATCTATTTATCTACTTACATAGAACATGCTTTTGAACTGTTAGGTGGGCAGAAGCTGAGGCGAGTGATGGAGCTCACCCTGTCACACAGTTCTAGGACTCAAACCACCAGAGAGAGACCAATTCCAGCATCATTAAATCACTGAGCCACCGCACCTTGCAAAGACTTTATTGAGATACAGTCATCAAATAGATACACAAATTATGGGTTTGATAATAAACTCAATAGTTGGGGGAGGATTTACTTCAATCACAAGTTCCCCATGGGCTACCCCAATACCAATGACCAGGTAATTTTCATTTAATAATTGCAATTGCGACCAGCAATTGGTTGTTAAACAAAGTGGTCACTAAGTGAAAAATCACATGATCACAACTATGCTTATAATTTTACCTTGGTTTTCCTTTGTTTTTCACTACTTATTGCAGCTTTTTCCCACTCTCTCTTTCTCTTTATGGATAACTTGGTATAAGATAAATAAGCAAATAAGTGAGACACCATAAAGATAACAAATGTGATGACTGGTTGCTAAATTGTCTTTTTAGCACCACACCAACTTTTAACACCCTTTAAGCAAGGCAGTTGCTAAATGAAGGCTACCTGTACTCTTTTCTTCCAGAAGTTGGGGAGGGCTCAGCACCAAAAGAACAAAATTTCCTGCAAATTGGACCAAGCTAACATTAATTCTTAGCTTTTTGAAAGAAAGTGTGGCCTGATGGACAGTTCCATTCATTCAAAGCAGCAACGGTATACTAGACCAGTGTTTTTCAACCTTTTTTGTGCAAAGGCACACTTTTTTCATGAAAAAAATCACGAGGCACACCACCATTAGAAAATGTTAAAAAAATTTAACTCTGTGCCTATATTGACTATATATAAAGTAATTCTCCCACGGCACACCTTACACTATGTCACGGCACACTAGTGTGCCGCGGCACAGTGGTTGAAAAACACTGTACTAGACATCTATTGATACTTCATGCAAAACTTCTTTCGATGAATCTGTTAGGAGAGCAATTGCTAAATAGGAGATCTATAAATTACAGTAAGGAAGACACCAAATATATGAATACACAGCAGATTTTAAGTTATATACCAAGAAAGAGGCAGAAAGGATTCTGTCCTAATCAATCAGCTTCAGGAAGACCTTTTCAATTAACCAAAATATGAATTAGAAAGGGCACACCATAGTCCTTGGAAGTCCTGTTTCAATACCATATGGTGATAAGTGATAAACCAGAAAAGTTGAGGCATGGAATAAATAATCAGGCAAAACAGTTTCACAGCATTTCTTCAACCATTACACACACACACACACACACACACACACACACACACATGCACAAAGCTGCCTTTGCAAACAGAAGTAATGACAAAATAGTTGTCTGTATTGGAGAAACATTGAAGACATTTTACTGTATTGTCTTCCAGCATCTAATGGTAGCTTGTCTCACTATGCTTCTTTGCTCAGAGGTGGCTGGAAATGTCACATCTGTGGAAATGTCATACACTTTGCAAGTATGTCCTAGAATTGCCCCAAAACCTTTACTCCAAGAAACTTTCAAGATTCCTTTCAAAAATTTTGTAGAGGGCTCCTCAGATGATTAAGGAGAGATCTGATAGTATGTAGTTGTATTTTGTTATTCCTACAACTCTTTGTACCCCACACAGGCTCAGAAATACAACACTCAGCTCTATGGGACACTCTTGAACTTGGTGGCAATTACTAATTTCATTGATGAGGCTATTGTGAAATAATATGGCTTGCTCATATGTAGCCAACTGAAAAGGCCTAAGAAAGTGAGATGATTGGTTGTAGGCCCTTCCAATCAGGTCACATCCTGCAACATATGACCCTCTGCAAGCAATAATAAACTAACAAAAACAAGTTTCAGCCCTCTAGTTGACTATTTCTTTGCAAGACCCAATAATTTTTTTAATAGACTTCTCCAGACACATAATATTGATATTATGTAAATGGTATTATGAAAAGAATATTTCTTTCCATTCTCAATATCATAAATGGTAACAATTTGCAAATTTTGGACTGTTCTGCTCTTCTCTTTGCCTCATAGCAACCAAAATCATTATGACCCCTAAAATCAATACTAAACCACTATTGTCCAAAGCAGGTCCCATTACCAGAGGAATGAATCCAACAATGGACCTTTTAAAGGTTCCCTCAGATCTAGAATTGCTCTTGCTAATCATTTAGCAATTTTACAAATGCTCAGATCATGTATTTTTTTTTATTCTTTTGCTAAGGGGCTTAGGAATGGTTATGAAATTCAAATATTTTCTTTAGTCATTAATTAATACTAATGAAAGAGATATTTTTTTAAAAAAAACCAATAGCTAAATTAAGTTCATGTAAAAATAATATTTAAACTATTGATGTACATGTTCTAACAACTCTATTTATTTGTATCAGAATAGCCTAAGTCTCTACGTCTCTACATTAATTTGTTTACACTTCCTCTGTTTTCCTATTTGGCCAGTATTTTTAGCAAGGGGCTATATTTAAGGGTATGAGATAGCCATATTTTGATTTTTTTTTTATGTGCTTGGGAACAAAGGAGTTTTTTTAATTCTTGTTGTTTTGTTTATTGGTAGAGCCCCAGTTATAGAATATCATCCTCAGATAAAAGGCTTTTGTTCAGCAAGGCAAAGCCAATTTGAAGTGAAATACGATGGCTCTGACTGCATATTAGCAGACCATCAGAAAGTGGATCTTCTAGTTACAACAGCTCAAATGATTCCCAGTACGTACAGTTACAAAAATATATGAACGTCATATTTTGTATAATTATACAGGGCATGAAAATAAATATGCCATGCTAGGAATTTCTTTATAATGTCTAAAGGTATTGTGAGACTATACTGAGTACTGTGTATTCAACATTTTAGAAAGGTATTATGGAGCTGTCAACGTTGCAGAAAACAAAAGCAAATAACCCTACAATATGGTAATTCTTAACAAATGGTTTCCTTAAAATTAGTTGTGGTCATGCTGTATTTTAAGCCTTATTATTATTATTTGATTAATGTCATATAAATCAGATGAGGGCCCAGATTGTGAATGAAGTGGAGCATTTTGACTGTTGTTTATAATTAGGTCATATTCTTAAGTAATGTACTATAAGCAAGGTATGCTGGGTCATCTGAACCCAGATAACCAACAGTGAATTCAAAGTGCTATCCAACCATCCTTGAGTACAGGGGTGGACTTCAAAAATTTCAGCAATGGGTTCTCTGCCCAGTTGCTGGGTGGGCGTGCCCCCCAATGGTGGGTGTGCCCCCACCAATGGTGGGCATGGCCTAGTTGGCCTCCTGCACCATTGGGGAGGGGGGGCTTTTCGCCTTCCCCAGTCTCCGGAGGCTCTCCTCAAACCTCTAGGAGGGCAAAAACATCCTCCCCCAGACTCCAAAGGCCCCCCAGAGGCCAGAAACGGACTCGTTTCTGGCCTTCCACAACATCCATTTTTCCCCTCCCTGAGCCTCCGTGCAGGCCCTGCACCTATCTCACATCCAAAATCGGTGGCTGGAAATTCCTGGGAGGGATGGGGGGAGGGGCCAGCCAGGGGTGGGATTTGGAGGGTCTCCAAACCCGCCATAACATTAACTATGGGTTCTCCCGAAGGTATAGAAAAGGTATAGAAAAATAGCAGGAAAACATTGGCTATGCTCATTGCGAATCTTTATCCCGCCTTTCCTATATCTGTTCCAAATCACTACTAAATAGTATTGCCCTCATTTTTTAATGTGCCAGTCCCTATAATAAGCAAAGTGATTGGTCTTCTCTGCTGGCATTTCCTTTCCACACATCACCAGCCAATAGGGAAAACATCCATCAAAAAGGCACTACAACCAGAATGAGGAGAATCTGACTTTGGAACTCTGCCTGGGCTTCTCTAAGCTGCTAGGTTGTCTGCCCCTTTCCCCACATCCTACATGGGTGACTCCCAAGTTAAAATGATGAAAAGTAAAGAAACATATGGAAAGAGACAAGTGCAGAAATCACCTCAGAGTGGAAATCACCTCAGAAAGAAGGAGAGGCTGCGATGATTGTACAACTAGCTAAGTCCTATAGAACTGAAAGGGATTAGCTGCTAGAAAGCTTAGCTCTTATTTAAGAAAAGGGGATATGATTGAAGCTGACCAAAAAAAGGAAGAGAAACTGATAAATAAGCAGCTAAATAAGCAGCTCAACATAGTTTTCTAGTCACTACAGTGGGGAGAATGGGATTGCTATATGTAAAAATGGACTTTAAAACAATGCTAATAGAATTCAGAATACAGTTATAATAAAATACTCTCTCAACAATGGCTGAAATGTTTGTACGTCACCTGGAATCATCTCTAGGCAAGATGGGCACAGCAAACAAGTCAAACAAACAAACAAATCACAGAGGGGAAACTCTCTGCACTACCCAAAACTTCAAAACATATGTCTGAACACACCTACCCCTAATCAGCTGTCATCACCAAGAAAATGAATGTCAGATTTTACACACTGAAGTGGCCTGGTATCCGCTTCAAAAGAAAACTACGTTAAAATCACAACACTTAAAAGTGATTTAAGGCTTTTTCTGTCAAGGCTTGGGGATGAGCTCAAGCTAATATTATGTGATTTAAAGAAAAGATTGGTATTGTCAGAGAAGAATTGTGTCATGTTAAAATGCAAGTAGGGGCAGGACCATAGAACCAAGTGTTAAGAGCAGTCCCAAAGAAGTGCTATTTCTACACCAGTGTATCCACTTCTCTTACTTTGCTTTCATACACACACATACACACACAATGAATCACAAACACAATGAGATAGAAAGGAAATTCAGTCTTCCTCATTCAGTAGCAATAGCAATAGCAATAGCAATAGCAGTAGACTTATATACCGCTTCATAGGCCTTTCAGGCCTCTCTAAGCGGTTTACAGAGAGTCAGCATATTGCCCCCAACAATCTGGGTCCTCATTTTACCCACCTCGGAAGGATGGAAGGCTGAGTCAACCCTGAGCCGGTGAGATTTGAACCGCTGACCTGCTGATCTAGCAGTAGCCTGCAGTGCTGCATTTAACCACTGCGCCACCTTGGCTCTTAGTATATGGCAGGCGAAACCCAGAACAGGCGCTTTCATGATATGTGCTAGTTTATTTCTCACCTGCAGAAATCCAGGTTCCTACTGACTTTTCCCTCTACTTCATTTAGACTTTTGCAATCTAAATCTGGCAGCCATCATTTAATTACTTATCTGCCTTGTTTCTGTCCATAGTATTCAAAAATATTCACAGATCCATCCAGGATATTGGATGAAGAGGCTCAATACCCTGAATATTCAGTGGAATATCTTACCCATGGTTATCGCTTAGTTATATAGAAAATGATTTCATGCAATTTCCTTAGCCAGTTATTGAATTAATCCATTTTTGGGGTTGCACAATATATTTACTATGAATGAATCAGGCTAATTCGAGAAAGAGGGGGGAGGGAGGAGATGTTCCCTGAAAATGGGCTTTAGCATGAATCCAAAAGCTTGGAAGAAGAAGAATAAATCTCTGGTCCCAGTGACCAACTTAGATTGGATTCTGCAACATTATCCTATATTTGGATAATTATATTGTATATTTGCCTTCATTTGTGAATCAGACTAATGAATGGCTAATGTCCATACAGTATATTAATCTATGCAGGTGCCCCAAACCAAATATGTAACAAGGACTTAAAACTAACTAAGCTAAGCATTTTCTGCATGTGGCACTATTAGATCTTTTTCTGATTAAGATGATAACCGCATTAGTGTTGTGCGCAAGCACTTCCATGATATGCCATGGTTAGAAATGTTGGAGGATGGTAGAGATAACTTACCACAAAGGCAATGTACACATTACTAACACCACAAGAATTGTTCAGCATGGACAGAATTCAAATGTTTCAGACAGTTTCAGGGTGGCAGTTGTAATGTATAAACCAACCTTGTAAGAGAAAAACAGGGCAATAAAACACTGCTGTTTCCCATTAAGATGCTTTAGTTTAAAATACAAATATTTTAAACAAAGCATGCAATCTGCCTTAAAGGTATTAACAAAACTCAGGATATAAACCAAACATACAGAATATGATGAAAGTCATGGAGACTTTAGGCAACTGTTTTTCCTATGTTTAAATTTTAAGAGCTGTTACTATAGCAACTGCAAGATACAGCATATGGTATGTCTACTATCTCTGAAATAACAGAACAATTTTTAAAGAATTAACTTTACAATATGGTGTGAACACTTGTACTTTTTACCAATTTTTCAGAGTGTTATGTAAGGTACTTTTGTTCCCTGACATACTTTTCATGTTGAATGCTCTTTTTTCTTTTGATTTCTTTTCTCATGGTAAATAAACATTTCCCTTTTTTTGTCTTTCCTAATCTTACAGATAAAAAGTTAGGAAGCGAAGTATTTCAGTCCAGAAAAAAATATTCCTACAGAAATTCCTATGGAGGGAGAGAAGGGAGGGCAGGGCAGCAGCATCACAAGTAAGAAAGAACAGAGTTTGCTAGCCTTTTTGTAAAAGTTCCTTTTATATTTCACATAATGGGACATAATAAATTTAGAACAGTTCTCAAACCATTACATTTACTCTGGGAATACAGAAGGGGAATGGGAGGTGGAGGCTTAGCTCCAGCAAATTTTCAGCCCATCTCCTTTTTTGAGATTTGAGATTCTTAACCTTTTAAAGAGTTAAACTAGTCTTAAATATGGAACAAGTCTCAGGGATGGGAGAAAAACAGATGTTGAATGAAATCAAAACAAAGGAAAGGATGATCTTAGTGATTTAAGGGGCTTTCAATCCAGTCAGCTCCAGATGAGAAATAAGGCAAGTGAGAGCTATAGATTTTCGGATCCTGTGGCTTGACCAATCAAAATGCATGTGTCTTAGAATTAAAAGAAGTATATGAAGAACAGCATATCCAGGGAAAGTGTAATTATGTTGCAATAAAAATTCAAGACATCATCACTGCTTGTGCAACTGAAGATTTTCCATTTACAGTTATTTAGAAAATGCAACTTTCTTCTGAGGAATTTGTGTACTTATGAAATCATAGATTCCCACAATATGTGTTTATCAGCCCTTTGAGCTTTTCCAGATCAAGAAACTAATTACACGAGGTTAGAACTATGCTTTATTGATATACGCTACATTAACAAAATCTCGCAAATTTGATGTTTTTTTCTCTTTCTCATTCTTATATCTCAGGAAGTCAGAAAAGAACAAACTTAAGTCTCTTTTTAATACTTTTTACTTTCCCAGATCTTTTGTAGAAGTTCAAACAGTACTTCTGAATGTTTGCCGTAAGATTATCTCTGTGGCTCCCTGTACTACAGTGGTTCTCAACCTGTGGGTCAGGACCCCTTTGGGGGTCGAACAACCCTTTCACAGGGGTTGCTTAAGACCATCGGAAAACACATATTTTCAAAAAAAATATGGAAAACGTAAAATAATTTTATGGTTGGGGGTCACCACAACATGAGGATTAAAGGATTGCGGCATTAGGAAGGTTGAGACCCACTGCTATAGTACTTAAGCAGTAGAAGTCTTCTCATTTCAACAGAAACCTAGATTAAAAACAAAGCTTTCTAGTTTGTACAATCTAGCAGACAGAAGTTCTCCATTATGCTGGAGACCACTTAGGAGCAAATAATGAGTTTGCTAAGAGACATAATACTCTTCCTATGTCAACAGTGAAGGCCCAGCAAACATTATCAGGTCTAAAAAGTATAGAAGACAAGTTCAATATCTTGGCAATGCTATTTACTAAATTGCAAAATCTTTGCACTGTTTGCCAGACAGAAAGAACTTTTACCCAATTTCCTATACAAAAAAAAAGGCGTAAGGAAACTGGATAATTGAAGTGGCTGTAAGAAGTAGTGGAGGCCACTGAATCATTTCCTCCCCGCATGCAAACTTCTGAATTACCTTTACACTGACTAAGACAATAAGTGACTATAATATATAGTTTAAGTACTCTGGATGCTTTGCAAGAGAGGAAGATGGAGATAAAACCTGAAGCAATTGACTCTGCCTACCATTTAGCAACCTGTCCTCTGCTCTACCATTCAGAAATGTTTCTGAAAGATTTTAGCCCACAGAGTGGAATGGGCTTAGATTCATTTTTTTTCCTTCCCCACACACAGAAATTCAAAGACGAAAAACTTACCATAAATTCCTCCTTCATTTTTAAATTCAAGAGGAAATACTAACTTTACTAAAGATAGTAGGCATTAAACTACAGGTGGGTTGTTCCTCCTAACTGCTGTTATCCTAAAAATTGCACATATAATATTCAGTTTACATTCCATATATGCAAATATAAATCAAGTAGTCTACAAGCTGTATGAAAAGTTTATGCGACAATACATAGATTAGACTATAGGATTCTTTGTTGCATATGCTTCAAAGACCAACATTTTGTGGTCTATGTCTATGATCCTATATGCTTTCCTATATGTCTATGATCCTTCATGAAATGAACGTTTTTTGCATTATAAATGCAGAAAGATTGCAATTATAAATGCAGAAAGATTGCAATTATAAATGCAGAAAGATTGCTATTATAAATTCTTCCACTTTATTGTTTCTATTCTTTTTACTCTAAATTAGGATTCTAAAACATTATGTGACATGAATGTCTTTTAAAATCATTTCCACCAGTTCTTAGAGCTCTGCTTCATTGGAATATGATATATAAATCTGCTTTTACACAAGATTTATGCATTTAAGTACATGTATAAATGGAGGAGATGTGGAGCCATGTTGCTTTGTAAGCTAGTTATTTGATTTCAAGATACTAGGGTACCATCTCTTGTGAGGCATTAAAACTCCATTTTACTGCCTGTTTTTCAATATGTCTCATACAATGACCACCTTTTCAATTCACGTATGCCTTTAGAATAGAAAGGAGAGAATGATCAACTTTTAATGATATCATTCCACCAAAAATAATTTGTAAAAGCTTATAGGCTATTAGCAGATAGGATTAAAGCCAGAGGGACAGGACTTGAACCAAAAGTGAGTGCATTATTTTTTCCCTATCATCCCTTCTCTGTTTCCAATTCTTTCCTTCCCTCCCAGAGATGATAGGGGAGAAAATTATTGTTCTTGTTTAAAGAAAAAGTTTGGACTTACTGCTTTCAAATAACTGTTGGAATTAAGCCAAGAGCTGTTTCCTGGCCATCTCTGCCCTTTCATAATGTTGCATCATACATGTCATTTTAATAGTTATCCTATGTTGGAACTTTGGCCTTATGGAAGGCACAAATCTTTAGGTTTACAGCCCCATTTAAATCCCAGTCCATATGGTGAAGTCTCAACTACCCAATACTTGTAATTTCCCTTTGTATTTTTTTTTCTTGGCCCTTTTTAAAGATCCAAACAAAATAGTTATCCCCTCTGTTACAATGGAATATTTTCAGCGTTATCTTTCTTATTCAATTCCAGGAAGGTTGAATTATACCCCTAGATCACCAATGATTTGCAGTAAATTAGCTGAGCATTCTGAACTATAAATAATTGAGCCATTTTAGTGTGGAGGCTGTTGTAATAAGGGATAGATAGATGGGTGCTCAAAAAGATTTGTGCACAAGCTGCACAATTGACAATGAAAATGAAGAGAAACTAAATAATGATAATACCTTTGTGTTATAGAATTATTCATGACACATTTCTGTTGAAGCGGAATATACAGTTCATCACTATAGTGGACAGAATGGAAGTATTAAGCTAATATTTAAACACGGTTTTAATAGCAAAGAGCTTCTGAACTGCTTTTTGCTTTCTGTGAAGCTTAAATTACTGTTGTGTTTAACATGTTACTGCAAGGTGCCAATAGTACTGAAGGTCTGGCAGTGTATAAATTCATTATTCAACAAAAAAAAAATAAGGTAAGCTCTCTATCATCAAAGCCTATGAAAGGGAAGTCTTGTTATCTAGAAAGGACTGTTGATT
This sequence comes from Thamnophis elegans, assembly GCF_009769535.1. Lineage (NCBI taxonomy): Eukaryota > Metazoa > Chordata > Lepidosauria > Squamata > Natricidae > Thamnophis > Thamnophis elegans. The sequence continues at coordinate 125,999,701 of NC_045541.1, forward strand.
GTTAACAAATTCAATTGAATAGTTTTAATTGAGAACTAAGAATTGAGGTTGTGGTTGTGTTCAATGAGAGACTAAGTATCTCTCTGGGCTGCTTTCATTCTGGTTCCTACACTGAGTTGGAAGTTGGACTCAGTGACATATATAGTCCTTGCCAAACCTTGCTATGGTTACTTTTATTTTTGGTTACCTATAGTTGAAATTCCTAGTCCTATTGATCTGCATATTTTTCACTTCATTTCCTTCAACTTTAGGTGCTGAGCCTCTTTCACTTCAGGACACATAAGTGCGTGCTCAGTCAGTGAACCAGTTGTTAAACTAGTAGGATCCCACCCCTGGGTATAGGGTCTCCTGCTTGAGCAGGGGATTGGACTAGAAGACCTCAAAGGCCCTTTCCAGCTCTATTCGGGTTAAATCAACATGGAACTATAGTATAACAGAATGAATGAAACTTCTTCCAAACCATTATGACATTTTAAATGAAATATAGTAAAAATATTAATAACACCACATACTTCTACATGCATGAACTAATATAATTTTTATTCTGTTCCATTTTTTTTTTTAAAAAATCTTTTCTTCCCTAACCTGTAATATGTCACTTCCTTTCCAGCGGGTTGATCCCAGGAGGACTTGTAACTGCAATTACCACATTTAAATATTCCACGTATCTGTCAAGATTCAAAAGTATTCTGTGGCATCAGTTTAAATATAAATATCTATAATTCTAGTTAATCGCCATCACTTTTAGTCAGTTTTGAAAACTCACTTGATGTCTGTTTTGTGCTTGTGGCCACATGCTGTTTAGACTGCAGCATTTGACATTGATTTATTGGTTAAGATGTTACCCAAAGCAGCTCTGGCACACAACAGGGTTCTGATAGAGAAGAGACTGAGCCTCTCACAGAAGTAAACTTGTCAATAACCACTTTCCCCTAATTGTTCAAGAAGTTGTCCTGCTTTTCATACCAAACTGTAAATGAGTTTAGAGTTGTTACACAAACCCTGTACACCAGGCTCTACTTACAAAATACAAGACCTTCTTTCTAAAGAAATCCCATCTATTTATGGGTGACTCGCAGGCTATCGATATTCCTCAATGATTTTTTTCTTTCTTTCTGTAGCAAGCACAGATTCTGTATAGCCTGTAATGACATCTTGTAAACAGCCTGAATGACCATTCAACAGAAAACAAGCATTTTAGAGGTTTCTGCAAACTGCAGACACTTCATTTTGACCAGAGATGTGTCAGAAAGCCAGCATGTTTATCTTTAAACTTAGATGTGTCCGTGTGTCGACATGTATTTATCCTACTTCAATAACTCTTACAGTGCAGATAAAAGTGCAATTATTTTTACAATGCAAGATTCAGGGTGCCAGAACTAATATCCTCATGCCCAGCAGCTAGAACTAGTACCAAAGAAAAGCACTTCAAAGCTTTTAATCTCCATGACAACCTACATCCCATTCTTCAATAAATGCCATTGTACATAAACATATTATTTATGCATACTTACTATCTATTCATAAATATTACTTGTCAGTAGCTTAAATACAATCAAGTCAGGGGTGGCAGCTGTCCTCGGGCACCAGTATAGTGTGGCTCAGAGAGGGCTTCAGTCTTTCAAAAACCAAATCTTGTCATGGTCTGCCAGAAAGCAGCACCTGCCCATAAACTGGGCAGCAAAGGGGCAAGCAAAAGTAGCGGCAGGCAAAAATGACCACAAGTCTCAGGTATATTGACTGGGATGACCTTTGGGTGGTAGCAAAAAATTGCAAAACATTGTCATTTTTTGTTAAGTATTCAGAGCGAAGCAAGTAGGCTTTGCAAATAACTTCAGTCCAGTCTCTTCCATTCACCCCATCTACCATTTTTGCCATCTAATAACATGTTACCTGTGGAACCGTCTTTGCCCATTACATCAGCCCATCCTACTTAGTCAGGCAGGAAAGGGTATGTTGCTGCCTGATCAGTGAAAGAATTCTGTCTGGTGGGAATCAGGAAGAAGGCCTTCTCTTCACAGTGGAGATGATGGAGTAGAAATCAGGCCTGTCAAACTGGCAGCCTGCAGGCTGGTGGCATCACGCACAGGCCACACCCTCCCCGACTCTGCAAAGGCAATAAAGACATCATAATATGTCACATGACACGACTGAGTTTGTCACCCATGGAGTAGATGGATGATGGGTTGAGCTTCTTAGGAAAGCTGAAGAAGATTGAGTAGACGCATTATATGCAATCAGAAGACAATAGCTGGGGAATGTTGTGATTTGTGGGAAACCTTATTGAACAACAACTGCTGCAGAGACTGTCTCAACCAAGACTTATGACTTTGGGGAGTGAGGTGCAACCGTTGGAAAGATCCCAGTTATAATTTCAAGCAAAAGTTTTATTATCAAGAATCAGTCGAGGATATTTGATCCTGGACGGATCAGAGATAATGATTGCAGTGGGTTTATTAGAAGCCGTTTGTGGGCTTTCTGTGAGTTAAATATAATAATAGATCATTAATAGAGGGCTCCAAACTTAAATTTTTTGTTGGGATTACCTGTTAGCTGCTTTCTTTTACAGTAGATAGACGGTAGGCGAAATTCATTGAGTGATAATAGATTTTCATATTGAGAGAGATGGGTGGTTTCCACATTTGATAAAGAATTACAAAATCAGTATTTGCAATCCAAATTTGGGGTCACTAATGCCGTTCTGCCCCTAAGAGTTCTCTTGCTGCCATTCCTCCTCTATAGCAGCCTAGATGTGGCAGCCTGAGGCTCCAGAACAGGTTTCTACCACTGTTTAAATGATGCAACAATTATCAAAACCTCTTTACTGTAATTCAATATCATTGTCTTTTCTTTTTTCATAATTTATATACTAGCCACTTCCCTGGTTTATTTGCTTTACATAATTTATTTTACTTCTATTTATCTTACTCTTAACACAGACTGTTGTCATTGCAAAAGCTTGATTTGTTGAGAAATACTCTGAAAATTTCTTTATTCTTTTTCTCTCTATATATCATTCAAAATAGTGTGTGTTTTCATTTGACTTTCTTTTTTAAGTTCACTATTATGTTCTATAAAATAACTTCTAATAAACTTGTATCCCAAACCATTCTTAAATAGTACCTTCACTTAAATTATTTTTTAAAACATTATGTTATTTTTACAAACCTTAATTTTACAAACCTTCACTATTTCTTCTTTGTAACATTATCTTTGATCTGGCCAGGATCAAATATCATCAACTGATTCTTAATAATAAAACTTTTCCTTGAATTTATCTTTCTTCTCACTAACATTTCATTTAGAAGAATTTAATCCATTTAAATCCATTTAAAAGAATTGGATTTTCTTTTATTAACCAACCCCCCAAAAAGTCTACTTTAGAAACCTTAGTAGCCAAGTTCCTAGAGCTCTTTATTAGATCTTAAAGTTGAGCCTACTAATATTGTCTTTTTCTTTTGTTACAGACATATTAACAAACAATTAAGTACCAACCAAAGTAGGAGTCTCCAATCTTGGCAACTTTAAGACTTACGGACTTCAACTCTCAGAATTCCCCAGCCAGCAATGCTGAACAACGCAGGCAAAATGTATTCAATTAATGGCCTTGGTTCATAATCTGGTGAGTAATAAAGTTTGTCTCTATGTGAAATCTCCTTCTCTTGATCAGAACATATCTTCCTTTGTTCTTAAGCATTCAAAGGCATTTGTGCATGGATATCAAAATACTTTTAACATATTGCACTAAATTTTCAGCATAACATTTTAACTACTCTGTGCTGCAACCAAACCTCATAGTCTCAAGCTGAGCCTGACTTTCAGTGACAATATGGACACATGCCTCGAGTTTCCATGGAATTTGTTTGCCACTGATTTTGTTTTGCTTTGTTTTGTTCTGTTTTCCAATCTACCCTACAGTTTGAGGATTTATCAGTCATTTCACATTCACATAGTCAGCTTTTTTTTTTTAATCAGTCAAGGTTAGCTAAATGCTGCCATCTACCTGGCTCTGCATCTAAACAAAAGCTTATACATAATCCCTGTATCATTTTTTTAAAATGGCACAAAAAATCATTCTAAAATAAATGAACAATTTTAGGATGTGAATATTTCACTTTTTTCAGAAGAACAGAGGCGGAGAACAGTGTCCTCCCTCTCTTGTTGTTGAATTAAAACTCTTATTATCCTTTTTTTTAACTGACTAATGCTAAAGAGAGGTTGGAATCAGTAATAAAAGTGTTTAAAGACATAAACTTTAAGGTCAGTTTTAGCAAATCATCAAATTCATTATGAGGGAAAAATATTCATAAGGAGAGCATACAAATCTGTTGAGGTAGTCCCACATAATTACCAGTCAGGCTAATCATTCCATTCCAAATTAACAAAACAATTAAGTGTAAGATCTAGACTAGGAATGTCAAACTGGCGGCTCTCAGGCCAGAAGCATCATATGCAGACCATGCCCACCAGGTTTGACACCCATGGCCTAAACTATGGACTTGTGTAGATTACATATTTGTAATTTGCATGATGATGTTATTATGCCTGTGACATCCTCATGGCTCATACTGAACACCTGTAGCCCAGACTGAATTTAGAAATAAGTATGTTTCTATGGAATGTCATTAGTAGAATACGAACTTTTGTTTCAAAATTGAGCGTGCATGCATATGCGTCCATGTACATATATTACTTAACTATACTTCATTATGAAAATGGTCTCTGAATCAAAGAGCAGGTTTGCAGAAATTCACTGCTGACATTTACAGGACCTTCAATTAACTAATCAAATCAAATCTTGCCTCCTTTTTTGGCCATATTATATTGCTGTGAAAAAAATTACATACTTTGCTGTTCAGAAATGGTCTTATTCTTTTTCTAGCAAACTGCTTAAGGAGAACAAAAAGTTTTAGATATGGGGTGAAGGTAATACTTTAAGCTATGGGTTTCTGCCATATGTAATTATTTTCAATGGAGCAAAATCATAGTAAGAAAAGATTTATTGTCATTTTTTTTTCACCAGTGGGAGTGAAGAATGATTTCAGTTACAGGTACTGATTATGTTACAGGTACTGATTAAGAGCCAAGGTGGCGCAGTGGTTAAATGCAGCACTGCAGGCTACTGCTAGATCAGCAGGTCAGCAGGTTCAAATCTCACCGGCTCAGGGTTGACTCAGCCTTCCATCCTTCCGAGGTGGGTAAAATGAGGACCCAGATTGTTGGGGGCAATATGCTGACTCTCTGTAAACCGCTTAGAGAGGCCTGAAAGGCCTATGAAGCGGTATATAAGTCTACTGCTATTGCTATATTGCTATTGCTATATGTAATTGCATTGATATAGGGCACACAACCTACTCTGCCTTGTGAATCATCTAGACTGACATGAGAACTCCCCACATACCTTGGGCTTCACAAAAGGAGAAAGGTGCGTTCATGGGGAGCCATTACATAAAGGTGAATATGTCATTGCCATATGGCACCATTATGGAAATGAATGGATAAAATAAACCATGGCAAACACATAGCTCTCTGAAAGTAAACTTGTGAACATAGCACTTTAAAGGAGATCTTCATATCACATTAGTCGTGTAGGCATCCTCTACTGTCCTTTGAAATAAACATATACAAATTACTAGCTCACTAGTAACATTTTACTGGTTTGCTTTCTAATCTGCTGAACAATCACTAATCTGCAAGCAGGCAAGGAAATAGAAAAGAGTGCAGAGAAGAGTAACAAAAATGATTAGGGGGCTGGAGGCTAAAACAAATGAAGAACAGTTGCAGGAAGTGCTTAGTAAAAAGAAAGACTAGGGGTGACATAATAGCAGTGTTCCAATATCTAAGGAGCTGCCACAAAGAAGAAAGGGTCAACCTATTTTCCAAAGCACCAGAAGGCAAGACAAGAACCAAGACATGGAAACTAACCAAGGAGGGATGTAACCCAGAGCTAAGGAGAAACTTCCTGACATGAGAACAATCAATAGTGGAATGGCTTATGTTCAAAAATTATGAGTGCCCCATCACTGGAGGCTTTTAAGTAGAGATTGGACAGCCATGTATCTGAAATGGTATAAGGTCTCCTGCTTGAGCAGGGGGTTAGACCAGAAAACCTCCAAGTTCTCTTCCAACTCTGATGTTAAACACTCCATATTCATTCTATGATCCATGAAAGTATGGATCTATTTTAATTTACATTTTTTGAAATTACATCATGGCCCATCGTGACTTTTTAATGTTTTTGTTTAACAATATATCCATTCCTAAAGAATTGAGGACTATTAACTTTCTACTTAGTCCTAATAAACCCATTATCTTGTAAATATTTTCTTGTGTTTATTTAAAAAAATTAGTTCATCAGCCAGCATTTTATAAATAGATCTATTTACACTAAAGCTTTATTTTTCCTGGCAAAATAATCGTTTTCACTGCAAAAGAATCCCTAAAGTCAATTTTCTTTGCTAGTTCACCCTGAAGAGATAAAATCATTAAGTAGCTTATCCATTCTTCCACCATAAATAGACCATGTATTTATAGTCAGATGTGACAGTAAGAAATATTAGTGAACAGATTAGATAGACATCTAGGTTGTGTCTAGACACATTTGGGAATAAGCCTCATAGTACAAGTTTAAGTATAGGAAAACAAATGTTACAGAGTTTTCAGCTTAAAAGTTGTTTCCAAAATGCTTTGAATTAGGTAAAACAGTCAAAAGACTCTAGTAAATATGGCACTATCTTAATATATCTTAGTACAGAGAATAAAAACAGTGGTCCTAGTACCAAATATTGAGTTGCCAGATATGTTTTTGAAAGAATGACTATTTTCAACATCTAGACTTCGTTCATTCATGCAAATGTCTAAGTAGATTCTCAAGCATCGATATCATGGTTATACATTTAGCTAGGCATTTTGGGATGAACACACTTCAGAAGTACAAAAGGATTTCGAGGAAAAAATGGCAGACCACAGGATTCAGGTGACCATGAGGACATAGATAAACCTCCAAGTGGCCTCAATGACTCAGAAAGAAGACTAACAACCACGTAACTGCAAGGAATATAAATCCTTCCATTCTCCACCATACAGTGACGTGCGGTGAGGCTTATGCCTGGTGAGGCTCAGCTGGGCATCCTTTTGCGAAGCCTCGGTGGTGGTGGGGGGAATTTGCGGCCTCGGCGGTGGGGGGGGATTTGCATCGTGGGAGCCGCCAAGCGCCCGGGTCTGCAGCAAAGGCGTTTGGCGGCTCCCGCGATGCAAAGTGCCCCGCCGCCCACCCGCTGACCCGGCCTGCGGCCGCTGCTTCTCCAAGCTCCACCGCTTAAAGTCTCGGATCGCCTCTGGGGAAAAGCTGAGCGAGAAGCGGAGCGAAGCTTCTTCGTGGCCTCCCAGCACTGTGCAGAACCTCTGCGCAGCGCCGGGAGGCCGCGGAGAAGCTTCGCTCCGCTTCTCACCCAGCCTTCCCCCAGAGGCGATCCGGGACTTCCCGCGGCGGAGCCTGGAGAAGCAGGCCGAGGCAGCGGGCGGCAGCATCGGGGATGGTGGTGTTATAGCCCAGCAACAGCCTGTGCTGCGTTCTAATTGGTCGGGCGAAGCACAGCCTGTGATTGGTGGTTGTAATGACAGTTAAATGACAGTTGGTACCTGAGAGTATAAATACTGTGACAGTTGTAACACATTCGGAATCGCTGTCATCTCTGTCATAATAAAGATCTGTCTTGCATTCATGGCTCCTGCGTCTATTTCCCTCACAACTCACAATATACAATACTGGCGACGAGGATGGGATTGAATGCGATTCCGCAGAGCCTGGAAAACAACAACGAACACTAAGCCACTCGCAACGCAACCAAGCAAACGCGAACAGAAAATACTTTGAAGACCTGTCAGAGCTGCAGCAGCAGTTGCCACTGCCTCAGGTTTCGCCTCCGATCAAGCCAACCTGAGTAGATCCACAGGCGCGGACTCCATCAGTCACAGGGACGGGCAACCTACGCTTAACCTTGGCTGGAGCCGCCACCTCTGCTCAGGGACGAGCTACGAATCGCGTTGGCTCAACCGTGGCTGAAGCTGCCTGTCTGCCTGCCTCTCTGCTGCGAAGATCTACCAGACACAACTCTAGAGTCTATCCAGTCTACTGTTTGCTACTGTTACAAACATTAGTGTTGCAATACACGGATACTGTTGCCTAAGAAGCCTCTGACTCTTCATACAGCTTTCCAAAGAAGCAGCTTCCGACAAGCCTGCTCTTCTTCCAAAGCCAGCAGCCTACTACCAGCCTGTCAGAAGCCTGCTACATGCATTACAAAGCTGCCTGCCTCCCAAGGAGCAACTCTGGCCACTCAAAAGCCTGCCTGCTGCCTTCCTAACGAGCCAGGAACAACTCAGCCGCCTCCAGGGCCGGTCTCCGCTCTCTAACAGAAGCCTCCACAGCTGTTTCAGAAGCCTACCATTCTCTGCAGCAAAAGTCAGCAGAAATCCTGTCAGCTAAATCTTCCAGCAACAGCGGAACCCTGCCTGCATGCCGATCAAACAAAGCCCAACAGAAAAATTACCAACAGGACTTCTTTGAGTTTCCCTCCATGTAAGCTCTCCAGCCTCCATGATTTGTGAGCATGCGCAGAGCTTGAATATGTATGCAAATATGAATATGCAAATGTAAATATGCAAATGTGAATATGCAAATGTGAATATGAAAATGTGCCAAATAACTGGGGGGAAGGAGAGTTTGTAAAAGAGTTTGTAAATGTTGAACATAAAACAAAAACAAAAAATGCAAATACTTGTAAATGTTGAACATGAACACAAAAATGCAAATAAATAAACAGATAACACAAAAATGCAAACAAATAACACGCAAATTGACAATACGGAAAATGCAAATAAAATACACGTATGCAAATAACTGGGGGGAAGGAGTGTTATAGCCCAGCAACAGCCTGTGCTGCGTTCTAATTGGTCGGGCGAAGCACAGCCTGTGATTGGTGGTTGTAATGACAGTTAAATGACAGTTGGTACCTGAGAGTATAAATACTGTGACAGTTGTAACACATTCGGAATCGCTGTCATCTCTGTCATAATAAAGATCTGTCTTGCATTCATGGCTCCTGCGTCTATTTCCCTCACAACTCACAATATACAATAGGTGGGGCACTTACTTTGCATCGCGGGAGCCGCCAAGCGCCCAGATCTGCAGCAAAGAGGCAGCCTCCTCCTTCTCGCCCACTCCTCTCTCCTCTGAAGCACACCCCGCCCAACGTAAGCGTGCTCAAGAAGACATGATTGGCTGCTTCCAAATCAGGAGGCGGGAGAATTAGTGCCTCTTTTCCATCTGAACTTCTTTGCCTTTTAACTCTTTATTAACTTTTAGAAGGCGAAAAATTCCTTATGGAAAAGAGGCCCTGAGTTCTCTCGCCTCCTGCTTTGGTTAACACTAAGCAGACACCAAGCCACTGTGACCTGGAATCTGGTAGCAACTATCTTGGCTTTAATTATTTAAAAAAATATATTTAAATTTCTTTTCTTTTCCTGAGGAGAGTGGTGAGGCTCCGCCTCCCTTGCCTCTAGTGACTGCACGTCCCTGCCACCATACAGTCAGAACTGAAGAGGCTTCTTGGATGAGAAGCAAAACATCTCCTAGCAAAACAAGAAAGTCCAATTGCCTTTTGAAAGAAACCACTTTTGGAACAAGTGTTAGTATTAACACTAAGAGCAACCTAACGTTCTTAGTGGAAGTAATTTTTACTGAGTCAAATCATTGCATCAAGGTAATGTGGTAATTGCATCAAGGTAATCAATGGAACAGCTTGCCTCTGGATGTTATGGGTGTTCCATCATTGGAGGTTTTTAAGAAGAGATTGGAGAGTCATTTGCTTGGAATGGTGTAGGACAGGGGTGTCAAACTCATGTCATCACGTCGTTGTCGTCACGTGATGTACTGAGATTTTCCCCCTTTGCTAAACCGGGGGTGGGGGTGGCCAGCACATGAGACATCTGGCGCTTGGGCCATGAGTTTTCCACCTCTGGTGTAGGGTCTCCTATTTGAGCAGGTTGGACTAGAAGACCTTCAAAGCACCTTTCAAATCTGTTATTCTGTATGACCAGTGTATCTGAAGAGAAGGACTAGGAGTGACATGATAGCTGTCTTCCGATATTTGAATGCCTGCCACAGAGAAGAGGGGGTCAATATTTTATTCAAAGCATCTGACAATAGAACAAGAAGTAATGGGTGTTTTAAAGCTTGTTTTAAAGTGATATCCAACCTAGAAATAAGGAGAAATTTCCTGACAGTGGGAACAATTAATCAGTGGAATGGCTTGCCTCCAGAAGTTGTGGGTGCCCATCACTGGAGGTTTTTAAGAAGAGATCAGACAGCCATTCATCTGGAATAGTACAGGGCGGGGCATAACCTTTTCCTAGGGGGTCACAGCAACACTTGTAATAACAACACAAATAATTCATACACCATTCGAAAGCCCATCAAAAACTGAGTTTATTGACACGATTTAATAGTCAGTATGACCACCATTAGCCCTTCGAACAGCATTCAAACGAGGTGGATAAGAACACAACAAATCTTCAAACAGTTCCGTTCGATTTTCCAGATTTTTCAACACAGTTTCCAAATTCATTCTCAAAGTTTCAACCGAATATCGATTTTGACCTTGCTCCTGAATCATCAGAGCTTCCACTTCATCCTTAATTATGGCCCCAATGTTCTCTGCCGGATTGAGATCTGGCGAATTTCCCGGCCAGACGTCATTGCCCCAAAATTCGACATTGTTTTCCTTTAACAATTGCTGAGTCGCATTTGCACGCATGCAAGGAGCTTTGTCATGAAGAAAGACAGCCTCACCAACCACCAAGACATTGTCTGGATCACTGAGAAATGGAATGACATTCTCCAATAAAATTTTCTCACGGAAATAACTGCCATCCCAGGATTCCCCTTTATCCTTCAAAACCCAATGCAGTTTCTTGGCTGTGAAAATGACGAAAATCCCGATGCAAGTCGGATTGCGAACGATTTGTCGATATCGTTCATGTTTGGCGATGTCGTCGACGTCTTTAGCCCAAATTCGATCGTTCTGGAAATTCGGTTTTCAAATGGCATAAACGAAGAATTCGTCAGATGGCGCCAAATGAAGAAAATCTTCCTCGGTCCATTCAGACAACCAATCGCACAACCAAAGCCGATCTTGAACGTGTGTTTGAGTTTTCAATGGTTTGCAAATGACGTGGAATGGCTTCAAACCTTCTCGTTCTCGATATCGGCCGATTGTCCTTTGATCAACTCGTTTTCCACGAATTTGAAGGATTTCTTGGGCCACTTTTCGGTTTCCTTTTCATTGTTTGCGACTGCCAGTTGCAATGATGGCTTTGCTTTCTTGGGACAGTTGCAGAGGACGCCCTTCTCCAAATTTTGTGAAACATTCTTGGGCTGTTTTGTTCCAATTATCAGTAACCCAATCCGGATGACGTTTCAATTTGTTTGCAATCCATTTTCGATTGATAAACGTCGCTCCAGCATCGCGAGCCTCTCGAAAGGCAATGCATTTTATTCTGTCAATGATCCTTTGTTCTTCCGAATCGAATTTTCCAGCCATTCTTAAAGCAAATTTAACATTTAATAGCTCATTCAATTCAGTTTTTTATGGGCTTTAAAATGAGGTGTCGCGGAAGTTGTAAACTGCTGTCGATCTTGCTGTGACCCCCTAGGAAAAGGTTATGCCCCGCCCTGTAGATCAGACAGCCATTCATCTGCTTGAGTAGGGGAGTGGGCTAGAAGACCTTCAATATCACTTCCAGTCCTAGTATTCTATGATTCTATGAATTAGAAAACAGTAATAGTATGTCTTTTAAGATCAATTGCATATATAATTATTCAGAAATAAAATCACTATGTTCAGTAGTAAATGTAAATATGCAAATATGCAAAGGATTGTACATACATACATACATACATACATACATACATATTTCTAGCATTCAAAAAAGCTAACTGAAACTCCAAGTACTGTAAATCTACTGATATAGCATGAAATAAAAAGAAAGATAAATCAGAAAAGTATAAGAACTACACCATAGAAATTCTTCAAAGTTAGCCAAGGAATTAACCTGCAGAATAAATTTTGAAAATGTAGAGGAGAATATCTGTAGTTTGAATGATGGCTGGAAAAGTCCTTGTATCTGATAATCTATAACATCAAACAAAATATTATAAAATGATTAATTTTAATTTATAATTAAAATTTATTTCTGATGTTTTTTTAATTGCAACTCTTCAAGCATAGTCAACTAAGAAATTCTTATATAATTGATTATAATATGTAGTTCTTTTCTGAAAATTTATTTCAATTCATTTAATAATGAAATGATTATTTTAATTATTTTTATCTTTCATAATCTGCTCCAGAATTTTCTTCGGCATTGAAGTTAGTGTTATGCATTTTTAGTTACTGGATTGTTCTTCTACTTTTGAAAATACATATTTTTATTGTACAAGACTAAGACAAAATAAGAGTTAAGTAATTTCACCTTTTCTTAATTACCTGCAACATTTTTGCATTTTTGCTAAGCATATTCATTCTTTTCATTTGAACCTTATTCTTAAAAGCCATTTTTATTCTTTCAACCCCAACATAATGTTGGAAAGTAATTATGTAGAGTGTGTCAGAACTCTGCCCATCTATCCCTTAGCAGGCTCCCTACCTGAAAGTAGAATCAAATGGGACCATAGCAGCGTGGTAGAAGAAACTAGCAAAAGAAATATTTATTCCATAAAATTTGAAGTTTTTATAGATTTATAGATTTTTGTATTTTGTTCAATACATATTTTTTGTTATAACCTTATAATGTGCCTGGAATCATTTTAGTAAGATAGGCGACACTATAAATTATTTAAATAGATAAGTAAAGAATTCTATAACTGAAATGAATACATATATATCATATTTTCGGTGTATAAGATGCACTGAAGTATAAGATACACCAAGAGTTTGAAGAGATAATTTTTTTTAAAAAGTTTTTGAACTCTGCAGACTTCTTAAGCCCTCTGCACACCTGAGTTTTTGTTAAAAACGGGGCATACAGAGAGTTTGAAAGGCCTGCAAAGTGCTTCTGGGGGTTGGGGGGAAGAAGAGCAAAAAACTGCCCATTTTTGCCAAAAAAAGTGGGGGCATGCATAGCCTTTAGGAGCTTATAGAGTGCTCCTGGGGGCTGGGGGCAAAAACGAGCAAAAACAGCCCATTTATTTCCTCTCCAGCCCCCAGGAGCACTTGCAGGCCTCCCAAACCCTATGAACATCCATTTTTGTGAAGGGGTGGGGTTTCGGGAGGCCAAAAATGCTATATTCGGTGTATAAGACGCACCCAGTTTTGAACCCTCTTTGGGGGGGGGGGGGAAAGGTGCGTCTTATCCTCTGAAAAAATACAGTATGCAACAAGACTCAGTAGCTGTTTACCCAATACATTTTATTACTGTTTATGAAAGTTGTTTCTTAAGGCAAGGCACGTCACCATCAGCATACATATTTATTATTTTTTCCTGTTTCACTTTACAATTAATACCAACTAGTCGAATAAGCTAAAAAGTGAGGGGGGGGAAATATATATTTTACCCGAGAGAGCAGTGACCAGATTTCAACTTGGTTCAATTGATTCACATTTCATCAGGTTTGTCAACTCACTTTCAGATGGATGCTGGAAGTATGAACCAAGAAAAAGAAAATGAAAAACAAGCTATGTTTCAAAGATGAAGGAATGGGACATGATGGTGTTGCATTCATACAAACCCATTACATTGTGGGCCAGATTAGGGCCAAAGACTGGAAACCTGAAGCTAAAACCTGAGCTCTCCAGGGAGAACTGCAGGAGGAAATATCATTTCCAGCTACACCACTGCTCCTGTAGCTACTTATTATCCAGGCATCCTGTAACAAGAGATTTTAAATTGCTGTGGGGGTTTTGGAGGGGCAGGGGGGAGACCCTGCTGCTAGGAAGGTGGCATGTTTGAATTTCAAAAGCACCCAGCACAGCCAGAGGTTATTTTTGTGTCAAAAAACTCAAACAAGAATGGAAAACTATAATAGAGAAATTTTCCAAACTTCTAGTAAAGAATGATACCCCTAAGAAATGCTGGGTTGGGAATTAGGAACTGTGAAAATTAACAGCCACAATTTGTAAGATGAGATAGACACACACACACACACAAACACAAACACATTCAAATAGTAATGGAATGTAACACAAACTTTCCATACTCTGCCCAGCAGAGCAATGTGAGCAGTCAGTCAAACACCAAAAGACAGTTTTCAGTGCTTTTCTGAAAAACAGAAAATTAGGACTTCTGATGGAAAAGTCTTCCAAGAGATAGAACACTGTGGGATAGAGTATTTTCCAACAGCCACACACATTCCTCTTGAAGGGGGAAACTGAAGCCCATTTTATTTTTTTTTATTTTTTTAAAGCAATTTTTATTTTTATTTATTTTTGAACAAAGACAAATAAACATAAAAATTAAAAAAAATCTTTCATTACAAATTGTAGAAAGTGTGTCAGTTGGTTACATTATTTCCATGCATCTCTTCCATAGTCATCACCTGCTTTTCATATCAAATCGCATATTTTAAATTCACATATATTCATGTATATCACGATTGTTATATCTCAACCTTAATTTGACTATAATTGTTTTTACATCCTTTTATATATAATATTCAAAATCTAGAATAGGATTATATGATATTCTATTAAATCATCCTAAAATCATCCAATTGCAATACATCTTTATAACATATTCTAGATAAAGCTTTTAAACTTCCTGTCATATTCTGTCATGTGTTGTTTATATAAAATTTCATATTATCAAACTAATATATCTATATGTATTGTTATCATTATTAATCATTATTTAACTATAGCTATTGTCACTTCATTTTATACATACTACTAGTAAACTAAATTTAGCATTGTTTTTATTATACATTTTCATTACATCAACCTGTATCTTTCCAGTAATAGTGCAGTCTTTTTTTTTAAATTGACATCTTTTATTACATTTTCATTTTCCTTTATACAATCACTTAAATACTGTGCAGTTAAAAAAAAAGCAATAAACAACTCATAACACTTCTATCCTACATACACCCTTCCTTCTACCCCTCCAACTTTCATTTCTCCCTTCCAACAATCCCCTCTTCTACTTCCCCTCCCCCTCAACCATTCCTTTCTCCCCTTCCCACCATCTCACCCTCCTTACATTCCCTTCTCACTCCCTCTTAATTCCCCCCTCTTCTTTCCCTCTACACCTCACTTCGGTGTATTTCTAGTATTCATTGGTCTATTTGTTTTGTACTAAAACAAAAGAAAAATAAAAGGAAAAGAAAGAAGAAAAGAAAAAAAAGAAAAAAAAGGCAACAGTATCCAAGTGCATTCATTGTTCTGAAAATTGAGTCTATATTTCCACCCTCCCCCCCACCCACCCCCTGAACCCCCCTCCCTGACCCCCTTCCGACTTCCCAGATCCCATTCCCGGCATCATTCTTTATCAAGCAAAGTCTGGAGTATATTGAAACCAAATAGATTAGAAGTTACAAAATAAAAAAAAAATAAAGAACAAAAAAGAAAAGAATAATAAAAAGAAAAAAGGGGGGAACCCCCCCCCCAAGAAAGAGAAGTCAATAAACTCTCTAACATTAAACTCAGCTTCTCATTATTTTTAAAATCTTAAACAATGTCTTTACCCGCTTCCGCATATAAATTTTATACCTCCCATCCTGCCTTTACCCGTGTCCACATATATATTTTATCCTCATCCATTGCTCCTCTCATATTTACTCCACCCTCGTGTAGACTCTCCAGATAATCTTTCTTAACCTTGTATTCAAATAACAATTTATACAAAAATCAGCTTACATTCTGGATCAAGGTAATCTAATTGAACTTTCACTACCCTTCCATCTACCCCGCGCCACCCGACTCCATTCATCCCAAACCACAATCCAAGAAAACTACGATCTCCGCTCTCCTCGCCCCAAAGAATAGATCATGCGCAGTTTAAATTAAGATTCAAACACGTCTTATATAAGTCCCATACAGTATATGTCCAAAATCAGCACCACTTCTTTCAGTCTCAATATCTCTTCATCGGTATACAGCTTTGTCATTTTATACCAGACAGGAGTCCTGAAATTTTATTCAGATTAAAAATTTAAGAAGTATTTTAAAGGCATAGCTGGATCTTTATTCTTTACTCTTCTGCCCTTCCAGAAGGGGAAAGCAACACCCTCCGCCTTGTAGCCACATGTCCCTCTGCTTATCTTCTCCTTCTCCTTGTCTTTCTCCAAGTCCGGGTGAATCCGGAAGTCCCGCCTTCAGAGTTTTGTAGTAAAAATCTCGGGCTTCCCAAACAGAATTGAGACGATATTTTTGGTTCTCAAATGTGACTGTGATACCAGATGGCACTTCCCATTTATATTGTATCTGAGAATCTCTGAGTTTTTCAGTTAAGAAAGTGTAGTCTCGCCTTGCTCTTAATATTTGAGATGGTATTTCTTTAAAAACAATCAAGTCCTGTCCATCGATTCGCAGCCTGTTATTGTAGAACTTCTGTATTATCGCATTTCTGGATTCTCTTGTGGTAAAATATATAATTATGTCCCTCGGAAGCTGTCGTTGTTTTGCTACACACGAGTTCTGGCGATAAATTTTTGGAATCTGCCAATCAAAGTTAAATCCCGGACTTCCCACCGAACGTCTGAAAGCCTCAAAAAAGGTCTGTTTCAAATTCTCCTGTTCCTTTTTGCGCAATCCTCTGACTCTTATTGCAAACGCAGTCTTATTGTAATTTATCATAACGAGTTGTTTTTGAGCATTTTCAACTTCCTGTTGTAACGTTTGAATTTTAGATGTCAAATTAGAGTTAGCTTTTTCCAAAAGTTCCAATTTGTCCTCCATTACAGCAACATAGTCTGTCATAACAGTCATAACTCCGATCATATCTTCCCTTGTTTGAGCAATCTTGGCATCCAGTTTATCATATAAGTCTGATAAAAGTTGTTTAATTTCCTGTCTGAACTCTTTAAGGGTTTCAAAAAGAAATTCTTGCGTTAAGAAATCTCCAGTAGAGGGCGTGGGAGGCAAGGGCAGCGATTTTGTAACAATTTCTTGAGATATATTATTAAGGAAACGCTTAGACTGCTTCGATTTGGGAGCCATTATAAAAAAAACGCACAAACAAACAAGCAAGCAAACAAAGTCTCTGCTCCCCTCGGTTTTAAATGGGATACTATTTATAGACTTTTAACAGTTAATAAGGAGAAGTCTTCAGGAGAATAGAGCTGATTGAGTACATCATATATCAAACACAGAAGCTATAAAATCGCCATCTTGTAACGCAGCTGGATAAGAAAGCCTTTTACAAAATTGAAGCTGGTATTTGAATAGTAATAAAAAAAAAAATTCTCAGGAATGGTCCCTTCTCGAATTAATCTTAAATAGCTTAACTTTGTCCTGAGGGGGGGGCAACCTGCCTAGGGCTGAAAAGAAACAGCCGAGAAGAACTGGCTGGAGTAAAAAAAAAAAAGCTCAGCTATTGTTGAACCTCTTCTCCGTTCACAGCGAAAAAAAGGGCTGTGAATTACGAAGAGATCCTAACGACTGAGCTACTCCCTGCCCCTTTCTGCCAGAAAGGGGAGATATCTATAGATCTTTTTAGATATACAGACCAGAACTCTGAGGGGAGCTCCATTGAGCTCCTGACGGCGACAGGCTCCTCCCCCGGAAGTCAGTAATAGTGCAGTCTTATATCTCTTGCCATTTGTAGCATTAATATTCTAGTTACTTTCTTAATAAATCTTGTATGAACTTCTCTTCGCAACATGATTTTCTTTTCATATCTCATAAAAGCTCAAAACCCAGCATCTGCTCTTTCCATCAGCTTATCTTTGGTTATCACTGGTACTTTTGTCCAGATTTCTCTCCTTATCTCTGTCAATTTTTCTCTCTTTTCATCTTCTGTGCTTTGAAGTCTGGGGTAGAGTTCCATTCCATCTATCTCCCCTTTCCATATTCTGCTCTTGCCATTACCAACCACTCTCACTTTGTTGTCAGTACCCATAGTTTTCTTATCTCTTTGCTCATTTTTTTCTTCCATTTTTTGAACTCTGTCTCTACATTCTTCATTTGATAAACATCCTCAGTTTTTCTATCAAATTTTTCTGTTTTGTATTTCATATTCTCCAATCTCTTTTCAATTCACTCTGTCACAACTAATAGATTTTGAATTTCAAACATAATCATTTTCAATGTTACAGTTTCTTTTTCCTCCTGCACCATTCTTCCAATATTGCAGGCACTGCCACTATAGGATTCAAGGTTATTTTAATAAACTTCAAATGGGTTCATTTATTATCTTTATTTTTTTTTATTAAACATTTATAGGCCGCCCTTTTCCCTGAGGGGACTCAGGGCGGCTTACACTAATAGGGGAGGGGAGTGCAGGACAAAACACAAAAAGAAAATGTGAGTAAAAATAATTAGCGGTAAAACACAACATTCACACAACATTCGGGAGGGGCGAGAGTAAAGTCTTATCCCCAGGCCTGACGGGATAGCCAGATCTTGAGGGCTGTGCGGAAGGCCTGGACGGTGGTGAGGGTGTGGATCTCCACGGGGAGATTGTTCCATAGCATCGGAGCTGCAACTGAGAAGGCTCTCCTCCGCGTAGTCGCCAGTCGGCACTGACTGGCGGATGGAATTCGGAGGAGGCCTACTCTATGCGATCTGATGGGACGAAGGGAGGTAATTGGCAGAAGGCAGTCTCTCAAATAGCCAGATCCACTACCATGGAGCGCTTTATGAATGGTAAGTAGGACCTTGAAGTGCACCCGGAGATCAACAGGTAGCCAGCGCAGCTCATGGAGGATCGGTGTTATGTGGACGAACCGTGGTGCGCCCACAATCACTCGCGCGGCTGCATTCTGGACTAGCTGAAGTCGCCGGATGCTCTTCAAGGGCAGCCCCATGTAGAGCACATTGCAGTATTCCAGCCTAGAGATCACAAGGGCTCGAGTGACTGTTGTGAGGGCCTCCTGGTTCAGGTAGGGCCGCAACTGGCGCACCAGGCGAACCTGGGCAAATGCCCCCCTGGTCACAGCTGACAAGTGATGGTCGAAACTCAGCTGTGGGTCCAGGAGGACTCCCAAGTTGCGGACCCTGTCTGATGGGTATAAATTTTGACCCCCCAGCCTGAGTGATGGAACGTTGGCCAAATTGTTGGGAGGAAAACACAACAGCCACTCGGTCTTGTCCGGGTTGAGTACCAGTTTGTTAGCTCTCATCCAGTCTTTAACAGCCTCAAGACCCCGGTTCATCACGTCCACCGCTTCATTGAGTTGGCACGGGGTGGACAGATACAACTGTGTATCATCCGCGTATTGATGGTATTTTATCCCGTGCCTCCGAATGATCTCGCCCAGCGGTTTCATGTATATATTAAATAGTAGGGGGGATAAGACCGAACCCTGCGGCACCCCATAAGTTAGGGGCCTCGGGGACGATCTCTGCCCCCCCACCAACATCGACTGCGACCTGTCCGAGAGGTAGGAGGAGAACCACTGCAGAACAGTGCCGCCCACCCCCACCTCCCGCAGTCGTCGCAGAAGGATACCATGGTCGATGGTATCGAAAGCCGCTAAGAGGTCAAGGAGAACCAGGATGGACGCGTGGCCTCCATCTCTGGCTCTCCAGAGATCATCGGTCAATGCGACCAAAGCGGTTTCTGTGCTGTAACCGGGCCTGAAGCCGGACTGGAAGGGGTCAAGATAGTTAGCTTCCTCCAAGGTACGCTGAAGCTGGAAGGCCACCACCTTCTCAACAACCTTCCCCACGAAGGGGAGGTTGGAGACTGGGCGGTAGTTATTAAGAACGGCTGGATCCAAGGACGGTTTCTTCAGGAGGGGTCTCACCACCGCCGCCTTAAGTGCGGTGGGGAAGTGCCCCTCCCGAAGAGAGGCGGTAACAACCGCCTGGATCCAGCCTCGTGTCACCTCACTGCTGTTGGCAACCAGCCAGGAGGGACACGGGTCCAGTATACAGGTGGAGGCACTCACAGCTCGTATGGCCTTGTCCACATCCCCAGAGGCAACATCCTGAAACTCAACCCAGAGATGGTCTGCCAAGTCATTCCCTTGTGTCTCAGCTGGAACTGCGGGAGTGGAGTCCAGGTCCGACCGAAACCGAGCAACTTTGTCTGCCAAGAACTGAACATACTCCTCAGCCTTACCCTGTAAGGGGTCCCCTGTCTCCCTCCTATTTAGGAGGGAGTGGGTTATCCTAAACAGGGTGGCTGGGCGGGACTCGGCAGACGCTACCAAGGTGGCAATGTGTGTTCTTTTAGCTGTTCTTAATGCCCGAATGTATTCCTTGGTGCATGCTGTCAAAAGTGCCCGGTTTGATTCGGACCTATCGGATCTCCACAAGTGCTCTAGGCGTCTCCTCCGGCGCTTTATCTCCCGGAGCTCCTCGGTGAACCAAGGAGGCCTCCGGGAGCCGCTGACCCAGAGGGGCCGTAGTGGCGCAATCCGGTCCAGAGACTCTGATGCTGCCGAGTGCCAGGCAGCAGCAAGAGTCTCCGCCGAACTGTGGGCGAGAGTATCAGGAATAACCCCAAGCTCCGTCTGGAACCTTACAGGGTCCATAAGTCGCCTGGGGCGGAACCACCTGGTCGGTTCCTCCTCCCTACGGTGGGGGTTTGGCCTCCAGAAGTCTAGCCTCAGTAGGTAGTGGTCTGACCACGACAGGGGTATGGTCTCATTACCCCTCAGACCAAGATCATAACTCCACTGCTCCGAGAGGAATACGAGG
The DNA here is from genome assembly GCF_009769535.1 of Thamnophis elegans. Lineage (NCBI taxonomy): Eukaryota > Metazoa > Chordata > Lepidosauria > Squamata > Natricidae > Thamnophis > Thamnophis elegans. The sequence continues at coordinate 126,020,562 of NC_045541.1, forward strand.
TCGAGTGTGTGACCCGCTGAGTGGGTTGGGCCTCGAATTACCTGGGTCAAGCCCATGGCTGTCATGGAAGCCATGAACTCCTGCGCTCCGTCAGAGTGTTCACCGAGCGAAGGCAAATTGAAGTCCCCCAGAACCATAAGCCTAGGGAACTCAATTGCTAGCTCGGCTACTGACTCGAGGAGCGAGGGGAGGGCTGCTGCAACGCAGTTGGGAGGCAGGTACGTTAGCAGCAGACCCACTTGACCCTTGAGGTCCAGCTTCACCAGTAGGGACTCACACCCGACAAGCTCCGGAGCAGGGATCCTACTATCCCGGACTACAATAGCCACACCGCCACCCCTTCCCTGGGCTCTTGGCTGATGAAGCACCTGAAATCCGTCTGGGCACATCTCTACGAGGGGGACTCCTCCCTCCGTGCCCAGCCATGTCTCAGTAATACATGCCAGGTCTGCCCCCTCATCTAAAATCAAGTCCCGGACGAGGGGAGCCTTATGAACAACAGACCTGGCATTTAGCGACAGCAGCCTGAGACCAGGGTCCTGATTACTCGCGCCATCTGACCTTGGAGTGAAACTCCTAGGGCCGGAACGAGGGATCTCTGTGATATAGCGAGCCCTCCTTCCCCGGTAATGGCCTGCCCTAAAGTCCCCGCCATATCTGCCTCTCCCTGTTATGACCGCAATGCCCCGACCCTCTCCCGTGGATGGACTTTTGGACTTTCAAGTCCAAATGTTGTCTTCCCTCCAATAGCTAGTGATAGAATCCCCAAAAAGCACCTTTATAAACAACTTGTGCTCTTCCTACTATCACTGTCATTAAACAAACTGAAAGAAACTTGAATCTCAAGTGATCAAAGAGAAAGAAAAAAAACAATGTATCCAGCCTCCAGCCTCTAAATGGCAGCGTAACTGCTTTTCCTTCTGTTGTTACAACCCTCTTTATAATCCTTATCTTCTTTATATCCCAAGCTTAAGAAAGAAAAAAAAACTTAAATGAAGATCAAAAACAATTCAGTCAAGCATTATTAAAAAAAAGAAAATTTTAATTCATAGGTGTAAGCAAAAGTGAAAAAAGAAGAAAAAAATAATCCATTCAGTTTAAAAAAATAGGGAGCCTTTGCAAAAATTCCATCCATGAAAAAAAAATTAGAAACAAGATAACACACTAAGTTTAACATAGATTAATTTCGCTGCTTACAATCTTCTATCTTCAATTTTAATTTAACTTAATTTTTTTGGGGTAGTCTCTTTTTCTAATAATAAAATTTCCTCACCAATTCGACACGCCTTCTCTTTTCGCTTTCTTCCCATTCCAAGCTGTCCCAACTTCAGCAGCTTCATTAGCTGCGTTTCACTGAAAAAAAGGCTATTCCTGGATCTTTCAGGGACTTTGGGGTGTCCCTGAGATCAACAGGAGGTGCCCTTCTCAATCACCATCTCTGCGGGATGGTTTAGGTCCGAATGGCGGCAGAAATATCGACTGCGATCTCGGAGCACCAAGATCGCACGTCGTGCCATCGCGATGTCAGCCCATTTCTGCCCGAAGCCCATTTTAGATTGAGTGTATTTGGGCATGCAAATTCAATATGAATAAGGTAATACTTGAAGAACCTGATAGCCAAGCATTGGGGAGAATTGTACTCAGGAAGCTAGTGCTCAGCTTGAACTAGCAGAAATCAATTAGTCAAGCTCAAAATAATGCAATAACTTTTGATATGTGGTATTTAATGGAGAAAAATTAAGAACCTGTAACAACAGAATTCCAGGAACATCATGCTCCAAGATCTAGTCTTTTTTATAGAATCAATATTGAAACTGGTTTCCATCTTTTTTTATTTTTCTCACCTCTACATAATGGACTGATCAACCCAACTGTGAACAGTTTTTTTCAATGGTCAGCCTAGCTATAATTTTGTTCTTGCAAAAACAAACTTTCATAGTAGGAAATGCAGCGCCTGCAAAATAGATATAACAAGGCTGATTTTTACCCAGCAGCAAACCACTGTATTGCATCAGTTTTGCAGTCATCAAAGGCAACCGATGAAAAGTATATTGCAATAACCTAGTCTCAAGGGGATGAAGGCATGAATTACTATTACTGTTGGTTCTCTCATCTCAGAGAAGGCTACGACTGACCTAGCAGCCAAAAATAGGCCAAAACATCTCTGGATATAGACATTATCTGCTAATAAAGCAGTAGCTGTGAGTTCAGAAGAATTTATCCCAGTCCTAAGTTATTGATTTGACCTTTGTTCAGGCATAATGCAGCCCTATATAAAGCCAACACTGCAGTGGTAGGATCCCAAAAAATTTACTGCTTGTTGTGTGGGCGTGGCTTGGTGGGCATGGTATGGCTTGGTGGGCATGGCTTGGTGGACATGGTAGGGGAAGGATACTGTAAAATCTCCATCCCTGCCCACTCCAGGGGAAGGTTATTGCAAAATCCTCATTTCCTCCCAATCAGCTGGGACTTGGGAGGCAGGGAATAGATGGGGGCAGGGCCAGTCAGAGGTGGTATTTACCAATTTCTCTTAACTACTTAAAATTTCTGCTAGTGGTTCTCCAGAACTGGTCAGAACCTGCTGAATACCACCTCTGCAACACTGGAACCAGCAGCAAACCATGCTTATACCTTGCAGGAATTGTTTTAATTTTTTTTTCTTCCCATCCAATCCCGTACAGACTCCATGGACCACATCTCCAGCTTAGTCCAGGGTAGAGATGTAGAACTAGTTTTTATTAACATATTAAAATAGAATAATCATTGGAAGAGACCTTGGAGGTCTTCTAATACAACCCCCTGCTCAGGCAGGAAACCCTATACCATTTCAGACAAATGGTTGTCCAATCTCTTCTTAGAAATTTCCAGTGTTAGAGCATTCAGAATTTCTGGAGCTAATATCTCATCTCAAACCTTTGGAAAAATTTCTCCAATAGCTTCATATTGATTTTGGGCAGTGGTTTGATTATTTTTCCTAAATCTCTGGCTGCTCAAGAAGATACAATTACTACTGCAAAACTGTCACACCACCCACATCCAGGTCCCGTGTAAGTTGTCCATCAGAAAAACCAATTGATTTCTGCCTGCCTCATGCTCAGGACCCCTGCTGAAAGAGGTCCAAGTAATATATTTCATCTGGGATACTCTGCAACTGATAGGCCATTTTCCCAGAAGAAAAGGTTGTAGATTAGGCACAAGTTGTCTGATATGGTTAGATTGAGAAATGATTTCTTCTGCATTGCTTTCTTAAAAGGAGTTAAAGACAGCCCTCATGTGGCAAAACTCATTCTAGAAAGGTTTTTAACTACCTCTTTGTAAACCACAAACTCAAACAGAACTCAGATGAAAACACCAAACATTACAATTTAATATTTGTAAAGCCTAAGCAAAGATATCTTGTTTACTAAATGCTACACATTTATTCCAGCAGATTAGGCTATTTAGCATTATTGTGTAATTATTGTAAATTGTGTTTTTGTAATTCATGTTTTAATGGCTATGCTGCCTGTACTTATGATACTTGCAGAACTACTTTATTCATCTATGTCATAACCAGGTCATAACTTCCTTTTTTCACGTAGATAATAACTTTCAATGATCACTAAGTGATCGGTCATAAACTGAGGACTTACTACACATCAAGTTAATGATATAATGGCTGTGTCTGGATGGCACTCCACACTCATACAGTGTCAAATGCAAACATCTATTCCCCAGAAATCCTATCGATAACATAGCACATTTCAAATATTGGTTAAAATGCAGCATGTCATGAGGAGTAAAATGGTGAAATGCATTGTTTATTAACTGGGTGTGGCATGCAACCATTGCCATGATTTATTTTGGTCAGTGTATTGTATGAAAATACACATTAGGATTTGTGAACCATGGTTTATTGCTCAGTATATTATATAAATCCAGCCAGTTATTCAGTAAACCATAGTTAAATAAACCATTGTTTAGCATGATGTATGAGCCTAAGATGAAAATCACTCAGTAATGAGCCAAGAAACATAAAATCTTTAGCTCCGAAAAACACCTTAGCAGAATGTATAGACACTAACTGAAATATTTCTTGCAGTTGGCCCTTTTTAAAACAAAGTAGAAGTCCCAAGCGAACATACATATTGTATTGTGACAGAATCCTTATCCAAACATCTTAGAGGAAAAATATTTGGGTTTTTTTCTACCAAATATTATCCTTTTATGAAGAAATTGTCTACCTAAGAGAAAAGAAGCATTTTCTTCAGCTGTATATTTCTTTTCATTGTTCAAATATCATTATATTATTATTTTTTCTTGATATACATAGAATTCTTTATTGGCCAAATGTGATTGGAAACACAAGGAATTTGTCTCCAGTGCATAAGTACATACATACAACAAAGTGATAGGTCATATATCATAAATCATAGTTACAATCATTAATCAGAAGATTTTATCTAGCTTCACCTGCTGCTTCCTATCTGTTAGAAAGCTCATAATCCATCTGTAAGTGTGGTCAGGCACAGCTAGCTGAGTCAGTTTAGAGCAAGGGTGTCAAACTTGTGGCCTGGATGCATCATGTGCTGGCCATGTCCACCCCGTTTAGCGAAGGGGGGGAAGTCGTGATACATCATGTGATGACAATGTGATATTGCAAGTTTGACAACCATGGTTTAGAGAGAAGGATTTCTGGAATGATGGTGTTGAATGCTGAGCTGAAGTCTACAAAAAGGATCCTTGCATAGGTTTTGGGGGATTCAAGATGTTGTAAGATGTAGTTCAGTGTCATATTGACTGCATCAGCAGATCTATTTGCACATTAGGCAAATTGCAAGGGGTCTAGCAACAGATACGTTATGGTTCTCAGGTGGGTCAGCACTTTTTATGCCATTACATATTGTGTGCTGCTCAATTTATATTGTAATTTGTGATTACAATTAAGTTTGCATGAGACACTATGCAAAAAAAGGGGGGAGCAGGCACATTGCCATTCTCTTCCATCCCAGTTGTGCATAACCTGTTAATCAGTCAACCTGCATTGACTACTAATAGACTTCCAGGTATAATTCAATGTGCTGAGTATCACCTACATTATCACCAATAAATCTCTTCATGGTATAGTGACCATTTATTTGCATAGCCACCTATTTCCAATCAAAAATACCCATCCCACAAGATCCAACCGACTGGGCATGCTTCCATAAAACTATGTCTTCTGTTGATATCAGCTCTATAGGGTAGATCAGACTTAAGAAACAGCGTCACATAGGCTTAAAACCACTTGTATTATGTTAGCTATAGTTACTGATTCTTGCAAGTCTGAATGTGTTTCCCTCCTCCCTCACTCTGAGACTATTTTCAAATTAGTTTCTTGGAATGGACGTAAACCTAGTTTGTCTGATAATCCCTCCCCACATTTCAAGTGGAATATACTAGTATATACTAGATACACGGAGAACTCCTTACCGCAGTGGTTTATTACAATAATATCCACTAAATTTAGTTAACTTGAATTTGGGCCAATCATTCTCTGTCAGACCACCTCACAGTTGTTGATATGGGAGAAATAGGACAAAGGTGTGTTGGCTATGTTCGCCAATTTGTATGTAAAAATAATAAAAGGTAAGACACAAATAAATGTTGATAAAACTGGAATAAAGATTTGGGGTTATAATGGAAAGCTGCAATTCTTGCTATTTAAAATAAGCCTCACTAAAATATATGGTGTTTTTTTAGGATTGGCTGGGTAGACAGGATTTTGCTGAATAAACCCTTACAATCTATGCACCTCTTCCAACAAATATGGGCTGGGTTCATACAAGGCTACTCCCAAGTAATGTTTTCTATAATGTATAAGTTTTGTTTATTTGTCAACAAGTACAAGGAAACAAGTATCAGTATGGATATAGATATGGACATATGAAAAAAATGGCGCAAATAAATGGATATAAATAAGCAAAACATAGCCATAAACACAAAAATGAGTTCATATAAATGGGGACGGTAGGCACCCTGGTGCGCTTATGCACGCCCCCTTAGGGACCTTTTAAGAAACGCGTAAGGTCCACGGTACACAGTTTAAAGTAAAAGGTATGGGGGTAAATTATCCTGCTTCAGCAGGGGATTGGGCTAGAAGACCTCCAAGGTCCCTTGGAGCTCATTCTATTTTATTCATTGCGTTGAAGGTTGCTTATTTAAGGGTCCCGAACCGATGAGGATTTGAATCACGGACGATTCTGAGAACCGTTCCTTTGTGGAGGCAAGGCTCAAACTCTGGCAAGACCAACTGGTTTTCCCTGCTGACAAATTCACACGGCTGAAAAATTCCTCCATCACCACCCACGAAAAACTTAATGGAGAGAGACGGAAAATTAGCCCAGCCTCTATCCCCCTCCCGACATAGTTAGCCAATGGCAGCCAATCATCCAATCAAATACTTCCTCACTACCAGCCCCTCCCTCCTCTCTAAGAATTCTATTCAGACCTTCGCAGTAGAAAATCGGTTCAATGGATGTCGCTTACAACGGAGAAAGGGGGTGGGGCTCTTTTCTTCCATTCGTGCCTCTATTTGTGACGCAAGCGGATGTCGGAGTTTGAATAGTGCGGCGGTTATTTTCGAGCGGACGTGGGCGTGTTACACGTCTCGGAGGTGAGGCTTCCAGGTCGGGCTCTGTGTGCTGGGAGAAGGATCTGCGGCGGGGCGGCTCGGGCGAACGGACTAACTACTAGGGCACAGAGAGGGTGAAGGGTTTTTCTGCGTACGGATTGGTTGATTGGTTTTATTGTACGGCGCTTCTTTGCACTCCGAATTATCCGTCGTGGCTTCGGTGGAGCTGCTGCGCGCGACTCCTTGGCTACTTTTCCCTGGTTATACTAAGTTAGGGAGCTGCTCTCTATGGAGTAAGCCCGTCAAACTCGGCGAGATATACTCCCCGAAAGGTGAATTCTAGGATTAAAACAGTAGCAGTACAAAAGGAGAAATGGAGGAAAAAAGGGCTGCAGTTTGTTGAGACTCGATCGGCTTAAAAGAAGAAATCCCGGATTCGAGGGTTTTTACTGTTTTGTTGCAGCGGAGCCAAAGACAGAGAATTTTTATGGGTAAGCGAGATTCCCCACCGCCTTTTTTGCCTTTTTGGGCAGTTGTTTACTCGCGAGTTCGTGTTGGTGCGTTCAAATCGGTCCTACTTCCCAAGTAACTTGAGTGAGAATTGCAGAAATAGTATGTATTTCTTTCCATTCTTGTTTGCAAGGATGACATAAATTGGATTTCTTTTGTGTGTGAAAAGAGACCCACGGGGCAAGGCTTTTCAAAGTAATATTCAGGTAATTTTGCAGACTTCGTTAAGGTCATTGTTCCTAATTTCTCATTTGTGACATCCCTGCGTTACCGATTTAAAACTCTCTTAATAGATTATCTGCACTACTGAGAAATTTTGTTACAATCTGCCATAATAATCTAGATTCTATGATATCTGGTAGGGTTGGGTGTTTTCCCAGCTTTGGAGTAAGGTGTTATTTTAGTTTTTAACTTTTAATTATTGAATTATGTGATTATCTTGTACTTTAATTGTTTATTGGGTCAGAGTCACATGAAGTGGACAGCTATGCAAATAAATATCTTGAATGTGTCACTAAAATCCAAAAACAATTGGCAGCTAGATAATAAGAGATAATAGATGAAAATGAGGAAGCTGAAATTAAAGCCGGTAACAGTGCTTTTGGTCAATACAAAAGCTGGACTGGAAGTAGTGATGCACAGTATTTGGATCTGAACAAAGCAAAGAGGTTGGCATCCATCATGAACACCTTTGTATATGTTGGCTGCTCCTTAAGCAAATTGTGCAACCCTATAGTACCCATATAGTCTCAGGAAAATTAATACTCCTTCCTTGGTAAATTTAATCCTAAAGTAACTAAAGGGTGGGGGGAGGAAGTTCATTTACTCCCAGCAGTGCATAGCCTATCTACCTGCTCATTATTTTCTCAGTATATTTCCTCTCCACAGAGCTTTTGCTAATACTCAAATGCAACATATCTTAGCTTGTCCAACACCCTGAAAATCTTCCCAGGACTTTCTCTGCCTCCCTAGAGCAGCATTCCATAATTAGGGCAATTTCTTGCACTAAGTATATAACATGTATCTGGTTTAAATATTAAAAACTAAAAACTATTTTACCTGAAGTGTTGCTGATCTTTTCATGCATTTGTCTGAATGTTGACATCTGTGGTATTGGACTTGAGTGGAGGTATTTTAATATACCAGGAAAAGGCTTTCCCCCTCCCCTGTTTTATTGTATAATATAATAGTTCTTTGCATTTCAAGATAAATTCCTGCAGTGATTACCATTCGAATTGTTTCAGTTGCATTTTTGAATTATTTTTGTAAATATGTAAGTATTTCTATTGTAGGGTTTTTTTTATAGTAGCCTAAAATATTTTTCTCAAAGACATGGTCTTTGGTAGGAAAATGTGACAAAGGGAAGAATAATTGCAAAAGACTTATTTTAAAACAAGTTGCCATTTTAAGAGGAATGACAAAAGTGGATTGATGTTGTGGTTCTGAGATCTGATAGTGTTGGTTATATGATGGTTCTGTCAAAATAGTATTCTACTTATGAACGTCTGGGCATCTAATATTACTGTATAGTCGTGATGGCGAACCTATGGCACACGTGCCACAGGTTGCACGTGGAGCCATTTGTCGGAGCACGTGAGGCGTTGTTCTGTCAGCTGGCCAGCGTGCATGTGCACACTGGCCAGCTCACTTCAGCCTTCTTTTGAGGCTGTTTGTTGCCCTCCAGAGGTTTCTCTGAAGCCTCCAAAGTGCAAAAAACTGGCCCTATGGGCAAACCCAGAATTCAGGAAGGGACTTCCAGTTTGCTTGTAGGACTGTTTTTCGCTCTCAGGAGGCTTCCCTGAAGGCTCAGGAGGTCGAAAATTGGCCCTACGGACAAACTGGAAGTCACCATTCCCAAACTTCCGGATTCCCAGTAAGTCCATTTTTGCCTTCCGGAAGGCGTCTGGGGAGGGCAGGGAGACTGTTTTCGCCCTCCCCAGGCTTCTAGAAAGCCTTTGGAGCCTGGGGAAGGCGGAAAAACTGAAGCAAAAGCAGCAGGGTCGCTGATTGTGTGCATGCGTGCGTACTGGGGGGTGCGCGCACATAGCATTATGGGTGTGGCACGTCAGCACACAACCCCCCTGTGCTCCCCCTGTTTTTGGCACAGCAGCCAAAAAAGGTTTGCCATCACTGCTGTATAGGGAGCAGGTTGCTATTTAATAGGTTGTCTGATCCAGCTGGGCTGCTCCAGCATTTTGCATATTTAATTGCTACCCAGGTATTAAAAGCAAATGCAGAAAAAAAACCTACTCTGGGAATATACAGTATATGTACCTCAGGGTTGAACTGTGCAATCCTTGGTGCTCTCTGAGCTTGGTTACTTGCTTGCCAACATTTCATTATCTGACTAGGTAACATCCATTTTTCTTGATAGCAGAAGTTCTGTTACTGTGTTTTAGTCACAGCTAAAACACTCTGAGTGCCAGGTTAGAAAATAGGAGAACGTGAGTTCTATAGTTCTGCTATAGGCATGAAGTCAGCTGGGTGACCTTGGGCCAGTCACCTTTTGTCAGCTATAGGAAAATGGCAAAGGCAAATCACTTCTAAAAAACCTTGCCGAGGGAACATCAGGAACTTGCCCAGGCAGTCCTTAAGAATTGGATACAATTGAACAGAAAAACACCTCTTCGAAGCTAGAACTCTGAATCCAAATTACTAATTGTTAGGAAATATCCAGTGTAAGTGGGATTTAATTCTAAATGAAATATTTTGGTACTTTCTAAGTTAAAAAATTAGATATTTTCTAACTTGCAGAACATAATACTATATACTCTAGATAATTTTTCTTGGACACTGCTGTTCATCTCCCCAAAGCTTTTTGCTGAAAGATAAAAAGGTAACATTAGCCTGTCAGAAGCTACAATGTGAACTTAAGACCCTTTCTTATTTAAATGCAAAGCACATACTGTGAACTGAGATGGCATTTGTAAAAACACCTGAACCATACACGCTGTCTTTGTTGCTCTTTAATGAAATGGAAAACATGCATCTAAAATTCTGCTGCCTCTTCTTTTGTGTGTTACAAATAGTTTATTTAAAATTGACAAACTTGGAAATGTTTTGTTCACGGCAGTGTAAACTTGATTTTTAACACCGCTGATATTCACCACCTTAGATTGTCTTTTTGATTTTTATGATTATAATGTACAGCTTTATTTTCTTGATACTGTTAAAGCTGCAATGAGCAGGTGTTGAATTGCTTTCTTTGATGCTATAACAATATTTCATTTAAAATGTGATTAAGACATGAATTGAGAAGATAGGTGTCAAATATTAAAAGCTATTTAATATAGAAAATAAAAAAAGGAAATCTACCTTTCAACAATTGCTGATTTGTTGTTCAAATCTGGATTTATTCCAAGAATTTAGTGGAAGTAAAATACTATCTTAACTTCATTTTTTTATTTTGATGCCATTATTTCCAGATGATTATTTAATTAAAAAGTAGGTCAGTTGCAATAATTTGTTTCATTTGCAAAATTTTAATTTTTTTTGTAAATGATATTTGTTTAGTCACATTGTGACACAAATATAATTAATCTTTGTGAAACATTTCTTCCCATGTAAAATCCATCGATTGAGGTCAGGTAAATTGAATTAAATGTACAAAAGGTTCCAGAGACATGCTTTGTAAAGCACATTGCCAACAACTTGCTTTGTAAGGATTCCGGTTAATCTTTGTCTGGTGGTCTGTGTGTACAGCATTGGAAGCAATTATGGTCAGCTGATGAAACAAGAACATGAGGCTTGCAAAGGATATGGTCACTTTAACACTTTGACGAAGTTTTGCTCATGTTATAAAGTACTGTTGTGTTGGTTTCTATTACAGCCCTAATACCAAAATCACATTTACCAGTGGATAGTTCAGTTTTCCATATCTTTGCACATAGAAATGTTGGAAGATCATTGTGTAACAGTATCCTACAATATTTCTTCTTTGAGAGAGAGGTGATTAAAGATAAGAGTGTAATTTCTTCACTTCATGATATTCCAAAATGAGTTAGAATTCTACATTCCTTCATTGTCTGTCCAGGAAATTTTATCTGTACAAATGTACAAGTACTTGGAACTTGTCGATCCTAAATACCAGAGAATCTTACTGGGAAAAGAATCTCTGTTTAGAGGCACCAGAAAAAGTAAGGTTACTTGAAATCATCCAGCAAAGAAGAAATAGATAAATACCTGAATTGCCCAGATGTGTATTATTTAATATTCTGTTTATTTGCTATTGGAATGAAATTCTTCTTTTTCTTATCTGAAGTTGGTATAACATGTTGCCAAGCATATTTCACTGGATAATTCCTTAGTTCTTCAGAAAGGGTTGTCCAAACCCTTTTCTCACCAATGAAATATATTTAATGTAATAAATATGTCAAGTTGGTCTTATACATATAAGAGCAGCTGCGGTTTTATGAAATACAGTCACCACATTTATTTGTTTATATTTCAACGTATATGACTGCCCATCTCAGATATGTGACTCTGGACAATTGATTGATTGAATATATTCCATCATTGTTTGTTTGTTTATTTATTTATTTATTTAATTTTTTTAAATTTTTAATTTAAAACAAATACAACATCTTTCTTTACATGCTATAGAAAGTGTATCAGTTGGTTACAAATAGACTTTTACGCATCTCTTCCACAGTCAACAAACATAGTTCATGTTAACTCGAGCATTTTAACTCAAATATTCATACATGTCACCATCATCATATATCCATTTTCATTTGACTATAATTGTTATTAAATAATAATAATAATAATAATAATAATAATAATAATAATTTTTGTTTCTTAAACAATACATGCCCACACCAGTGGGAAAAGAAAAAATCAAGAAAAAAAACCAAAAAAGACAAAAAGAACAAAAAACAAGGCAGGGAAGAAAAAAAAGAAAAACAAAAGAACCCCCCCCCCCCAAAAAAAAAAGAACACAGGTATATATTATAAAAAAAAAGTATATCAGCTGGTTACAACATGTTTTGGTGTATCTCTTCCATTAATTCATATTAATTCAAATATCTTAACTCAAATGTTTACCATATTGACATCATTATACCTCCACTTTTAGTTGACTACAGTTATTTAAACATTCTTCATCCTTAACTATGCCAAAGATTTAATCCATAACCACATGCTGACATTTCATTTACTTGTTTGTAAAATCCTCTATTAACATCAAATCCTCGTATCTTATTTTAGCTGAACGTCTATAGTATTTAATACCAAGAATTCCATCTTCCATGCAGTATAGTTTATTATCATTCTCCCTTCTTTATGTAAGTATATCATATATCGTAACATTTTCCCCATATTAGTTAACATTTAACTGTATATATTTTATTTTATTTTTAATAGTGATAATTATTGTGATTAATAACCTTTGTATATGGTCCAAAAATATTTCCAACCTTCCCTTCTCATATCCAATTATTATTTATCATATCAACTCCACATTATATACATTACTATCAATATCAATTATTATTCAGCTATGTCTATTACAAATAAGAGAAATTAGATTTAACTAATTTTAAATTGTATTCTTCCATCTATCAGCCTATGTCTCTCCAATAACAAAACCTCCTTAGTCCTATTGCCATTCATGGAATAGATTTACCAAATGTTTTTATAAGCAAGTCCAAACAGGAATATCTTCGCACCTTTTCGCTCAGAATGCCTCTGATGTAATAATAACGTTGTCCCGGGCTTGTTCCACTTTTCAGTTTGTCTTTAATTCTCAAGAGTGGTGTCGAAAATTCTGCAAATGATGTTTCATAAAGTATAGGTTCTTTAATGCTTCTCATTCCTCCTGCACTCTGTCTTTTAAAATAAATCTTCTGTATGGCTGCCCCCCTTTCAAACGTTGCATCTCTTTCTCCCTCCGAAGTAAACCAGACGCCCGACATGTCAGCAAGTTGAGAAACTTCGTTTTTAACATTCTTCATTTGTATTTCAGGAGCATTCAAACATTCAACATTCTCATTTTTTTCTTCATATTTTAATGTTAGATAGTCCAGGTTTTTTTTTCAAATCTTTCATATGAGTCAAACAACTTTTGAAATGCAGAGAAAATCATTTGAAAGGAATCATCTGAAACAGGTATAGACGCCATGTTGTGACGCAGCTAAAAGCACTAATATATTTGCAAGTAAGAACACGCTGGGAGCTGTGCGATCTTATCTGATCTTAGACCAACACAGCCAAGCAATAAAAGTGTCAGATAGTAAAAAGCCAATTTGTAGTCAATTAGTTTACAGCCCACTTAAAAAGAGTCAGAGGGAATGTTGAAGTAGATCTTTAAAACGTTTAAGAAATAGGGTAACCACCGGCCATAAATCCATTTAAAAAAAACCAATTCGCTGCTATATTCTTCTGTTCTTTGGTTTCAATTAGCTTAAATTTTAGTGCGGACCGTCTCTCTTTGAGTAATAAAATCAGCTTACCAGTTGAAATCACTTCCACCATTCTTAGGGGCAACCTGCAGTTTCGGTTAGCTTACAGCTAATCCAGAAGGAGCTGGCAAAAGGGGTTGAATTCCAAGCCCCCCAGAGACTTATGAACGTCTCTGAGGTCACTGGATCTCCCCTCACCTTTCACTGTCTCTTCGGGACAGCTAGGATCGAAAATGACCCATCCAATTTCCTTCGGAATAGGGGAATTTCAGGAATAGCCTGAAACTCCGTCTTCTCACTGCTAAGCCCCGCCTTCTTCCCAATATATTCCATCGTTGTTGACTCTTAGGAACCATATAGATTTTCTTCGCGAATTGTCAAACATTTTCTAGCCATGTGTTTTTAGTAAAAATATAAGAATAGTTTGCCATTGTCTTCTCTCACAGTATGAAAAAATGTCTTTGCCATTGCTGCTAAAGTGATAATGTGCATCCAGCATCTTCCTATTTTGTTATTAGCACAGGTACCTGTTTGCTTTTGCTGGATAGCTGGAATGACCTCTACATCTTGGGTCATCAAGCTGAGAATATATATTTTTGGCATACATTTCCAATGTTCTTAACAGATTTCTGCCAGGAATACCCCCCACCATGAATGAGGCAATGTAGTATGGCTTGTAGGCAACTAACAGCAGTTAAAAACCCAACAGAACAACTTTAATTGTGTATGGACTTCTAAAATTTCCAACCAGCTTGGTAACTGCTAAGAATTATGAGAATTGATGTCCAAACATCTGAAGAGACTGCTCAGGTGATAGAAGGCTGACATACCATAGAATCAGATTCTTTTTGAGTATTATTTTTGAGTCATAGGGTACTAACATTTCACTTTGAAAGATTTTTACTACTAATAAAGAATATGCTTTTCAAATAAAAAATAATTGTCATTGTGTTTTTCTAATCCTTAAATAGTGCAGATGGAGCAAGATTGATGATCAGACAGTCAAGGCGGACAACATAAGACCCCTATCATTTACACAAGTTTATAAGAAAACAGTTAAGTTCTGTGAGTACTTTGAAAAGTCATATTCTGTTATTGTTGAGCTGATTTGTCTTGGAGATCATAAACAAATAAAATCTGTACCTTTTTCTGTAATGTATGCAAAAAAGCAGACCAGACTATATCCCCTCGTGAATAAACAAGGAAGAAAGAAACATCCTAGAATTCATATAGATAGATAGATAGATAGATAGATAGATAGATAGATAGATAGATAGATAGATAGATAGATGATAGATAGATAGATAGATGATAGATGATAGATAGATAGATAGATAGATAGAGAAATGTATGTATGTGTATGCGTGTATTATGCAAACTTTTAAAATGTGTTCATTCTTGCTCATTCATTAACTTATTGTATAGACCCACTAATTAATTTTCCAAAACCTCTTATTTTATTTGAAAAACTTACAAACTAAATACAAATTGCATGTTCATCAGTAGTGCACTAGTACTGTATTCAAAATAATCATGGGAAAAACCAATTGTTAATTATTTTTCTCAAACACCAATTTCATATGTTATTTTTTATTAGTGGAATACTGACTGATAACAAGACACTTATTTTGAAAGTGTGAGAGGAAGTTGTAATTTTCTTGTTATTCTGTATTTCTAGAAAAGGTGCTCTGGGAATTGGGGGATAATCCTCAAATGTGGGACTGGAAATGATTTGAAATGCTGAGATAGACTGAGATAGCCTGTTTCTGTAGGCACCTCTGTATTCCTCTATTTTCAAGAAGAATGCAGTTTCCATCTGATTTACAGTTTTAGCCAAAATAAAAACCTTACATATGTTCTATGAACAAATATTGAAGTTGTTGCATGTATATTATATTCCTAAACCAATAGCAGTTGTATTATTTTCTCATGTTAAAAGTATTTAAGGTGGTAAAAGATATTACTGCAAATTCATTTATTTTATTTTTAGTTGAAAAGAATAAACTTGTTAGTTTTGCCTTTAAAACTCTATCTCCAAACACATAGCATAGAATGTAGCATAAGTTAACATTGCTAAATTAAAAGAAATACCAAGCAGAATAGTATAATTTAACTTTATAATTTTGTAAATTTTTCTTTGTTCACTTAATTATTTTCCAGTTCTTTGGATCCTTTTAAAAGTGTAGTTTGGTTTTGACACTTAGCATTATATCCCTAT
This sequence comes from Thamnophis elegans, assembly GCF_009769535.1. Classification (NCBI taxonomy): domain Eukaryota; kingdom Metazoa; phylum Chordata; class Lepidosauria; order Squamata; family Natricidae; genus Thamnophis; species Thamnophis elegans. The sequence goes on from NC_045541.1 coordinate 126,036,283, forward strand.
AGGGTTTGCTACTCTACTTTATATAACTGTATTGACTTATGACATCCCTGACTTGAGTGGTTGGATGACAACAGTAATGCCTCATAGAAATACCTTTATGACCTAATTATGCCAGAGTAGTAGCCTTTATGATCTATTTTCTCATCTGCCTCCTTGCTTGTTCATTTGATATAAAACATTTAAGTCCCCTCTACTCTACTCCCCTCCCCTACCCCTCCTTCCCTTTCTTTTTTACTCTGTCTTTTTCTTCTTTTGCTCCTTATCATCTTTCTTATCTGGATGAAGACTGAATGCAGGACTGTCCACAAATTTGCAGAGACAAAAGAACAGCAAAGAATACCTTATTTTTTTTTCCAGGTAATTTTATGTAGTCAAAAAGAGACTTTATTTGCATTTCTGACTTTCAGGTTTATGCTAAATTGTACTGCTGCTCTAAATCATTAGCCATAATGAAAAAGTTCTGTAGGTTATCGATCAAAAACAAAGCCGCACTTCATATTGCTGTGTCTATGCATGCGTGTTATGTGTGCGCACAGTTCTTTGTTTTTCTTACCATATAGTTTGCTTTTAATTAAAACTGTAGAGAATTAGATAATTCACAGACTAAATGTTTAATCTCACATAGCAACTGATTTCTTTCTCTCATGTGACTTAGTTGAATGGAGAACACTAGAATGAGTAAGAACATTATTGGATGCTTCCAGAATCTATGTAAGTATTTATAACTATTTATGTTTGATTTAATTAACGTAGCTACTAGCCTGGTGCCTTCAAGTAGTGGGTCTGCAATAGCCATGCTGGTTGAGATTTGTGGAAATTCTATGTTTCCCAGTTTGGAGAAATACAACTCTTTCTGTCCTTTCCTGTACTTAGTAACCTTAATATTAATACTAATTTCTCCAGAATAGTAACTATACCTTGTTCTTGATCAAAGATATACAGTCCTAGTAGTTTTACAAGCTGCTCTTTCTTGAGAAGATGGTGGTAGAGTTCGCCATTTGCAAGGAAACAGAAGCTCGTGAAAGAAACGCCATGGAGATCTGACCTAGGACAATGGTATGCCTGCCAGCAGAGAAGGCTCTGCGTACCACCTCTGGCACACGTGCCATAGGTTCGCCATCATGGCCTTAGCTATGTCCTGATGGATTATGTCAATCCACTCTGTATAGGGCTGGCCTTGAATTCATTTGGTAGCAGTGGAGAACATCCACATACCCCACCACTACATGAGCTGCGCTGGTTTCTGCTAAGTTTCTAAGTGTAATTCAAGATGCTGGTTGTCACCTTCAAAGCCATACATGGTATGGAACCAACTACTTGAGGGCCTGCTGGTCTCCAGTGGTTTCAGCCCATCACAACAGATCTGTATGATGTGCACGTTCCACATACCTTCATGGGAAACATGCTTTCCAGAAGGCTTTTCCATCACCCAATGAACCAAGTTGCTTCTGCAGCCTAATATGTGTTGTTATACTGTCAGAAAATGCTTGAGATTCTTTACAGAATAGTCTCGACTATTGTAAATAGATGGATGCTTATTCTGTTTTTTTATTTCATTATTTATGTTTTGTTGGCTACCTAGAGTTAATTTGTTAAGATATGCAACCATATACATTTGCTAAATAAATAAATAAATTTCCAAGTGATCTTGTTTGTTTATGAATTCAGTCAGAAATAATTTCTGGGATTGTAATTACTACAATTTGCTTGTCTTAGTAGTTCAAAGAAATCTATAAAATATACTAAACTATTGCATGATTTTTCTGGGTACCTTGTTATATGTCCAATAACAAGTAGAACTTCATAGTGTCCACATACCATTATTTTTATCTTTTAGCCTGTGAATTCTGTCAACGGGCTGATGACTGTCCTGAAAAATATGGGGAAAAAAGGACCTTTGAGGACTGTAATCTCACTGTTCATTATTACTGTGTAGTAAGTACTTCTTTCTGCCCCCCAAAGAATTTTTGGGGTCTATTGGAAAGTTAGATTTCATTTTATTTATTTTGTGCAATGACAATAAATATTATACCATACTATACTAGATAATTTACAAGCTGCTCTTATGATATCTTATGTTATAATATATGCGTCTATTTAACAAAATCAAATAATAAATATATGTTGAGCTCAATTTCCTTTCAAATTAGTAACTAAAACGAGTACAGATAGGTGCATAAATATGATATAAGGTTTTGTTGTTCCTTGTTTCAATCTAGGAAATTCAAGAGAAGTGCAAATCTTGAAATACTCTCAAACTGTATGCATAGTCTATTTGTTTTTAACATCATTAAAAACATGGAGCATCTGCCACTTTTGTTGAGAAATGTCACCCTTCACAATAGGCACCTCTGTTTTCTCTTAATTCAGTTTAAGGTTGCTATTCACATTCAGCCAATTACTGGCCATACGTAGTATTCAGCAAGCCACATGGTTACCTGAATACATGTTATTCTTGGCTGAAGAGATATCCTCAGACAAAAGGTGTCTTAAAGAAGAGGTCAGGGAATGACAGAGAAAACTGAGCCTCAAATAAGAGCAAAGGATTATGTCAGGCATGGGAACAAAGGGGTACAACCCCACTACAGGAATAATACCATGTGCAAATGTGCCATGTGAGGGTCAAAAAGGATGCAGGTTTATTCTGAATTCATTAAGAAGGAGAGTCAGAACCATGCAAAGATTCTCGGCAACAAATACTGTGCTGAAGCAGAGAAAACTTATTTTTAAGATGGAACATTGCTAAAGATCTTTATATGCTGGCCAACTCCCCGAAAGTGTGAGTGGGCAGCTTACAGAACATTAAAAAGGATGAATAAAAAGCAATTGAAAATTAAAACCATGCACATTAAAAATTCAAAACTACGCCACTAGAAGGAGATGTGATGGCTCAGTGGCTAAGATGCTGAGCTTGTCTATCAGAAAGGTCAGCAGTTCAGTGGTTCGAATCCCTAGTTCTGCGTACCCGTTACTTGACCCAGCTTCTGCCAACCTAGCAGTTTGAAAGCACATAAAAATGCAAGTAGAAAAATAGGAACCACTTTGGTGGGAAGGTAATAGCGCTTGGTGCACCTTCGGCATTGAGTCGTGCTGGCCACATGATCACGGAGACGTCTTTGGACAGTGCTGGCTCTTTGGCTTAGAAATGGAGATGAGCACCACCCCTAGAGCCAGAAATGACTAGCATGCATGTGCTGGGGAACTTTTACCTTTACTATGCCACTAGAAAGTGGCAAAAGGTCTGGATATCATTTTATACAATAAAGTTGCAGTGCTAGCTGTACAAATAATAGTGAATCTCTTTGAAAACAATGGGAATTGTTATCAAATCATGTCTGTATTTCCTTAGAAGCAAGTGCTGACATAACTATCTGAACTTGTTCTACTCCTTTATATTTTTTTGCTTGACTGGGAAATGTGGACCAAATACAAAAAAGGTGTACTGGTAGTCCTTGCTTACTGGCCATTCATTCAATGACTATTTGAACCTACAATGGTACTGGAAAGATTTACAGTAGAAACAATCTTCAAAGCTACAGTTTTCATATGTCCCCATGGTCACATGATCATGATTCAGGCATATACAACAGTCACAGCATCCCATGGTCACATAATTGCCATTTGCAACCTTCAGTCATTTCTGACAAGCAAAGTAAATGAGGAATCCAAGCAGGAGTTGCAATCATGTGACGTAGCACTTAACTACTTGTGGCGATTTGTTAACACAGTGAAAACTGATATGTTAAGTCACATGACTTCAGTTTACAACTGATGCATAATTGAGGTTCCCAATTGCAGTTGCTAAGTAGGAACTACCTGTGCTGAATAAATGGCAACTTTTATTGCCATATTTGTGAGGACAAATATATTGCAAACATGATTCAATAATTTGCTGAAAATCACATATAATTATACTGCAGGTAAACCTCAGTAATGATTAAATTACATGCTTTCTTATTGTGAAAAGTTAATGCAGATATGTCTGGAATGTCACTTGATTTAATTCATCATTAAATTTATTATAGTTAATGTCAAGTGGGATTTGGCAGAGAGGTGAAGATGAAGAAGGCTTTTATGGTTTTTTACCTGAAGATATCCAAAAAGAAATTAATCGAGCTGCAAGACTGGTAAGAGATTTTGAATAATGAATCTGTTCCAAGGAGTTATACATATTCATAAATTTAAATATATTCTAAGCTCACATTAGTAGTAACAGATGTAATTAAGCTATTTTGGTTGAAAAAGGAAAAAGTAAGATTTTGTTCTCAACTATACAACTGGAACTGTATTACTTTTGAATCAGCTGAATTAATCACTTCTTTGCCTTAGTTATGTCCAAAGCAAGTTTATAGTTTCCTGCAAAATGAACTTTTCATACAAAGGTTTAGAACAGCCTTTCTTAACTGGGTTTCCATGAAACCCAAGGGATTTCATGAGAGTGTGATAAAAAAAATTTTTTTTAATTAAATGTTGCATGCCACACAATGCAATCGGAATGTTTAGTGCTGTGACTCTGTTGTCAAGCTCTTCTTTGCTAATGTTATGAAGATGGTGAAACATAAAGTAGAGGAGAATTTTATTGTGAAATGTTTATATTTTTTGTGATTTTCTTGTGGAAGTTCTGTAAGGCCTGAAAATTATTTCAAGGGTTCCTCCAGGATAAAAAGATTGCAAAAGACTGGTTGATAATAAGATTTAAATAGTGGTCTATATCTCTTTCTTCCTGTATGTATCCTTGCTGTAATACACAGAACTGCCATACATTTGGGAACCCATTTGAAGAGGGAGAAGCAAATTGGGATTAGATTAAGCTAGACAGACTAACAACCATTAAGTACTTAATTTAACTTCAGTATTGTCGCTAAATTTCATAAAATCTGTTGATTAAAATCTGTATTCAGAATAGCAACAACAATAGTGTTTGGCCCATTTACCAGGTTTTGGGATTGCTTTCATCTACTTAACTACAAGTTACCAAATTGTGATTCCATGGGAGTTTGTTTATCAGTTGGTTTGCTCCAAAGCCTGATGTTGATTAGGGCTGAGAGGGAATAACAGACTAAAGGTTAATATAAAAGAGGAAATACTTTTTATTTTATGGGATCTCATTCTTGAAAACAAAACAGTGATATTCTGGATTGGTTTTGCAATAGAGTTTATAGGATTATTGTTTATAGGTGATGGAAACGAAAGGAAAAAATATGATTTATTTGAAAAAGTTAATGCTTGCAAGTTATAGAAGTTGATGATAATGTACTAAGCAATTTATATTAATATTAGAATGTATGCAAGTCTATTACATTTATGAATTCAATAATTTATTTAAAATTGCCTTCTGCAAATAATACAAAAATCTGGTTGAAATTTAACTAAGCGATGAATTATTTCACTATAAGTGTTTTTTCTTGTATAAGCTTTGATGCAAAATAACTTTTCTATAATGATTTAATGTATTTTTTCTTTTAGAAATGTGCTATCTGTAAGAAAAAAGGTGCTTCAATTGGTTGTATAGCATCCAGATGCAAACGAAGCTACCATTTTCCTTGTGGAATAGAGAAAGGATGCATTTTCCAATTCAGAGAAACCTTTCCGTAAGTTTATTTTGCTTCATTATTTCAAAACTATTTCAAAAGTACTGAAACTATTTTTTTCTAAAATTACAAAGTTCCACTTAATAATACCAGATTAACTTCAGTTAATATAAAAGCAAATTGGTCCTTACACCTTTATCTGAGAATATCTATTTCTAAAGTACATGATTTACCTGAGTAACAATTGTAGGGTTTTTTTTAAATGATGTGATTCTATGTAATTCTGCCTCTCCAATTTAAGGTCATATTGTTGGAAGCACCGACCCACTCAAAAACGTCCTTCTAATTGTAAAGGATCATCACAATGTACAATATGTTTGGAGTTGGTTGAACAATCACCTACATACAACATTTTGACAAGTCCATGCTGTAAAAATGCTTGGTTTCATAGGGAATGCTTGCAGGTATGTCTGGATTGACATAGCAGAAGTTCCTTTTTATTACTAAAAACAAAATCTGTAAATTGTTATTGTTAAAAAGTATGTCTGTATTCAGAGTAGGTTGGAAGTGAGACAGAAATTAGTGTATGACTTGGTCCAGGCCACTCTTTAAAAACTTGATCTACAAGGTTGCAATGAAAAGTAATGCCTCCATCTATAACTTTAGTTCATATGAGGATATTTTAATAAATGAAATAGGAAAAAATATTTGAAATGAGCTCTTTTGTTACCTATGTTTACTTATCCATATAATCACCACCATTCACTATAACCAATGATGGACAGGCTTCTGAAAGCTATCACGAAAGAACCCCATACTTTGTCTCTTCAACCAGGTCCTGACAGCTCTTTCCATTTCTTCATTTGACTCAAACAGATGCCCATAAAGTTATTCCTTCAGGTTGCATAATTCCAAGTCTGGACTGTATGGCAAATGGGGTAAGGTGATAACATCCAGTTTCACAATTGCCACTTGGGTGGCTCATGAGCTACGAGGCCTACCATTCATAATGCAATAACATTTTCTTCTTGTGCTTCCGAATTCTGGTTAAATCATTATTTCAAAATTTTGTGCATTGTAGTGAAATACCATATTTTTCGGAGTATAAGACGCACCAGAGTATAAGATGCACCAAGATTTTGAAGAGGCAAATTAAAAAAAAAAACGTTTTTGCACTCTACAGACCTCCCAAAAACAAGATCTTTCCTGTTCAACATTTTTTTTGATCCAGCAGCACACAGTAATGTCAAGGCAGTCATTGCATTAAAAAACTCATAGTCTACAATGAAAGCCCTAGGAGAGACTACTTCAGTCAAAAATTAAACATGGAATGTTGCTTAAAGTCCACTGATGAGTAGTCACAGGCTTCCATTTCAAAGAATGAACAATATCAAGGCAACCTTTTCTCACAGCGATATTATACCAACTGAAGTGAAAGGACATATGTTAAAGAACATGTTAGAGAAGCATTAGTATTGCCATCTGGTGACATTGAAGGCATTACTTTTCATTCATCCCTTGTTAGTATTTGCAAAATTTAAAGGAAATAGAAAATTGTTGTACCTGCATCATTTATTTGTTCAGATATTATGCCTTAATTTTCAAAATGATTTAGTTTCTGTGTCAGGTAAATAAGTTCTATTGATCATTCTTTATTTTTCTTTTGGGTTTAGTGTCAAGCTCTCAGTGCAGGGGTATATTTCTATCGATGTCCTGTATGTAATAATAAAGAAAAATTTCAGAACGAAATGTTAAGAATGGGTATCCACGTTCCAGAAAAGTAAGTGATTTAAATTGCATTTAATACATTTAAATGTGTATTATCTTATATTGTGTGAGTGCATTTTTATGCTGTATTTTGCTGTCATATCTTGTTTAACAAGAAAAGAATTAAAGTATTCTAATAAATGTTCAAATGATTCCAGAGATGCCTCCTGGGAACTAGAACAGAACGCCTATCAAGAACTTCTTCAACGTTACCAACATTGTGATATTAAAAGATGTCTTTGCAAAAATGGAAGAGACTACAATGAGCCTGATAGGTAGTGATATATCCTGTCTTTATCACTGTTCATGTCTAATTTCTTTGTAGTTTTTCAAATGTACCAAACACAAAATTAGAATTAAAAAATTAAGGCAGGGAACGTACTGTATATCATGCTTATTCCTCCTCCTATTTTCTCCACAATAACCATCTGGTGGAGTGAGTTGGACCAAGAAAAAGTGACTGACCCAAGGTCACCCAGCTGGCTTTCGTTCCTGAGATGGGACTAAAATTCACAGTCTCCTGGTTTCTAGACCAGCTTATTAATCACTACATCAAATTTATTGTATTTGGCAAACTCCTCGTTTCTTTGAAATGTTGAACAATACTTTTCATTATAATAAACTTTATTAAAAAGTTATATTTTAAAGGAAGTATAAGTAGATGCCTATCTGCAACCGGATAAAGATGAAGGATCTTCATCTATATACTACACTTTGAAGTTAATGGAAAGTCTGGGGAAGACTTTTTTGTCACTTCCCATTGAAGCTTCATTATTAACAGCTTTCTGTCAAATGGTGAAAATTTGGCTTTTTCAGAAAGCTTTTAAGGATGACAGCGTAGATTATCTGTAGGACTGAGTTGCCTGTAGATTAGACTCTAAAGGGTTTGTGATTGTTTGTTGCTGTAGCTTTTTCTGTGACAGTTCTTCTTATTTGTAATGTATGCCAGCCTATTCCTTAGCAGTTATTCAATAATAGTGCATTGCAGAACAAAATGTAGTTGAACAGTTGCATTAAGTATCAATACATTCATTTCCTGATAGAAAGGCAGCCTAGAATAATTTAAAATGCTATTAGTCTTTCACTCTCATATTTTGTTACATCCCAATAAATGTGTAATCTCATTCCTTTTAAGAAAGAATGATACTGCCTATGTAGCTTTGCTGAATTAAAGTTATTGTTATAATTAATAATACATTTCCCCTCCTTTTAGCAAATGGGAAATAAAACGCTGTCAATATTGTGGTTCGAGTGGAACTCATTTGGCATGTTCCTCACTAACAAGCGTGGAGCTAAACTGGGAATGCATTGAATGTAGGACCATCCTTGCCAAATCAAATGGTAAGAACCCACTGCTTGTAAAGTTTGAATTAAAACCTGAAAGCTGTTAATAATTTATGGGGGGGAAAAACACCCCACATTTGATTGCTTTGTTATACAGGAAGTACTCAGAAATGGCGAAAGCGTTCTTTGAGTATGCCAGAAAAAGCAGATGGAGACAATCTGATGGAAGATCCATCACCCAAATGCCCTAGACAGTCTCCAGGATCCCATCTTGGAATCCATATCAGGCACGTGATTTCCATATTCTCACAAGCATGTGAAACAGTTTAGAGAGCCAGTGTGGTGTAGTAGTTAAGATGCTGGACTAAAAACTAGGAGATCATGAGGTTCTCTAGTCTTCTCCTAGGCATAGCAACCAGCTGCATGACTTTGGCTGTCAGCCAAACAATCTTGTTTCATGGGTTGGTGGTTGTGGGTAAAATAGATAGAAAAATGTGCATCATCTTAAAGCAAAGGTGTCAAACTCGCCACGTCTCATTGCTGTCATGTGACATTTTGTGACGTTTTTCCCCATTCGTGGGGGTGGTGGCCTGTACATGACACATCCGGCCTGCGGGCCACCAGTTTGACACCCCTGCCTTAAAGTCTACAAAATAAAATTAAGAATATAAGAACAACAATAATATTATCCATAAGTTGTGCTTATGCTAGTGAATATGATATAAATAAGCTGAAATGTGCTACAGTGAGTTCAGACACCAATTTCTTTTCATTTTCCTACATAACCATAACAGCAACTTGATGCTTTTATTTTCTTAATTTATACTGTTATGTCACTCAAATTGACAATCGGTAGTAAATATTTGAAAATCCTCCAAAAATTTAAATTCAAACCATATTTTATGAAATTGTCGAGTATAATAGAAGATTAGCAGCAATTTTGAGTTAAACAACACTGTACTGCATCAAAAGCTTCCAAAGATTTGTGCTCAAGCTACAGTCTTGCATATCTGTATTTTGCTAAATTACAACTAATCAGAATGTATGTTTCAAGCTAAAAAAACAAGTATTTTATGGTGAATTCTATGTGTCTCTTAGAAATTGTTTAAAGAAGCTTTTTTAACTATCAGAAAAGTTGCGCTCTCAGCAAGTGATGTACTCTTGTGTGTTAGGGAATCTGTAAACGTTTATGCAATATTAACAAGCTTTTCTATGAAACCAGCATAATTCATTTGTCTTTTTTTTAAAAAATGCATTATATATTATAGATAGAACTATTTGAAAAACTGCCTTCAAAGTAGGTTTGGAATGAAATATATATGCTTGAACTTGTGTGTTTTCAGCTTTTGATTTGTAAAAATAAATCTGTAACGTGAGTAAAAATTAAGTTATTCTTGGGGATGTTTTTTTTCCCCTTCAGGTCCCCAAAGATGGTGTGCTCCAATGGTTTAACTCCGTGTTCCCAACTTGATCTCCCCTCTTCTAATAACAGATTTTTATCCCCATCTGCCTTCATCAGTCCTTCAGTAAGGAATTTGTCTTTAAAAAAAATGTAAGTTAACAAAAGAGTTGCATTTAATGACTGAGTTTTAAAAAACAAGGAAGTTGAGTACTTTGCATAACTTTTAGATCATATTGCAAATAGCTTTTGAATTCTTTTATCCTCCAACATTCCTTCCATTCATAGAGAGATCAACCAAGTTGACAAATAAAAATTTATTCAGTATTTTAAGCGAGAACGTCCTCCAACCAAACCTCAGAATTGGCCCCAGGAAAACTGAGTGGGTATCTGGAAGCACTCATTGAATGCCACTCTCTCTCTTGCAACAGTTTCCCATTACTTTTGGTTGGACTCAAAGGGCTCAACTAGTTTGGTTTTTAAAAATAGTTTGCCTTTTATGGATACCATAAAATAATAATAAATACAAATTTAGATTTTAGAATTCTACGCATTGTTTCAAAATTAGTGATGTAGGCTTGGAATCTAAATGGACATGCAGATAGACTGGATCTTCCATTATGAGACAGGGTTACGATCCAATGATCTCAGTTGTAGAAGGGAAGTACTTCACCCACACAACTATTTGGAAGTGACTACACTGTTCCAAGAAAATTACTCTCCAGTGCACATTTTCAATAAGTACTATACTTCTTTTGCTATCAATAGAAATGTGATTTTAGATACTCCTGGTACTTGCTTGCCATCTGAATTATTGCTGAAGTACCTAAATAGATGCTTTGCTATTCATATAGGCAACTTGGAATGCAGAAAAGAGAAGTCTCCAAAATTTTGAGGGAATTAAGATTACAGATTAATTCCAAACCAACAAGACTGAATATCATCAGACAAAATATCTGGGGTAGTGCTCTAAAAGGATTTCAGAAGCGGAACTTCAATCCTGCTAACACTATTGAAGTAAAGTATATAAACTGCAGGAATAAAACAGAAGTGGATCTCTGTTGCTCATCAAAGGAAGATTTTTTTCAATTGCTGATGCTTCATCTTCAGAATTCATCATTATTTGAAGGGGACCACTCAAAGAATTTGTCTTTTGATTCTCAAGGTAAGCTTGACATAGTAAATATTTCGAATTTACACCAGGAGGGGATGCAGCTTTGATTGCTAGCTATGTTTAGACATAAATAATGATGGCAGAGCCTTTATTCTAATATTAACTGTTAGAATATATTAAAATTGTTATTTTAGATGTTTGGCCTAAGTACAAAACAAAACAGAATTTATTGTAAGTTTTCTCTCAAGTTCAAGGTAGAAGTTCCATATTATTTTAATTATTCCAGATACTCTGGAATTGGTATAACTCATTTTAAAAATTCTTTCATACAATTCAGAACAATTGCAAAAAAAGCACACACACACCAAAAAAGCTGGATTGAGCCTTTTTACTGTTCAAAAACGTAATGCTAGCTAGGTTTCTGGGTAGACGGCTAGTGAACACAATGTTTTTGAATAGTAGAAAGACTGGAAAGAAACTCAGATCTTCTTCCCAGTGAGGGGAGGGGAGAAATTCAGTGCTGGGCCTGAGGAAGGTTTGCATCCCAAAGATTGTTGTTTATCCAGCAGCCACAGGAGTTCCCCTCCTTCACAGAATGTCCACGTTCACAAACAAATTGTATCTTATATCTAGTTCTCAGCAGAAATAAGAGTCCCTTTTTTGCCTAATAGGCTTCTAATTCTAACTAATGATGTAGAAAAAAGAATACTATGTTTTGATCTAAATGTCCATGCAGATTCGCAATCATCCAAGACATGGTTGTCCCAACCTGCTTTTCAAAAGGCAATCAGACTTTTTTGGTTTTTCTTTGAAAACGTTTTGCTTCTCATCCAAGAAACTTCTTCAGTTCTGACTGAATTGTGGGGAATGGAATGGATTTTAGTCTAACCTTTTTCTCATATTAAAACAAGTTTCTGTCAGTTGTATTCAGTAAGTGTAACATATCATTTGTACTTGCAGCTCTTAAAGATAATTTATACTATGAAGCAGGAAAAATGATTGCAGTTTCTCTGGTTCATGGAGGCTCATCTCCTAGCTTCTTTTCTAAAACCTTGTTTCACTGCCTCGTCTATGGCACAGAGAATGTGAAGCCAACAATAGAAGACGTTGCTGATATAGGCGTTTTACAAGCAATAGAGAAGGTGAGCAATTGCTCTGTAAGACAGTAGGATATATAAACTTCCAGTAAGAAAGAGGAGAGAGAGTCACAGATGGGTTCATGATTGTGTGTTATTGTGTGTTGAAGGATGTTTTTGAGGGAGGTGGCACTTAGATGGAAGTTGGACTTGTAGACCCACTTGGACTATTTTTGGACTTGTTCAGACTGAAGGAGCACATTGCAGGATGAACCACTCTGCACACTAGTCTTGCCTTCCAAGATGAGATGCATCTGTGGATTTGGCCACAGTTTTTTCAACATGACAATGTTTTTTTACGCCAGTTTAGTCTGCTCCTCAGGAACCTGTTTGCACTGGATTGAATTTGTTCTGATCTACGGCCATACTTGTTATACCAACTACGCTTGTGAACAGGGGTTGTGGGCATGGCTCCTTCCTGCACCATCTATTTAGCACTGATGGATGCTGAGACTTTGAAGGTATGAGGGTGGAAGAGAGGTGTTACAATACAGTGGAAGATTATTGTTTACCCCCTCTACTATGGAGATCATTTTGCTTATTCTCCTGGTAGTCCCAAGGAGGAAGAAAGCAACTGTAGATCATGTCAATGTAGATGCCATCTGATGTCTAAGTGCCTTGACTGCTGGCCTATTGGTTTCCCAGTGTGGACTGGGGACTGATTTCCCTTGGTTTCTGGTGAGAGTCAGAAGAGGACTTGATGGGGAATGAATGAGAAGGAAGCTCTCTACCAATTGGTGAGAGCAGCGGGAACAGGATCACCCTGTCAGTGCTAGCGGTGGAATGGGAGATGGTTACTGAATATCATTGTTACACAGAACCCGTGAAGTTAAAGTGCCACAGTGTACTTTGCTTCCCTTCCCAGGGATGGTTGTAGAAAACAGTGGGTGATCTTTGGCCTTGAGAATTAGAGGGCCTACATTTGGGGATGGGGTTTCCATTGGGGAGGTGGGATGAAGCAGAGTATAATGGTGGTGACAGGCCTGGGGAGATATGGTGGGAGAAAGGGAACAGGTTGTTCCCAGGGAATGTATTACCTGGAATGGTTCGTTGATGGTGCAAATATGCTTGGTTTTCTTCTCTAGATAAAATCTGCCAGAACACTGAGCAACTTAGAATCAGCAATAAGTGATTGCTCTGACTATCTTGCTTCTATTGGATGTTTAAAACCTGTAACAGCACTACGTGATAAGAACATATTGGTGAATGAGATTCTGAATCACCATGTCATCAAAAGAACTCTTTTACCATTTGAAAGGTTTGCTTGCTGTGGAAATTATTCCTATCGTTTTTGAATTTTTAACTACCAGTAATTAAAAATTATTTCAACTGTTTTACAAGGAAAATATTATGTGATGTCCTGTGGGTGTCCATTAAAATATGATTGTTCATTATGTCTTAGTTATTTTCACCAAATTGTTTTTTCTCTTTAATCAAGTAGTATTGGCAAATTAATAATTTTGATAAAATGTGAAGTAGGAGCTCAACTCTTGGAAATCCTTTGAGGATAGTTTCAACAATCATAAGTTGTTCAAGCAAAAGGTTATGAAGCTTTCTAAGATATTTCAAGAGATTTTAGTAGATTTGGAACATATGGGTGGTATGATAAAGAACCAATTCAAGCTCTGAGTATGTGAGTTTGCCTTTCTAGTTGAAGCAATCACAGGAATCGTTTTAGTAAGCATAATTTTAAATCCTCTTGCTACTAGAGATTATCTAGTATGTTTTTGCTTTAAAATAAGAGGAATCTGTAATAAAATAAATAAATTTGGTAGTGTTCACAAGGTTCTTTGTATTTAAAAAAAACAGCACTAAAGACTCAGCAGTTTCTTTCCTTGCATTTCTCTCTTCCCCAAAAGCTTTAGACAAGGTTTGAAAACACTTGGTGTTTTGGAAAAAATACAAATGAATCCCGATGCATTCTGTAGCATATTATGTCACAAACCCGAGAAACTTTCAGCAAAACTTCTTGGTGATCTCTTTACAATTCAATGTACATCAGGAGCAGACAAGGCCAGATGCCTTGATTTCTGGATGGGTTACTTACAGGAGACAGAAGGTAAGAAAATGAGCTATTGCCTACTTCTAGAATTTTGAACTTTTGAAATATATTTGTACCTGTAAAATAAGACATCAGATTGCACTTGGTGGAGAAAAGCTTGTTTTTGAACTTTTATTTAACATATTTGCAGTTACGATTTCCTGAAGTCAAAATGTTATTCTATTTCATCTGTAATTTCTTCACTAATATAATATTTTGATTAACTACAATAGCTTTTTCAAAACAATCTTCATATTTCTTGGTGTAGGTGGTGAGTCATCTGTAACTCTAGAGGATATTTTAGTATTTGCAACTGGCATCCGCAGTATTCCACCCATTGGCTTTGAACCTGATCCTTCAGTTATGTTTCTGCATATAAAATATCCCATCGGAAAGAGAGACCTTAACTGTTTACAGCTTCCAATAACAAAATCTTATGAGAATTTTAAAAAAGTTCTGGATATTGCCATCCAACGTGCCCTATTACAGTCAAGAGTTTGTTAGTTGCTACAATGGATACTGAAAACTGAATGATGAAGCACACAAGAAGCTTGCTACTTGCCTACTGGAAAACAGACATTCATCCTCACAGGTTTAAAACTTGATCATGGAAATGCATAATTTCAGTCTTTACATTTTGAACAGTGCTTCAAAATGATGAGCAAACAAAGCTTTTAAATCAATTTTGCATTACATTTGTTCTGGGTTTTGTTTGTTTTTTGGCCAAACCAGCAAGTAACTGGTGGTTTGAGATTGTGGTGTACCTCTTTTTTATATCATAAATGTTACACATCAAAACCTCTGCATTCAGGAACCCTTTCCAAATTGTAATATATCAACTTTTATATATTGTCTTTTTGTGTAAAGATTTGAAGCATGGGTTTATTTATGTGGATTCCTGATTCAGGAAATGTTAATTTCACACACAGACTCCTTTAAAGCATTCTAGCTCTTAATTGTAAATATGAAAAAACCCCTAAAGATTACCTCATGTTATCTTCTCTTAAATATTCATAATGCCTTGAACATTTGTGGGATTATGCCCAAATAATTGTGTTTCCGTTCTGTAATCATTCTATTTTTTTAAAAAAAAGGTTTGAATATAAAAGGATTTTTAAAAACTGCATTGTAGGAATTTTGTAGTCAGAAAAGCTATAATTGGTGTCAGATGTGTTTGTTAACTCAGTTTCGTTATTTCAGATAGAGATGGAAATATGTTTGGACATAGAGTGCTTTATCCTTGAAATAACAGTTCTACCCTTGCCCGAGGAGTTCTAGCATTATTCTGACTATATTGGAAGAGGTCTAAACTTCAATCTGTTTTAACTAAAGCAGCTATTTCAAACCTGGAATAGGTTGTTTCATTCTGAAACTATCTTCTATAAGACTATGCATACTATAGAAAATGTATGTAGATGTTTTAAGAACTATCCTCACATTTATGCAAATTGAAGCAAATATCATTTGATTTAAATTAGACTTTTAGAAGAAGGGTGAGATGAATTAGCTTTATATATGTCCTAGAAATACCAAAGTTAGAAATGGCATTCCCTACTCGGTACTTAACTAGAAAAATTATGCATTTGATTTCATTTTTCTAAAATCTGTTCTATTGGATGCATTATAGATACACCATGTAGAGTATTAAATCTTATGAAATAGGTGATGAAATAATTTATGCACACATAACATTTTCATATACATGTATGGATACACCAACCGCTTTAATTCAAATTGATATGACATTACTTTTACTAAAAGGAGAAAAAAGCAAATTTATGTTTTCCCCTGGACCACATTTTCCTCTTGGTTTTGTTGGGTTGTGCTGAGCTGAAAGATTAATCACAGTAGTTTATCATTTAAAAGTAATTTCTGTCATCACTTATTAAATTGCACAATAAAAACTACTGGAGCTTATCCATGCTACTCTAAATTGTTTGAATTTCAATTATTGAACGTTAATTGTGTGGGTGAAAAGTATACAGTGTACACTATACTGAAATGTTAGGCAAAATATATATCAGAATATAGTAATAAGGCTACTTCGTTAGTAGAGTTTCTTCCTTGGCAAGCATATTAGTGATTTGAAATAAAGCTTACGGTAGGTATATGATATGTATTTCAACAACTTAAATTCATCGGTAGAGATGAATTATGGAGCATTATGGAGTTAATATTTCAGCAGAATGGATGGAATGTTTCTACTCCCACAGTTTCTAACTGCAAATTTCAATTTCTCATATTAAAGAATTAAAAAATGTGTCTGAAAGGGAACATTTATTTCCTGGCTTTTAGAATTCTACTTGTACTTAGATCTGAAGATTCTCTTATTTCAGTCTTATACATACAAATTTCAGTCCTCTTCTGTAAACAAGCAGTTTGGTGGGCCTTATTTTTGGTGTGATTGCGATAATATTTCATTCAAATTCTTTCCTCAGTGTGAATTAATTAAATTCTGGCTACCGAGCCAGACAAAGCTTGTGGATCAATGACAGAAAGTATATTACAAGTTTACTGATTTACAAGTAGTCCTCAGCTTAGGACAATAATTGGTGCTGGAATTTCCACTGCTAAGATGTAAAGCACAACTGCATTGCTTAGTAAAGACAATTCCTGAAGTCCTGGTTCTTATTAAATGAATCCCACAATTGTTAGATGAGGTAACTCCCTGGCAGCTTCCTACAACCAAAGGGAAAGCGCAAGTCCCAAACTGGCAGGAAGGTAAGTAGCTGCTGCCAGGTGGGAAAGGGTCCACGAGAGGTGCTGTGCAGGGTTGGGTGTGGGATGATGCAATGACTTACTCCAACAACTTGCAACCTTCCCTGCAGCTTTCCCATTGACTTTTGATCACAGGATTGCAAGTGCTCAGATTACAATCATGTTACTGCAGGATTGCTGAGATAGCCAAAGTTCCAAGGATCAGTCATTTGTGCAAGATCAGTGTAACTGAACAGTTGCTGAACAAATGGCTACTAGTTGAGGATTGCTTGTATGTGGTATTTTGTAATTTTTTTTTAATGGTTATACATACTTTGGAATACACAAATACTATGCTTATGTAAATACCTTGGAGGTAATTTTTTAATATACTTTTTCCCCTTCCATTCAATTATGTTGGATTCTCAGAGACTATCTGGACAAATCCCTGCAGGGTCATCGTCCGCCCCAGAGGATTTTCACTATTTTCCATTGCCTATTTCCTAGGGCTGAGAAAAGGTGACTAACCCATTGTTACCCAGCCCAAGGCAGAACTAGAACACATAGTCTTATATGTGTTGCCTAGGTGGTGTTTCATGTTAATATAGGGTTATTTACATTTTCATTTGAAAAGTTGAGATTTTTTTATCTTGGCATTTTTGCAGAAATTTGACAGATATAGTTTACTACTTTGGGGTTTATTGATTTCCACTGAGGTTTTGATTGTATGCTAGAATTAATTAGAATATTTTAATTTAGTTTTGCAGTGGAATTAATGTAAATTTACAAAATTCAATTTGATGTTTAAGCAGTATGTGTGACAATTGAAAAGGGAAACTTTCTGGGGGGGTGATTAAATAATTCTTGCATACTACTTAGAAAAATTGCTTATAAACATTTCAGAAACATTTTCAGAAGTAAAGGTTGGCAATTCTCACATTTCATATCTTTATAAATGTTTTACAGGATATACAGATAGCTGTAGACAATTTTCAGTGAACTTTATACTTTCATTATTTTGTCACATACAAATAGCCTTTTGGTGTGAGTGAATAACATATGGTTATATATGTAGTTTTTTTAAGACCTTTCAACGTGACTAATGAGAAATTACAGCTTTTTGAATCACAAATCGCCATGCCTTTACTAGAACATGTTTTAATGTGCTTTTCAATATTCATGTGATTTAAAGGAAGATATATTTGCAAAATATCTTACAAATGTATAGAATTTGTAGTTTTGCTCCTGGTCATGCTTTTTCTACATAAGGATCATATTTTGCCTAATTTCTGATTGGTTCTAGTGGAAACAAGGTAGTAATATAAATCAGAACTATCAATAATGCTAGCATATGTATGGGTATGGTGATGAAAAAACAATTTTTGTTTTATTATTGCTTCAGTCACATTATTTTACAGTGAAATTTCTGCAATATCATCCTATTTCTTTGTAACAGTCATAATATATAAATATTGAGATTCCCTTTGTTGCCCAGAGTCAATGGTGCTTATGTGTCATGATTGATAGGATGTTTTTCTTATTATCCATTTTTTGCCCTTACCATGTGATTATAGCAGTTTATGGGAATGGACTGTAAGGAAATAAGAGATGCCTTAATCATCTCTCAATGTAATTTATCTGTACAGAGTATCACACATTCTTCCAATTATTATAGTACTTGAATTTGAACTTTGCTAGACTGTATAATACACTATCTACTGATTACAACAGAGAAGTAAGAAACACTGTACATTAATCGGATTTATATATGTGTGTCAGTCCAGGGCAACAGTATTCCTTTTGAGCTCAGGTACTTGAAATAAGATTCAAGAATTCACTATTTCTTCTAACACAAGTATCTTTTGAGAAAAATACATGTGAAAAAGGAAATACGTACTATTGAAAGATGAAACTTAGCATTAAGAAAAAGTGGAATATAAATCTTGTATATAAGGTTACACATTTGTAAATTATGGTTTATGTAAAACTATTATTTCAAGAAGCCTTTTGTAACTTTCAATGTCTTTTGTACTTTGCTTTTAAGTTACTTGTAGAAATATATGGAACTATCTTGTGTGTGTATACATGTAAAGTGCAATAAATCAAGGATTTCTAGTTAAAAGTGTTACATGTTTATTTCTTAAGTACTGTTGGTCCAAATTCTTTAGAGAATAATTAAACATTGTGAGTCTAATGATAAAATTAAATGTGGGATAAATCTATAAAGTATGGATGGATAGACATGTAACACAACTTGATCAAATGTTACTGATGTACTTTCCATATCCAAATAAAAACTTCAGAAGGATATTATTTATAGTTCCTTTGGAATGCATGAAAATAATTATATATAACTATTGTTCCAAAGTTTGGTTAATAAAGGTTGGTTGAAGTTGCCACCGTCTCACCAAAAAGAATTTAATCTGAAAGTGAAAGCTTAACCATACTAACAATTCACTTTCCTGTGAAATGCAGGGATAATTAACCACTGCTAGAAAAAAGAGTGGAACTTAAATCATTCTTGGTATTTGGGGAGACAAATACAATCTTGTACAGTATTTTTCGTTTTATTCCTGAAGTAATTGCGTTCAATGCCTGTCTGGAGATATGCAAGTTCCAGTCAGCCCTCAGCCACCCTGAAAAATCAAGAGGTAAAGGGATTTAATTAGCATGCGGAAAAGTTGTGGTTTTGTTTTCCTTTTAAGGCGCAATAATAAGTGAGGCTAAAGTTTAAAGAACAAGATCCTACGTGTACTTTCCAGTTGTAAGAATGTCATCACCGTCGTCGTCATCACAATCCTAGCATTTTTCCCGCAAGTTACCTTGGAACCTGCGGGGAAAATGCTAGGAGGAGGACGAGAGTTGTAAGAATGTATTGAACAAAAGGTAACTAAAAGTCCCCCAAAAGCATTGAAGCCATAGGTTTGGTCAGAAATGAAAGCTTAAACGCGCCGATCCGCTTTCACACGCATAAAGTCCCATAAAAACAGTGCCGAGGATTATCAATCCAGCCATCCGACCAACTGTCGCCCACAAAGTGAATAATGTTCAGAATGAAACGCAGGAACGCAACAGGAGAATGCCAAATCCCAACTCCCGTTCCTCAAGAAGCAGGACGGGGGCGCCGATCTACTACGACGCGGCATCCCTCCCTTTCTCGAAGGAAGCCGCCCTCGGAGCAGCAACAGCGCCGACAGGTCGTCCATGAGTTCGGCAGACTCCGCCCTCCGCGCTCCCGCAAGAATCCGCGTAGTCCTCTGGCGCGCCACGTCTGCCGGGCTGGTGATGGCGCGGCGGTGAGGGGGGGCGGAGTCGGCCCGAACATCAGGGGAAGATGGCGGCCAGCATCCGGGAGAAGCAGACCGGTGAGTGCCCGGCGTTAGGTCGCTCGCAGGATTGTTTGGTCTGGTCGCCTTGCCTTCTTCGGCACGCTTGAAGCCGGGACTGGCTCCAAGGAGAAGGCGAGGGCCTCCTCCTCCGTGTCTGTCCGGTGTTGCATTGCGACCCTCCCTTCGTCGCTGTAGCTTGCCTCGGTGCTTTTAATGTGAGAGGAGTGTTTTCTGCCCCGTCGTGAGAGCGGGCGGGCGGGCATGCCAAGTCTCGGCTGGGCTGATGGAGCCCCCACTACTGGGTTGCCTTTTTGTGCCTCCCGCTTAGAGCGCTTCTGGAGGCCTTTGTTTATCTTCGTTTTCGCTTAGCCTTGGCGATTACCTGCTAGGAATGAGTTCGTGGGCTAAAGTTTAAGGGCATGGTGCAAAACGGGAAGCTGGCTTTCCACCAGTACAGGTAGTCCTCGACTTACGACGGTTCACTTACACTGGCACTGAAAAAAGTGACTTATGACCATTTTTCACACTTATGACCGTTGCAGCGTCCTTCCCCCCCCATAGTCATGTGATTTGTATTCCGATGATTGGCCACTGATTCACATTCACAACAGAAGAGTGTTACACTTCACTTAACAACAGTGTTACTAATTTAAAAACTGCAGTGATTCACTTAACAAATGTTGTAAGAAAAGTCATAAAATGGGACAAACTTAACAAATGTTTCACTTAGCAACATAAATTTTGGGTTCAATAGCAATATCATTTACACTTATATACCATTTTACAGTGTTTTACAGCCCTCTCTAGGCAGTTTACAGAGTCAGCCTATTGCCCCCAATAATCTAGGTCCTCATTTTACCGATCTTGGAAGGATGGAAGGCTGAGTCAACCTTGAGCCTAGTGAGTTTTGAACTGCCAAATTGCAGGCAGCAAACAGTGAGCAAAAGTAGCCTGCATTCTAACCCCTGCGCCACCGCACAATTGTGGTCGTAACTCGAGGACTACCTATACTGCCTTGCAAAAGAAATTGTTTCAGAGAGAAAGGAATACCTGAATTAATTTTTAGGCTGGTCAATCAACAAGACAAATTGAAAATATAAGAGTGAATAGTTTATAAAAATGATGGCTAACCTTTTTGGTGCTGAGTGCCAAAAGTGCGCGCACACACCCATAGTGTAATGCGCACATGACCCACCCCACATGACCTGCGTATGCGTGTACAACTTCCTCTGTGTGCAACACCCCCACACGCATGCATGTGTCTCCTACATACACCACCACCCCCCAGTGTATGCATGGCAGAGACCCGAAAACCAGCTGGAGACACAGGTGCATGCTCGGCAGAGCTGAGCTGGGATGATGGCTCGCATGCCTGCAGAGGGCACTGCATGCTGCCTGTGGCACGCATGCCATAGGCTCACCATCACGGGTTTATAAGAAACGGTTCCACCACAAAACCGCATTCGACTAAAGCGCGCTCGACAAAACCGCGTAGCTGACGTCATCACAGGGCGACAACAGCGCGGAGACAGAAGCACGCTGTAAACGCTAAACCTAAAATTAACCCCTAAACCTAACCCCCCTAAACCTAATCCTAAACCTAACCCTTAACCTAACCCTAATCCTAACCCTTAACCTAATCCTAAACCTAACCCTAACCCTTAACCTAACCCTCAACCTAACCCTAACCCTAAAGCTAACCCTAAAGCTAACCCTTACCTTAACTTGAATCAGCTTGCTTTCAAAGCGCTATTTAAAGCGCCCTTCTTTCTCCGCGCTCGCTGTTGTCGCCCTGTTGATGACATCAGCGACGCGGTTTAATCGGGCGCGCTTTAGTCGAGCGCGGTTTTGTCGTGCCACGATAAGAAACATGTACTTGGAGTTTGTAAAACAGAAGGTCCTTTAACGGGGCAGTCCCCAACCAGGTGTCCTCAGATTTGATGAATGGCTTCATCTATCCCATCCAACAGTGATTATGCTCATTGGGATTATGGGGTTTGTCATCTAAGCCATCTGGAAATCACTTGGGTGAGGAAAGTTGCATTAAAGTCAGGTTTTTTTTCCAATATAGACAATGCCATCTCTACTTCTACTGTTAAATTATGAGACGTTGAGTTTATAGTTTGGTTTATAGCCCAATATCATAGGTAAAATATTTTTTTCCAGATAAACTCCATGTCAGGTATGCTCTCAGAGGTTGAGTTTAGAAGTAAAAATTATTTGCTGTTATGCTGAGAAGAAGGAAGAATGTGTCCAGTTCAGAACAGTTAAATTATATATGGAGTTAACATATAACTAAACTAATCTCATTTTTCCCTCATCCATATCAAACTTATTTTGTCAACTTGTTTCAATATGTTTTATTTGGAGGGATCCTTTGGCAGGTTTCCATGGTATGCTTTGATTTTTAGGATATACCTTTCTTGCTCATCAATTTAGTAACCTATAGAGAATCCATAATTGCTATACCTTTGTATAGAGACTTTTTAAAGACATTTGAAAACCAATTTCATTGTATTTAAGTACAATGGCAATAAAGATTATGCTTATACTTATTCATATATATTAGTTCTTGAAACAAGTCAGGGTCTTCCTTTTATGCACTATATCTAACAGGTGCTTCGTGTAATCTAATATCTTCTAAGTGTGTTTGATCACAGCTCCCATAATTCCTTGCCACTGCATCCAAAGATGGCAATTACCTATGGTAGAAATGTAATAGGTGGCAGGTTGAAAGAACACTCTTAAAACTTTGGAAAGTATGGAAGTACCGCCTGCCAAAAACAGGGACTTTACTGAAGACAAACAGAAAAATTTGGGCAGTCCTTCTATCATAGTAATTGGGGTAGATGGAACAGAGAAGCACCATAAAAATAGATACCATAAATAATAAACTAAATAAACATTAAAAATGGGGATGTCAGGATAGAGAGTAGAAAATATAATACCAACTTGTCTGATAGTATGAAAGAGGTCATGGTAAAAGTAGACCTCAGTTACTCATACGTTTCTCTGTAAAAGTGCCAGATGGGTTTGCCTTCCTGTTCATTAAAAACTCACTGCGAAGAATCAAGGTTAAGCACCCAAGCATACTGTTAGATGCAATGGGATCACTGTTCTAAGACTTATAACTTGTTGAGTAAACCATTTTCCTATCCTAGAAGTACTCAGTGAACCATGTCCTTGGCACACGCAGAGGCCTGATAAAACATGGCAGGTCTACTATACATTGTCAGTTTGATTCCTGGGAGACTGAGTGGCCTTTATTGGAAAAGTCCAAGACAGGCCTGTTAAAAATTTGTCCTTGGTAACAGCTGCTTGCTATATTCTACCCTAATTATTCTATAATAATGTGAAGGAGGTATACTTTTTAATTGCTGTCCCTTAATTATTGATTGAAAAAAGGTATCAGTGGCACCTTCTGCATGATTAGTGCTTACGGTGAAATGGAAGGTTTACACATAAACAGGTTTTTATAAATGTCTCCTCCAATATGAGGAGAGCAGTAGAAGACAACAGTCTTCTTATTTCTTTCCATATAATTATAATAAGAAACCCAAGTTGGTAAACAAATCCCCCTTTTTCTTTAGCTTTTTACATTGCTATGAGGACCCAGATTGTTGGGGGCAATATGCTGACTCTGTAAGTGCTTTAAAAGCACTATGAAGCGGTATATAAGTCTAAGTATAGAACTTAGACTTATATACCGCTTCATAGTGCTGCTATTGCTATGAAGAACTGTGAATATAAATTACATGTGCCCTGTTTTCTTCTTTTTTAAAATAAAGTTTTTTATTAGATAAACATTAAAAACATTGGATATAGTGCAATATTGCTGGCATAAACCTCCATATAGTGATTAGATCTTACAACAGTTATGTTTTATATCCATTACATAGGTTATGTAGTCAGTCAGATTACTGGTCTGTTGATCCTTTTTTTTATATAATTACTAATCATACAAATATATCCAATTTCTATATATCACACATTCTTAATACCATATTTTCCTATTCTTAACTAGTCTGTGTTTTTCTGTCCCGGCCTTTTTCCCTCATTTCTAACCATTGGCACCATTTGTCCCAGATTTCGTGATATTCCGTCTCACCCTTGTCTTTGAGCTCTAGAGTCAGTCTGTCCATCTCTGTGCACATCAATATCTTATTTATTATTTCTTTTTCTGAGGGAATCTCCTTATTTTTCCAT
This sequence comes from Thamnophis elegans, assembly GCF_009769535.1. Lineage (NCBI taxonomy): Eukaryota > Metazoa > Chordata > Lepidosauria > Squamata > Natricidae > Thamnophis > Thamnophis elegans. The sequence goes on from NC_045541.1 coordinate 126,060,787, forward strand.
TTCTGTGCAAAAAACCAGTGTTGCCACCATTAAAATATGCAGCATTAAATATAGTCCACCTTTGCTATGTTTTTCTTTTGTAATCCCTAGTAGAAATAATTCTGGCCTCAACTCCATCCTTTGATTAGCATCTCTTCCAAATACTTTCTTATCTGGTGCCAAAAAGCCCTAGCTTCCGTGCACTCCCACCACATATGGTAGAAGGTCCCTAATGCAGCATTACATTTCCAACATCGTGGTGATACATTTTTGTTAATTTTAGCTAATCTTGTGGGTGGGATGTGCCACCTGTAGACCATCTTGCGTAAGTTTTCGTTATATGAGGTGGCTAAAGTTAACTTTCTGTTTCTTTCCCATAAGTCTTACCAATTGTCCAAATCTATGCTGTAACCAAAGTTCCTACTCTATGCTAACATGGTTTCCTTTACTTGCTCTTCTGCCATTGTATAATTCAATAGATAATGGTATATTTTTTTAATCATTTATCCTCTTTACCTAGTAAAATTTTATCTAATTCTGTAGGTTCTTTCCTAATGCCCCATTCTTTTTTGTCTTTTACGTATCGAGATTGGACTTGTAAGTAAGCCCACCATTCCAGTTCTATTCCTTCCTCATATAATTCTCTTCTAGATTTTAGTTCGCCTCTTTCGTTTAAAATTATAGAGATATAATTATACTACGTTATAAATAATTACTTTCCCTAAATTAATAAAATTCGGATGGAAGAACATCTCCAAGGTCGATAACCAGTTTGGTAGCTCTGATTTCTTCTTGTTGGTTAACTTTTGAATAGTTGGTTTTTGCCTTTTCTTTAGCTGAAATTTCTGAAAGACTTGATAAACATAATGATTGGTTAAATAAGATAATTGTCCTATTTATCAATAATGGAATTTAAGAGTATCATAGTCAAGATTTGTACAGTTAGAACTCATTTAATGTCCAGTCAAAGTTACAATGGTGCTGTAAAATTAACTGTACAACTAGTCCTCACGTTTTTGACTGTCACAGCATCCCTGCAGTCCTGCATTTGACATTCAGGCATTTTGTGAGTATTTATGACTGTTGCCATGCCCTGCAATCAAATGATCTACATGTGCATGCTTCCCAACCCACTTCCAACAAGCAGAATCATTAGAAGTTGGCAGTAAAATCACAAGTCACAGTCATGTGATGTCTCGCTTAATAACCCACTCTGATCTGCTTAATGATGGAAGTGAGGTTGTAAACCTGTTGCAGCGACATGATGTTTTGCTTAGCAAGTGCAATGGTTAACAATAGACTAGAGTTACCAATCACAACTGTGGTCACAGCAAGGAGTACTTGCACATAGAATAGATCTTCCAATTATATTTATTCTGCCTGCTGCAGATGATAAAGATGGTGTCAAGGGCTCACCAAGACATTTGTATAAATGTGCTGGGTATCTAGAGATTTGCGCAAGTTTTCATTTTCTTTATAGTTCTCTGTTTTAGATGTTAATATCCATAAACAAGTATTCCTCTAGTCTAGTCCTTTAGTTTAAAAGAAGCATTTTGGTCGCAAATTCAAAAGATTACAGCCTGTTCTCTGCAGTGTCCCCCAAATATAAATATTTTAAGATTGTGATCATTATAATTATTAACAAATAAAATGGAATTCTTTCTTTTTTCAGGGGCTTTGAAACGCATGTTGAATTTTAATGTGCCACCTGTTAAAAACAGTACAGGTGAACCAGTATGGAAAGTAAGTCAAGTTATAAATTGATCTTTTATCCAAGATAATTGATATTGTCAAATTAACCTCCATGTCATATTTTTGAAAAATATTTTTTATAATTCTAGTTAATAAGGTGACATAGTCGAGCAATTGTTATTTGTAAAAAACAAGTAAATAGAAAAAACAATTGACAATTGAAAATTAGCTGGCCTGAAATTTTGATGAAGGCTGTATAAAAAAACAATTGTAAACACTGAAGAACATTTATTTCAAAACAATTCTTAATATTGCAACTAAAACTATTTAACTTACTGTTTTATCCTTTCTGTAAATTCATCCCTTCCTTTGTTTAAATCAAAGGTGTCCTTACTTTTTGAATGAGAGAGGTGTATAATACCATATTTTGAGGTATAATATTAACTATAAAGGAAGTGTTAGTGGGAAAAGAGCTTAAAAAGAGTGTATTAAGATTATATGCACTGTGTATATTTTAATATTATTGTGTTTCCATTTTAGGTTCTTATTTATGACAGATTCGGCCAGGACATAATATCTCCATTACTCTCTGTGAAAGAATTAAGAGATATGGGCATTACTTTGCATCTGTATGTATTGTGTATGTTTATGTCTGTGGATATATTGTAATGCATAGTATTTGAAATATGTTATGTAATTGAAAGTTTATCAGATTAAGTTGCAAATCAGATATCCTGCCAATGAGTCAATAGATGAGAAAATTATAAGGGCCCAATACTAATCAGGGGCATTGCCCTGTCAAAAGCAAACTTGAAGACTAGCATGCTAGTTAGTATAAAGTTAAACTAGTTTGATGACATTGATGATAAAATTATTAGTTTAGAAAATACTGAAATGAATCAAGAGAAAAATCTAAAAATATATGTTTTAATCATGTGTCAAAACAGTCTCAGTAGAGTTCAAAAGTGTTCGCAGAGGTTGCTGATAGGAGAAAATATATTTCATTGAATAGTATACCTTATTTCTTTCCTGGCCGTGATACAATCTCTTACAGAGATTGTCATGGAATAAATAAAATGCTTTCTGATTAATTAAATAGTCCCTATTTTTGAGTTTTTGAGTAGAACTTAAAAGTATCAATTTGATTTTACACATTAGTGTGCTCAATGTTGGTTTAACTTTTTAAAAAGCTTTTGTTATAGATTGTTCTGTTTGCATTTTTTGTATAATTAATTATAAACCATCATTTATGGAAAGATAATAATAAATAATACTCAGCTTTCTGTGATGCTTAATCCTAAGTAAATTCATAGGATCAAGTGATGTCTTTGTTCTTTAAATGACTTTTTAGTTTGTTTGCCTGATATTAAATAACTTAAGTTTCTTTTCTTTTCAGTCTTCTTCATTCTGATCGAGACCCTATTCCTGATGTTCCAGCAATATATTTTGTAATGCCAACAGAAGAAAATATTGATAGGCTGTGCCAGGTAGATATATATTTAATGTTTTCTATAAATAGTAACAAAATTGTAATATAGAATTCAAGGGGATAGAAATAAGATGAGAAAGTGGCAGCTGTATGTTCTGAGGACTTGTTAAGAGGTAGACATTTCATTTTAGTATTACATGTGAGGAAAACATTCTGAGAAAGTGATCATCCAATGCTGGATTTCATGGTTTTCAAATGAGATAAACTTGACTGTAATCAAACTTGTGACTTGAACTTTTGGATGATGAAAGTTATCTTCTTTAGTTGGGGAGATAAAGGCTGAACTAAATAGCTGGCTACAGTATGATACTAGTAAAAACAGTTTGGATTCCTTGATAATGGACTCCTTGCTAGTACCGCGTAATAGAGTGAGCGCCCATTACTTGTCCCAGCTTCTGCCAACCTAGCAGTTTGAAATCACATAAAAATGCAAGTAGAAAAATAGGGACCACTTTGGTGGGAAGGTAACAGCATTACGTGCACCTTCAGTGTTTAGTCATGCCGGCCACATGACCACGGAGACATCTTCGGACAGCGCTGGCTCTTCAGCTTTGAAACGGAGATGAACATCTCCCCCTAGAGACGGGAATGACTATCACATATGTGCGAGGGGAACCTTTACCTTTACCTAAAGAACAGACATGTTATTGTGAGGAGATGTTACAGATTTTAAACACGGTGCATAAGTAATTGCATCCAAAATTTGAACAGAATCAAGTATCTTGAAAGCTTGTCTATCATGAGTTTTCAAAGGCTAAAAGCATCAGGCAGAAGTTTTGTAGGGGCATAATCCAAAGATTTCAGTGTCTTGGGTAGGTCATCAGTTGGTCTGTATCCACAACAACAGAGTTTCTGTAGTCAGGAATTTAGGGTACAAACAAGCAGAGTTTTCAGTAAACAGTTGTATTTCCACTGAAAGAAGCCAGGCTAGCAGTTGCCCTTAAATATAACGGACTTGGTAACAGATGAGAATTTCCCTGGCATGTAAACTGCTGCTCTGCTCTCTATTATTCATTGCATATGGCACACACTGGAGCTTGATGGTCTTTCCAGTTCCAGTGATTTCCCAATAAATGTGCCTCAGGCATTGGAATGCTAGCTGCTTCTTTAGGATAAGGTCCAACCAGCTCTTCTGGAGCAAGTTTTTGTCAGAGTTGGAGCTGATCCTGACACCCCTGGACCAGACTATTAGGTCGAATCATTATTCATCATATACTGTATTCTTCACAGGAACTTTGGTTAGTATTCCAAGCCTTCACCCAAGCCCCCTTCAGAGCTTCACTGCAGTTCCTCATACAGAAAATGGCATTTGAGAATATCTAAGCTATGATTTCAGCCAGGCATATAGCAGAAATTGGGGTCACTCTCTACCAAGTAAGACTTTTATATCATCTAGCCAGGAGCTATCACTCTGAACTTAGACCCAGCCATGCCGTCTTTCATCAGAGCCAGAAAAGGGTCTTCCCATCCATCTGCTGCCTCAGTTCCAACAAAGAGACATATATTGACATATATTGAATGTCAGGAGACCATCAAGATTTATTAGCAAAGAAGAATTCAGAACCTTGACATTGACTTGTATCCCTCAAACAGTCACATCTTATCTCATTTTAGAATGTCATTATTCCATTGTAGGAAAATGGTACTTAAGACTTCCTTTGCGAGTATATTTTCTATAGCAGACAAAAAGCATTCAAACCCTCAGTTTCAGCAATCAGTTGTATTTAATATATCTATTTCTCAAATATGCTTCTTTGAGCTCTCCAAATAGCTTTTTATTCAGAAACTGCAGATGGAGCTGTTTGTAGAACTGAAGCACTGACTGAATCTTATATCCATCTTAGGAGCAAATGGGAGGGAAATAATCCACTGTATAATGTCTCTTCAGTAGAAAATGCTTCCTGGCCATAATACAAATTATTTAATCAGAAAATGAGGTGGCCTAGTATATCCAGATTTTAAGAAGTAGTCACATCACAGAATTTTGACCAATTATCCCATTTCTGTAACCCAGGTGACATTCATTTTAAAATAAACACTTTTTCACTTAGAAGCATTTTTAAAAAATTATATTAATGAATGCCAATCTTGCCAATAAGGAACTAAAAATATTGCATCTCAATTGAAATTTCAATAGTGATAGTAAACTCAGCAAGGAACTAGAAAAATGCATCTAATCATGATGCAGGACATCCCAAATTTAATTAAACATATCTCCTTGGTTTGTTTTACAAAATGTCATACAGCCACATCTACTCAGCTCTTCAGTTTTATGGATCCACTTTCAACTTCTCATGGCATATGTTAAAGATAATTTCTATGTTTAAATTAATAAGATATTAAAATTGTACTCCTAAATAAGGCAAGTTCCTGACAGTTAATTTGTCCAATGGAAAATTGCGTAAAATAATTGCATCTTTACTGTCCTGTTTGCTAAATATTTTAATCTTAAAGCACTCTTGTTCACTAAAAGCCCACTTATTTAACATTGTTTGGTTTGGTCTTTTTTTCTTTCAGGATCTTAGAAATCAACTTTATGAATCGTATTATTTAAATTTTATTTCTGCCATTTCAAGAAGTAAACTGGAAGATATAGCAAATGCTGCTCTTGGTGCCAATGCAGTTGCACAAGTTGCTAAGGTACAAAGTATAATTTAAGTTATATTGATACAGGCGAACATGACACACATGCTTATGTATTTCCAAAGCATGTATCTGGCACAAATCTATAAATTTAAAAATACATCTTTGAAAATACATTGCTTGTAGAGTGATTGGTATTGTATATCTTTGATTCCAAAAAATAGTTTCGGCATTGGAATCTCTTAACACATACAGTACATGGATTTGTCATTACCTGATGCTATATAAGACAACAAGACACTCAAGTCTTCTTCCTCAAGAACTCAATGGGACTGTGGAAAACAACACTGGAAGTCAACTCAAAACATCTCACACAAGTGGCCATCAAGTATGGCACACACTAACTGATGTATGTGCACATTGCTGTTCTGCATAGACCAGATAATTCAAAATACTGGATATGAATATGCAGACATAGAGACCAGTTACAAATACCTTGATATTTCACAGTTACATGGGTGCCATGATGAGGCAAGAAAGACAGCAATGTCCAAGTATCACTAAAGGATAAGCAGGTTCTGAAGAGCCACCTCAATGGCCTGCTAGTCATCAGATACCCTGCCAGTATAGTGAGCTGGCCACCATAATATGGGCATGCAAACCATTGATGTGAAGACTCAGAAACTCCTCACAATGTATAAAGAGTTCCATGACAAAACAAAAACCCAGGAACTGTACACCAGCTGGAAACTGGCAGGTGGGATCTGGTGAATGTTAAAGCCACTGTCCTGGACAAATCCAGAACATCCAGGAATATATCAGAAGATGGCACTCTGAGATATGTTGCTGAAGCAGCAGCAGATATGAGAGGAAGATCAACCAGAGAAAGTGCCATGGCAAGACATGGGATATACTAGTGACAGATAGCTGATGTGGCAAACATTGGAGAACCTTAGCAATGACTGGAAAGGGCTGGATTAAGAAACAGTGCTGAGGCACTGATCATATCAGCACAGGGAGAGGCACTAAGCACCAGTTCATAGAAACAGGCATCTATCACACTAGATAGCAGCTGAGGTGCAGACTATGCAGAGAAGCCCCCAAGACAATCAAACACACATAGTGACAGGATGTTAGATGCAGGCAGCAACAGCATACACTGAATGGCACAACCAGGTGTACCCGAAGTCCACAGGATATGGGCTCAACAGAAGATCATAGAGAATAATGGGACTAAGATCCCATGAGACTTCCAGATACAGATAAGCAGGTACTGGCCAATCAACCAGACATCATGGTGTAAATAAGGACCAGAAAACAGCAGTGGTATTAGAGGTAGAGGTGCCAAGTACTAACAGCATCAGGAAGGAGTATGAGAAGCTGGAGAAAGTACTAGGGCCTGAAGGAATAACTGGAGAGAACGTAGAAAATAAAGGTCGAAATTATTTCAGTGGTGGTAGGAGCACTCGGGGCTGTGACTTCTAAGTTGGGAGAGTGACTCCATTTGATCCTAGGAACAATATCAGAGTCCAGAAGAAAACAATACTAGGAACAGCTAAAATGCAGCACAGAACTCTCAGTCTCCTAGACCTCTGATAGAGGACTCGAGATTGAGACTCAGCCCGTCCATTGGGGTAAGAAGAGGATTTTTTCATAGAAAAAAAATGCATAAAGATATATAAAGATGCCAGTTGCAAACTTAGTTGAGATAACTCTTACATTTTATCATTTTCTAATTTATTTATTAAACAAATTTGTGTGGCCAACCAATGTTCCCACGTGGTGACTCTTGATGGCTTACAAAATTAAAAATCACAATACAGAAACCTGTACAATACACACAATGGCAAGAAACAGAATCAAACCAACGCTTGAGCATCTCCATATCAACATCGGATTCCCCAGGCCCACTAACAGACACACTCTTCCGGGCCTTCTGGAAAAGTATCAAGTTGGGGACTAATCTTATTTGGGGGTGGGGGTGGGGGTGTGATATTCCATAGGGAGGGAGTCACCCCAGAGATGCATAATGCATGTAGGCATTAATTGTATCCTGTGATGGTTTTGTTTTATTGGAAGTTCTTTGCACAACTTGGAACGCCTATATTTTTATGAATCCCTAAATACTGTAATCCCCAGCATCATATCTTTTTGTAGGATTGCTAAAGAATAGTAAAAATGAGATAATAAAATAATGTTAAAGTAGAAAAGTAAAGGTCCTTTGGATTCAGCACTCATACTGTGGCTTCTGAAAGATATTGTGCTTTTACCATCTTACTGCCCTGTGATTGTGTCAAATATGTTAATTAAATATGTGCAATATCTACAAAGATGTTTCTGTAGTGATGATAATTTTGTCTTGATATATAGGTTTTTGACCAATACCTCAATTTCATTACCTTGGAAGATGACATGTTTGTGTTATGCAATCAAAATAAGGAGCTTGTTTCGTATCATGGTAGGTAATTTTTTTTATTTAATGTAATGTGTGGCATTTTAAATCAATATTTGTTAGACCTTTTTTCAGCCTATTCTTTAAATCACATTATTGAGGCTGTAGTACAATTAAACTGTATAAGATCTTAATGCTGTAATTCTTTGCATGCATACAAATTTTCAATCACTGATACTGAATTTTGCTATTAAACATGTAAGACCACATCATTAAACATGCATTTGTTGTTAAGATAAAAATGGATCTTAATGAGGCAAAAAAAATAAAAAAATAAACAACTACAGTCTTTTAGTTTCTGAAAGAATGTTCCAGGATCTTAGGAGTTTTGAGTCTTTCTTACAAAAAACAAAAGGATGTTAGCATTTGTTGGTGGGATCATCCTCAGAATTTGGTGAAAAAATAATCCCTTGTGATGGCTTATATGCTTCCTTTCCAATATGGGTAGATGGAGGAGAAATAATGATAGTAAAACTTGGTTTATACAAGGCAGGGTTGGGTTGCCTGATCCAAATCAAGAAAACGGGAAAGAAAAATGTCATGTTTATTAAATAATCTTCCTTTCATGTATCTGCCTATCAGTAGACTGATGCTCTCTACATTAATAGCATCAAGGTATCTTTTTCATTATGGAAAGAAGAAGCATAAGTATTTTTCAAGTTGTATGTGTTGCGTATGTGTGTGTTTTATCTTTCAGTGTAGTAGGATTTGTTATATAGAATTCTATATTAGAAATAGAGTCACTCTGTGATGATTTTTCTTCCTTCTTGATACTATAGCCATTAACAAACCAGACATAACAGATACAGAAATGGAGACCATTATGGATACAATTGTTGATAGCCTTTTCTGTTTCTTTGTTACACTCGGTAAGTGTAAACTTTTTTCATTGTTGTACAATTATTAGTAAAGATGATGACTTCTACTTCAATATATTATCTGGAGTAAATAATAAGAAAACAGGATTTGTCATCTATTATGTGCTCTTCTATATTTCTTTCTCATTTTTCCATTAGTTGTGTTATAGCATTAAAGTTTATCCTACCCAAAATAGCATTTTCTCAAAGATTCCTCATCAGTTTGAATCTTGAATTTAAACTTTTTTTAATATTCATCATGTTTCCTAGAGATATGACATTGTAAGCTTGAATTAGGCAGAAATGAGAATGTTCATTTGTATGAAATTTGAAATTATTATTTTTTAATTATTTTACAATTAATATAAAGTTTTAGATCATATCAGGATTTTTGAAATACATTCTGCATTGGAAGTCCTGACGTCATGTTAAAAGGGACTTCTATACAGTGAACTTATGATCAGGTATTTGAAAATTAGCACTAGTCGCCAATTTATTTTTGGACTCTATGCTAATGTTAAATAGTTAGTTACTAATGTTAAATGCCAGAATGATTGAAAACAGAATATTTGAAGAACTTCCTTTTCCAGTATATACTGGGTCACTGATTAAATTAACTTTTGAATTCTCTTTTATATTCTAATAAATTTTTGGGACTATCTTTTTAGAACTAGTAAGACTGGGGTTTTGGTATCTTTGGCCAGTGCTTAGAAAGTCTATTCCAGGAGAATACTAATGTCATTCTGAAAGTTAGTAAAGGCCTTGTTTTTAGCAGAGCCTCCAATATATAATATTCTTGTTGCTTTATCTGCTGTTTTATTTTATGAAAGGTGCTATAAACTTTGTCTACTTTTTAAATATGTATGTAGGTGTCTATATACTATGTTTTATCAAAGTTGTGACCCACCTGTGTCTTTAACTTTAAAAATGTACAATGCAGCATTGCAAACAATATGTAATCTAGCTTAAATATATGATAGACTTGATCAAAGGATATTTATTGAACATTATTTTTACAGGAGCAATTCCAATAATTAGATGCTCAAGAGGAACAGCAGCAGAAATGGTGGCAGTGGTAAGTTATGAAATATCACAACTTAATTTGACATTGAAATAAACATTTTAGGTGCTTTAATGTAAAATGTAGAATGGATTTTATACAGTAGTTAATGTAGTTTCTGTAGCTTGCAAAAACAAGTGCCCAATCACACTTTTGATTTTGTTTGTACCAACTTTTGGACTAAGATTATTAGGTCTTATTTACTGACTACACATATTCTATTACAGTGTAGACAAATGCGAACAACATATAAGTATTAACAGACTATTCATTTTATACTTTTTCACCTAGTCTTATAGTGGGTCAATGCATTTTTATTTATATATTTGACTTGAATTGCAGAAATTCACATGGATGGATGTATCAAGTCAAGCACATTTGAAGAATTTCCCAATTCATCTTATTCAATCAAATCTTAAACTTTAATGCTTTGATGCAAAATAAATAGATTTTAGGAGTATATACTTTTCTCTCCAATCTCATCTGGTACTGTTGCAATCTGATTTTCTTCCATTTTCAGTTTATTGTTTCTAATTCTTCTATCAAACTTAGATATAGTTTAAAATTCTGGTTTGTTCAAATAACTAGAGATAACATATCTATTTTATTTTATTTTCTGCTGTTCAACCATTTCTGATTCTTGGAGACTGACCTGGACAAATCACTATAGTTTTCTTGGCAAGGTTTTTGCCATTGCCTCCTTCCTTGGATTGTGAGAGATTAACTAAGCAAAAGTCACCTTGCTGGCTTTGTGCTTAAAGTGGGATTAGATCTCAAGGTTTCCTAGTTTCTAACCTGCTGCTTTAACTACTATGACAAACTAACACTCTCATATTTTAACTTTCATTAAACAAACCAACTTTATATTCCTTCCTTTTACTTGTAATTATCTTATTCTTTAGTTCTTCCAAATAATGTTCTAGAACTTGGATTTCTTTTCATTTTTATTTTGTTCCTTCTCACAAAATTTTTCAAAGCCTCTTTTGTAAATCCATTATAAGGAAATTATCCAGGTCACTCTCTTGATTTCTCATTTGTTTATACCTTTTAATTATTAAGACATTAGCAGCTTACTTTTATATGTCCTGTGTAACTCCTTTTTACATGTTATTCTGGTAGCCTATCATTTTTATATCCATTTTCAATTCAATCTCAATCATGTCAGTAAAATTGGTTCCTCTTTCATTACAAACATATTTTAAACACAATCTTATCTGTAGAGGCAGACACTCTTGGAATTAACTTCTGGGTCCATTGTTCACAAATATCCTTTAGTATATCCAATATTAAAATATTTTGTGCCGTTCTATATTAATAAATCAAATTTAAGTGTTCTCCAGTGCACTGCTCAGAGAGTCCAAATGCTGGGTTAACACAGCCTATCTGCCCTTGGACTGAGTGAAGTTTTTGTTGACCACGCCTCCCTTTGCCTGCACATGCTCAGTTCGAAAACTCAGTCCGCCCGAGTTAGGACTGTTTTGGGAGAGCTCCAGTCTAAGAGCAGAAAGGCTGGAAAAAGTTTCCCAATTTGGACCACGTTTAACTTCACAGATAAAGGAAATCACACTTCTACATCAGGTCTGTCTTTTGCCTCCATTGAGGTTTCTGTCGCTTTAAGAGAAGGGCTGCCGGGTTTCCCTGCTGTTGCTAATTGCAAGCACTGCAGGGGGTTGAAAAGGCTTGCACAGCGGGGGCTGGCTAGCAACTGGAGCAAAGGGTGGGGTAAACCAAGTTCCCTGTCGGAGCAGGGGCGTCCCACGGAGAGGAAAGGTCCAGCGAAGGCTCTGGGAAGGCTCTAAAGCCGGCGAGCCGGATTGCTAGGATTCCCTCGCCTGCTCCATTTTGCCCGGCATCAGCAGCGACTGCTGGAGTCTTTCCGCGCTTTTTGAGGCTGGAAAGAGCGGGAAGCGGCTGCGCGCGCACCCCCCCCCCCCCGCCATTTTGGATCGATCCGACTCACTGTGCAGAGCGGCAGAGCTCGGAGCGTGCGAGGAGCGAGGACAGCAAGAAGAGCCCAGCCAGACAACGGAGCCTCAACGAACCCTCAACGACTGCAGAACGCCGCGGGGAGGCTGGGGACTAGACTGGGGAGCCAGCTAGTCTCTCCCTCCGGAAAATAAGCTAAGTCTCGGGGAACCGAGGGCGGTGGGAGGAAGGAATCCGACCCCAAGGCGGCCCTTCCCTCCTGGAGATTCTGCCAGCGCTTTTGGACCGCAAAGGCCAGCGCGTGCCCATCCCAAATCCAGCTATATTCCAGGCCTCGTGGGGACCTGAAATGGCTGAGGAATGCAGGGAGGCCTTAGGGGAACAGGCGGGGCCCTCCAGCAAGCGCAGCAAACTGGATCCCTCTGCAAATAAAGGCAAAGGGCACAAAGGCTCACTTGAAAGGTCTTCTCCAAGAGCCACAGTGGATCCCAGGGAGGGTTCAAGGCCCCTTCAGCCAGAACCTAGCCCAGACCGTCGCAGCAGGGAGTCAGCTTCCCCTGATCGTGAGGCCCAATCCCCCGGGGAAAGTGAATTCTTGTTTGGGAATAACGATGCATCTAGGGATCCATCTCCTGAAGCATCTTGGGGGTACCCCGACTCCCCTAGCTCCTCCATTGGAGAGGAACGAGATTCTGTCCAGAACTCCCCCTTTGGGAGGGGTGGATCCAGCTCAGGCAGGCCTAGCCAGCGCAGGCCCAGTAAACAAAAGAGAAAAAGGGGGAAAAGCCCCGCTCTTTCCGATGAAATGAGGGAGGTAATTTCCTTAGCCATCTCCCAAGGGATAGCTGAGGGCATTAAGCGCAAGGGCTCTCGCAAGGGCAAGGCCCCAAAGGAAAAACGCAAACCTAGGGCCTCCACTTCTAAGGAGCCTGCATCCTCCTCCCCATCTTCAAGCCCTTCCCACTCTGGGCTTTCAAGTTCTGAGCAGGAAGAAGGGGAGATCTTCGTCCTTTCCGAGGATGAGAACCCTGCCCCTGACAAGCCAAAATTCACTGGCCTGTTTCAGCCGTCATTATTCAAGTCTATCTTACACAAAGCCATGACGGCCACAGAGTTAGGCCCCACTTCCAGACCTGAGGCCTCTCAGGCTTCCACTTCCAAGGATCTTAAGCATGGGTTGTTCAAAGAGACAGTAGAAACTCCCGAGGTTATTCCTGTGCCAGACCTATTTATGGACGCGGTACAGCGCCAGTGGCTACAGCCAGGCACCCTGACCAACCCCAGTGGGGGGGATAGAACTCTATATGCAGTAGAAGATAAAATGGAGGAAATCCTCAAATTCCCGGAAGTAGATGCCCCAGTCGTGTCTCTGACTTCCAATTCCAACCTGCCAGCTGAGCTCCTAGAGGGACTTAAGGCAGAAGATAAGAGGTCAGAAAAGGCATGTCAGAAAACACACATGGCGTCTGCCTGGGCCATCAAGGCATCCACCTCTGCCTCCTTTTTTATTAGGGCCACCCTATTCTGGCTGCGCCAACTCAGGTCCAGACCCCCGCCCAGGAAATCTAGGTGGCGCCATGAGCTAACCAAGATTATTACCGCTGTCGAGTATTCGGCGGATGCCACCTTGACAGCAAAATTCTCTTCCAGAGCTCTAGCTTCCAATATCACCTCCCGCCGCCTCCTATGGCTCAGGGACTGGCAGGCCGAAATGAAGGCTAAATGGAAGCTGGCATCGGCCCCATTTAAAGGGGGCCTTCTGTTTGGAGAGGCCCTGGACAAGTTTGTCACCAAAACCAAGGACAAACGCAAGATCCTTCCGGCAACCTTTAAAAGGGGTGACCGGAAAGGGGCGGGATCCTTTCGTAAGAGACCCTACAGGAGCCAGGAAACAGGGCAATCTTCTCACCCTTCCTCCTATCAGAGGCCCTTTCAGGCAGGGGGGGATAGGCACCAAGACAGATCCTTCGGGGCTCGTGCCAACCAATCCCAGTCTTCCTTTCGGAGACCATTCCGAGGAGGAGGAAACAACAGTGGTGGATCCCGGCCCTTTCGTAAGGGAAAGTGACGGTCACAGGGATCCCCCCATTGGGGGTCGGCTACGGCTGTATGCCGACAGGTGGGAGGAGATAACATCGGACAAGTGGGTCCTCAACACCATTCGCAAGGGCCTTGTCCTGGACTTCCTATCCTTTCCCCAAAGAAAGTTTATCCGCTGTCCTACCCCCAGGAACCCAGAAAAGAGGAAACGCATGAGGGCAGAAATCCGCCATCTCCTAGAGATAGAGGCGATAGAGCCAGTCCCCAGGGATCAGCAGGGGAGGGGCTTCTATTCGATCCTCTTCCTAGTGCCCAAAAGTTCAGGGGGGGTGGAGGGCCATCTTGGACCTCAAGAGCCTAAATCAGCATCTGACTTACAAGAGGTTCAAGATGCAGTCACTCCACTCCATCCTGGGCTGTGTGAGGGAGGGGGACCTATTGACATCAATAGATCTCAAAGAGGCCTACCTGCATGTCCCCATCCATGTGGCCCACAGGCGGTTCCTGAGGTTCTACGCGGAAGGGGAGCATTTCCAGTACAGGGCTCTTCCCTTCGGGCTATCATCTGCGCCCAGAACATTCACCAAAATTCTGGCAGTGCTAGCGGCTCATCTCCGCAACCATCCGGTTCGTCTGGAATGTTATTTAGACGACATAATCATTCACTCTCTCACCACCAAGCAGGCACACCGCAGTGTTTCTCTAACTGTGCAGACCCTGCAGTACCATGGCTTCTCTGTCAACATGGAGAAGAGCCAGTTCCGACCATCCACCTGTATACAGCACCTGGGTGCGGTCATCAATTCCACCTCCTGCCAGGTATTTCTTTCGCCAGACCGGCTGTCCAACCTGAGACGCAGAGTGAAGCACTGCAGCCTGGCCAGGTCGGTACCCATCATTCAGCTGTCCCAGCTCCTGGGGATAATGATCTCGTGCCTGGGGGTGGTTCCCTGGGCTCGCCTTCACGCCAGGGAGCTGCAGTGGTTTCTGCTGCCAGTGCAGAGGGCCAGGAATAGCAACTCACTCAAGCGGGTTCGGCTCCCACGAAAGGTGATCCGGTCTCTGGCATGGTGGAGGTCCAAGGCAGTCAGGAAGGGCTGCTTGTTCAAGGAGCCGGAGAGACTAGTTGTCACCACGGATGCCAGCCTCCTTGGGTGGGGCGCCCACTGTCAGGGCCACCTAGCCCAAGGCCGATGGACTCAGAGGGAGGCCGCCCACAGCATCAATTGGCTGGAACTGAGGGCAGCTCGCCTAGCACTGAGAAAGTTCGCATCTCTAGTAAGAGGGGCTCATGTACTGTTGATGACAGACAATGTGGCGACAAAAGCGCACATAAAGCGGCAAGGGGGCACTCGATCAAAGGCCCTCATGCTCGAGGCAGAAGCGCTGGGCAGGTGGGCGGAACGTCATCTGGCTTCTCTCAGTGCAGATCACATCTCCGGCGTAAGCAACCGGGAATCAGACTGGCTGAACCGCCAACGCATCGACCACTCGGAGTGGCACCTGCACCCGGACCTGTTCCAGCAGATCGTGAGGAGGTTCGGCAAGCCACAGGTAGACCTGTTTGCCACACACAACAACACACAGCTCCCACGCTTCTTCAGTCGCTACCACTCGCCCCAGGCGGAGGGAACAAATGCTCTGAGGTCAGCGTGGCCTCAGGGACTTCTGTATGCCTTCCCTCCACTTCCGCTCATCCCTCAAGTGGTGAACAAGCTCCTGACCGAAAAGGCAGACCTCATTCTGGTGGCTCCCTTCTGGCCCAGAAGGCCCTGGTACGCAGACCTGGTCAGCCTCTCAGTTCAAAGACCTTGGAGAATCCCCCGGGACAAGATTGCCCTCAGCCAGGGGGCCATCACCCATCCGGAGCCCCAGTGGCTGCAGCTAGCCGTTTGGCACTTGAGGGGGAGCTCCTGAGAAAGCAAAAATTCTCTGACCAGGTCATTCGAACAATCCAAGCGTCCAGGAAGCCCTCTACGACTAGAATCTACGATGCCACCTGGGCCGCCTTCTCACAGTAGTGCAAGACTAGGAACATAGAGGCCTCCTCAGCCTCGATCCCTCAGACTCTAGACTTTTTGCAAGAGGGTCTGGATAAGGGCCTTGCAGTCAGCACCCTCAGACGCCAGGTTGCAGCGTTGTCTACCATACTCGCAAAGGGCGCCTCTCGCTCGCTGAGTCAGCTCCCTCAGATCAAGAGCTTTCTCAAGGGAGCAGCGAACATCAGCCCTCCAGCTGTTCACCGGTATCCGTCATGGGATCTTCCATTTGTGCTTAAGGCCCTGACCAAAGCCCCATTTGAGCCTTTGAAAAAGACCAGTCTGCGCCACCTCACCATCAAAACCGCTTTTCTGGTGGCCATTACATCCGCTCGCAGGGTATCCGAGCTTGCTGCGCTCTCTGTCAGGGAGGATTTGTGCGTAGTTCACCCGGACAGAGTAATATTGAGACTTGATCCGTCATTTGCTCCGAAAATTAACTCTCTGTTTCACAGGGCTCAAGAGCTTATTTTGCCCAACTTCTGTCCCCATCCTTCTCACCCTAAGGAGCATGAGTGGCACAAGCTGGACGTGAGACGGGCCGTGCGCACGTATGTAAAGAGAACAAAGGACTACCGCCGGTCAGAGGCATTCTTTGTCTCCTTCCTCCCTGCGTCCCTGGGCCGCAAGGTCTCCTCTCACACTGTGGGACGTTGGCTACGTGCTTGCATCAAACTGGCATATGAGCACCAGGGCAAGACGGCTCCGAGACGAATCACCGCTCACTCCACCAGGAGCGCTGCAACGTCTGCAGCCTGGGCAACCCAGGCCTCTATCCTAGACATTTGTAGAGCGGCCACTTGGGCTTCCCCCACGGCCTTTATTAGAAACTATAAGATTGACACCTTTGCCTCAGCCGAAGCCTCCTTTGGCAGAAGAGTATTACAAAGAGTGGCTGAAATGCCAGAGGCTTCGGCGCTTCCCCACCCTGGGACTCAATAGCTTGGGCATGTCCCAGCATTTGGACTCTCTGAGCAGTGCACTGGAGAAAGACCGTTGGCTTACCTGAACGGTCGTTCTCGGGGCACTGCGAAGAGAGTCCAAACCCACCCGGGTGTTTGTATGTTGAACGATGTGGCTGTATTGACTGTAACGTTACAGGACGGTGCCTTCGTTTTCGAACTGAGCATGTGCAGGCAAAGGGAGGCGTGGTCAACAAAAACTTCACTCAGTCCAAGGGCAGATAGGCTGTGTTAACCCAGCATTTGGACTCTCTTCGCAGTGCCCCGAGAACGACCGTTCAGGTAAGCCAACGGTCTTTTGTCACCTTTAATTGTAATCTTGGTTCTTGCTGGTTCTCCTGTGTGCTGCTTGGAGAATCCAAGCATAGGTTAACTTTGTCCATTAGCCTAGAGACTGAGTTATGAAATTGTTGACCACACCTCCTCTGACTGGAAGAGTTCAGTTTTTTTTACTCAGTCCAGCCTGAAGAGATGTAAATTTATTTTCTCTAGGATAATAGACAATAATTTAACTCAAACTAATAATAATTTCACTTTTACCTTTTGTTTCTTTATAATTGCAATTAATTTATCTAGGTATTGTTTCTTGATTTCTGCAATTGATTGTGTTGCTTTGAGTGGGTGGCTTGCCATTCAGACAGACAGCCACTCCTTAGAAGGTCCGGTGCCGGATTGCCCTCTGGGCTTCAGGCAATGTGAAGAAGCCAGCTGCAGCGTAAAGCTGCAACTGAGCCAGCTACAGCTTTAAAAGCCGAGGCTTTTCTTCCGGGGATGAGTGGAGCCGCATTGCGGTCTTCCACCCCTCCTCCATCTTCCTGCCACGGTTGGGGGTTCATTCACCACCCCCGCGTTTCGGCTTAGGCACACTCGATTTACTGGAGGAGCGTTGCTAGGAGATTAATTATGTGCAAATTGAGCCGCTGCTGCCATTCACCATTGGCAGGCGGATATGCACTCCAAATGGCGCCTTGCATCCACCCCCTTTAAAGGAGGGTCGTTATTTGAGGATGCCCTGAAGCCAATATTAATCAAGACACGGGACAAGCACAAGGTGCTCCTGTTGTCTAATAGGCGTGCTGACAGGAGCCTCAACCGTATTTTCGACACCAGTCCTTTTGGGCCACAGTGGCTGGGGGCACTTCGGCCCCGTATGTCCCCAGTTACAATAGGCCATACAATCAGGGCCACGACCGTTCCCAGGAATGGTTCGCAACAAGGGATAGGGACAGACAACAGTCCCAACAACAACCCCAGACCAGGCGGCCATTTCTTGGTGCTTCCAACCGACCATTTCGTCGGTATTGATGACTCCCAAAGGGACGATCCCATTGGCGGTCGCCTAACATCCTTCGGGCCCCAATGGAAAGATACCACCACAGACACTTGGGTTATTCAAAGAATGAGGCTGGGCCTCACACTAGAATTCCTCTCCATCCCCCCAAGGCGCTTCATCAGTGCCCTGTTCCCAGGTATCAGGTAAAAAAGGGTCTCATGGACACCAAGATCCAACACCTGTTGGAAATCCAAGCCATAGAGGCAGTGCCCCTGGGACAGGAAAGGCTAGGATTTTATTCAATCTTATTCCTAGTAACCAAAAGCTCGGGGTGGGGGGGAGAGCTATTTCAGACTTGAAAAGACTCAATCTCCACCTAAAGTATCAACTCTTCAAGATGCAGTCGCTCAAGACCATACTGACCTGTATCCGCGAAAGCGGCCTGATGACATCAGTCGACATCAAGGAAGCGTACCTCCACGTGCCAATACACCCAGCGCACAGGAGGTTTCTGCGGTTTGAGTTTGCAGGGCGCCATTTCCAATACAAGCCCATGCCGTTTGGCCTCTCATCAGCCCCGCGAACCTTCACGAAGCTGTTGGCAGCCCTCACCGCATTCCTTCGCTCTCTGCCAATCAGAGTAAATTGTTATCTCAACGACATCCTTATCCTGTCGTCGTCCCAGGGCCAAGCGAGGCGAGATCTTCAGACCACAATCGCCATGCTCCAGCTACATGGATTTGTCATAAACTTTCCAAGCTGCCATCTGCTGCTGTCCACCAGCCTGCTGCACCTCGGACAATCATCAACTCTGAGAGCTGCAAGGTCTTTCTCTCTCAAGATCGCATAAACAGCATCTAGGCACTGGTGAGTCAAGTTCAGCTATGGAGAACTTTACCATTGGCAACATTTTTCCAACTCCTAGGGAAAATGATATCTTGTATAGACATTGTTCCCTGGGCAAGGTTCCATGCGCGCACCCTCCAATGGTTTCTACTCCCATTCCAGAGGGCCCACACCAGGGTACAGCTACCGGCCAAGGTAATCAGGTCCCTGCTGTGGTGGCAGTTGTCCAAACTTCGCAGGGGGTACCCATTCAAAGAACAGCCTGTTTGGGTGGGGATCCCACGCCCTGGACCAGATAGTGCAGGGTCGCTGGAATGCGCAGGAACTGCGGAACAGCATAAATTGGTTAGAGCTACACGCAGTTCATCTAGCCCTAATCAAATTTTGAGACTTGGTGAAGGCTCAACACGTATTAGTCCTCACAGACAATGTAGCCACCAAAGCCCATGTAAATCGGCAGGGGGGCACTCGATCAAGGGCATTAATGCTGGAAGCAGAGAGACTCCATCTGTGGGCAGAGGCTCACACACTATCAATCGGCACGGAGCACATTTCGGGTTCCACGAACATTCAAGCGGACTGACTGAGCAGGGCCACACTGGACCATGCCAAATGGTGCCTGCACCCGGCCCTGTTTCAGGACCTATCTCACCGGTTCGGCCACCCCATGGTGGATTTATTTGCTCAGTCCAATAACACTCACCTACCGAGATTCTTTGCCAGGTTCCAGGAACCAGGGGCAGAAGCAATTGACGCCCTTTGCAGCCCTTGGCCACCAGGCCTCCTCTACGCCTTCCTGCCCATACTGATTATTCCGCAGGTGATTCAGAAACTACTGGCGGAGAGGGTGGAGGTTCTTCTGATCGCACCAATGTGGCTAAGTCGCCCCTGGTACGCAGACCTCGTCAATCTGTCTATATCACGATCGTGGCGTATACTGGATGACGGGATATCCCTTTCACAGGGGGCTCTCATCCATCTGAACCCCAGTAGATGCAACTTGCCGTGTGGCACTTGAAAGGGATAGCCTAGCCCGTCAACATTTTTCAGACAAAGACATAAGGATGATTCAAGCAGCCAGTCGCCCGTCAACCACACGCACCTATGATGCCACCTGGCTCGCCTTCTGCAGGTGGTGCACCAGTTCCAACATAGACCCCACCTCGGCTTCAGTACCTCAGGTACTTGAATTTCTGCAGATGGGCATGGACAAGGGACTCACACCAAGCACTCTCAAGCGCCAAATCACTGCCCTGGCAACAGTGCTCTATGACAGTCAAAGTCGCTCCCTAATTCTCCACCCATGGGTGCGAACCTTCCTCCGGGGGGCTACAAACCTCAAGCCACCCGTAGTCCACCGCTATCCCACCTGGGATTTGACTGTGATACTCCAGGCTCTCACTAAAACACTGTTTGAGCCCATTCGTACCATAAGCCTTAGATTGTTGACCCTTAAGACAGTTTTTCTTGTAGCTATTACATCTGCTAGGAGGGTGTCGGAGCTGGCCGCATTGTCGGTACGCCAGGACCTCTGTATATTTCATCCACACAGAGTTGTCCTCTGAATGGATCCGGCATTCCTCCCCAAGATCAATACTTGGTTTCATCAGGCACAGGAACGTATCCTTCCTGCCTTCTGTCCGCACCCCGCACATCTGCGGGAGAGACAAGGGCATTATCTGGACTTTCTCAGGACTCTCTGTCGTTATGTGAAATGGACAGCTTCCTTCAGAAAATCGGAAGCTTTATTTGTGTCCTTTCAGCCAGCGTCTATGGGCCAGAAGGCGTCTTTCCAACACCATCGGTTGCTGGCTGAAGGCATGCATCTCTCTGGCCTACGAGAGTCAATCCAGACCAGTTCCCAGACACATTACTCCGCATTCCACCCGAAGTGTGGCCACATCGGTGGCTTGGGGCTCTCAGGACACACTTAGACTTTATTCCACAACTTCATTGACCTTAACATCCAGGTTCTCTATCATATTTCCATCTCTTGGATCGGCTGAGCCTTCGTACAAAATTGATCTCTTCCAGTAGGAGGAGGCGTGGTCAACAATTTCATAACTCAGTCTCTAGGCTAATGGACAAAGCTAACCCATGCTTGGATTCTCCTGCAGCACACATAGAAGGACCATTCAGGTAAGTCAACGGTTGTTCTCTGTAGTGTCCAAAAAACAGCATTTTTCCATGGGAAGGATTCTTTTTAATCTTACTTTAAATTTATATGGACCATTGTAACTTTCTAAAATCAAAGTTTAATAACCTTTTTGTTATTTATTCAAAAAGCAATCTGTAAACTTGTATTTAAAACTAATTTTGTTAAGGATTGAAGGAAACTTACCCAATACTGTCAAACTAGTCTATTCAAAGGCTCCTAATAGCTGAAAAGCAGTTAACCAGCAGTTTCTAAAAGTTATTAGAAAAAAAGTCTGTAAACCCTAAGAAACAGACCATGGTTTGAGCAAGAGAGCTGTTTTGCTCATCTCCCAGAGCTCTAAATCCACTGCTGTCTAAAGCATTTGTGAGCCATCTTTCTTATCCAGAGAAGAATTATGACGAGCCTGTCTACTTGCCAGCTCTTCATTCCCCGCAGTTGCCAGCTCCACTTTTTGCAGAGCTATCTTCAGTTCACCATTTTTTCACGGCAACTCAGTCACAAAGAAAATATTCTGAAATGATACAGGATTGCTCTGGAGAAAACAATATTTTCAATAGAATGATCTTTTGTTAATGGTATCTAGAAAAATAGTTACGATATGAATGGTTTTGGATGTATCTTATTAATTATTGAGAAATTCATGACCTAATTATTTTCTGTCTTTGTCCCAGTTTTGCAAGAAATCTACAGCTGCGCTCCTCCCCCCCCCAAAAAAAATATAGCACCAACTTTATAGGTTTTTGAAAATTCGATTTTGTTTCCACAGAAATTGGATAAGAAACTCCGAGAGAACCTTAGAGATGCCAGAAATAGCCTTTTCACCGGCGACACACTTGGGTCTGGGCAATTTAGGTAACATTTTCACTTTTTGGCAATATATTTTTTTAAGATTATTTTATTTATTTATTTGTCAAACATGTACAAGATAACAAGTATAGGTATGAACATAAACATGAACAAAGGAAGTAAATACAGATAAATGGGAAGTCAGACAGGGACAGTGGCACGCTGGTGCACTTATGCACGCCCCCTTTACGGGCCTCTTAAGAATGGGGGTGAGGTCCATGGTAGACAGTTTGAGATAGAAGCTGTGAGGGTTTGAGGCTATAACAACGGAGTTGAGTAGAGCATTCCAGGCATTGACCACTCTGTTGCTGAATCTGCATTTTCTGCAATCAAGTTTGAAGCTTGAATTTGTATTGATTGTTTGCCTATGTATTATTGTGGTTGAAGTTGAAGAAGTCATTGACAGGCAAGATGTTGTAGCACACAATTTTGTGTACTATGCTTAAATCGGACCGCAGGCAGCACAGTTCCAGATTATTCAAGCCCAAAATTTCAAGCCTGGTGGCATAGGGAATTCTATTGTGAGTAGAGGAGTGAAGTACTCTTCTTGTGAAATACCTCTGAACCTGCTCAATCGTGTTAATGTCCTATATACAGTGTGGGTTCCAGGTAGATGAGCTGTATTCAAGAATTGGTCTTGCAAAGGTTTTGTATGCCCTAGTTAGCAATACAATGTTACTGGAGAAGCACTTCACAAAATTAGGTTAACAACTCTTAAGCCTTTTTGGCAATGCTGTTACAGTGGGTTCTGGGGCTTAGTTCATTTGAGATGAGTACTCCTAGGTCAGTAATGGCGAACCTTTTCAGCACCGAATGCCGAAAAAGGAGCATGAGCGCACGGGGCACCAATTGCCGAAAAGGGAGCACTTCATGTGCATACTTGTCTGGGATGCAACCCAGAAGAGGAGTTGCCCAGGGGGCATGCGTATGCTGGAAAATGAACTTCTGGTTCTTTCGGTTACTGTCGGGCATGTGCACGTGCTGATCAGCTGTCGGAGTGCATATTCATGCCAGAAAATGGAAGACCAGTTTTTCCAATTTCCAGCACTGCCACATGCACAAAAGCCAGCTGATCATCGTGTGTGCATGAAACCTGGAAGAGGAATGGGTGACACCTCACATATCAGGCGACATGGCTCCATGTGCCACTTTGGGCACCCGTGCTATAGGTTCACCATCGCTGTCTAGGTTCTTGACAGAGTGAGGGTCATCTATGAAATCATTTCCGCCCAACTTATATTTGTGTTCTGGTTTTTATTGTCAATGTGTAGGACAGAACATTTATTAGTTGAAATTTGGAGTTGCCAATTGCGTGACCATTCTGACACATAGTCAAGGTTACTTTGTAGGGTAGCTGTGGTGTTAAATAATTTTACGTCATTTTATTAGTGCTTTATAGAATTAAAGTATGTCACTGCTTCTCCATAGCTTACTTATTGTTGTAGTAAATAAAAGCAATATTTAAAAATGTTTCTTGAAGGAAAATTGATGATTTGAGAAAATAGTTTTAGACAGACTCTTGTTAACTTTTAATGTAATTTTATACACAAAAACTCTTTATTCAATGAAACAGTGCTTCATGTTCATTATAATTCCTACAGTGTTCCAATACAGTTGTAATCATTAGAATTTTCTAAGTATACCAATAGCAATAGAGATTCTAAACAGATTTTTTTTTATAGTTTTCAGAGACCTCTTTTAGTACTTGTTGACAGAAATATAGATTTGGCAACTCCTCTACATCATACGTGGACCTACCAAGCCTTAGTACATGATGTACTGGTAAGTACTATGTGTATTATTATTTTTCTCTCTTCTTTTTACTCCCACCTCCATAATACAAAAGTATAATGCAATGCATGCACCTCATCCACTATTCTTACTTGACACCAATAATTTAAAAATCAGTTTCTTTCCAAATAGCTGATATCCCAAGACATATGCAAGTCTATCAATGCCAGCTTTACTTTTGCTATATAGAATTAGGAATGTAAGTAATCCAAGGTGTGTTGTATAGTTTTGCTACATACAGTATGATTTATTTTGATATAATGGATTACCCAGATTATGGCTGAGTTTGGTCACTAGCCATTATTTTTAGTCAGTGAAATTCCATTTTTCTCATTTGTTCCTGCACAGTGATGAAGTGTTTGTATCAATTGCCTGTCAAAAGGATTTTATCTAACAAAACTGTCCTGTGGAGGAACATACAGTCTGATGCCATGGGGGAGGGGAATAATCTTGCTTCCCTAATTTGCTTTCAAAACCTCTTGAAATTGTATTCTTCCATTGGCCTATAATAAAGGTTTACTATACTAATTATCAGAATATGATAGAATCATGGTATTATGTAAGGAGAATCACCACTGTTTCATATATATTGTTGGTATAGTAAAAATTTAGTTAATGAACTTGGAAAGGATTATGGAAAATGTACTGAAAATAGGGCAAGCATATAAAACAATGGCTCCCAACCTTTGGGGCATCAGGATCTGGTTTCATGGAGATAGATTTTCCACAGACCGGAGTGGGCATGGTTTTGTGTGTTGCCTGCATCATGCGAATGGGGCTTCACTTGTTTCCGCAGTCCGGTTTCTGGTATGCTGTGGCCTGGTGCCAGATATAAAAGATTCATATGTCAAAACAATTGGAAAGGATTGAAAAAAAGGTTGTATCTTTAATTAATAAAAGGAAATAGAAGTTTAGAAGATGGATTGTGTAGGAGGTCTAGAGAAAAAGTACTTGCCTTTCATTGCTTAAAATTGGTTTAATTACTTTAAATACTTTACTATTACTTTAATTACTTTAAATAAAATTACTGCCAGTCCCAAATAATGTCAATGAAATTTCTTTAAAGTGATGCTATTCTGTCTAAAATCCTATCTCATAGATTGTGTCCTACCAAAATATAAAACATGTTTTATATTTTATATATACTAATATTTTGTCTGTTATTTAGATTTTTTCTGAAGTATGTTCATAAAATATGTTTTGATCTCTTTAGTATTTATTTCTCAAAGCTATACATTAAATATTAAAATATCATTAATCACCACAAGATGGTGTAGATGTTACATATTAATAACTTCAATGGAAAAGTAGTTTTTCGTAGTTATGAATTTGATCCAATTAAAAAAATCTAAAATGTGCAATTTTATAGAAAGAATTGATCCCAGCAACTGAATTAAATTTTTAATCAAGAAAGATTCTTTAATCAAGAAATAAAGTATTTCATTGTATTAATTACTTGACTTGTCACAATAAATACATATTTTGTAGTCTCTATAATTGGCTTCATGGTGATGCATAAACTTTTTTAATAGGTTAAATTAAATTCAGTATAAGGTTTGTATTCTAAATACAAAGTTATTTTTTACATTGACCCATATTCCCATGGCATGCACTGTTCCCTCTAAGGTGCGCGCCTGCGCGGCCGCGCACATGGAAAGAAATCCCCGCGCAGGACTTTTCAACTCCCGCGCAGAGATTTCTTTCATAGCAAACGTGGGGAAGTCCTTTGCAGGCATCTAGAACTGGCCGCCCGCAAAGGACCTCCCCAGAGGAATCTCATGTCCTGCAGCCCAAACTTTCTCCTCCCAGCAACTTGGCCTGTTGGATACAGTTGTGGTGGGGGAAGAATGGGCTGGGTGGGCTGGCTGGCTGGGGAGGGGGGAGCCCTTTAAAGCCCTGCTGCCGCGTCTTCCCAGCAAGACTTCCTTTCGGCTCGCGGTTTCCCTTGCCTGCCTTAACCAAAGCTTGGCGCCCCGCCTCTGCTTTCGCTCTCCCTCCCTCAGCTGTGCAGCAGCAGCATCTCTCAGCCTAGGGCGTCACGCAGGCTGTGGAAGGAGGGGGAGGAGGAGGGAACCAAAGAGAGGATTTTAGGGGCCTGCGCCCCACAGCCAGGACCGTCCTTGCGCCTCAAGCCGCGTTTCTTCGTGCAAAGCCCTTCGGGCGTCAGGCGGAGCTCTCGGGTTGCCCAAACCAGTTCCTCCCAGGTTCAAAACTACGGAGGGAGGAACTGGATTGGGCAACCCGCGCTCACACAGACACATACACACATACACACAGAGAGAGATTCGGCTGCGTCCGGCTCATTTGCAAAAAGCCCAGAAAAGGAAGTCGGTCGGGGGCAGAGGAGGGGGGGAGACCCGTCGGAGAAACCGACGGTCCCGAGGCCGGAGGAGGGGGGTTCTTCCCCAGACAGGGCTCCCCAGGAGAGGGCGAGGCACCCCTCCCCCATCTCCCTACTGTCAATGTGGCACAGGAGGGCTGTTTCTATCTCGGTGCTTTCATGGAGAGTCAGCGAGAGATCCAAGCCATCCAGCGAAGGCAGACTGCTGTTTAGTAAGAATGTTTTAAATATTGCATTTCAGCTTATTTGTCATGGATTGGTGATCAACCTACTTGCAAATACAAATTCTTTTTCATATGGCGTGCTGGTGCTCTGCAGATTTTATTTGATTTTAGAAAAAGAAAATAAAGGCTTCTTGGTCCACCTGGACCGGAAAGTCAAAATCCAGAAAATTAACCTTGTTTAGGAAAGTTTTGCACTGATGGAAAAATAGTGTTTTCCAGTGAAAGTTTTTTCCCTACTTTTCCTTGTTTGCTTTTTTGGCCTCTATTCCTTCTCTACTCTCCTCTTTTCTTTCTTCCTTTTTTCTTCCTTTTTTCTTTCCTTCCTTCCTTCTTTCTTCCTTTCCTCTTTCTCTCTCTTTCTTTTTTCTGCCTCTTTTTCTTATCCTCCCACCCTCCTCTCCCCTTTCTTTTTCTCTTTCTCCTCTTTCCTTTTTTGTCTCTCCCTCTGTCTCTGTTTCTCTCTCCCTCTCCCTTCTTTCCTTCCTCCCTTCCTTCCTCTCCCCTCCAATTGCTAATCTACATCAGTTGGTAATTTATTCATAACTTGCTAAATCACTGCAGACTATTGGATAGTAAGGGGGAAAGTATAGTCCTCAACTTACAACAGTTCACTTAATGACTAAAGCTACATCAGCACTGAAAAAAGTGAATTACAGCTGTTCTTCACACATGATCATTGCAGCATCCCCATGGTCATAGGATCAAAATTTGGATCTTTGGCAACTGCCTCATATTTATGACGGTTGCAGTGTCCTGGGGTCACCTTTTGCAACCATCTGCCAAGGAAAGTCAGTAGGAAAGTCAGACTGACTTAACAACCAGGTTACTGATTTAACCGCAGTGATTCACTTAACTGTAGCAAGAAAGGTTGTAAAATGGGGCAAAACTCACTTAACAAATGTCTCATTTAGCAATAGAAACTTTGGGCTCAATTATGGTCGTAGATTGAGGACTACCTGTATAGGGAGATTTCTTTACTTAATGGATATTTACATGGTAGAATTGAGTTTCAAATAACACTAATTTCGTTGTCTTGGGTGACATCTATGAAAAATATCCAGGTGCTCAGGTATGAAAATGTGCTGCTCAAACACTATACTTTTCCGCTCACACTGAAAAAAAATTAGAGGGAACATTGATGGCATGGTCCACAGTTCTTTTAAATAAGGGATTATGTGCAATTTCCATGAAGAACTATATGGT
Organism: Thamnophis elegans; assembly: GCF_009769535.1. Classification (NCBI taxonomy): domain Eukaryota; kingdom Metazoa; phylum Chordata; class Lepidosauria; order Squamata; family Natricidae; genus Thamnophis; species Thamnophis elegans. The sequence goes on from NC_045541.1 coordinate 126,088,548, forward strand.
ATTCTACCAGCTGTTATCATTTACAAGCCAACTCCATATACTTTTCACATTCATATAAGATTGAGTAATGCTTAATGGAAAAACAGCTGGTAAGAATTAAAATTAATATTTTAAATTTGTATCATTCTATGGTGAATCATCTTCCAGGGTTATTGAGCTTTATGGCTACTAAGTATGAAAAAATGATTAAACCAATTGTCATTTAGAGCAGTGATATAATTTGAATTACCAGTTTTAGTAATCAACATTGGTGTAATACAAAATCTTTGTTCCAGGCTATAAAATAGACTAACTGAAATATTGAGTAACTTTCAGAATTACTCAGAATTTCAAAATTTATAATTAGTAACTCAAAACTAATATATGTTGTGGCATATATTAAACAGAAAAAATACATGTTCTTATTTGTATATAATATATACAGAGAAATTTAAAAGAAAAATTCCAATGTTACCTTTAATTGAAAAACTATCCTACTTTATTTACAAGAGCAAAACATCAAATATCACTTTGGTGTTTTTACTAACTGATTTTGAATTTAAAATGGTCTAGTGAAATAGTAGGTAATAGGCAATAATCTCTAATTAAAGTAATCTTTTCTAGGATTTTCATTTGAACAGAGTTGTTTTGGAAGAATCTTCAGGAATGGAAAATTCTGTAGCAGGTGCTAGACCAAAGAAAAAAAATAAAAAAACATATGATTTAACTGCAGCTGATAAATTTTGGCAGAAACACAAAGGAAGGTAAGTGGAGTATTTTATGCCACCAGTTCACCATTTATGCTTCAATTTATATTACTGTTTTCTCAGTAAGTTAAACAAAGTTTAAAATATAGTATAAAGAAAGCGATAAGTAACATTTTTAAAATATATGTTTAAAATACAGATTATGAATTAAAAAAGAGTTTACACAATATTTATTAGTCCTTTTCCAGAGGTAGCAGAGTCTGTCCAGCAAGAGTTAGAATCCTACAGAACTCAAGAGGATGAAGTGAAGCGGCTTAAAAGTATAATGGTAAGATTTATTGATATAATAGAAATACTCTTTTGGGATTTCGTAGGGTTCTTTAAATATATTGACATTTTAAAAATACGCTGAAAGTGCAATGCTGATTAATTTAGAATTCTAAAACTTTAAAAAAAAGATTTAAATCAATTCCACGGCCTTGTAAACAGTTTCACAATCTATATTGTATACATTGAGGTCAAACAATCGGTATAACTAATTACAAATGGATTACAAGTAGATATTAGAACGAGGAATGTTCTTTACTCTTCTAGGGGAGAAAAATTGAATCTTTGCATCTTCTAAGAGGAAAAACTAGAGATGAGAAAATACTACAGAAAAATAGATGAAGCAATGTATATATTTATTTATTTATTTATTTATTTATTTCTCAATCAGCCAACTTTGCCTGCTTCTGTATACATAAAATAATATAGAGTATCCTTGTGCTAGGTAAATTAAATCCATTTACATTACATAAAGTTAGCTTTTTGCTCATTTTGGTTGCAGTTTAATTTCAGTTTAATGTTGCAGCTATTTATTTACTTATTGAATTAACCTGACCATCCAAACTCACCTATATGTGACCCTGGGCAGTGTACATAATTAAAAGACAGATTAATAAACAAAAAGCTCAACCATTAAAACCAATTTAAAAAAAATTACAGTGACAAAAAAAGTTTGGGCGGATGCTGTCTAAACTTATACACAGTGCAACCATTTAATGGCCTCCCCACTTTCATGGGATTCCCAAGCCCAAGGGCACATCCAAGTTTTGAAACCTTTCCTCAGTGGTGGGCTGCTGCATGATCGCACGGATTCGGGTGAGCCCTTAGCTGTGATCGCTGGCTGGGCCTGCCCACCTGCCCTTGTGCTATGCTTTCCATATATAATTAATTTTCTGGCTCATGCTGCCCAGCTGAGTTCTGCATTGCCCCTGCTGTACTCACCGGAGCTGCCTGAGTTGATTAGTGGCATGTTTGAAGCTCCATTTCAGTCCCAAAGGGGCGTGTGTGTGTGTGCTCAGAACCAGTGAACATGTTGTGAACATAAGTGCTGCCCACCTCTGCCTTTCCTGAAGGCCAGTAGGGTTGGGGCCAGTCCAACCTATACCTGGTCTTCCCTCTGCTGTACCTCCAGTTACCTTCCTTATTCCACAAAGTTCATTATCTGTTCTGTCATGTGCGGCTTTTTCACGCTTCTGATGGGCCGCTCATGTTTGTAGCCGAATGGGAAGAAAGACACCGGACAAATCCTTCTTGGGATGAGGCTTGGCCCCGAGCGATGCCCGGGGGGCTTCTTTTATTAGTTCCAAACAAAGAGAAGGTGTATACAAATTACATCAAAAAGCACATGATTAAATAATCCAATAATAATAGTGCAGCATGGCAAAAGGCTTCGTCTCTGGGCAAAAGAGGAGGGGTGGATGAAAAGGGGGGCTGCTTCGTCCCTGGGCAGGAGAAGAGAGATAGATGAGAGGGGAGGGAGGTGGAGGAATAGGGAGGGGGGAGTGGAGGAAGAAGTAAACAGCTCACATTCCTGCATCCCTTTGAAGTTGGCTAACTGCTAGATAGGCTGGTACAAGGGAGCACACTAATTAATGGGAAAACTTTTACATATTGCTAATAAGAATGTTTTGTTCATCTCATGGTAGCATCCATCACTGGGCCTGTGTTTTCAGGCAGCCATAACTGCCCTATACACAGAACTGGTAATGGATCTCAACAGTCATGAACAGTTTGTTTGTTTTATTTCTATTCTGCCTTTATTAGTCTACAAATAACTTAAGGAAGTGAACATAACCAACTCAAGGCAGAGAACATAACCAACGGTTAGGATGTCATATAAAGAGGGAACCTCTGTGGTTGTCATGATGGCTATTCTTTTTCTTCCAGATAACTTTCAATGGAAATAGAATTTTCCATCTATATCTAATCCTTCATTGCCTTGCCTCTCATAATATGCTAATGTCATGTAACATGGATTTCTTATTGTATGTCTAAAACATTTATTCAGAGAATCATTTTTCAGATATGTCAGGTCTACAATACGTTGTGTGTATATAATCAATAAGACTTCATTGTGATCTTTCTTAATTGCTTTAACTTCCTCTTCTTCAAAGTTATGTAAAATGAGAATTCCATTCTGTGTAAATTAAATGACCCATTTAGTTTTTAAACATACACATATGACTAAAAATAAGTAAAAATACATTTTTTCTTCTTAGGGGCTGGAAGGTGAAGATGAAGGAGCAATAAGTATGCTGTCTGATAATACAGCTAAACTAACTTCAGCTGTTAGGTAAGTATGAAAGACTTTTAATGGGCAAGAAGTTCACCATTTAATCAATTTTCTTCCTTATTCTGATATTAGACTATATTTCATACTAAGTGCAATTCTCTTCTTTAAATACCTCATGAAATATTAAAGTAGTATAATGATGTAAAACCATATGTTCCAGATCTACATTTTGGGAAAAATAGGTGCTCTTTAAGTATTGAAAACAATTTTATGGATTATTATGTGTTGCAAAATTGATTTTAATTCCTGTACTGTAACCTCATTTGACTTAATGGATAACTAAGTTATTAGGAAGGATTTGAATCATGAACTGTTTTATGGCTACCAATCACAAATATGATACGGTAGAACAACTAGTTTACAACAAAGCTGGACAGTTGTGTTATATGCAAAATCATACTGGTAAAAGAAGAGGGTGTCAAAGTCTTAAGATTTCAGAGCATATAGAGAAGGATTTGGACAGTATATTATCCAGGTTCATATTTTCTTCTTGTGCAGTACATTTTATAGCTAGCAAATAAGGACAAAACAGGATCTAAATATTATTTCGTTCTGAATACTTTTAATATTTTCCTGAGGCCCAATTCTGAGATGCACCTTCATGGATTCTCCCTTTCCCTATTTTTATTTGATACATTTGTACTATTTGAGATTGATTCCCAAGTTGCATGTTTGTATATACTAATTACGTTTTTAAAATAGAATAAACAGACAAGTTAATTTGAATGAAATCTTTTTCAGCTCTCTTCTGGAGCTTCTAGAAAAGAAAAGACTCATAGATCTTCATACAAATGTAGCAACAGCTAGATTTGAGATTGATTCCTAAATTGCATGTTTGTATATATAACACTAATTATATTATTAAAATAGAATAAACAGACAAATCAATTTGAATGAAACCTTTTTCAGCTCTCTTCCAGAGCTTCTAGAAAAGAAAAGACGTATATCTCTTCATACAAATGTAGCAACAGCTAGATTTGAGATTGATTCCTAAATTGCATGTTTGTATAGATAACACTAATTATATTATTAAAATAGAATAAACAGACAAGTTAATTTGAATGAAATCTTTTTCAGCTCTCTTCCAGAGCTTCTAGAAAAGAAAAGACGTATATCTCTTCATACAAATGTAGCAACAGCTAGATTTGAGATTGATTCCTAAATTGCATGTTTGTATATATAACACTAATTATATTATTAAAATAGAATAAACAGGCAAGTTAATTTGAATGAAATCTTTTTCAGCTCTCTTCCGGAGCTTCTAGAAAAGAAAAGACGTATATCTCTTCATACAAATGTAGCAACAGCTAGATTTGAGATTGATTCCTAAATTGCATGTTTGTATATATAACACTAATTATATTATTAAAATAGAATAAACAGACAAGTTAATTTGAATGAAATCTTTTTCAGCTCTCTTCCGGAGCTTCTAGAAAAGAAAAGACGTATATCTCTTCATACAAATGTAGCAACAGCTAGATTTGAGATTGATTCCTAAATTGCATGTTTGTATATATAACACTAATTATATTATTAAAATAGAATAAACAGGCAAGTTAATTTGAATGAAATCTTTTTCAGCTCTCTTCCGGAGCTTCTAGAAAAGAAAAGACTCATAGATCTTCATACAAATGTAGCAACAGCTGTTCTGGAACATATAAAGGTATAAAACATTGCCATTTTAAAGTTTATCAGATTCATAGTTAATCAGTCCTTTTAATTAAAAGGAATATTAAAAGGAATGTTCAGCCATATGTTTTATTTCTTTCAAAAATAATGTGCAACAAAAAACACAGAGAGATACTGTATACTATGAAATTTGATACCAAGTTTTAGCCGTGACTGAATCAATACAGAAGAAATGGCGAGGACAGAGTTTTTTGGCAAGAGAGTATGCGGCAGTAATTATAATGAACAATTGGTTGCATTGTGTTTCTCTTATATGTAATGGTTTGAACACAATTGGCACTCTGCAAGATAGCTTACATTCATCAGATAATAAAAGGCTTTGATTTTCAGCCTTTACTAATTTTCACTGTTTGGTTTTCTTGAGTCTTCTCTCCCAGATCTATTTTATAAAATTAGGCTACCATTTAGTTCAGTATTGATTTATACTTAATTATCATTTGGGGGCATTTGTAGAGCAGAAAAGGGAAAAAAATAAACTTCAGTAGAAATAAAAATACATTCTGTTATGTGCTTAGTAAAATAGCCCCAGTTCCTAGTTACTCCAACTTTAATCTGGTTTGAATTTTTAACAATAGTTTGAGTCCCAAGAGTTCATGTGGGACTTAGACCCATTTTTTCTTTCTCTACATAAAGTAATCATTTAAAAAGGAAAGAATCTCAGAAGGATACAATAGTACCATGTTGAAGAGTTCTTGACGTGGTTTAAAGCAGGGGTCCCTAAACTCTAGGCCGTGGACTGGCACTGGTCCACAGTCCACCAGGAACTGATCCATGCAAGTGAGTGAAGTGCCATCTACACAAACATGGGTTTGAACCAGTGTGTACCCATGTCCCCCAGTCTACGGAGAAACCATCATCCGTTCCCTGGCATCCAAAAAGATGGGGGCCACTGGTTTAAAGTACAGCCAATATGTATATGAATTTCTAGCATCCATGCTTGAAAATTCTGGTTTTGATCTCTTTCTTCAGAGCGCCAATAAATTACAAAATATTGTCTTGTGTCATCCATGCCAAGAAGAAATAAATCCCCTTCATCATTCACAAGACTGCCATAATGGGTTAGATAAGTAGCATTTTAGATTCTGTGCAAATACAGTTGCTCTCGAAACAAAGTGTTCTTTTCAATCAAAGTATCCTTGTCATGTGAGATTGGATGGCAGGGTATTTTATAATTGTATTTGTTATTAAGCCAAACAAAATAGCTGGTTTTAAACAAGCATAGTGCGGGTTTTTTTATTATTTTAAAAAAAGTTTTGGCATAATTCAATCCCTTCATAACAGTTTAGCTTGCCTGGATTTTTCATTTCATACTCAGAAAAGCAAACTTCTTTTATATAATCCTACATTTTTATAATTGTTTTAAATGCATGAAAACTTTCATTTATTCCAGAGGCTTTATACTCAAGCTGTTGTTCTGCCAGGCTGAATTCTCATTTTTGTCTGGATTTTTAAAAAAAAATAAAAGCAGAATTACAGTCTACTTTCTCATGCTGCTGCAAAAAAAAAAAGTTTATAAAAGAAAATTAAACAATCCAGTCTTTTTTTTCTTCCATGACTTTTCTGGGTACAATCTTTTGAGACTTATTGAATAAGAATTGAGTTTTGGAAATTGGTAATCAAACCAACAATTCAATTATTATAATTAAAATATAGTACTACAGATTGTTTTTTAAATGTTTGAATGAAATTTTATTATAGCCAAAGGCCAGAAAGATACAACTAAAATTTTAATTAGTTTTTTGTGATGATATTGAATTTTAGAAAATATGCCTATTATTGAGAATATTTCCCCTCCCTGCATTGAATAAGTACAATCATTTTTTCTACTTTTTTTGCATAAAATGTTTTTCATAATTGTCTTGAATAACTGAAGCTTAATTCACTGACAATCTGTTTCCATAGAAAGAAATTTTGAAAATAAAGTTAGATTATTTTTTTCTTCAGTGTTTTACATTGGACCGCTGTCAAAATCCAAGGCAGGATGTGGTTTGGAAATACTTCCATAGTTGACTGTCTTTTCCTCCCAAGGCATAGAAATCAGATGGCCTTACTGAATTAGATGCTTTTGACACTGCAGAGGTGGAATAAATTATTAGCATGCTTCCTTTCTGCTTCAGGAAGTTTCTTAGAGAAAAATAAGAGGAGAGGAAAGCTAGCTAACTTTCCTGTAAGTTTTTATTAGTTGAAGCCAAAATGGAGGAGAAATATTGTTTTCTAGGATCCTTAATTATTATCTCATGTCTCCATTATTTGCATTACAGTAAGAGGTAGTATTTTTTTATCATTAATTTTGTAAAAGAATGATTTATTTTGGAATATATTGGCTGTCCCTAAATCTGTATTTTAAAAAATTCTTGTAGCTGCACATATATACAGACATGCACATATATATGGAAGGATGTGTCAGTGAATGTATACACATCTGCATATGGACACAGAGGTGTTGTCCCCCTTTATGGCCTGTTGGAAGACTGCTTGATTCAGTGAAGTCTTCTATGAATGGAAAAGAGAAACACGATTCAGAAAATGTGAAATAAGCGAACATTGGCCTTCTCCCATTTCCATCCATAGAAGCCACTCATCATAGAATCTAGACTTTGCCATTTATGGAGGTAAAAAATTGAGTATTATCCATACCATATATCTTTGACTTCAGAGTAATTTACTAAAGCTTTATGGAAGTGTAATATATCAAGGCCAAAATAGTTGATATGCTAATTTATATTTTCTACAATGAATCTTAAATGATACTTTTGTGGTAGTACACTTTGCGGCTTATTTTCAGATTGCCTTAGATTATTTTTTAAGGCATAGCAAAAGGAACTCTGAGATTAATCACCTTTCAGAAATTCTGGCAGTTTTTTGGCATATTTCAGTGTTTAAGCAAGAAGTTGGAAAGAAACATCAGTATTTCCCAAGATGGATTACCAAATATTTATCGGAAAAGCTTAGAAGAAGAGAAACCTTGTTTTAGGTTATTATTTAACCTAGTAAGATTTTGGCAACTCAGAAATATAATCAGAATTTAATAGATGCAAGGAAAATATCTCTTTTTATTGGAAGCATTTTTGTACTACTATTTTGGACATCTTTATTCATTTTTCTTTTCATTGGTATTTAGTATGACTTAAATATCAGAAAAAGAGCAATTGTACTTTCAGAGGGAATCCTTTTTTTTCCCCTTCCATGGGTCTCTGGTTTTTGTTGAGTATTTTCATGGTTTAAAAGTAATTTCCAGTAAATATAAGGCAAAGTATTGCCTTTATTTTGTGAGTTAAATTTTATGAAGTTAAATTTAAGAAATACAAAAAAAATGTTAAGACTTCTGCATTTACCATTTACCAATATCATGTAAAGGATAATGAATTATTGTAGGCTGTTTTATAGAAAGCTCTAATCTTTATTGCATTAGAAAATTAAAAATGCCTTAAGCATGAACCTCCTACGAAACCATTGATTTGAGATGTATAATATAGTTTTACCAGACCCACTGAACAAGTTCGTTTGCAATTGGTCTGAAATGGTTGCAAACAATTAGTACTTTACCATATGTTCTGCGATTGGCTTTGTTTTGTTTTGGGTGGCTAAATTGAGCTTCTACTTACTCACTACTTATTTATTTGTACCCCGCCTTTATTATTTTTACAAATAATTTAAAATGGCAAATATATATCTTCCTTCTATTTTTCCCACAATGACAAGCTGAGTTGAGCTAAGAGAAAATGATTGGCCCAAGGTCACCCAGCTATCTTTCATAGCTAAGGTGAGATTAGAACTCACAGTCTCCTGCTTTCTACAACCCTGGTGCCTTAACTACCAGACCTAATTGGAAGTAGTTTTAAGTTTATTTTCAGATGATTTGGCTGTACCCTGTTTGATGTAGACCATTTCTGGATAGGCAGAGTTATCCTCTGCTTAAAACCTTGGGGTTTTTTACCTAATAATTTAATCAGTAAACAATATGATTAAATATTTTAAAGTATATAATAAAATAGTAAGGAAAGATTTTGTGCTGCAGCTGCTTTGAAGGCAATGGATATAGCAACTGAATTTGATTAACTCCCAGATGAATGATCTGTAAATCCTTTGAGTTTGAGAAACCAATGGAAGAAAAATATAATAATCTATGTATTCTATGTATTTTCTGTATTCTATGAAAATATATATTATTCATACGTACATGTATTATATGTATTTACTGTACATATGTATAATACATGTTATATATATTTACAAATATTGTATTTATTCTATGAACTTACTACTGATTCAAAGAAACTATGCGATTGTGTTCAGTTTTTTACTATGCAAAAAATGTATTTAAAATATGGAAACCTTTCTTACTTTCTAAAAGAAATGGGTGTGTGGCTATGTGCGTATACAAAAACACTTTCCAATGGCAATTTCTTTTCATCCAGACTCGGAAACTAGACGTGTATTTTGAATATGAAGAAAAAATTATGAGCAAGTCCACATTGGATAAATCACTTTTGGATATGATTTCTGATCCTGATGGTAAGTGTATAATTTGGTTTTCTTACAAAGTTCCTTTCTGTTAATTAATGTTCTGAAGTTGAGTTAATTAACTTGCTTGTATAGCAACAATAACTTTGGCCTGAAAAGTTGAAAAACTACCATTACTGGTGAAATAGCAGAGCTAGAAGAACCAAAGGTCTTGTACCATATAAAGTAGATATAAACTTTACTATAAGTAAAGTTATAGACTGTTGTTTGTAACCTATTGTATGTATTTCCAATCTTGACTATTACATTTTAAAAAAATCTTCTGGTTAATAACTCATTTAGCTGTCCCTGTGAACAGAGGAATCGCCATTAATTTTGTTTACATTAGAAGACTCAGTTTGGTGCTAAAAGTCCACATTTATAATTGTACAAATTGTTTATTTTAAGAGATGTAATACATTTCAGGGTAGTGGTCTCAATATTCTCAATAGAAATAAGTGACAACTAATAGCCATGCCACTGCATATCCCCTATTCCTGGTGACCCTGGTGTTTCCCATTGTTTTTTCTGTTATCCATTTTTCTATATGAATAGGCTTTTTTTTCAATTGGTGTTAACACACACAGTTGCTCCATCTATTATGCAAACTGAGGGATAGTATAATCTCCACCCTGAAGCAAGTATCTCAGGAGAATCACAGATGGAGTGGGTTCAAGATAAGCAAATGCTGAATAAGTAGTTACCAAATTGATTCTTGTTCTATGTCATGACTGCTAATTTGTCGGTACTTTTCCTACTGGTGTAAATGCCAAAAGTGAAGTGGTAAACTTTTTATTATGATGATTTTTTTTAGTGAAATGTATTTTATAATAATTTAAAGAAAGTTTTTTTTAAAGTAAACCTTTTTTCTGAACAGCGGGAACGGCAGAAGACAAGATGCGACTCTTTCTTATCTATTTCATAAGTTCTGTACAGTTACCTTCTGAGGTATGTTTGAAGCAAGCATCTACATATAGATAATTCTAATGTTATTTTTGTCAGTAACCCAGGTGAATTTATAGTTTAGGTCAGTGGTGGGTTTCAATTAATTTTACTACTGGTTTGCATGTGCAACACTTCTGCGCATGCAGAGAAGCTTCTGCACATGCACAGAAACCTCTGCGCATGCACAGAAGCATCCAGGCTGGTGGGTGGAGCCTCCCGCCACTGCCACTACCTGTTTCCCTGATCTGGGCGAACCAGCAGAAACCCACCTCTGGTTTAGGTTTTTTGGTCATTTCCTGTTGCACTCTAATTACTTTGTTTCAAACCTATGACCAATAGAAAAGTACATAGATCCAGGCAGACATAATGAATCGTTTGTGTGTTGCATTAAACTTTTTTAAAAATTTGTTGAATAAAAATATGTGTTTAGGGTTTATATCTATCCATTATGATAGAATTCACATAATATGCTATGTCATAGCCAAATAGGCCACACAGTGATTTAGCAATATGTAAACTATTTTAGTATTTATTATGTGAACATGTTTAAAAGATCAAAATATTTTGTGGATGTCAGGGAACACAGGAAAGGTTTTTATGTCAGCAAAAAAACTGTAGAAGTTAATGACAAAAGCTAGGTTTTCTGACCATCTTTAAAGAACAAAAATCCCATTGAGCTTAACAAAGTTTAGTGTTTTCTAACTTGTTTACTTTACAATTTACATTGTAATAATTTTAAATATTAATACTAATAAAAATCCCAAGTGATTAATTGTTTGATTATAGGCCCTCAAGCTATACAGATCAATTTTCTCCATGACAGTCTAACTTGGTTTTTCAAGACCTCCAAAGGGAAGAGGTTAAATCACTATAAATACAACTTGATTGATACAAATAGAAGTTCAGTTAAAAAAAAAGAAATACAAAGGATAGTGTGTACATACCTCAAACTCAGAAAATATTATAGCAATAGTATTATTATTACTATTATTTAGCAATAGTAAATAGGGCTGGAATTTCTATCACTAAATGATGTCATAAAATACTCTAGTTTTTACTTTTTCACCCTTTTCTCTACTAAATAAATCAAAATAAATATAGGAGTTTATAAACAGACTATTTAAGAATATATTGTTTATACTATTTATGCAGATATACTATTTAAAGAAAACTATGCAGATAATATCTGTTATAGTTATCTATTACAGTTTTCTATTTATATTTGTTAAATGAGTGTTACCTAGATCTGTAAATATTATCTTTTGCATTTCTTCGTTACTGAACTTTTATATTGTACCAATCAAGTTGTATTTACATTGATTTAAGCTCTTGCCTTTGGAGGACCTGAAATGGAAATATATCTTAATCCTCAAAATTTGAATTTGAGAAAGTTGATCTATATTATATTCGATCTTATGTTCTCCAAATATTTGGACTGTAACTTTCTTCACAGCCAGCCATGGCAACTAGTCTGATAGGATGAGATTGTCATGGACCATCACACATACTAAAATTCTTAGTAAAATAATTAGTAAATTAACTTAATTTTATAGGAGTACTTCCTTTCATTTTCTCAAATAGACTCTTCTTCAAAAAGAAACAAAAGTAACTGCTTTCAATCATTTCTTGCAGTGATCTTGTTTTCTTGATTAGCAATTTCACAGCAGTGGTTGAGCGGGGACATTTGCCTTTATGTGTAATAGCTCATTCTGTTTATATTTATATATATTTGGAAGATGAATATTAGCTTATTTCTTGTCATACTAGTGTATTTATTATTAATACATTTTAAATTGTCACAAATTTCAAATATCCATTTCATTTCAGGCAGATTTGGAACAGTACAAAAAAGCACTAACTGATGCTGGATGTAACCTTAATCCTTTAAACTACATTAAGCAATGGAAGTAAGTAACTTTTGCTTTCATAATATAAGAAAGTAGTACAGTGCTAAAATTTAGATCAGAATTTTGCTTCAGATTGAATGTAGAATTCATCCAGGACTGTAAGGAGAAATATTTTAACCCCAAAGGGTGGCATATATAGGTAGTCCTCAATTTAAAACTGAATTGAGCTGAAGATTTTTGTCACTAAGTGAAACAGTTGCTAAATGAGTTTTGTCCCATTTTACAAACTTTCTTGCCACAGCTGTTAAGTAAATCACTGCAGTTGTTAAGTTAGTAACATGATTGTTAAGTGAATCTGGCTTCCCCATTGACCCTTCTTATCAGAAGGTTACCAAAGGTATCACATGATCCCAGGACAGTACAACTATCATAAATACATGCCAGTTGCCAAGCAGTCAAATTTTAATCACATGACCAGAGGGAGACTGCATTGTAAGTGTGAAAAACGTTCATAAGTCATTTTTCTCAGTGCCATTGTAATGTTGAATGATCACTAAATGAATGACCATTCGTTTGTAAGAGGACTACCGATAATAGGAGAGGAAGGAGGATAGGTGATGAAACATGGGTTGCAATATTTAGATGCAAACTCTGCCTCTAACTTATACTTACACACAATGTTACAGCACAAGTATGAGAACAGAGCTTGTACCATGATGTCACAACTTATATTTCATTTAGGCATCATTGTTGTTAGAATAACCACCTATGGTTTCATTGCCATATGTTCATAGTGCTTAAAATAAGAGCAGTAACTGCTTTTAGCTGTTAGGAAAAGACTTAACAGAGTGTAACGAATGGACGTTTTTAATTCTTCATTCACATTGTTTATAAAATTTATAAAATGATGTTCATATATGCAAGACTTTGGAAATGTTGTTTCTTATCCTTGCTAGAATTCTTCCCTTCCTCCCCATATCATGGTGCATGCTTGCCTGAAGTGTTCCCCAATTCTGTGGAACAACATATACATGGAAAAAGATACAATCAATAGCAATACTGTTGCTTGCACAAACATAAGTTCTTCTCATCCACAGCTACCTATATTCTCACACAGCTTGCATTTCTCTTCTTACCATTTCCCATCTACCATTGTATTTGCTAAAGATTCAGAGTCTTGTTAGCCTTCATATCCAATAGTATATCAATAAAATTTGGCTTCATTGTCTACTTCATTTATTGGGGCATGTCTGGAACAGATGAGGTTTGTTATTATTAGAGCATATTTTTACTCAACTGCAAATAAAATAATAGTAGTCTTTTTCAAATCTTCGCAGCCGTATATGTAATAATATATTTGTGATCTAATAAATGATTTCCAGATAGAATGTGGAGTCCTATGTGAACAAAAATGATTTGACTGCCATTTTCTTTACCTGAAATAGGGAAACTCTGTTCTGTGTAAATAAATTCATCTGCCAAGTGTATTATTACAGGAACTATCCCTTTATTATTTTCAATATGTTTTATAGTCTTATAGTGTGTTTGTGTGATTAGTTATGATAGTGCTGTCATTTATGTTAAAGGAGCAATTTTATCTTCAAAATGACTAGGATGTTTATAATACAATAGCAGAGTTGGAAGGGACTTTGGAGGTCTTCTAGTCCAACCCCATGCCTAGGCAGGAAGCCCTATACCATTGCAGACAAATGGCTATCCAACATCTTCTTAAAGACTTCCAGTGTTGGGGCATTCACAACTTCTGGAGGCAAGCTGTTCCACTGATTAATTATTCTAACTGTCAGGAAATTTATCCTCAGTTCTTAGTTGCTCCTCTCCATTAGTTTCCACCCATTGCTTCTTGTTCTACCCTCAGGTGCCTTGGAAAATAGTTTGATTCCCTCTTCTTTGTGGCAACCCCTGAGATATTGGAACACTGCTATCATGTCTCCCCTAGTCCTTCTTTTCATTAAACTAGACATACCCAGTTCTTCATATGTTTTAGTCTCCAGTCCCCTAATCATCTTTGTTGCTCTTCTCTGCACTGTTTCTAGAGTCTCCACATCTTTTCTACATCGTGGCAACCAAAACTGAATGCAGTATTCCAAGTGTGGCCTTACCAAGGCATTATGAAGTGGTATTAACACTTCATGTGATCTTGATTCTATCCCTCTGTTTATGCAGCCTAGAAATGTGTTGATTTTTTTGGCAGCTGCTGCACACTGCTGGCTCATATTTAAATGGTTGTCCACTAGGATTCCAAGATCCCTCTCACAATTACTACTATTGAGCAAGGTACTATCTATACTGTACCTGTGCGTTTTGTTTTTCTTGCCTAAATGTAGAACCTTACTTTTTTCACCATTGAATTTCATTTTGTTAGATAGCGCCCAATGTTTAAGTTTATCAAGATCCTTCTGTATCTTACGCCTATCTTCTGGAGTGTTGGCTATTCCTGCCATCTTGGTGTCATCTGCAAATTTGATGAGTTCCGCATTTATCCCCTCATCCAGATCATTGATGAAGATGTTGAAGAGTACTGGGCCTAAAACAGAGCTTTGGGGTACTTCACTGCATACCTCCCTCCATGTAGATGCAGTTCCATTGAGGACTACATGTTGAGTGCAGTTGGTCAGCCAGTTACGAATCCATCTGGTGGTGATGCTGTCTAAACCAATTTTTCTACTTTATCTAGTAGTAGGTTATGGTCTACTTTATCAAATGCCTTGCTGAAGTCCCAAGAATGCAATAAGAATAGTCTGGCATGATTTGTTTTTGACAAACCCATGTTGGCTTTTGGCTATTACTTTGTTTACTTCTAGGTGTTCGCTAATTTGTTGCTTGATTATCTTTTCCAAAATCTTCCCTGGTATTGAGGTCAGGCTGATAGGTCTATAGTTTCCTGGATCTATTTTTTTTTTCTTTATTGAAGATGGGAACCACATCAGCTCTTTTCCAGTCCTCTGGCAGTTCCCAGGTGCTCCAGGTTCTCTGAAAGATATTGTTCAGTGGTTCTGAGATCTCGTCTGCCAGTTCCTTCAGAACCCTGGGGTGTAATCCATCCGGTCCTGGTGATTTGAACTTGTCTAGGGTAGATAGGTGCTCACTTACCATTTTCTTCCCTATTTCAACTTGTGTTCATAATCTGATTTTTGTGGTGCTGTTTTTGGTAGGTTGGACTGTTTTTTTTCCCTTTATGTAAAGACAGATGCAAAAAATGACTTAAATAGTTCTGCTTTCTCCCTGTTGCTTGTCACCTTCTTGCCATTTTCTCCCAGCAATGGACCAATTGTTTCTTTGACTTTTTTCTTGTTTTTAACATGTTGGAAGAAGCTTTTTTTGTTTTGTTTTGTTTTATTTTTGTGGCAAGGCTTTCTTCATTGTGAGCCTTAGCTTTCCTCATTTTATCTTTACAGGCTCGGGCTATTTGCTGATATTCTGCCTTAGTTATGTCCCCCTCTTTCCACTTTTTATATTTATCCTTTTTGTATTTCAATTTGTCAGAGAGTTCTTTATGCAGCCATGCTGGTTTCTTTTGGGAGCTGTTACTTTTCTTCTTCATTGGTATTGTGTTAGACTGGGCTTTTATGATCTCATTTTTCAAAATTTCTCAAGCTTCTTTAGTTGTTTTCCCCTTGAGGATTCTCATCCAAGCTTTCTCTAGGTTTATTGAAATTAGCTCTCTTAAAGTCCAATACTCTAGTTTGACTTTGTTCTACTACTTGTGTTTGCATTATGTTGAATTCCAGTATTACATGATTGCTTGCCCCCAACGTTCCTGTAGCTTCAACACCTATCATTTCCTCTCTATGTTTTGTTAATGAACAATTTATTCATAATCATTTGCTGAAAACCAATCAGGTATATAAATATATATCTTTTTACATTTTACAGAGCTTTTGCCAAAATGGCTTCAGGTCCAGCTATGTATGGAAATAGTGCAGCAAAGTCATTGGGGTGAGTTCCAAATGTGTTTTGTTGCTTTTGGCATCCTATGTTGTAGTTTCAGTCTAAAACATTCCCCCACATAGGTTAAATAAAAAAAATGCAATAAAACAATGGAAAGAAGCTGACTGATATTCCTATATCCATGCTTGGGTAATAGAAACTATTAATATGATTGCCATACCACCAGACGTCTTCAAGACATTCTACATACATTTGGAAACAAGTTGCGTGCAGCAAATTTTTAGAATGCACAGCCAAGTTCCCAGCAGGACAATCCTTCCATTGCAAAATGAACCTAAAGTCACCACACTGCTTACCAGTAGGCTTCCAGGCCCATTTCAAAGAGCTGGTTGCCATCTATAAAATCCTAGTTGGTATAGGACTGGGATAGATTAGATACCACCTTGCCAACATTAAATTAGCCCATCCAGTCTAAACTTCTTAAGCAGGTCTGCTGAGAACCCCATATGGTAGGCACTTGGGAGTGAGTTTTGCACCAGGCCTTCTCTGTAGCAGCCCCCTATTTTGAAACAGTCTTTCCTCTGAAACAGCGAAATTCTCAAATTCCCTATTAGAATTTTGTAAGTTGGTGAAAACAGGAATTTGTCTTTGACCTAAGTTGATGGTGGATGTTCATCATGGATATGCATTGATGCTACTGTTTTTCATTATTTTGTTACTGCCATGCTGTTTTATTTTTATCTGTTAACTGCTCAGCGTTTTAGTTGATTGGGGCAATTTACAAATATTGCCAAATCAATCAAAAATGCATAACAGCATTATATTTTGACATGCAGACTCAGCACTAAAGGTTTGTTACTTAAGCATGTGGACACAAACCAAATCTTTATGATGTACATTTTGTTTCAGTCTTTTCTCACGCGTTATGAATACTGGATCCCAGTTTGTGATGGAAGGAGTCAAAAATTTAGTACTAAAGCAGCAGGTATGTTTTTACATTAAGTATATTCATTATTTTTGAATAAACATATACCCAAGACTACAAAACTTTTCAGACTGGGATAAACAGGGATAAACACTTCAGCATTTCATAAATTGCTTAACAAAGTGAATAGAATTAAATTGACCAGATCAGAATTGAACTGAATTACCCCTGTGTGGAAAGGTTCCATTTCAGTTCTGTGCTTTGTGTGACATGCTCTGGCTCTCTGAAATAATATGGATATTAATGTAAGATAATTTAATTGCATTTTCATAAACTCCATTTTTTTTTTCTAGAGAAGTTTGATTTGCTACTAGTTCCAAAGTCCAAATTATGTAACTCAAGATGTCCACTTTTTCATTTTGCTGCTACTTTGACAGCATGCAGAATATCAAAGTAGAATAACAGGGCAGATTTCTTACTATTCCAGAAATTGTCTTCATTAAAGCTAATGCAATTTCATATTTTAAAAGATGTGGGAGGGGAAGAGAAACAAAGTAATGTTATCCTATCTTTGAATTAGAAGCAGCATACTACTTAGTGATTATACATATTTTATCTATGCAATAACTAATACTTTTTACAGATTACAAGATGTGCTTTGGTTTTACAAGTACCCTTGATTGCACAAGAAGCTAAATCAGTAATCATAAAATTTACACTATCTGAAGTTGCATTTGTTGAAGCATAGCCGGCTGCATCTATAAAGAAAGATTAGAAATGTGTGGCTATTGTTACATGTATTAGTGGTGAATAGCATACTTGAATTATGCACTTCATTTAAAAAAGTACTTTTTTATTTGTCCTATGTTATATTTCTGCTTCATTAATAACACAGGATGTTGCATAATTGTATACATTTCTTAATTTCAGTATTACCCACCAAGCTTCATTTTAAAAAGCAATGCCCTTTTTAAAAAATACATAAGAGTACATCTCCATTATCTGTTATATTTGTTCTGTCATAAAGTCTGAAATGGTCAAATGTTTTTTTAGGGGAGCAAACATGAGGGAATTGCATTCAAATCATATGATGATTCAAAAAGAATTATCTAATGATAATAGAACTGAATAATGATCTAAGTATGTATTACTGTTTTAAACTACTTGCAACTCACTTAAATTAAGGTACTTTTTTTATAGAATCTTCCAGCAACCCGCATTTTAGATAACCTTATGGAGATGAAGTCAAATCCTGTAAGTATAGATAATGAAAAATTAGAACACCAAAAATTATGGTGTTCTTTCAAATACTATCCATGTAATAAAATAGAAAGAAAATCATGGAATTCCTTATATGAACCACTTCAGACTCTCACAGATGCAAAATGCTAAATAATAAGTAATCTTCAGCAATCCATTGTTTTCAAGAATAATTTCAATTCTCTTCTTGGTTGTTATGTTCAGACTTTAAAGGTACCAAAATCTATCCAAGGTGGTTGAATTATTTAGATATCAGATAGAATTTTATAATGTTTACTAATGCCTACGGGCATTAGAGTGCACTATAGATATAGGTTTTGAAATCAAAGGTGAATCCCCCAAAGATCATTTGGCTTGTATGCACCTTACAATTTTTTTAAAATATAGTATGTGGTAGAATTAATGTTTTCTTCTTAAAAGGCCATAAACAAAATTGATCTATTTCTTTTTTTTTCTTGCTTTGCAAATTATTGAGCATAGAAGCAGAAAAATGCCTTGTAGTCATCAGTGCCAATATTGAATTGATTTTTTTTTTAAAAGAAGCAAGTATTTTTATATAACAAAGTTAAATCCAAAAGTGTCCTAGTATTCACATCTTCTAAACAAATTTCATTTTGTTTTAAATATAGAATGAAAGAAGAAAGATTTTGATTGCTGTATTATTTGAGCATTAGCTATAAATGTATTTTGAAAATAGAATGGATTATGAGTACAAAATGTACTTTGGAGAAATGCAGCAACATGAAGCTTGAAAGCTAGGACTATTTATCATTTTATATTAACAGACAAACAGATTAACAGAGTTGGAAAGGACCTTATCAGTCATCTATATTACTTCAAATAAATATAAATAATATGTCTTGATTTAGCAACTACGAATGTCATGTCTCACCTTGAGTGGCAGCTGCAATAAATATTTTAGTTCTTTGAATAATATTTTCAAAATATTTTAATAAAATGTAAATATATTGGGAAATTAAAAATAAAATAATGAAAATGTGTTCCAACCAATTTTCTCTTTTAATAGGAGACAGATGACTATAGGTATTTTGACCCTAAAATGTTGCGAGGTAGTGACAGGTGAGTTTGTTACAAAGTTACGTAAAGTTTGAAAAATGGCAATGTGCAGACATTAATTTATGTAAAAATATGCAATACATTAAAATGTGATATTCCATTTCTCAGTTTTTATGAAATATTTGAATATCTATTGTTTAGACATATTTTACCTAATTTACTTATTTGTTCTTTTAGTTACACTCTTCTTGAACAGTTTGCTAAATATCCCCCCAAAAAAACCCGACTCTGAAATATACTACAGGTAGTCCTCAACTTACAACAGTTCATTTAGTAACCATTTAAAGTTAACAGTGGCAATGAAAAAGTGATTTGCAACCATTTTTCACACAGCATCCCCAAGATCACATGATCAAAATCCAGACGTTTGGCAACTTGCTCATATTTATGACAGTTGCAGTGTGGCAAGGTCATGTGATCACTTTTTAATTACCTTCTGACAAGCAAAGTCAATGGGAAAATCAGATTCACTTAAGAGTCGTGTTACTAACCTGACAACTGCAGTGATTCACTTAACATGTGTAGCAAGAAAGGATGTAAAATGGGGCAAAATTCACTTAACAAATATCTCAGTTTGCTACAGAAATGTTGGGCTCAATTGTGGTTGTAAGTCAAGGACTACCTGTACAGGCAGAAAGCCTGCTGGGCCAGTCATTCTCTCTCAGCTCTAGCAAGCAATGGCA
This sequence comes from Thamnophis elegans, assembly GCF_009769535.1. NCBI lineage: Eukaryota > Metazoa > Chordata > Lepidosauria > Squamata > Natricidae > Thamnophis > Thamnophis elegans. The sequence continues at coordinate 126,108,692 of NC_045541.1, forward strand.
AATCACATCCAAAAACGCTACCAAAGAAATTGCACAAACTTGTTCAGGCAGTGACTACAAATAGACTTGATTGACTCAAAGGCACCCTCTAAAAAACTAATCTAAGAAATTACCTAATTTTAATGTGAGAGAACTAGACTAAGAGCAGTTAATTTAAACTTAGTATATATTTAGAAAGGGACATAAAGGAAGAAACAGAAGAAGAATGGATAGAAAATTTGTCCAGTAAAACTGGAGTAAATAATCTATTGGGGAGGGGTAGCACATTTGGAATGCGGTATGCATACTAAGACATGTGCAGTCAACAAATTGGCGTTTACCAACAAAAAAGGAGTTTAGGATGTTGTCTGACATTCCAGTGTGATGTCTATATGATGTTGAATGCTAGTAGTTTCCTTTGCAGAATTTCAGCTTTCTATTAATTAATTATTAGAATTATATTTTTAAAGTTGGGCGTAATAGGAATCTTCGGGGAATTGGATATTTTACGCTTAGTATAATTCAGGTTATTTTTCATTTTTGTTTATAAATGCCTTGTTTGATTTGGTTTAAATTACAGCTCAGTTCCACGAAACAAAAATCCATTTCAGGAGGTAAGATTTGTTCATGTTTTTTCACACAAGTTTTTTTCACACTTTTTTTTCCCCACAAAATTGGCTTTAAGTGTTTATTTAAGAAAATTTATATGACCACCCAACTCACTCCCAGCGGCCAACTCCAGGTGGCTTACAAGGATAAAATGTAATAACTATTAGTTATTTTTAAGAGAAAAATCAAATCCCATTATTTGAAATTATTAGTTGATTAAAGTTTTATTAGTTACCTAAAAATGTATAATCCTTCTAACTTCAAAAAGTTAAGTTCTAATCCTTTTTCTTTCCTTAATTCGTAAAGATTTCATGACAAAATCTTAACATAATACCCTGTTCTTAAATTTATTTTCTTAAGACTCACTTATCTTCAGAAATGTGATTATGAACAGGTATACAGTATCTTAATGAGTAGTACAAATAATAATTACCAAAAATAACACCATTACTTTCCAGATAGCAATAGCAATAGCAGTAGACTTATATACCGCTTCATAGGCCTTTCAGGCCTCTCTAAGCGGTTTACAGAGAGTCAGCATATTGCCCCCAACAATCTGGGTCCTCATTTTACCCACCTCGGAAGGATGGAAGGCTGAGTCAACCCTGAGCCGGTGAGATTTGAACCGCTGACCTGCTGATCTAGCAGTAGCCTGCAGTGCTGCATTTAACCACTGCGCCACCTTGGCTAAGTGGATGACACCCCCCCCTTAAAACATTCAAACTGTGGCTTTAAATTTTTCTCTTCACTTTAACTAAGTTCTGCTATAATAACCATGAGTAAGATAATCGGGAAGTTAGCAAAAGTTGAAGATTGAAGCCCAAAATAACATTTTTTCATTGTCTGCTGCTCATTGAGGGTTTTTATATCTTAATGAAGTATATCAAGAAGATTTTCAATTTGCAATATAGTTGAAAGTTATCTCACAAAAGTGTTAGGGTACCCCTGCAGGATAGTCCAGAGAAGAAGCACATCCAAGGGTATGTTAGTTCTATCTTTATTGTAAGGTTACACTAATAAAATCTTGCAAAACTAAAAGTATTTCTTCCCTCCTTTCCTTTTCATCTCCAGAAAATTAGGGAGGGTCCCTTTCTGAAATGTTTCCCTTGCCATCCCCCCCTTCTTTGGGCTGAGACATCTTTTATATGCCAATTGTTCTCTCTGGGCAATCTTTGCTGTCTGCCAAGGTCATTCACAATAACCATTACGAAAAGCTACCTTAATGTTACTACCAAAGAAATAATAATTCTTCTCTAATAGCCTGAATTTTAACCAGGTATCAAAATCCTTTCTTCCATTAGGCTAGTAGTTATTCTAGGGTGTACTAATGCCTATGGTAAATGTTTTTTTTCCCCTTTGAATCTTAGGCAATTGTATTTGTAGTTGGAGGTGGCAATTATATTGAATACCAAAACCTTGCTGATTATATAAAGGTATGTACATGCCTTCAGATAGTTGCTTAAGATTACATTTCTGTTTTTCTTTTTCTTGACACATTATCTCCAATAGTAGGTGGGCTGTGTGAAGCTCTGTTCTTTTCAACTGAAGATGGAAAAAAATACGTGCAGAGTTTTTCCCTTTACTGAACTGAATAAAAATTTAAAATGTCCATATTAATACGTACAAATAGAAATAATGGGGTGGCTAATTATAGAATTTACAGACTTCTAAATATCATAGATCATCTATGTCTATGGAGATTCTCAGTCATCCAGGTCATGATTGTCCCAAAGATGCCAAAGGGGCAACTGGACTTTCTGTGTTTTCTCTGAAGACATTTTGTTTCTCATCCAAGAAGCTTCTTCAGCTCTCAAAAAAGAAGCTTCTTGGATGAGAAATGAAACATCTTCAAAGAAAACCAGAAAGTCCAGTTACCTCTTGAAAAAGCACCTTTTAGTTACAGACTTCTAATAGCATCCTTTTCCAGCAAAACATTCCATTATGGTTTTACTGTGATCTGGAAAATAAGTAATATATGTGCCTATTATTAAGTAGTAATCTGCAAATAGACAAATAAAACTGCCTGTAGAATTATCATTGCTTGCTTTAGCCACCCTTATTGTATATCAAAGGTAAAATATTAAGCAAATTAAAATAAATTCTACTATAAAATTGCTTTTTTTCTCCTTCAAGCCTCTTTAATATTTCTATACTATGCATAACAGTTATTTTTCCTATATATTTATAAAATACAGCATATCATCAAAGCTTTATTTATTGTAAAATAGACCTTTAACATTTTAGGATACCTCTGATTTTTGTAATTACCTTTAGTTTTTCTTTCCAATTTCTGTATTTAATTAATGTCCTGTTTGTTTTCATTATCATTTTTATAAAGATAATGTAATGTTCATGATAGTTTTTATGAATTGTACTGTTGATAATAACCATCTTATAATTTCATAATATATGTAATAATTGTGTTGTATTGATGCAATTGTGTTGATAATATAAACCGTATAGTAACTACAGGCTCTCAGGGGGAGGTATTATCAAAGACACTAAAGACTTTGTTATATTAGTGTTCATTTTTAAATTCCAACTCCTAGCATAAACTTCACATTCAGCCACTCTTTAATGGTTTTTAATGTTTTTGCATTTCACAGTTCTAATTAAAATTAAATTCAATAGGCTCAGAAAATTTCCCAAAGCATTCCACTATTCATTCCCCTCTGAAAACATATTACTCATTGCTAGAACTTACCTCTTCATTTACCCAAGTGTTTAATGAATTATAAGTTTCTAGACATCTCATTTATTTCTGCTTTACATTTTATATTGTCCATGTGTTGTCTGATAGTACTGTGGATGATGTGATGAGCTATATGCCATATAACAATGATGGTGAATGAGAGGCTTTCTAGGAGCCTGGGGAGGGTGAAAAAAGCCTCCTCCCCCCCCCCGCTCCCGGATGCCCTCCGGAGGCCTTAGGAGTGTCCCTAAAGGCTCCAGAGGGCGAAAAATGGACCTATCGACAAACCTGGAGTTCAGGAATTGTAACTTCCGGTTTGTCCGTAGGGCTGTTTTTCGGCTTCAGGAGGGTTCCCGGAAGGCTCCGGAGGGCAAAAACAGCCCTATGAGCAAACCAGAAGTGACTTCTAGTTTGTCCATAGGGCCAGTTTTTGCCCTCCAGAGCCTTCCGGGAACCCTCCTGAAAGCTCCAGAGGGCAAAAAACTGCCCTATGGCTAAACTGGAAGTCTGTTTTTGAACTTCCGGTTTCCCTGTAGGGCCGGTTTTTCGCTCCGGAGACGCCTCAAAAGAAGGCCAAAGTTAGCTGGCCAGTGCACGCATGTTAGCTGGCCAGCTGACAGGGCAGTACCTTGCGTCCCTAACAAATGGCTCCGTGTGCCACCTGTGGCACGCGTGCCATAGGTTCGCATCATGGCATATAACAAGTAGACATATTTCTTTTACATAGATACATTAACTTAATCCCCTCCCCCATTAACAATGGCTTATTGCTTGTTGTAACTAAAACAAATGAAATTACAAATTGTATATGCACTATGGTTCTTCAATAGTCTGTTTGCTGAAGTTGCTGAATTGATATTGTACCTTATTCCCTTTTAGTTTAAAGTAATTAATAATGTCTTAATAAAATTATGTTTTTCATAGGGCAAACAAGGTAAACATGTCTTATATGGCTGCAGTGAACTCTTTAATGCTGCAGAGTTTTTAAAACAGGTAAGATTTAAATTTAAAACATAATTTTAAAATAGATTAATATGTAGAGATATAAAATATGTTAGTGAATGTATTCAAGCAGTTAATATGTTTTGTCTTAAGACTCATTCCTAGAAGATTTAAGGTTGACAACAAGGTGCTCAGCACTGATATAAAGAAAGCAAGAGGCATATTCCTATTTTATTATAGGCCCATGTGTTGTTGTGTTCAAATCGGTAATTAATCTCTTGTGAGAACCTGTTCAGGAAGGGGCGCAATGGCTCAGTGACTTAATGACTCTGGAGAGAGTCTCTGCTCCAGTGGTTCAAGTCTTAGAATTGTGTATCGGAGTGAGTTCATGTCACTCGCCTCAGCTTCTCTCCACCTAATAGTTCAAAAGCATGTTCTATTGTGAGTAGATAAAATAGGTACAACTTCAGGGAGACAGGGGGGGTGAGCTGGTGCTCCGTGAGGCAGTCAGATTCCTGTCCCGGTTGCGGCACTTGTTGGCGAGGTGGGTCCGGGGAGGGAGGGAACCTTGGATGATGCTGCAGGAAGAGCTGCTTGTCTTCCTATCTGGTATGAAGCCAGCTCATCCTGTTGTGGTGCGTCATGGGAAGTGCACAAGCATTTTCTACAGCAGGGCTGGTTCCTTGTCAGCCAAACTACTACTATGCAGTAGTATTGTGGTCTCCTGGTTAATGTGATAATTGTTATATAATAATAACAACAACAACAACACCTATTCAGGTAACCAGACGTTTAGCACAAAAGTCTTATACTTGGTTATAAGATACTTGGTTGATAGATGATTGATACCTAGGATGCTGGCAGCAACCCATATCTACCATCAGTGCTAGTTAGTGATATTTGTGATACATTTTTAAATGTTCAGTTGACTTCAGTTTCATGTTTAATGAATAAAAGAGATAATAATAATAATAACAACAACAACAACAACAACACCTATTCAGGTAACCAGGTATTTAGCACAAAAGTCTCATACTGCTTCTATTTGCTTTTAGTGCAAATAGAAGTCTGTGTGCGTTCAGTGCAATAGGGAAAGTCCTTGACAAAGTGAAGCACCTTAGTATTTCTAAATCTTAATTCTGATGAATTTGTCAAAGTGACCTTACATGTAGTACAAATAAATCAGTAACAGAAGTACAATATTTTTTTCTCCTGGTGCCCAAAATGTTTAATTGTTCAATTTGCCTAATATTGCTGAACCTGTTATTTTTGGTGTATACTAAATCTGCATAGAGTAGTATCAGGGCACAGTGATTCATTTATATGTAGATTCAAAATTCATTTGCAAACACATAAAATGTGGTATAATTTTTCCATATACTATTTAATTGTTCAGTGGAGCAGCCCTTTCTTGTGTGGGTTTTTACCTATAATCAAGAGGCATCTCATAGGATTTGAGAGAATCCTATTTATTACAGAGTGTATGCATTGATGCAGTATATTCCTGATAAGTCCTAGAAATAAGGATTTGTCCCAGGTAGTTTGACCTGGTAGAATAAATAGAAAGTGTCAGATTGGGATAAATGACTAGAGCAGGAAAATGTAGAACAGATTTTGCTGCCTAGATGCACCATTGAATAAATGAATTAAATGGAAACTTATGTTTTGTGTAAGTACTTCTCTTTAACCATGAGAAAAATCATTTTTCTTTAATTTTAATCATTTCTGTTTGTTCCTTTTTTAGTAATAATCAAGCATTGGAGTTTAGTCAAATGTCCTTTTTGTGTTAGAAAGTAATCAGCAAATTCATTTTATTCTTTTTGCTTATATTTAGCTTTCCCAACTTGGACAGAAATAGGACAGAAAAGGAACATTTTGACGACATTTGAGAAGAGATCATGGTTGCTGATAACATCTTTACCTGTGCATATATTTACATTTCAACTCATTTATTTGTAATTTTTATGAAATAATACTCTGTACTTATATATAATGCATTCCACATGCAAAACATATACTTCAAATAAATTACCAAACTTGAATTATGCTTATCTATCTGTGCCTGTTTCTTCTGTTCATTTGCAGGCAGTTACATTTGGAATGTACATTTGGAGTGTCTTTTGGGGGGAATTTTTTTTCTTAACTATTAATAGGGACTTTCCCGACTTCAGACTTCAGCATAAATGCACTAAATATATTTCAAATATATTTTTAATTTAGCTTATTTACATTAAATTTTGACCCCTATCTGAGGGGTCAAATTTTACACCCCTCAGATAGGGTTCGCAACTTGGGAGTCCTCGTGGACCCACAGCTGACTTTCGACCATCATTTGTTGGCTGTGACCAGGGGGGCATTTGCCCAGGTTCGCCTGGTGCGCCAGTTGCGACCCTACCTGAACCGGGAGGCCCTCACAACAGTCACTCGAGCCCTTGTGATCTCTAGGCTGGAATACTGCAATGTGCTCTACATGGGGCTGCCCTTGAAGAGCATCCGGCAACTTCAGCTAGTCCAGAATGCGGCCGCGCGAGTGATTGTGGGCGCACCGCGGTTCGCCCACATAACACCTATCCTCCGCGAGCTGCGCTGGCTACCTGTTGATCTCCGGGTGCGCTTCAAGGTGCTACTTACCATCCATAAATCTCTCCATGGTAGTGGATCTGAGTACTTGAGAGACCGCCTCCTGCCGATTACCTCCCTTCGACCGATTAGATCGCACAGATTAGGCCTCCTCCGAGTTCCATCCGCCAGTCAGTGCCGACTGGCGACTACGCGGAGGAGAGCCTTCTCAGTAGCAGCTCCGACCCTTTGGAACGACCTCCCCGTGGAGATTCGCACCCTCACCACCGTCCAGGCCTTCCGCACAGCCCTTAGGATCTGGCTATCCCGTCAGGCCTGGGGATAAGATTCTAATTCGCCCCACCCGAATGTTGAATGAAAGTTGCGTTTTATTGTTTTATTTTTATTTATGCACTGTCTTATATTTTTTGTTTTGCACCCCCCCTTCCCATGTATTGTAAGCCGCCCTGAGTCCCCTCAGAGAAAAGGGCGGCCTATAAATCATAAATAAAATCCTAAAAAATCCTAAATTAATAGAAAGCACATACACCTAAAATTAATTTACTTTAGCCAAATTTCTACTAGCTAAATGTATCCAGTAATTTGGGCAAAGGTTTGTTTGTTTGTGCAATTTACAGGCCACCCAACTTTATTTACTTTTTACATATTATATTCAAAGTGCTTTTTGGCTCAGATTCTACCCACATTGTCCCAAGCTTTTGATATCGGCAGATCATTTTATTTCACTATTGTAGAACAGGCAAATAAATTTCATAACCGAATGAGATTGTGATTGCTCTGACTAGCTATCACTATTATGTAGTTCAAATTTATGTCATTATCTTTTTTTCTGATTTTACAAGGCATAAATTGTATGCTTAATGATTAGTAGCATAACTCATCATGTTTGGTGTGTTTTATATATGGTCTGTCCATCTCCAAATAGAAATTGTCCATAGTAACATAATATTTCATTTTTTTGTTGATTGAATTAATTCTTTTAATCTTGAAGTGATGAACTCATACCTAAGCAGTTGGTTCCCATCTTTACAGCATTTCTCTCATCTAGTCATAGATTTGATTGTTTCTCCTTGAATTATAAAATGATGATTAGGATTGTGCTGTCTGTACATCAGAATTAGGTTGCCCTTCCTCCAGCATGAAAAATAGAAATGTGGAAATCTTATGCTGCATTGGGGGGGTGGGGGGTAGAGAGAGTCCTTTACTACACCATCATTTCATCCAACTTTGTTTCCAGGCTAAGAGGGCAAGAGAAGGAAGGTGGGAGAGTGGATAAAACTGCTTTGGTTACATAACTCTTAATTCTTTGGAGGTTGGAAAAAGTATCTTAGCAAACATTTTGATGATGCAATGTGCTGTGTATTTGAAATTTAGGGAATTTAATAATTATCAAAAGTTCTATTTCCAAAAATCACTTTGAAAGATGCAAACTGGAAACAACTATAGAATGCTGCTGCAAAGAGTTGCTACGGATTCTCTCCATCTTAGTCCTGAACAGATGAGAATTCTTGAACTGCTTCCATTTATGACGTTAAATTTGACAGGTTTGGCAAATTTCTGGATGGGATTCTTCCTAATAATCCTCAGACATGCCATTCTAAAATCTATGGTGGAATAGAAACATTGAAAAAAGGCCTAATAATTTATATTTGGCTAAAACATGCAGAAAACGGGGAAGTTTTTTCTATCGGGAAAAACAAGATGCACATCAGATCATTGACGTTATTAGGCGATGATCAGTAGGGCATATAAATGAATCAAAGAAACAGTAGTTTCCTTCATATTTTTTATGTAATGTTGCTAAACTGAGAAAGAGTACAAATCTGCCTTTCATTTGATAATTAATCTATACAGACGGTAGAAAAGCAGCTTTCTAAGAAATAAAACATTTCCATAATTATGAAACTAAAATTTTATTGTAAAAGTTGCATTAATTCTATAACTGCTACATTATTTTAAATGAAGGATGTTATTTACAGATTTGGTGCCATCAAATTATTTTCTGTTCCTCCAGGTAAATTATATCTTGTTCTTTCTTTCCCTTAGCATATGGCCATATCTCTGTTGATCATGTAAATTTTAGGTGCTGCACTCCCAAAAATATCATTCTTTTCACCAAATTGCCAGATTTTATAGTCTATTCATCTATACTGGCATGAGTTTTAAATCCCATTACAATATTATTTTGTCCTTGCAGCAAAACGAGCAAGGATTCATCCGTACAAATACCAACAACACTGGTGCTACACAAAACAAGTCAGCAGCCAGTGACAAAAATACTCAGTGTCCTAGGTTTCTGAGAAGCACCAGATGTCAAAATTATTCTAGTAACCAAAGATTATCTTTTAGCTGCAGCAAGAACTACATTCTGTTCTTCTGTTTCTAATAAACCTATTGCTTTGATTGATAGAACAGTTCCAAAGTGTGACAGTCTGATTAATTACAGGAGAAGATAGAAATACTTTTATTCAATTAAATCTCAATAGAAAACAAATAAGTTTCTCAATAATAGTAGCAGATACACAGATCCCTGTGTATGTTATCATTCTAACTTGAAACTTAAACCTATCTTTCACCTCCCAAGAATTGGTGGAAGTCGCATCTCTAAGGGTGGGGAGCAGAGGTGGTATTCTGCCAGTTCATCCTGGTTCAAGTGAACGGTAGTGGTGGTGGCAGGAGGCTCCGCCCACCCATCCAGACGTCATCACGGATGCTCTGCGCACAAGGTTCCGAATCAATAGCAAAGGTAAGAGGATTTCATGCCTGGTAGAGGGGCCTTTGATATTGAATATTAAATTCATGTTAATTTTTCAATGTAACATTTGTCACTAATAACAACTGGGTAAATCTTATTACCGTATTTTTCAGAGTATAAGACACACCTTTTTTCCTCAAAAATGAGGCTGAAAATCTTATACATCGAATACAGTATTTTTTGCCTCCTGAAGCCCCACCCCCTTCACCAAAATGGCCGTGCATAGCCTTATGAAGGCTTTCAGAGAGCACCTGGGGGCCGAGGGCAGAAATAAGCAAAAAATGGGCCGTTTTTTGCCCAGCCCCCAGCAGCACTCTATAAGCCTCCATAAGGCTATGCATGCAGGGTTTTTTTACAGAAAACGGGGCCATTTTTGTGAAAAGCAGGCTATTTTTTGTGTCGTCCCCCCCCCGGAGCACTCTGCAAGCCCCCCCTCAGGCTATTCATGCCTTTTATTTGAAAAAAATGGGCCAGTTTTCGCAAAAAATGGGCCATTTTGGGGAGGTTTGCATAGTGCAAAAAAAAATTTTCTCCTTTTGGAAAGCTCTTTAACTGATTGATGAGAATTAGATTGATCAAGTGCTGTGCCAGCAGAAACAAAGTCTTAGGTGCTGCAGATTGTCAGCGATTTCCTTCTCCAGCACATGGATAAATACACCTGAAAACATCCACCTACCTACCTACTCTCTCCCTCCCTACTGTATTTCTCTCTCTCTCTCTCTCTCTCTCTCTCTCTCTCTCTCTCTCTCTCTCTCTCTATGTGTGTGTCTTTCTATCCCCCTACCTACTGTATTTCTCCCTCACCCTCTTTCTCTATCCCTCTGTCTGTCTACCTACTCTCTCCCTCCCTACCTACTGTATTTCTCTCTCTCTTTCTATTTCTCTCTCTATCCCTCTAACCTACCTACACTTTCTCTCTCCCTACCTACCTACTGTATTTCTCCCTCTCTCCCTATCTCTCCCTCTATCTACCTACCTACTTTTTTTAAAAAAAAATGCCTCTTCAAAACCTTGGTGTGTCTTATACTCCAGTGCGAAAAATACGGTAATTCAAATATCTTCTCTCTAAGTACAAGGTATTCTTCACCTAATCAGATACCTGGACTATTATGGATTTTGTATCATTCCACCTCCATCTTTATTTACTTTGGAGTAAGTGCACAGTGCATAAAGACAGCAGCATGTAGGGAATAAAGAGAGTAGCCCAGTCTTCCTGCCCTATCCTAGTTTTGAAAAATGCATACTTGCGTGCAGTGGGAAGGCTTTTTTAAAAAGAAAAATACATTGTCACCAAGTGTTTGAATGATTTTTTTCCCTCCCCCTCTGTGCTGTGATCCTACTCAATCAGACTATTTACATTGGATTCAGATAAAAACCTAGAAGTTGAGCTGCACAGTGAATATTGCATAATTTAGCCTTTAAATAAAAGCATCATTTTTGGAGAAAGAAAGAAAGAAAGAAAGAAAGAGCAGCTGGAGAGAACAGCAAGAAGAGACCTATTGGTCAGTAATGAAATAATAAGCTATTTAAGAACAATCCAAGAATAAAATAAACATTACAGTTTTATTTTTAGCAGATGCTTTGAGATGACTGAGCTACTGAACAGCAATGGGTTCCATATTCTAAGTCCTGCTAAGAGCCATTTCAGCTTTGGATGTTGAATACAGGTAGTCCTCGACTTACAACAGTTCATTTAATGACCAAAGTTACAACAGCACTGAAAAAAGTGATTTATGACAGTTTTTCACACAACCATTGCAGCATCGCTATGGTCACATGATCAAAATTCAGATGCTTATCAAGTGGTTCATATTCATGACGGTTGCGGTTTCCCAGGGTCATGTGATCACCTTTTGTGACTTCCGGACAAGCAAAGTCAATGGGAAATCCAGATTCACTTAACAACCATGTTACTAATTTAATAAACATAATGATTCACTGTGGCAAGAAAAGTCGTAAAATGGAACAAACTCATTTAACAAATGTTTCACTTAGCAACATAAATTTCGGGTTCCATTGTGATTGTAACTCGACTGCCTGCATGTGGTTTAAAAGAGGCAGACACATGCAAACCCCTCTCCTATACACTTACTTTATGCATTTCAAATAGTTTTTAATGAAGGAAAATATCCTTCATACAAAACAAAACAAAAACACTTTATATTATGTCTTATACTGTTCCAGCTTTGCAGCTTTGAGATCTGATCTAGTTCTTTTGAACTCCAAAACAACAGGACACAGAATATGTCTCTTTGATTTCCAGAAATGTTTTTGTAATTATCAGATGCCTGAATGGACTTCCCATAGCCCTGGCACTCAGTACTTAGGATGCTCTGAACTATCTCTGACCTCCAGCAATCAGAGACCAATTGAATAATGCCAACACTGAAACAATAGCACAGTTTGTCATTTAAAAATGACCTAATGTATACCAGGAGACCATCTGAGAAAACTGAACTATATAGCAGCAAGCTAAAGGACCAGTCCCAAACTAAAAAGGCAGCAAAATCAAATAAAATTTTGTTCTGATCTATAACTTCTTCTTTGTGGCCAGCTCCAGCTATAACTCTGCTTGTATTCCTCCAAAGAGATTAAGGTAAAAAAATAATAATACTATATTTGTATTACAGAAACACACATGCCCTTAGAATTCTAAAGGGATTTATTGACGCTCATGGCTTGAAAGTCTTTTAACAGCAATAACAAAAAAACAATATAAATTAAAATAGAACAGTAAGAAAAAAGAAATAACAAAAAAGCAAAAAGTGCAATTAAAAAAAAAGAAATAGAAGACAATTACAAGAGAATAGAAAAAAAGAAAGATATAACAATATGAAGAAATAGCTTTCAATATTTTTATCTCTCTAAAGTTACATGATTCTTCTCTTCTTTCTATAATCTATCATGTCTAGTCATAAAAAATTCAAGTTTTTAAAAAAATATTCAAAAAGTCTGTAAAGGGTTTCCAATCACCCATAAATGTAGATATTTTCCTTTCTCTAAATCAAAGAAGTTAAGTTTGTCTATCTCATCAAGTCTTGTCAATTTCATCAACCTTCCACTATGGTGGATGATGCCAAATCTTTTCCTCTTTGTACATATAATACTATAGCAATAATCTTATATTGAAATAGTCTTACGGGGCTTTTTTTCTGTTTATTTATCAATCCCAAAAAGAAAAGTTCTGGCTTCAATTGAATATTTATCTTTAAAATTCTCTTTATCAATGTATATATTTGAATTCATTTTTTAGCTCTTTTTCATGTCTACCAAACATCTTAAAGTGTCATATCCAGCTTATATTTCTTATTAGTTCCTAACTTAGCCAAGAAATTATAATATTATACAGTATATTACAATGTTTCCATACTATGATTTCCAAAACAAATACGGAGCATTCAGAGATTAATAATATCTTTCCAAAAGCAACAATAATTGGAATACTGTTTCGATTTCTGGAAAATTATGGTCCAGTTGAATGTATTTGAGTTTTCAATGAATATGTATCTACATGCATCTCCCTTTTGAAAAACTGTTGTTTTATCATTGGCTTTGTCCAATTTGGCAAACAGACAAGTCTTCACATTAGTGATTTTTGTGACCACACATACAGGCCAGCTGAGTGACTTTGGGTCAGTCACGCTCTCTTAGCAAAACCCACTTCACAGGATTATTATTGTGAAGAAAATTAGGATGAGGAAGATGTATTAGTATATTGCTGCCTTGAGTTATTTCTAAAGTATCGCAGTGGGATTTTTAAAAACTAAGACATACATAAGCATGTCCTCATAATTTCAAGTATACCCAACGGTCAAGCAAAAATGTGTGACTCCAACATGGAATATTGACAGCTGTTTTAATTTCTTTGAAATTATTCTGAATGATTTACTTTTTTAAAAAAAAATCATTGTTCGCTACTGTTCAATAAGAAATAGACAAGTGCATAAATTCTTTCAATAAAGTTTATCTGAAAAAGTAATAGTACTGGATCCCATACTGCAAAAGAACAACAGTGATGCTTTGTGATGTTGCACAGCTGGAAGACACAGACTAGAATGATTTAACACATTTAGTGGCTGACTTCAGTATCTGCCAACGCAGTTCATATAAAGAATGAATGCTGCTCTGTTTACAAAACATTATCATATGCACTGAAACTACAGTACAGTGACAATATGGTTGCACAATCAAAATATTCAGACAGCAATGTATTGTTCTACTGCCGTTCCTTTAAAAATGCAGCAGGGTCTCACTTTCTCTGTTCATTCCCAACCATCTACTTCAATAATGGTCCTGGAAGAAGGTGAGGGCATGACTACAGATTTATCTTTGCCTTGAAAATACTTCAGAAATGATTACTTGTGGTCCTCTGATCAATATATTTGTTTGTACGTATCTATGTGTGTGTGTAAGGGACGCAGTGCTTCATTGGCTAAGACACTGAGCTTGTCGATCGAAAGGTCGGCAGTTCAGTGGTTCGAATCCCAAGCGCCACATAACGTAGTGAGCTCCCATTACTTGTCTCAGCTTCTGCCAACCTAGCAGTTCGAAAGCACGTAAAAAGGCAAGTAGAAAAAATAGGAACCAGCTTTAGTGGGAAGGAAACAGCGCTCCATGCACCTTCAGCATTTAGTCATGGTGGCCACATGACCATGGTGACATTTTCAGACAGCTCTGACTCTTCGACTTTAAAACGGAGATGAGCACCGCCCCCTAGAGTCGGGAATGACTAGCACATATGTGCGAGAGGAACGTTTACCTTTACCTATGTGTGTGTGAGGGTAAGAGAGAGAGAGAGAGAAAATCCGTTTAAGAAAGATTATATTTTTTTTAATTTAAAAAGAAAGAAATATTATATTAGAATTATAATAGCGTGGCAAGCCAGCTGAATTGTTTTTATGCTGACTTAACATTTTAATGAGTAGTAATATTGTCTTGACAAATTATAAAAAGAGGCAGTAGCCAGTGATAAAATCTAACTGTGCAGCAAGCCATTTTGTTTTATAGAGAAAATAGCAAGTTTTAGGTTTGTTATTTTTTAAAAAAGATGGGGATATTTAAAAATACAAAATAAAATCAGTTCCCAAATTGTGTTTAATATTTCCAAGATGTTTATGCTCTCCGGAAATCACACTGCCAAAAGTTAATGACAACACAATTGCCTATCACTTTCCAAAAGAAAACAACTAAGTTGTTTATTATTTTGATTAATGACTTAAAAGTAACTAAGAGAAGAATTTAGCATTTTAGTTTCACATCACAATAAAAATGCCAGTACATGATATTAATTACTGGCAAATATACTCATAAAAAGCATTTGAATTTATAATTCTCAATACATTTTTTTTCAAAAATCCAGTGATATTTGTGTGAAGCAGTTGCTATCAGTGAAAGAGGTATTTTATTAGCCACTATAAATAACAACAGGAAGAGATGGCTAAGTAAACAAAAACAGATACTTTATTCTTCCTGCCATTTCTCAACAGCTTAAGGAAAAATCTCAATTGCCAGTTATTTTGACTCTTTAATAGATGCCTTAGCAAACACTGAAACTCTTTTCAAACCACCATATTAATATTTAAAGCAAGCCACTATGTGTTTTAAAACATAAATCAAATTCCAAATAGTTTGTGTGGTACAAACAGAAATTGTATACCCCAGTCCAGTATTCAGTCAGAACAGACTTCTTCTTCTTTTTCTGGAGCCAGAAATCCTGTGCATTTTATAAAACCACATATCTTATTCAGCAGTTTAAAAGAAACCGTTTGCAGCGGTCCTTTAGATTTCATGAAGTGTCTGGTCAAAAATGAAATGCTAACAAAAGAGCATTTTAGTTCAGGTTGCTTAGCTTAAAAGCATTAATATTTTGAGTGTGACATTAAGAAAAGGCAGGAGTTTACGTAACTCAATCTCTAATCTTCATGACTCATGCATTTGATTGAAATTTGTATACTGTACTATAAAATTTGTAATTTATTAACTTCAGTTATTTTACTGAATTCCACTCTTTTTTCTTTGTTATTTTTAATTTATTTTAATGGATGTTTTATTTTGTACTATGTTGCCATCTGGACACTTTGTTCTTATATGTTACTTTAAATAGCAAAATTTCAATAGTATGGTTGGAAAAAAAGGGGGTCAAGATAGCGCCTCTCTAGAAATTCTCAGAATATGTCTTTAATGATGCAAGTAGTTGCTTTAGTTCGACAAGATTTCTGTCCATAGGTGAGGAGCAATAAAGGAACTCATTTAGCAGTATTTACCCAATAGAAGAGAATATTTGTAGCTCAGGGTTGAACTGTGGCATCTATGGTGCTCTCTGAACGTGATTGTTTTCTTGCAGACATTTCATTACCAAACTAGGTAACATAATCATTTTTAGTAGGGAATGAGGTGTGTTCGCATTTTATATAGTAGTGCAGGGGTATGCAGCCCACTATCAGGTCTTGAGTCTTTTGGAATCTGAAGTGGCACACAAGTGTGTCTGCACATCCCCACTCATGCAAGTGGCAAGTGCATGCACATGAGCTCCATTTGCACAGGTGGCAGGTTTATGTGCCCACTGATTATGCAAACAGAGCTTGTCCATCACTCACACAAAACCATCCCTTCTCCCGTCTGCCAGTTCCTCAAGCTTTCCTGCAAAGTCAGAAAGCTTGGGGAACTCTTTATTAGTGGCTTGCCCTGTCAATATTGGTGGGAGTGGTTTTGGTGATTCTTTGAGGCATTGTTTGCTTCTTGAGAGTCTAATGTTAATCTTGGTGCAAATTTCTGTTCATCTAGGTGTTGATTACTGGTGAAGAAGTGTTTTGGTGTCTTTGTTTCCTCTTTGGCTTTTTTATTGTCACTTTTGAATAATATGTAGGCTTTGTTTATTTCTATGTACCTGTTGATAACTAAGTTATCTACATGCCAGTCTTCCATAAATTCTCTAGCATATTTGGATGGCTTGGTCTAGAATGCTGGCAGTATGTTTTCTGAAATTAAGGAGTATAGTGAAATTAAGGAATTTCCATTATGTCTTCCAACTGCTGGTTGGTGTTCATGGATGCACTCTGCTAACCTTCTGCCTGCTTGCCCTATATCAGTGATGGCTAACCTTTTTGTCTTTGTGTGCTGAAAGTGTGCACCCTGCACTCCCCCTGCCCCCCATGCATGCATGTGCAACCTCAGCCCCCACGCATGATCATGCACACACATCTCCCACATGTGCCCTGCCCTCAAGCATGTACGGCAAAGACCTCAAAATCAGCTGGTCTGCAGGAGGCAGGCATGTATTCGCGGTGGAGCTGAGCTGGGGAGATGGCTCATGTGCCTGCAGAGAGGGCTCTATATGGTGACTGTTAGTCCTTACACTGTTTTTCTTCTGGGGGTTCTGGGATTTTTGGTTTACAGGGTGTTTTGAAGGCTTTAGTATACTTTAAAAATATTCAGACAATGGAGAAAGAAAAGAGGGATGATTAGGGAACTAGACATGAATCTTAGAGAGATTGGAGGAACTGAGCATGTTGAGTTTGGAACAACTAAAAAAGGCAGAAAATGGTAACTGTTCAAACAGCTTAAAGGAAGTCAGCATCAAAACCTGTTCACTACAATTTCAAATGGCAAAGCACAGAATAATAAATTTAAATTTCAATAAAGTATATTTTTATCCTAGAAAACCAATCTTGTAAGAATATTTCAACAATGGAACTAATTAGCTAGAAAGTTGTATTCTTCCCACATTTCAAAAGCAGGAAAAGGATAAAGAAAATTGCCAAATAGACAAGATCAATTGTTATTCAGGCTATGAGTTTAAAAAAAAATTGTACAAATAAAAGATCAAGGAAGAAAAGCAGTGGTGATTGATAAGGTTAACGAAACACCAAAGGTCAATATATTGAATGATATGGGATCTGCAGTTCAAGGCAGGCTGAAATGAACATGGTATCCAGCAACCACGTTGGTTGTTGATACTGCTTTGTAAAATTCCCAGCAGCTACCTCTCCCAGACTAAGGCCGTATTCATTATGATGCCATCTGTCACAGGGTTCTTTTTCAAATACTCAATTCAGTGGACTCCCCAAACTCCAGAGAATCCACTCCAACCCCCCTGGTCTTGTTTACTCAGTTTACCCCTACACTAGCAGACCCTTAGGTAGTAGTCCTAGTTTGATTCCACACCCTTTCTATGTCTATTACTGCTCTGTTTTACTACCAGGAGTGAGCTTCTCCAATCCTCCTCTTCCCTTAGGTTGCTTCCAGTTTCCTATTTGAATTAGAAAACCCACATTCCTTCTCACTCTAAGAGTCCTTCAGCATCCACTGCAGTCGTGGGATTCAAAAAAATGTACTACCAGTTCTGTGGGCATGGCAGGGGAAGGATACTGTAAAATCTCCATTCCCTCCCCACTCCAGGGAAAGGTTAATGCAAAATCCCCATGCCCTCCCGATCAGCTGGGACTTGGGAGGCAGAGAATAGATGAGGGTGGGACCAGTCAGAGGTGGTATTTACCGGTTTTCCGAACTACTCAAAACTTCGGCTACTGGTTCTCCAGAACTGGTCAAAACCTGCTGAATACCGCCTCTGATCCACTGCTTCTCCAAAACTACCACACCCACAACCATGATCAACATGAGCTGCCCTTCCACACCATCTCTTCCAAAAACTCACCCCTACAACCTGATGTTCCTCCACCATTTTATCTCTCACTATTCAACAGAGACTTACAGGTTATAGATTAGTGACTAAGAACTGCAGTGTCTGAAAAGACTATAGAGATAGGTTTAGCTTTCACTCCTTGGTCAAAACTTGAGCCAAAATAAGAAACCTTGTTCATTCTCATCTTCTGACCTTCCAGTTAAAAAAAAACTCAGGCTAGCCATGACTTGAGGTAAATTCTCTTTCACTGGTTATGTTCATGTGACAGCTAGACAACTATATTTTGGGGGTGATATAATTTGAATTCTTGTACTGAAGACGGAGCTTCAGTGGCCTAAATAAGCCTTTCCATATCTATGATTTTATGAAATGTAAAAAAAACATAATTTGGGATTTGTACGCAAGCACAAATTTTTCTTACACCTAATGTTTAACCTGATTTATAATAAAAATACATATTTTCTATGAGTAAAGAGCATAGGTCAACAGCTAAGTGTTTAGAATATTGCATCTTCTCTGCTAAAGCTATTTCAGATTCATTCTATAAAATTTCATAGATAGAAGGAAATGAGCATGAGAAATAATTCAACCATTATCTATAATTTTATTTTATTTCTTCCTGGACAGTAACAGCAGTCTTGCATGGGTAAGCACTTTATTTTCCCTTTTGTTTTTCCATTCTCTGTTCTACAACCAGATTACAACTGCCCTTTTGACATGGCAATTCCAATGTTAAAAATCAATATACATGTACTGTGTAAAATGTAAACAAATACATACTTTTTATAAATGAATACATAAAATTTCTTCCCTTCTCAACTTGATTTATCATTTATTATCTTGACTTTCAAGAAGACTAGAGAATAATGCAATAATTATTAAATGCACTTTTTGCATTTTTGTGTACTTTTCTATTTCAGATTAGATTACTATTATCCTCTCTTCACATTTCTTTCACTATCATAGCATCCAATGCCGTTTTATGTTCCTTTCAATGCTATGTATTCCCAGCCAAAATGAGTACCTTCTATGACACGAGAGGAAAACATTATTGCAAAATTTCCAATTCTAATGCTATAAAAATATTGTGTCTTTTTCAAATATTTTTTTTAAAAGAAAACCTCAAAAGAATTATTTAAAACAGAATCAGATTGGCTATGAATAATGTATGTAAATTGTTGAGAGGCTCTGATTACATTCCTGGAAAAAAAATTCATTGGGTTGGGTCCAGCTTCTTTTCTACCCGTGAAATCGTTATCTCTGCAGAGTTTGATCAGAATGTCCTGTACTGAGAAAGGAGAAGAGAAACTTTATTGTTATGCCATACTCTGCAACCTGCTGTGGCATTTCCTCCACTGTTTCAGGTGGGCCCTACTTGCTATGACCCAAGAAATAACAAGGAAACAAATCTTGGATAACTTAGTGGCACTGAACTTTTTTATAGGAGGAACTCTTTAGAAAGGCTTTTCAAAAAAGTGATATCAGTCTTCCTGAATAAAAAGTTTTTATTGTTTGGGTTCATTGTTTATTACAGCCAATGATGAATCAGTGGCACAAATAGGAATGTAAAGACATGAGACAAACAAACAAACAAAAAAACCAAATAAAACATAAAAGATATAATTGAATTAGAACTGTGAGGATCATATAGATATTTTCTTTAAAAAATATCACTTGACTACAATCAAATCAAATCAATAAAAACAAATTATCAATTATTGTAAAACCATGTAAAATAAGATATCATCCTAAGCATCAAGAGTATACTTAGGGATGAATGTGTGATTTAAAAATGAGTACATTTAACTTTTATTGTCATTATGAGAGGAAAAAGGAACAATTGGTATTCTGGAAGCTACTGAAGATTTGGTGTGCCAAATATCAATTGCAAGCAAATTTTCACAATTGTGAATTGTTTAGCTAATATTGGTTCAGAAATCTGTCAAAAGAAGTGAGATATGGACTTACATTGGTAGAGCCTTAAGGAGAGCAGATATTTGGTGGTGTGCAGATCAGAGGTGACATTTAGCAGGTTCTGACCAGTTCTGGAGAACCAGTAGCAGAAATTTTGAGTAGTTCGGAGAACCGGTAAATACCACCTCTGACTGGCCCCGCCCACATCTATTCTCTGCCTCCCGAGTCCCAGCTGATCGGGAAGAAATGTGGATTTTGCAGTAACCTTCTCCTGGAGTGGGGAGGGAATGGAGATTTTACACTATCCTTCCCCTGCCACGCCCACCAAGCCACACCCACAAAACTTGTAGTAAAACTTTTTGAATCCCACCACTGATGCACATCCCTATAAATAAGACATAGTCTACATCCTCAATTTCCTGAGAACCACGGGGGGGGGGGAATACCCCAATTTCAGGATCTTGGTATCTGCTTTCAGTAACAACTGGGGAAAGAACAACTAACCACACAGATGCACTAATGTTTAGAGCTCATCAGAAATTGGCAATAATTGAGTGAAGCTATAAGGAACCCTCCATAGTTTAAATCATCTTAGGCAAAAACTGATATTGTCTATGCCAAGAATTCTGTTTTATGGTCTTGCTAGTCCAGTATATGCAGGGTTTTCCACAAAAAGTCATATAGCCATAAAATTTGTCTCCAGTGTTTGACTACTTCTCATTATTCAGGAAATCAGCCCAGTAGCTATTTTTTCCTCTTGCCTAAACTCTGTTGTTTTAAAATACATTCTTTGCTTTCAAGCTATTCTAACTGTTGTTCAAAATCCAATGTGATGTCCAACAAGCTCAACATACTTCAGTCTAATAATATTCAGATTATATTATGTCATTAGAAGGCAATGGTGCTGAACTTAATTCAAATGTAGTTTCACACTGACAGACCACCAAAAATACATTTTCTGGCTCACACAGAAAGTCCCTTTTTAATTAATCATTTTGTTCTGAAAATTCATCATCAGTTGGGAGTAACTCATAGCCACCCCATTTCAATTTTATTTTCTTTAGGGCTCTACACAATAAAATAATGGATTTACCTTGAGCTGCAGATTTTTATGATTTAATTTGTAATAGCATTGCCATTTCTAACAGAGATGCCAAATAAGGATAAAATTTTGTGTATCTGACAAGTGAGTCTTGATCTAAAATAAGTTTGACACAATAATTTCTTCAGCCTTTAAAAATGCTACCAGGCTATAGCTCCAACACATTCAAAACACAATCTCTCTGGAATGTTAAATGTATCAATTATTTTATTCTTGCAGGAAAGAACTGGCATTGTTAAGTAACACTGTGGGGAAGTAGTCAAAAGTGTGACTGCAGTTATACTTTTGTGATATTTTTGGCTATATTTTTAATAACTTTGAAGTCTAATCCTTTTACTTTAAACCTGATTCCCAATCCCCATATGAAGATTTAAATGCTATTTTTATATGTGAGGATGAAATCAGTGGACATGATCCCATCCTGTATTAGAGGGCTAAACATTTTTTAAAGGCATGCATTTCAGCTTTGAGTATAATGCATTTGGTGAATACACTGTTGCAGATTTTTAAGTTGCATTTTATAAAGTGATTCTGCATTTTAAAAGTATTATTATTGTAGTAGCCTTAAGTGCTACTTTACTTTCTCCAAAAATCAGTGCCTAAATCTAACAAACTAAAAATAAAGCAGACATTTAAAAAGCCAATTATTTCTGGGGTATTTTGTAAAGACACAACAGGCATAAGCACTAAGTGAGAGTTCACAGCTTTTGTTCAAATTGGAATAAGATGTACACAGATGACGTATCTTGTAAACATGAAACATTTCCCCATAAATAAAGTGTACTGAATCTTTTCTTCATGTCACTCCATGGAAAAGAAGTCCTGATACATCCTGAAATAAATATTGAGAGAAATTTAACTTTCTTCAAGCAGAGAATGGATCATCATCTAAATCTAGCAGGAGCACCCATAATTATACTTAATTATCATCTTCCTGTTATTCCAGAGAGAAAGAGAAGTTCCTCTTAGACTTATTCAATACTATATTTACATTCAGAAATCTGTTTCTTTTAAAAAGAAAAAAATTAAAGAAACCTTAATCCATTTATTTATTCAGGAGTGGAAGTTGTGATGATTGAATTAGTTATGCCAAATAAAGAGTCACTCTAGGCTTCTATTCATTTCCATGTCTTGCAGGAAAGCCTTAGAATATTTTAAAATACAGAAATATGCAGAGTTCTAAAATATCCCTTCCCTTTGGCAGTTTTTTCCCTTCATATTTCAACTGCAATATCTTCTTTCTTCTGTCAAGTCAAAAACTGATCTATTAAATAAAATCTGTGTATTGGGGTAGCAACTTTTTCCATTCATACCTCCTCCTTATCCTTTCCTTTTTTCATTAGCTGGAATAAACAAGAACTATTTGTTAAATTAAAGCAAGAACATCCTCCACCTACTGGTGGGAGTGAGTAGTGCACTGTCATTTGCACTACATTTGCATTGTGATTGCAGAGAAATGTTCTTTTTACATTTGTTCTTTTTGAGTTCGTTCCTCTCAGCCAGAGGTGTCAAACTCACACTGTCTTGGTGGCATAATGTGACATATTGGGACTTTTTCCCCCTTTGCTAAACTGGGTGTGGGTGTGTTCAGCGCATGAGGCATCCAGCCCATGGGCCAGGAATTTGACAGCCCTGCTCTAAGCTATCAAGATTGTTTTTGAGGTTAATTCTGTCTTCAAAGATATTAGCTACCCAGCCAGATTTTGCACCATTATACTGAAAGATACTCTTTCTGCCTCTTCATATAACTCAATCATTAAAATATAGAATATATAGGATATTATAATATAAAATATAAACTATAGAAGTCAGGAATGAATCTTGTGGGACTGCACTCAATATCCTACTGTGCTTTCATACAGAACAGATGCTGAGCATTATTTTAGTACAATGCGCAAATCAGCTATATATCCACATAATTATTACATTTCTTGTTTGTCATGCTACTTTCACTGTCAGCCCAAACTTAAACAGGTGACTAATCAAAATATAGTGATGTGCTTTCCTGAAATCAAGCTATACTATGTCCATAGCATTCCCACAATCTACTAAAATACTCAAACCAAAATTTTGTGCTGTTTTGAAAAAAGCCAAAAAAAAGTCTCTTGCTTGAGTATATACTGTATTTTTTGGATTTTCACCCTCTAAAAGAGGGTGAAAATTTGGGTGCATTTTATACACCAAATGTAGCCCTGCCCACCACCGGGCCCCAACCTTTGGCCTCTGCCTCCCAGCAATTTACCTCCTTGCAGCAAACGGAGAAAATGGGGCTTGCGAAGGAGGCAATAGGCTATGGCAATCCTGCAGCCTGAAACAGCTGATCATTGGGAGGCCGGTGCTTAAACTGAAAGTGAAACTTGCTGTTTGCTGCAAAGAGACAAATTTCTGGGAGGCAGAGGCAGATTTTTTTTCTTCTGATCAGGCTAAATTGAAACAGGCTGTTCACTGTTATTAGCAAATTTGACTTGATTTACAGCTCATTCAGGAATGAGCAGTCTCTTGCCTCAGTTGCTAAATTATTTACCAGTTAAAACCAGATCTGTTCTAGACAATTTTTCATGGCTGATTGGAGACACTCTTTTGTTATGTAGAATGCTGTAGTGTTTTAATGAATAGTTTTTAATCATTATGCACACAGACACACACATTACATAGATTATATCCTTCAATAAACTAACGAATATACACACTAATGCACTTTACATTGTGCATTAAACTATCACATTAAAACATAGCTGTTTGTTCACTATTAAAAATGTCCAAATTAAATAAATTCTAAAAATACAATGGACAACACTGCCTCCTAATTTCTACTGAAATTACAATTAGAGAAACAATGGACACTTCAAATGTTGCACTTAAATACTTCAACATAAAGATTAATTAGCTGAACAATTGTGAGAATAGTGTAAATGCATTGAATTGAATCATTTTCTAATAATATGCAAAGTTGTACAAGTTACAGACCATTTTCCTAACATTATAGTTGCTTTGTCAATTCAGTAAATAAGTGCTTCCCATATGCTTGTTGAAATTATAGCTGCAAAATACATCATCCATGCAATTGCAAACATAAGTATTAGTCCAGATGTACTATTTCCTAAAACAAAACTACGCCACTATTTATCTACATAAGAATTTAATCTAATTAGTAATTCTTATTGTAATGTAAAATCTTTATAATTTACACTTAAATAACTGAGAATTTAGAGTAGATGGATTGTGATGCAAACCAACAATTCAACTGGTGCCTAATCAAAAATACATAATGGAAAAATCAAACTGGTGCTCACTATAGATTTAGTATGAAGGTTTCAGCTGCTGGAAAATGAACCAGGAAAAATTAGTCTGTGCTACAATATATCAAATTTATCATACTAAAGTACATGTCTTGCAGGGTGTTGTTGTTTTTGAATCACTCTTTTTTTGTTGTCATTAAAATATATTTGGAAGTGGACTAATAATTCACTTCTGATCCCTTCAATATATTAATAACTGGCATCAATTTACCCCATTCACAAATTAACCTTTGATTTCAAATACAGTATCTTCACTAATTTTAGAAAACAAAAATTATAATCCAGGCATTATAATTAAACATGATGTGCAAAGAAGAAAGAAATAATCTAATAATGACTACAGAATCTTACATCAGTATGAACATATATAGTTGTTACTTGTTTGGTTTCATTTCATATTAAGATAGATTGCTATAGACTGTCAGATTCTTTCTAAAAAAGAAAACCAAACCAGATGTTTTATTTTAAAAGAAGTATAATAATCTGAAGAAAGAAAGGAAGCTTTCAGATGTGACTATGTATAATTTAATTAATTTATATGGTCCTGCTCATTTATGAAAGTAAGTTTTGATTAAAATTTAATAGACTTTACTTTTTATTAGGTATTGCAGAGGTGGTATGCAGCAGATTCTGACTAGTTCTGGAGAACCGGTAGTGGAAATTTTGAGTAGCTCGAAGAACCGGTAAATACCACCTCTGACTGGATCCACCCCCATCTATTCTCTGCCTCCCAAGTCCCAGCTGATTGGGAGGGAATGTGGATTTTTCAGTAACCTTCCCCTGGAGTAGGGAGGGAATTGAGATTTTACAATATCCTTCCCCTGCCAGGCCCACCAAGCCACGCCCACCAAGCTGTACCACACCGACCAAGTCATGCCCACAGAACTGATAGTAAAACATTTTGAATCCCAGCACTGAGGCTGGGTCTGTTATAAAGATCATTGGAAACAGGCAAATTGCCTAACTCATTTTGAGCAAGAATTCCATGATTGTACTGGTATGCCTTCTGTTCTATGTCACTAGTGATGACTTTTGTTGTAAAGTATTAGTGTGGTTTAAATTTTGTTCCTATACTACACTACTTTAGTAAAATGGAAAAATTAAAGCATTTATAGTGATTATCACAATAAGATTCAGAATTCATGTTTTCTGCTAACCTTAGTGGGCCATTGGTCATTAACACAGAAGTAAGAAGAGTAAGATTATCCAAAGGAAAACTGAATTATTTGTGGGGTATTAAATACCACAGAAAATGTTTATTTTTGTTTACCAGTCCAATTGAAAAAATAATTTCTCATTAAACTAAATTATCGAAAGCATCATTTGACCAACACATATATGTCAGAATATTTGTCAAGGAAATAGGATAAAAAACTTGTTTCAAAATATCAGCAGTAATTATTAGAGTAGAGCCAAAAAAAATTCCCAGATGGGAAAGCAAAGTAGTAGAAATAACTTCTTTAAATGCTACATGTTAAAAAAAAAAAAAGCAGCAAGCTTATATTCTGCAGAATTCTGCAAGCTTTAGTAACAACACTGGCTATGATAGTCTGGGCTTCAACATTCAAACATTTCCTTCTGATTAAGACTAAATACTACTTTAAAATTGAGTTCTACTTCTCAGTTTTTATTTGCAGTTTGAATCTTCAAATCATCACAAATTATTTAATTTATAACACTATTGCTCTCAAAAAGAATCAAGATGAGGCCAGTACAAATAAATACAAGGTTATTGCAATTAAAATGTGTTCAATTAAAAAAAAACATATCAGGTAATATAATAGCAATGCAGATTCCAGGACTAAAATCCACTCTCAAATTTCATATAAATAAACATGGTTTTATTTGCTAGTTGAAAGCATGCAAGTAGAAACCAAACATATTTTTAAAGGGAGAAAATCCAAACTCAGAATGCATCACCGAGAACATATATTAAAAGTTTAGACCATGGGCCATTAATAGGATCATAAGCACACCACACAAATCTTAAAATATGGGTTGAAAATATTGCCCCATAATAGAATCTTGACCGAGAGTATTATGAAGGCAAACAACAAGCCCAAAATGTTACTTCCTAGTGGCAGCTGTGCAGAGGAAAACAATTTCCTCTGACATGCTGTTTTCACTCAATCATATCAGTAAGGTATCATCAGGGCCAGTGGCATTCTTCAGGTTTGTGATCTGATAAAAAATAATAATGAAGGTTTTGGGGGGGGGCGGAGAATGGAGCATTAGGTATGTTTGTCGCCTTGACTTATATTGTAAAAATAATAAAGGTGGGAATAAATAAATGATAGATGATAAATAGATTGATGGATGGATGGGAGAAGGGGGAGGGGACAGAGAGATGGCAGTTTCTTTACTGCATTTACTATATTTAAAGTATATGGGTAGGAAAAAATTGAGGAGGGAAAGAGAGAGGAAGATGATGGGGGAGAAGGAAACATGAAGGAAGCTAAAATTAAGGGTGGCCATCAGAAGAATGTAAATATGAGAAGACATATGTTATGTTCTGAATGACCCCAGGACAAAAATAGTTGAGACCTATGTCCTTGAAGTACCTTGTTACAAGAATCAATGTACTGCAGATGCTGCATTGGGAGAACAAAATACTCTTTTATGGGATGGATCCTGTAGTCTCCCATTTGTCCACCACAAGGCTTCAATGAAAGCAAAGGGAGCTATCCCAGGGGCCTAGATAGGTTGATGACGCGAACTTCAACCTTTGGCTACGATAAACAAAACGACGTAAAAAAAAAAAACCCTCTTCTGAAATGTCGCAGAGGTCGGGTCAGCCATAGGGACTACAAGCCTACAGTTAAGATGGACCAATTCTCTAAACTCCATTTAGTGCATCGCCAATTCACGAGGGAGAATTTACGGAGGGGCCGAGACGGACCTTCGTTCCTTTATGCCTTTCACCCGACCTTAAGCAAAAAAACCGCGGCAAATAAACGCACAGGACACGAGCAGCGTGGGTGGGGTGGGGGTCCCTCACCCTCATTCAATGGGACGGGAGAAGAAAACGCGGGCTTTAAATGGTGGCAGGCGAGCTCTCCGTGCCGCGAAGCGCGCGCTTCAACAGCGCGAGGGATGCAGTGCACCTGTTGGCTCTGGGGAATTCCTCACAAGCAGCGGCTGCAGCTGCCAAAAGGCCCGAGTCCGGCGCACCCTAGTGGGCCTTGGCGCCCTGCCTCCCTTCTGGGACAACCGCCTTCTCAGCCCACCCAGGCCGACCAGAGCCTGCCCAGCGTTGCTCATGCGCCCGGGGGGTATTTAAAAGGCAAAGCGCACGCAGGAACCGGCGAATACCCCGCGCGGCTCCATCAAGCTTCCACCTGCGACCGCCTCATCTCTCTCTT
Source organism: Thamnophis elegans (assembly GCF_009769535.1). Taxonomy (NCBI): domain Eukaryota; kingdom Metazoa; phylum Chordata; class Lepidosauria; order Squamata; family Natricidae; genus Thamnophis; species Thamnophis elegans. Next base: position 126,136,567 of record NC_045541.1, read on the forward strand.
CTCCGCCAAGCCTTCACGCCTTCTCTCCCTGACGCTTCATTGAACGGGGCCGTATTTCCACACATACACATACCGGTTCTGCATCTTCCCAATTCTCTTCTGGGGTGTGTGAGCCCTTGCCGACCGGGAGCCAGAAGAAAGCCCACCCCTCAGCCCAAAGGTATTGCGTCCCCCGCTTCGCGCCTCTTTTCACTCTGGAGAGGACGAGAGAATGCCTCCCAGAGTTTACCCGTACCCTGACGGCGCCCCTTCTCTCTCCTTAGGTGCTTCCATGGCGCCCGTCGTGCTCTTCCTAGGTGAGTATCTAGCGCTCTGTCCCCTCGCGACCATTGGAGAGCGGCAAGCAAGCAAGCGCCTTCCGCGGGGGTGAAATAGCCGAGGGGAGAGGGAGGCTCGACGGCAAGCTCTCTCCTGCCTTCCGAGCGGCTTGCTTGCCTCCCCCCACCCCAGGGCTTCGTGTAAGCCCCTTCCTTCCCCGCCTTTGATTGCAGGTGTCATTTTGGCGGCCGGGATGGCCAAGAGAGTTGAACGTTCCGGTGAGTTCAGAAACATCTTCGTCGGTTACGGCTTTCCTCCTTCGTTGTAAGAATGGCAAAGCGTCTTTATTTCCCCGCCTTCAGAACATTTTCTTTGACGTTTGTTCCTAGGATCTCTTTTGATTTCGGTGTTCAGTTTCTGCAGTTTCTGCTATTTAATCTTAATCGTTCTAGCGCCAGGATGTGGCTTCCTTTTTCTTCAACTCAAAGAAACCGTTTTTAAGTGTTAAATTACTGTATAAAAGGAAATGCAGGATTATTTCTTCTCCCCTCCCCAATGCATGATAAAATATCGAATAAGGGACTCTGTTTTTGCTTTAACCGAGATACAGCAATTAAGAAAGTCATTTTTTGCTTTGGTATAAAGATAAAGTTACATTAAAATTATGTGGGAACATAGCACAGTTGCAGGTTTTTTATTATAGATGTTTAAGAACCAGCATCAATGGAGAAGAAAGTGGCTGCATTCAACTTTTCCTAAATTATAAAATTTAAAATCCAAAGATACACTTTTGCCATACATAATACTTCAAAGGCAACTTTGGAATTCTGAAACTTACCTGCTAGCTGCTCCTTTTATAACTAGTTAAAGTACTTTAGAACATAAAGAACTTTATGCTAATTTCTTTTGAAAAGTGATTTTTCCAGTTAGAATATTTGTGAAATTAAAGTACAAAAATTGATGGGTGCATTGTTATAGAAATTAGGGGGGGGCTTCAAAAATGGTATAGGAAAATGAAACATATGTTCCACATGTATCAACCTATTCTTTCCATTATTAGGATTACATTATTTTATTAAGTCAGCATTTCATTTCAATCTTTAATCTCTATTATTTTTCATAATAGAGATAGACAATGGGCATACTTGTTATGAGTTGCAATTTTGGGGTCCACGTTTGAATTTTATCTCTGTGTTGTTTTTTAAGTCACTCTTTCTTTTGCTATTTCTTTTTTTTCTAGTGTAAAGCTGATGAACTGAGTTTCTTTAATGTTGGTCTGATTCAGGCTGAGGCCTTTGCGAAGTGCTAAAGATGATTGAGTTTTTAATAATTTAATAATTTTATTAAATTTGTCAAAGAATAAAATACAAATCAAAATGAATGAAATTAGTCAAACTTTACTATTAGACTTAATGGACAAGGACCTTGAAAAAATCTGGTACCTCCCTATTATATATGTTGACAGCAACAAGAATGCTTTATGGACAAAAATTGAAATATATTCTAACTCCCACAATAGATGAATGACTAGAAAAATAGAATGGAACTAGCAGAGATGGCTAATTAACTGCTCTAATCAAAGAAAAGAGTATATTGAACTTGGTTTCTACATGGAAGCCACTTCTGGATTTTGTGCTTGAGTTGAAAAAAAATGAAACTTTGGCTTGGGTTTTGCTGATTAGATAAGTTTGTTTTCTAGAAATAGCTAGCATGTATTAAACATATAAATATTTTAAAAAGTTGAAACTGTAATGCTATTATTTTATTCTGTGCTTAAAAAGAGTCGGAAGTCAATTCTTTTCTTTCTTTTTTCCCTTTACCCTACAAGATAATTGTTGTAGAAGAAATAAACTCTGCTTTTATAAGTGAAGAAAAGTATTCTGAGTTTTTCCATACAATTCTAAGTTGTATCGAAGAATAGAGGCTTTATGTATCATCAATGAATTGGCTGTTACTGTAAAGGAAACCAACTCTTATCAGTTATAGTGTCTTGTATTTATAGATAGGTTTTAAAAATGTCATAGAGGTAACATGCAGATAATTACAATAGAACCCTCTTTTTATGATTTTATATTCATTCCTATAACCTCCTCTACTATTGATTTGTGAATTGATGATCAGGTTAAATATATAAAGTTGGTCCAGAATGTGATGTGGCACATAATATGAACTGCTATCAGGCATGAAAGACCAGGTCTACGCAGGAAGGTTAAATTAAGCTGATTTATTGCTAAAAGCACAGGAATCTTATCAACTAACGGTCAGCACCCAGTTAGAGTTAGATAAGGGTCAACACCACTCAGGTAGGTTTGGTGTTTGTTCACTTTGTGGCTACGTAGGGATTCTAGTCTGATCTCTCTTTTTATTCTGCCCCTAGGTTCTGCCATTCCTTTTCCTACAACTGTAATGCCTCCTATGTTTTTTTCCCAGATGGCATTCAAGGTGCTGGTTATAACATTTAAATCCCTATATGGAATGGGGCCAGGTTAATTGTGGGACCGTCTCTTTCTTATCTAACTAGACCAGATACAGTAGATATGCTCCAGGTCCCTTTCCTTAAATATGGGTATTTAAGTGGGTCCTATGACATTATGCCTTTTCAATTGGTAGCCCCTGCCTTGTAGAACACATTCCCTTTAAGATCCAGCAGGCTTCCATTCTCTTAATCTTCAATAGACAGAGCTGACTCCTCCCCCAACTTTGAAACCTAAAGATTATGGCTTTGGCTACATCAGAAGATGATGACACTGCGTTTTTACACTTATTGCTTTCAGTTTTTTTATTATTTATGACTTCTCTAGGAATAACTTGTAAACATTGGGTGTTTACAGAGCTTATAAATAAAATAGTTGAGGTATCGATAAGGTACAGAATTGCAAAATAGTTTAGATCATATGGATTTTAATATGTATGATGATCATTATAAACAACTTGGAATGGGATAGGAGACAGAACCAAATTCAAAGCAAAACTAGAATTTCAAATACCTTTAAATACAATTTTCTGCCATATTTAGATACATTAGTAGATATCATAGAATTCAGAATGAAGAATATTATTCTTGCCTAGTTTGCACTGTATTAATTGATCATTGATATAATTCCCAATTCAGTTATAGAACTGAACAGGCATTCTAAAGAATTAAATATAATAACAAAAACCATATCATATCATATGAATTAAACTAATATTTTACAAATGTATTACAGAAAAAAAATACAAACAACTGATCAGTGTCTTCATATTATCTCGTAAATCATTATGGAACACATATGTCATTCCACTTTTTATAATTGGAAATAAAATAGAAATATATATTTTTAAGCAATAAAAATAGTGGTGCATTTAGGTGGAAGAACATAGACTTTAGAAACACTGTATTTTGCAACTTTTTATTCAATATCCAGAAGAGTGAATTGATATTCCCAGTCATTCACTAATAATTAAAGTGATTAATAATTATAATTTATTGCAACATAAATAGATCCTTAAGGCTTTAGTATAATTATGATAAAGTATTAAGACATGTGCTAAATTTCCTCTTGGTTACCACAATTTGGATTGTCATATTTCTCCCCATCATTATTATTGTATTTCAAAACTTTAATATTTTTTTAACAACTGAGAGAGAAGCATACTCCTCTAACAAATACCAGATTCCTGAAGTGTGTGGAACTGGACTGCAGTTTAAATGTATCATTACTAACTGTAACCATTACAGTGAAATTATTTAATTAAAAACAGAAAATCAACAGCTATACTCCAAAATAATGGAGGCATAACCAGTGCATAACCAGTAATCAGCCCCACAGCAAAAGTTTAAAAGAATTAAAATATATCATGCAACTAATGTTGAAATTACAACCAGAGACATCAACATAGATATTTGCCAACATATACAAAGCAACAGGTTTTCTTTGAAGCTGCTGTCTTCCTTAGGGAGCCTGCTTCTCTAGTGCAGGATGTACCAGACAAGGAATTTCAGAGAATACTTGAGAATTAACTGACCCATTGCATTTTTAGAAGGCTGCAAACAGATGACAAATTAAAAAGAATATCTAGCAAGAAGCCTGTCTTAAAGACCTAAAATTCTTGGAAAAAGAAGTCATTATGTTTTCTGAAGACCAAATTAATTATGTGTTTGAAGTCTCTGTGTGTGTGCGTGTGCACACCCCTTGGAAGTCAGTAAAGACTCTTGTAGTTTTCTAGACAAGACTTTAGAAGTTGCCTGTCATTGCCTACTTCTTAGGGCTGAAAGAATGACTGGGCCAAGGTCACCCAGCTGATTTTGAGCCTAAGTGGGACTAAACCTCACAGATTTCTAGTCTGGTGCCTTTAACCACTAACCAAGCTGGTTGTCTATTTTAATGCAATGAGGTTAAATACACAAATTAATATCAAACTCAACTTTTGTGTTTCACGATGGTCAACTCCAAATTATATAATGTGTTTTAGGAACCAATTTTATATTGCTTTTCAAATTTTCTATAAATCATGAATTGTAATTTGGTCTACTGATCATTTTTAGGGAGGTAAATTCAACAGACATGAAAAGATGAAAATAATTCTTTTTCAAAAAAAAAGAGTTGAATAAATATTTATGCTCAATTTAAAAAGGTCATAATTTTAATTTCTTATGACAATAAGACCAAAAGTCCACTGGATGGCTATTGCAGTTACATCTGCTGTGAAAGGCTGAATAGCATTTTTGAATATTTTTTTTCCTTTTCTATTCAAGCAGTTTAGCATACTGGAAGCATACAGCAAGGATGCCAAGATATAGTTATAGTGTTTGGAACCATATATGTTAAATATTTTTCCAAAGGAATACAATACCTATAAACAGTCCAATTTACACAAGAATCCCATTGGTTCTTGTAGTTTCACCAAAGTATTTAAAATTATCTCTACAGAAGGATAGGATCAGACTTTGTTTTATTAAATCTTTAATTAATCTAATGTCATTGCATGAGGTGTAAGATATAGTGGGTTTTATAATAAACCTTTCATCAAACACTAGAAAATTTAATGCATGTATTGTAAACTATAAAATAGATAAAAGGGAACAGCATGCAGGAAGGAAAAGAAGTAAAAGAGACTGGTCAGGACTAGCATATCACTATAAGGAAGATACTTTTTAATTTACTTATTAAAATTAAAGAGAATTATTGAAAAAACAATGTTTAAATTTGTATGTGTGAATTATGGTAATTTTATGCCTCTGAGTCTTTATCTCAGCTCTGGATAGGGAAGTTAAAAAAAATCAGTATACTGGAACAGTATGGTAAGTTAGTCTATAACCTTTCCTGAAGAGGCTTTCATCATTCAGTGGATTCATCTGAAATGATAGTAATGCAAAATATAATTATATGTGGATGTTTTGCATGTATTGTGCTGATATTTCCAGGAAACTTGTATTATATATATATTTAATCTACTCTGTAGCCCCCACTGTTATTACATGTTTTACAAGAGGATATGATCTTAGAAAGGATCCAGCAGATGTCATCTGTCCAGCAAATTGTCATATATGGCAGTTCTATGTCTATGGAAACATTGAGTATGCCTCTGAATCTAGTATCTGTGGAGCTGCCATTCACAGGTAAGATTTATTATCAACCATGCAATAGAAATTATGAATGAATAGTAAGACTGATAGGAAATTAAAGATTAATGGAACATGTAACTGTGTATGGCCTGAAAGCACAGGAAGAATTAAAATAGATCTTGGAAGAATTAAAATAGGAAAAAATAAAATAAAATAAAAATTTAAATTAAATTGAATTAGATCATGGAATTCATAAAATGGAAATAATTAAATAAAAATAATTAAACTAGGAAGAATTAAAATAGATCTTGGACTGGTATCTGGCTAGGAATTAAATGAGAACCCTTTATAATTGTAGTTTAAGTCTTTGAATCAAGAGACTATAACAATAAAGTAGTAAAGAGAGATTTCTAAATTTAACTTATGCTTTTATTTAATAAATATTGAATTAAGCAATTCAACACAAAAGCTTCAGAAACTCCATTTAATGTTTCCCATCTACCTTCTAGTTGAATGTCACCATGGTATCTCTCTCTCCTGATTTAATAATGTGGCCAATAATGTAATCATGTACTTGGTCACAATGATCCCTGTCTCTTGTGGCCTCTCTCTCTCATCCTTGTTGTCACTCATTCTTCTCTTCTTTGTCTATATTCTTTAAAATTCAGCCAGCTTCTCTACTCTGAATACTCTCAATTCTTTGATTGAACACTTTCATTGTCACTTTCTCCATCCCCCTGCCCCCATTCATGTCATTGTAAAAAAATTGCCATAATATGCCATACAAAGCCTTGTTTAATTTGCTCTCATGGCAATATTACCAGATCCAGGACCTGTTGCTCAAAAGTGTTGCAAGAAGGGATATATCGAGTTCATATTTACCATCGTAAACTCAGTCCAACTTCTATTTCTTAATCTCTCACATCAGAATGATGCAGATGTTATTTTGTATCATGTGCTCATTAAGCGAAAATCATGTAAAACCTAATACATGAATGCATGAGGTAACGTAATTTCTGATCTAAGAAGTTAAGAAAAGGAAGGTGGATGCATTTTTCAAAAGTTAAATTGGTTTAAAGGAAGAAAGTACAAATATAAAAACAATAATTGAATCATTGTATTCTGGACAGCCAACTTTTAAAATCATGAAGTTTTCAATGAATAAACATTCCCAATATTTTTACATTACTTGCATATGATTCAGCATTGGTGAACACATTGGATTGATGTAAATATCTCTAGATATAAGAGGAATATGAGAAAGTATAGATATATAAGGGCAATAATGTTAGCCTACCATTAGAAACAGTATGTTTTTGTAGGATAGAATAGCATGCTATGTATAGAGAGATATGAAGATGAGGGAAAAAGTCAGAACCTGAATATTATAAAAAGTATTATAAAAACAAAAAGGGAAAAAGCATTTCTTGAGCTCTTGGAAATCACATCATATTAGGAAGAGATTCAGGGTGACTGTTCCCTGACATATGGGATATACGAAGAAGAGAGGAAAAACAATCACACTTGCAAGATTCTGTTAATATAGTCTGTCTGAGTAAAATTTAATTCTAATCTAACAGAGTTTGTTTTCTGGTCTGGACAACCTTGAAGGATTAAACCTAAATATCTTCTGAAAACAATGACTGCTTAGATCTTCTCCCTTCTACTCAGCTATGTTCAGATTTGGCATGAAGCTCATGAGATAGGCATCTAACTCTCCTTGTTCCCCAGGCCATTGTCTCTGCAGAGCTCCACTTCCAGTGTGTATTTTGAATGAAGCTTTTAGCTTAAGTATATTAGATGAAATTCAACTCACAGTGACTTTTGCTCTTTTCCTAGATTATTCAAATGAGTCCATTTCTTTGTCCAGTTCTTGTATGTATGACATGCATATATTTAGCTACTGTTCATATTTTTAAGATGATGTTTTAAATGCTTTGTGAACATAGTTTTTTTGGGTGCAAGGGCGTATTTTTAAAAAATATTTGGATCACAGAATTGTAACACTTTATGATGTCATTGGATTTGGTATAATGTACTTTTAGACCTTCCACAACAGCTAAGAGTTCAGAATGTTCCTGTGAGTCTCTAAAAATAGAAAGGTTGGCCTGTCCCACTGGAGGGGGAAACACTCAGCAGACTCTAGAGCAGGGGTGTCAAACTCGATTTCAGTGAGGACCACATCAGAGTGGTGTTTGATCTCAGAGGAGCTGGGGGGGGACATATGAGCTCAACGTCACTTGTGTCAGGACATCTGTGGACTGCCCGAGCAGTCCTCCTGTACTCCATTTTCGCTGGCAGAGGGTTGCAGGAGGCCATCGTAGCCAAAAATGGAGCTCAGGGGAGCAGGCAGAACCCTCCTGAGTTCTGTTTTCGCAGAGGCACCATGAGCCACTCCTTCGCTGTTTGCATGGGCCAGATCTATGCACCCCGCTGGCTGGAGTTTGACACCCCTACTCTAGAGGTTGCAAAAAAGTGCTGTGAGAACAACATGCAGACTAAGTACTGCAACTTGCCATATCCATTTTATGATTAAGCATGCTTATGAACCTAGGCAATTGGCTCTTATTTCACAATGTCTGACATGTTGATGGAGCAGTTCTTACTTTTAGCATGAACAAATGTGGCATGCTACAAAGAGTAGTAGTTGTATGCACTTTATTTGTACAGTACTTGCCTTTGAAAATCTTATTTTTCTGCAGAGGTGTGATCACCAGTTCAGGTGGGGCTGTAAGAGTGAAGATGTTACCAGGGCGTGGAAACTACTCTGCAATATATGCCAATGGAATCCAGTCCCAACTCTTCTCTAAGTCAAGATCATCATTTTCAGTAGCTAGTAAGTGGATGATTTATTTTCTCAAAAGTTTTAGAAATTAACCCAGCATTTGAGATAATGAATTTTGTAACTGAACTATTCTTGGTGCTTAACTATTCTTGGTATTTAAAAAACTATTCTTGGTGTTTAAAAAAACTCAAACTCTTCCTTCTGGTTGCTTGGAATGAACCTGTGTTCAGAAGAGAACAACTTTATTCCAAATATATAAATGGTATAGTTTTTCTCATATTTTTTTCTTATTGCCCTTTTATCAAACAAAAATGGTTCAAACGTAATTTACTATTCCAATTCCTTGATTAATTTGAATGTCCTTATATGACATTTTCAGACATGGAAATAACATAAAATACACTCTTAAAGTGTAAAACACAGAGACGTGTTTGGTTGCAGAGACCTCTCAGCTGTAACTCGAATTTAGAGCATATATTTCAAATATGTGTAGCTTTTATTCTTCTTTAGGACTCAACTTTCCTAAAGTTGTGTCCTTGGCTCCCAATAGCCAATTCATATTTGATCAAAGCAGAAATTGGAAGCTAAAGCAAATTGTTGTTACTTTCTGTCTTATTAGACCCTTCAACTCTATTGGAATGTTAGTTAGAGAATGTCCAAGAGAAAGGGAGAACTCCATGCTGGCTCCAACCTTCCTCTCCTTTTCCATGTCAGAAATAAGCTTCTGTGATGGGAAGTATTTGGTCTTCTGTAACTGTAGTCTCCCTGTGTGGTGTAGAACTATTTGCAAAATATTGTGGAAAAGGCTGCGTGCTTTTATAGAGGTTTAACTGTAGTACAAGGATGATGAGATGTGTATTTTGATGATTTTACTATGTTACATTAAATAGAAAGAAAGTATGGGAAGTGGTGCTCAGATATAGGACATATCACAACATCATAAAGATGTGCAACAATACATTTTTAACTGTAGTTTTTCTACTATTTTGATTCTGGTAATAATATACTTTCAACAAGAGACTCATAGAAGGATGAAGGAAGAGGATGTAGAGAAAGAGGAAAATGCTTCTTTGAGATTTAGCACAATTTAGATTTCAGCTTGCTTGTAATTTACTTTCCTAAGCAAAATTGGAATAATTCACAAACTCAACCTCTTTTTACCTCTTTTGAGAGCAGGGCAATAAATTTCTTTTATTTTTCAATGTGATAATAGGTGTTAAAGGTGAAGCCCTTGAAGCAGCTGGACATCCTATTTCAACAGCACGGCCATTTGCAGGTAAAAAAAAATCAATAAAGAACAAGTCTTTTTCCACCAAAAGCTTCTCAGGAAATAAGCAATTTTGCATTTATTCTTCCATTTTTCTAAAGTATATTTAATAGTAGGAAGAATCCCAAAGGTGCTTTTGTAAAGGCAACTGGACTTTCCTGATACAATTCTTGAAACTGAAGAAGCTTCTTAGATGAGAAGCAAAATGTTTTCAAAGAAGGAAAAAAAACCAAGAAAATTTTTCAAAACACCTTTGGGACATCCATGTCTTAGATGATTGAGAGTCACCAAAAACAATACATATACATATTTTCCCATGTACAAGAGATAAGGATGCATAGAAGAGGGCAGACTATCTTCAGGTTTACTTGATAACACATTAGTGTTTATATCAAAATATAGAAGGTTAAATTATCTTTGTTTCTTTTTTTGAGGAAAACGACCTAAAAAACCTGTTGTGAAAAAGTCTGGAAACAAAGGTAAGTTATTATCATATACCACATAAAATAAATCTCTAAAATTATTGTATCATTTTGTTAATAAACTATTTTTCATGTTCATAGATTGTCAAGCCGATATTGCTTTCCTGATTGATGGAAGCTACAATATTGGGCAGCGCAGATTTAATTTGCAGAAAAACTTTATTGGGAAGGTGGCAATGATGCTGGGAATCGGACCTGAAGGCCCACATGTGGGAGTAATACAAGCCAGGTATGAGAAATACATTCTTTTTCGTATATTATTCCTTCTTAAGCGCTATGATTTATAGCATTATGCTTTGCTTAGAATCTTAGAGTTGCAACTGACCATTTGGACTATGCCCAATGGAGAAATCAAAATCAAAGTGTTTGTGGTAGAAGCTTTCCTTGAGTTTCCTTTGATGTTGCCTATGTTTTTTCTATATTTCCCATTTTTCTTTAATGCAGAACTCTTAAATACTTAAAAACTCAACTTTCCATAATTTCCAATTCCACAAAATAGATACTGCTATTGTTATTGCAAAGTGCAGAAAACTCTAATCGGGGTATTTTATAGTTCAGTAACCATATCTAGCACACTGCTGTTGGAACTACATTCAACAAAACATTGTAGTAGAGTTTTTCTCTTTAGCATTTCAAGCTTGCTGCAGATTCTGCTTTGATCAAATCCTTGTTCCTTGAACTTCATAATGAGGAGTTGGAATGTAGTGCTCTGCTAATAGTTTTAGCCTTGGGTGTGAATGAATTTTAGGTTAAATAACAAAACATAACAAGTCTCCTTATTTGGTATAGTATTTTCAAATGGAATTCAATGCCAGAGCAGTTCTCTTTAACGTAAAAGTATTTTAGGAATGTGCTGCATACAATAGAATAAAAATTTTATTTGGATATGAATCTGGGATCATCGGTGTGCAAGTGTCTTCTATGCCATTAACAAACAGGATAAAATATATTTCAGATCAGTGGGAGATTTGTATTCATATTCCTGTTTCTGGCCTGTGATTCAGCCTTCTAGATTGATAATTTTCCAGTTTTAGGGGTAAGAGGAATCCTATAATTTATACTTTCATTCTTGTAAAAGTTGCAATGGCTGTGAGAGTCAAAAGTGTAGGATATTTCCCTGCAACTGTTCCCAAATAATAGATTCTACTATCCTCACTACCTATTACCAAAACAATGTTGGTTACTTTAGGAACAAAATAAAAATAAGCAGATTTTAAAATACACATAGAATAAAATGCCCAAAACATCTGGAAGAGTTTAGCTGCTTATTACCAAGTTGATGGGTTAGCCCATAAAACTTTCAGACACAAAAGAATTACTGCAATTATATTTGTTGACCACATGAGGACCACAAGTGTTTCATCCAAGAGAATTAATAGAATCTAGGCTCCAAAATGAACATTTTTTTAAAAAAAAACTTTTATAGGGAGCCAAGGAAAGTTTCATATTTTAAGGCAGTTAATAGTGGAAAAACACTGACAAGTGATTAAGGCAGGACAAGAACTAAATTGAAAATAGCACTTCTTAAATTAGATGCATTTTTGCTTGACACCTATCCAATGATTATGGTCCATTTGCAGTATTATAGTGAGGAAAATCAGAAAAATAGGCTTAACAGGTGTTTGGCAAAAATGTATTGAAATGAACCCAATACTTTTTAATACATAACTTTGCTCTGGGGTAACTACAAAGATTAAAAAGGAAAAATACATTCTTGTGTTGACTACATGCATGCACTTTTCTTGGCAATGTTAGGAATGGCAGGGTGCTGCAGTATGTTTATAACAAATTATGACAGGAGAGAGATCAGGCTTTCTTCTTCCACATTTTTAAACGTTAGCTCTTTTTCTTTTTTATCCCCACTTGATTTCCTACAGTAGAGTTCTGTTTTTTGAGCCTTGAAAGTTTCTCTGTTTAACTACCTTTATTCTTCACTTCACCTCTCTGTTCTTATTACTCCCTAATTATAGCTCAATTAACCCTTTCCTGACTCTTTCTGCTTTACAACACAACCCATGACTTTTTATTATTTTTAGTACATGTCTGTCTTTTTCTCTTAGTTTGTTCTCTCTTACAAAGGTGCATTTGTATAGCTGCATTACAGAATTTGTCTTGTAATCTGTGATAGTTGCAGCAACGAAAAGAAAGAAAGAAGGGAATCTGCAGTTTGTTCTATTACTCTGACCTGGAAGTATTTTGTGGCACGGGGAGGGAACACTGTGACTGACAGGAGAGATAGGACAGAAAGTAAGGGTGATAGCCCTGACAGAAATATGCAAAGAAAAAACCTGTTACTTAGGCAAAGGGGTCTAAACCTCTTTTTTTAAGTTCTGGGAGACAATATAGTTTTCAGAAACAGCTAGACAAGTGCCTCCCTGATTGACTAAACAATAAGAAGGAAGAGAGGTAAAGCACAGTCTTACAAGATGCTGTTATTGCTGGCAAAAAGTATAGTTCTTGTCTTCTTGTGGAGATGATTCTCTGCTCTGTGGTCTATCTCATGATGGTTTCCAATAGAAGATAATAATTGTAACTCAGGGTTGAACTGTAGGGTCCTTGGTGCTCTCCGAGCTTGATTATTTTCTTGCAAATGTTTCATTATCCAACTAGAAAACATCATCAGTGCCCTGGTAATTAACAGATTAACAGAGTTGGAAGGGATCTTGAAGGTCATCTAGTCCAACCCCCCACTCAAGCAGGAGAGCCTACACCATTTCTGACAAATGGCAGTCCAATTTCTTCTTGAAAGTCTTAAGAGATGAAGCTCCCACAACTTCCGAATGCAAGCTGTTCCATTGGTTGATTATTCTGTCAGAAAGTTTGTTTCTAGGTTGAATCTCTCCTTGGTCAGTTTCCATCCATTATTCTTTGTCTGGCCTTCAGGTGCTTTGGAAAATAGCTTTACCCCCTCCTCTCTATGGCAGCCCCTCAAATATTGGAACACTGCTATCATGCCACCCCTGGTCCTTCTCTTCACTAAACTAGCCATGCCCAGCCCCTGTAACCGTTCTTCATGTTTTAGTCTCCATTCCCCAATCATCCTGGTTGCTCTTCTCTGCACTTTTTCTAGAATCTCAACATCTTTTTTATAGTGTGGTGACCAAAACTGGATGCAGTACTCTAGGTGTGGTCTTACTAGGGCTTTATAGAGTGGTATTAGTACCTCACTTGATCTTGATTGTATCCCTCTGTTAATGAAACATAGGTTTGCATTGGCTTTTTTGGCAGCCACTGCACACAGCTGGCTAATATTTAGCTGGTTGTCAACTAAGACTCCAAGATCCCTCTCACAATCACTGCTATTAAACCTGGTTTCACCCAGTTTATATGTGTACTTTTGGTTTTTCTTACCTAAGCGTAGGACTTTACTTTTCTCTACATTGAATTTCATTTGTTAGATAGGCCCAGTGTTCAAGTCTGTCAAGATCCATGTGGATCTTGAGCCTATCTTCTAGGGCAAAAGGAGGAGGAGACGGCAGAGAATGAGATGATCATATAGTGTCATCAATGCAATAAACATAAATTTGGGCAAACTCTGGGAGACAGCAGAGGACAAGGGGGCAGATGATATGGCCATGCTATGGTCCATGGTCTTTTAAAGAGCTGGGTACAACTTAACAACTGAAAAACAGAAGCAAATGTTGAGTCAAGTTATTTTTTATATAAAAAGTGAATGAGAATTGTATTCACATCCTAATTGTTGCATGCCACACATCTTAGTTCATGTGTTCTTTTCCCAGTGATTATCCAAAAACTGAATTTTATCTGAACAACTTCACTGCTTCAAAAGATGTTTTATTTGCGATAAAAGAAATAGCTTTCCAAGGAGGCAATTCCAATACAGGTAATTCTTGTCCATGCAGGTCAAATATAACAAATATTTTATAATATACTATTAGAATTCTTTTGTTTCAAACTTCTAACTGGATGAAACAGTGCATTATAGGACAAACCTTTTTCAATCAAGGTACCATAGATGAACTTATTTGCAGACTGCATTAAAAATTTCCCACATGTGACTCCTGTGGAATTGAAATTTGACAAATTTCATAAAGTGTTTTATGACATAAAAATTATCATAAAACATTTTATGACACAATACAAAACATCATAAAACATTTCCTGTGGTCAGCTCCTGATGTTTGATTATGCTATACGTTTAACAGGGGTTACTATCAAGGCAGATACATGTGTGAAATATCTCCTTACATGTTTAGATTTTTTTCAATATATTGAAAAAAGAGAGGGGGGACACAGAGGGATAGAGACAAGGAAGATTTTTTATGTTCACTGCCAGTTTCCCATAAGAAATTCAATAGGGAATCTGACAGGAAGTTGGAAGTGGCTCTCACTCCCACTGATTTTTTTTTTGTTGCTTACCTATGGGAATTCTCTATTTAGATAAGGAATTATCTCTGAAACAGTGATCCAACAGAGCAGAGTTTTATGGATTAGTATGGATTAAAATGGATTAAACCTAGCATTGCATGTATAGAGATGTTCATACAAGGAATGGGTCTTTTCCCTTCTCTATTCTTGCATACCCAAGTCCAAATCAGTTCCCCAACCCAGCTAAACAGAATTTGAGAGTGAATAATAGTTATGGGTTATGGTGGGTGGGATGGTTGTTTTTCTCCATTTTTTTGGTGGAAGACTTTCCTTAGTTAGAGGAATTAATTTATCATGTATGAATGAAATTTTCATTTCATCTGAGTTATTGGCACATGTAATACTCTTGGCATTGGAATGACTGTCAAATAATGTTCTAAATAATGAAAATAATTTTATGTAATTTGCACCATCATAAAATGTAAATAGCAGGTGTACTTGTTATAGAAGAAAATTACAAATAATTGTACAATTTATTTTCATGGTAGTTCCTTAAATAAGATCTTTCTTTTTAGATATTAAACACATATTGTGAATTTTATTGTACTGAGAATAATAACATTCTTTTTTTCCTTCCTCTCTATCAGGAAGAGCTTTGAAACACTCAGCACAAAGATTTTTTTCTATTGAAAAAGGGGTACGCAAAGGCATTCCTAAAATCACTGTAGTTTTCTTAGATGGCTGGCCATCAGATAATCTGGAAGAAGCTGGTATATTGGCTAGAGAATTTGGTGTTAATGTATTCTTTGTGTCAATTGCAAAGCCTACATCTGAAGAACTGGGGATGATTGAAGAACTAAATTTTGTTGAAAAGGTAAGAAAAATCTCTACCTGTTTGTATTACTGTACAGTCAGTATAGCCATTTTAGTTCTGATTAAATAGTAGAATATCTTAATACAGAAGTGGGCAACATCAGCAACAAATCACCTTCCTAGCTTTATAGATTGCTAAGAGGATAATGTGGTATTTGATGTCACTAGAAAGCATACAGTTATTTTTTTCATTCCATTTTTCCAGGGTTTGGAGTTTTTTTAAAAACTGGAATTAAAATTGGAATTGGGATACCTCCATCCCTAGCTTTACAAAATCTGAACTAATGCCCTAAACTATCAAAATTTAGTTAATTTAGAAATTTAGAATGTTTTTTTTAGAAAACAGAGTTGGAAGGCACCTTGAAGGTCTTCAAGTCCAACCCCCTGCTCAGGAGGAAACACCATTTCAGACAAATGGTTGTCCTATCTCTTCTTGAAAATTTCCAGTGTTGGAGCATTCACAACTTCTGGAGGCAAGCTGTTCCACTGATTAATTATTCTGTCAGGAAATTCTGCTTAGTTCTAGGCTGCTTCTCTCCTTGATTAATTTTACTGATGAATTTCAACTGTATGTTCTGGAGATACTAGACACAGGTTTTAAGTTGCCCAAACTGAACTTGATAAATATACTTACAATATCTATGAATGTCTCAGTGATCTAAGACATTTTATATCTTCCCTGTAGAGAGACCCTTAATAAATCAACAAGGATAAATCAAGAGGATAATGCCAAATACATATTGACAAATTAAAGGAAAATGAGTAAATGATAAAGGGTGAGGATGGGTGGGAGACTAAACAGCACATCAATCCCTGAAAGGCTCTGGAAGAGCTGGCTCATAAAGGCTTCCTAAACGCAGGATGAGTATTATGCATCACAAGCAAACCTTTGTAGTGTTTGCCAAAACAAGAGTTTTAGTATTACAAAAAAATCTGTTTTGCACATGTGCTATACTCATGCCTTTTTATTTTGCTTTTAAAAACAGGCAGTCTGTCAAAATAATGGATTCTTTTCCTACAACATACCCACTTGGTTTGGTACCACAAAACACGTGAAACCCCTTGTTCAAAAACTCTGTGCACATGAACAAATGTTATGCAGCAAGACTTGCTATAATTCCGTCAACATAGCTTTCCTCATAGATGGCTCTAGCAGTATTGGCGACAACAATTTCCACCTCATGCTTGGATTTATTAGTAATGTTGTCAAATCATTTGATATCACAGATATTGGTGCCAAAATTGCAGTTATTCAGTTCACTTATAATCAGCGCACAGAATTCAGCTTTACAGACTATAAAACAAAGGAAACGGTTCTTTCCGGTGTTCAAGCAATCCGCTATATGAGTGGTGGTACTGCTACAGGAGAAGCCATTACTTATGTAACCAAAAATGTGTTTGCACCTGTGAAAGATGGAGCCAACAAAAATTTTCTGGTAATTTTGACTGATGGCCAGTCTTATGATGACATCCGAGGGCCTGCAACCGCTGCTCATAAAGCAGGTAATATTTATTGTCTCCGTCAAATAAATAATTATTCAACACACCATACTTCAGATCTGAGACATACTTAGCTTGTTTTTTTAATAACAATATTTCTAGGGCCACTCACAGTGATTCTGGGTTGTGTATCAGAATTAAAACAGAAAACAATACTTTAAAATGACAAATAGGTCATATTGGGGAAATTAAATAAACTGTAATTATATATTCACACACACCTACACATACAGAAAAAATAATTGGTGTTTAATTTTATCATGTTGATGAAGTGCTTCAGAAATCTTGCATATAGTTTAATTACATGGTAGACGGGGGGTGGGGGTGGACAGGGGTTGTATAAATAGCTTGATTTCAGATTTTCTCTACAGTACTCCTGATTTCCCACAGTTCACTTATCCACAGTAATGCCTGATGATATAAATGCATATCAAGTGCTTTATGATAAAATGTGAGCGTATCCTGTTTTTACAGTTATCTTTCCCCTGCCCCGCCCACCAAGCCACATACACAGAACCGGTAATATTTTTTTTTTAATCCCACCACTGATTGATGGGCATGGCTCATTTGGATTATAGCAGTTGGAAAGACTCATGATTGAGGACTGATGGAATCAATAGAAAGTTCTTTTTCTCCTGCTATTCTAGTGAAATTCTGCAATCTTCTTGCTAGAATCTACCTCTGGAATTCAAGTAGCACAATCTCTTAGCAAAAGTCCTAAGTCCAGTACTCTATTAATTAGCTCCCTATTTCAGACAATGCCATTTGTTCTGTTTGTATAGATATTAAGCATGTCAAATCCTTTTCTACATAAACTTTAAGCACTCTCAACAATGTTTTTTTTCTTCTCAATGATTTTTAAAGGTATCAACATATTCTCTGTTGGTATTGCTTGGGCTCCACTCGAGGATTTAAAAGATATGGCATCCGAACCCAAGGAAACACATACTTTCTTCACAAAAGAATTTACTGGACTGGAGCAGATTGTGCCTAATATTGTAAGAGCTATTTGCAGAGATTTTTTGGGCTTCAAACAGTGAAGACAGAAAAGACAAAAAGACTGAAGGGGTTTGACTCTAAGTACATCTGCAAAACTAAAATCCCTGGAGTATAAGATGTTCTGTTATTCTAGCACACAGTTACTTGGTGGTGAACTGGCTTACAAAGGGCTTACTGTTGTACTGCCTTTAGGCAAAACTTCAATTAAAATCAGTGTATTTTTTTCTGAATAGAGAACCTGGCTAAAAGTACTATTAGATACTATTTTTAATGTTCTTGTTAACTTTTCAAAGTTGGCCAACTTATCTAATATTCATTTTGTGCACAAAAAATGCATTTGTTCCTGGCACTGTTACTCACTAAACGTTTTGCAAATTAAGGTAGAAATATCCAAAGTACTCTATTAAATATTTATCTTTTTGCTGTGGAATGATGTCCACTATGTAAAAAGAATATTCTGGTGAGTATGCTGTTAATAAACATTGTAATATCTTTGCTAAGGAATGCATATAGCCAGACAGATATTAGTATACGTTTGCAGTACAGTATTACATGGTTCCAAAGACTGCTTTTCAGTTATATTTTTTTAGTATTAAATATTCCAGTGCTACATATAAATTTTGATTTAAAGAACACCTTGATTGTAATTATCTTGGAAATGTCTTTATGATGAATTATTTGCACATTTTTCAAACCATTTAAACATTATTTTACTTATAAAACCTGTTTGAGCTTGAAATTGACAGCTCAGTTAAATTTAACGGTCTGAATTTAAATCCAAATATTTTAAACTATATGGCATAAGCATTCTGCTGAAACTGGTAACCTACAATTATGAAGTTGTATAATTACAATGACTTGCAAAGGAAAAAATCAAAAGCAACTAAGTACAAAGGAATAATATTTATCTGCTAATAGTCTTTAAAAATGTAATTACCAGTATCTTACACAGTGGTACCTTTGGGAGGCATGACAAGTATCAAAAACAAGTAGCAAACATTTTTTCCCCGATAAGGAACAATGTAAATTAATGTGTTCCCAAACCAATTACAATGCATATTTTAAGGCAATATGTATAAAAATAGGGTTGTATATCATTACATGAGGAAAAAGCCTAAAAGTTAATGGTAAAATAAAAACTTCTGTACTGATGAAGAAAACATGCGCAAACATACACAAAATGACCACAGAAGCTAAGACTACAAGGGGACGTGCAAAGGACAAGAGCTACCACATGACTGATGTGTGACCCTTTGATCAGCTGGAAAGGGAGGCAACCAACATTAATAACCTTTAGCCAGTCCCAACAAACAATGTGTCAAAGTGGTCAAAATTTTCTCATCAAAATGCATCAAGTACCAAATTGGACAAGTTTCAAAGAAGTTCTTACGAGGTACCACTGTACGTAAAAAAATCCTGCTGTTTTTGTGTTACCCTAATTGATCTTTTGTTTACTAAAAGCTTTAAAAAATGGCATGTAAAATATACATTATTTTTTACCTATTTCTTTTAAATGTATAAATAAAGCAATAAGGAATGCAACTATCAATTTAAGGGCTGAATCATAACAATAAAACATTACAAAACTTTACTTTCCTTTCTTTAAAAAATTCAGTACTATGAAAAGTATAAGAATTTCATACAATAGTCTACAATTGTCTAATTCATTTAATTTGGGTATGATAAAATTGTACTAGTTCATTCACAAACTCAGAGGTACTAATTATTCCAATTTTTTTTCCTATTCTAATATTTATGTAACTGGCAAAATAAAAATGAATTCAACCAATATGATAGTCTAATATGCAAATCAGATACATTTAATTAAGACATTTAATTAATTTGAACTTGACTCATTACTACCTTACTTCAACTTGAAGTATATAAATATTTAGAAAGGTGTGTGTGCACGTAGTAAGGTTTTCTATGAATCAAATACCATTCCTTGTTACTATGTCCATTTGTTGCCTTGACAATAATAGAAGAGTGGTTTGTGTTCCAGAATGTTTTCCTTTTCCTAATGTAACCTGTATTTCTGGGATTTTCTGGTAGTCTTCTATCGCGAAGGAATGAATGAGGCTGTATCCAAGTTTATTTTCTTTTTACAGTCTTGCAGAGTCTTCCAAGAGGAAAAGGGGGATTTTCAAATTTTGCATTAGTATCAACGTACTTCCTTCCACAATATGGGTAATTTTGATCAAGGAAAAGATGAACAAAAAGATGAACAAAGAATTATCAGGAATCTTTTCCACCAGCCAGATTTGGGATCAGTGGCTCTTCTCTGTACAGAATGTCACAATGTGATTCAACTCATTGTTTTGTTTTTATTCAGTGTTTTTTAAAAAAATATCCACAAAAGCATCTTTTCCCCCATTTTAACCAAGTTTTAAACAGCAAAGTATACATTGGGCAATCATATTAAATAAGTACATATAATTTAACCATTACAGTCCAGCAGTCAGGAAAACCTCTCAGATAACTACCCAAAAATATTTGCCGATTGGTAGGAGGGGAGAGAATACAAATGAAGTTTTAAGAAACCTAGCCAGAGGCTTAGAGTGCTTATCTTGATACCAATAATCAAATGTTGCAATGTTTAAATTTACTACATAAAAGCAGCACAGTAGAAATAATGCTGATTATTGAAAACAAGTTATGCATATGAGATTAGATTACTGTTATGAGTAAACTATTACATTTTTAATTTCTGATCTAAAGGTTAGTTTCCAAGTCCTATTATGCATTTAATCACTGTGCCACTATTTCAAGAATTATTCTTTAAGATTTGTTTAAAATATTGCTTTAGCATACAAAGAAAAATCCCAAAACAAGAGCAAAAATATTTCATGCATATAAAAATGAGCTGGATCTTTAAACACAGAATTAAAGCTTTATCCCATGGAATAACATTGATCCATCTTTCCATTATATCAGTATAGAAGCAGTTCTGAAGTAGTTCGTATATACTGTATATACTCGAGTATAAGCCTAGTTTTTCAGCCCACTTTTTGGGCTGAAAAAAGCCGCCTCGGCTTATACTCGAGTCAGTGAAAAATTTGCCCGAAATGGAGGAGAAAAAGGGGCGGGGCCATGCCGCTGGGTGACACTCGTGAATGGCCCAGTGCCCCTGTGAGTTTCCCCTCCCTCTGTGTCAGTTTGCCGCGCAGCGCGCACCGCACCATCCCCCCTCCTCACGTTCTAATGTAATGCAGGGCTGTCTTACGATTCCCCTTCCTCCCCCTCCTGCCGCTCTGCAACGATGTCCCACCTCCTCCTTGTTATGGCAAGCAGCCACATAGCGATGTCCCACCTCCTCTGGTACAGTGATCCAATGATAGGAATCACTGTGCCGTGTGTCATAGGAGGCGGGACATCGCTCCCGCGGCTGCACGGGACATTATCATCACAGCGGGACATCAGCATCATAAGGTGAGTGAAGTATTTCATTGAATACACCGCTAGTTTACTGTTTTTCTTTGAAATAAATATTCAAAAACATTATTGGTATCTATTTTTATTTTTGAAATTTACCGGTAGCTGCTGCATTTCCCACCCTAGGCTTATACTCGAGTCAATAACTTTTCCAGTTTTTTGTGGTAAAATTAGGTGCCTCGGCTTATATTCGGGTCGGCCTATACTCGAGTATATACGGTATCAATCCAGGGTTACAATTTTTTAATTATAGAAAAGTACTAATTATAAATTCCAAATATTCATAGTTACGTAATTATGAATATAATTCAAAATCACATTGATCTCTTTAAACAATATTCTTTCCCAAACCACTAATAAATATTCAACCAAAACAAGATAACAGAACAAATAAATATGCTTTCCATCATTTTACAGTTCCAGCATAATAAAATGGATGGCCAATCCTTCTTACACATTCTGGGATGGCCAATTAGCATGAAAAAGGTAACTTAATTTTATTTTAAAATCATAACACATTCATCACTTTTTCAAACTCCTTTTATTTAAATTTTATTTAAATGTGCATTCTGTTTATTCCAGAGTTCTTTCAAATGCAACTATTTGCATTACTAGTAAATTTAATTTAATTTTTAATTTCACAACATATGGACAGGCTTAACCATAGTTTCAAATGGGAAACGGACCATTCTAGACCAAGCCAGGTCCAAAAATGCTAGGGAATTTCTAGAAACCTGAAACTTGAACAAATTAGCTATCAATAGACATACACAGTATCTACATACTACGCAAGAGAGAATCAACAAGCCAAAAAGGGAACAAAAAGACCTCCCCACCAGCAATCATGCCCTTCATCTATGCAATGATGCTGACAGACTCTACTTAAAAGTGTGGGTTGTCATCTTTAAAGCCCTTCATGGCTTGGGACTGGATTACGCGAGGAACTGTCTCTTTTTGGTTATATCCACTTGGCCGAGAAAAGGGGGGGAAGGAAGGAATATTGCAAGTCCTGTCTCCTAAGGTGATACATCTGGCAGGGCACAGAAGGATCTTCTCTGTAGCGGCTCCCTCTCTTTGGAACATAATTTCTGCAGAGATTTACTGCGTCCCCTCCCTTTGACACTCACATAACTCATTTAACGTTAATTAGCAAATCTACATCTAAAAGTATGCTATATATTATCTAATCTCTAAAGTAAAGGCATCAATATTTGTAGAATTTATAGAACTAGTCCAAGATTTTTAAAAACCATTTGATCAAAGGCAGCATTGTTATGAATTAAAATGCAAAATATGTTACCTTGCCATTGTCCACTTAAAAATACTAGGAATATATGTTTTGAAACAAGTTCTTGTAAGGGAGGAATACTGTCCCAAATTACTAATAACATAATGCAACTACTTAAAAAAACAAAAATTACCTCAATATGTAAACAATACTTGTGCTGTTGAAACATTCATTTCCTAGTTCAGTTACTTAAGAGAACAGAATGATACACATACATTTTGTAACAAAATATAGCCAACAGTATATACAGGTACACCATTTAGTATTTATTATATGCATTTTATATACATTATCTTTTTAAACAGCGGTACTTTTTGTTATGTTGTACAATCTTAAAAATTTGCTGATTCATAGTTCATAAAACAGAAAACTTACAAAACTCATCAAAACTCGCAAACTGATCAAAAAGATTTTTGTGGAAGACTAGAAAAAATACTTTATTGTCTTAATCATGCAGTTACACAAACAAAATCTTTAGTTACATTATAAACTGAAGCACATCTGAAAAAAACAAATCAAACGCAGGAATAACAATTCAAAACACAGCCAATTTCTGACTCTTGATTCAACTACAATTTTGCATTCTATCTGAACTGCAAATAAAAACATTTTCACTCCAGAAGTTCTGAAACAACTTCTCGGAATCAACTTTAATCCAGACGCTTAGCTGGGGGAAAAAAAGTTTGTCTGTAACTTAAAAACTATTACATGTCCCATTTTTAGTCTATTTTAGACTGTTCAAAGAGTGCCATAATAGATATACAGGGCCCATTAACATACTACATAAAAAGAATATAAAGTCCAACAAAAAGTGAAATAAATAATAGGCCATTAGCCAGATGGGTAAACCTTGATAAATAATCTCGTAAATACAGTAAGATGTACAAAATATCACATAGTGATAGGATGTCAAGATTAATTTTAAAAGTTCATTGGAAGGGCTGGACATGTTTAATTCCTCTGTGTTCCTTTTACACACATTTTTTTACAGTCCTTTAGGAAACCGGTAATGCAGTGATGATTAATTAGTATCCTATTGAAAGGACGTAGCAGAGCTTTGTTAGGCAACAAAGGGAACCGTGTTGTTACAGGGCAGCAGGCCAGCAAGATCTCTGGTTTAGGATACTATAATGCAGAAAAACGTCATCCATACAATCTTGAGCACTGTTATGACAGGCTAAATATATAAAAGACATATAAAAACTAGAATTTTATCGAAATATTTTGTGCAACTAATGCTAAATATTTTAAGTTAGTTCCTTTTTCTTTAAAGCAAAATAAAAGTTTAAAAGGGGATTCTGTGGCATTTGACCGATAAACAGAAAATACTAAGAGATGCAAAGAAAGCTACTCTTGGAGCTCACTCCCCACCACCTCACCCCCACAAGAGCACATTCCTAACCCTAAGGCAGCACACAGAGTCCAAAATAAACGTCTTTAATAAGATTTGATTCCACGTTCGTTTAAAGACACACCTAAAGAACAAATGCTCAGTTCGTATCCAGTCAAGGCTACAAATACTGGTTTGCTTTCCCCCCCCCACCCCAAAATACAGTAATTACAGTTAAATGAATCAGCCCAGTATTATTCATGAGATCGCAGTCTGACCAATTTATACCTGCCCCAAACACAGTCTCTGCTGAGGCTGGTTACATGTAGTGTCATCAGTAACCGTTACAGTGATGGCAGTGATGCATTCCCTCTTTTTGTCCAGGCAAACCTGCTACTAAAGTTCAGGCTTGCTTTATTGTGTCACACAAATACTTTAGCAAGGGCATCGGCACCTGCACTTGCAATGTATGCTTTTGAAGGGTGAAAAGCTACATCATAAATGGATTCGTCCAGCTTTTTTCTATGGGCGGTTATTTCTTGCACACATGTTTTACTGTCCAAGTTCCATAATCGAATAGAGCAGTCATGACCTGAACAAAGAGGTAAACAGAAGTGTTATAAATAAAGCACAAATGCATTACTAGGGAGTCTCTTGGCAATACAGGAGCTTGTTAACTTACTTCCAGACATCAAGTAGATTCCGTTAGGATCCACAGCTAAGCTTGTGACAGCATCCAAATGAGCAACCATTGAATGGATCATTTTACCTAGTATTAATGTACATAATAAATATGAAGAATAAAGACTTATACTTTATAAAAGATAAAGTAATTATATGATTGGAAGAAAAAAATAAGAGTGCAATACAAAATTCAAACAGAATTGACATGCAACAATGATAATATCAAAAGAAAGATATTAAATTTGGAGTACGCATAACGATTAGAAAAAACTGGCATGTCTGTTGCTTCAGTCTTGATCGCTAAAACAGATTCATTCTATAAAAATGCTGGAAATTGTGGAGAGCAACAGAAATGACTTTGAAAAAACTACATGACAACAACTTATAAAAGCATGTTTTTGTTGCTGCAGAGTTTATTCAAGGTCATCGCAATGGCTGTCCAGAAATATAATAATTGGGATGGATCATTTTTTTCTCATTAGGTGACAAAGCCACAAAACCCAACAATTCTGGTAAATGATTACCAACTCAAATTCTGAAAGTTGAATTCTTTTCAACACACTAAAACAGTGATGGCTAACCTTTTTGTTGTTGGTTGCCAAAAATGCAAAGGAATGCGTGCGATAGCGCCCGCGCGTGCCGGCACCCATAATGCAAAGTGTGCCCCCACATGCACATGCGCGCACAACCCCCCCTCATGTGCGCCACACTGCTTGCCTCCAAGCTGAGTTTGGTATTTCCTCCTGAAAGGGCAGGGCAGGGTGTTTTCCCCCTTCTCAGGCTCCAGGAAAGTCTCCAAAGCCTGGGTAGGGCCTAAAAGAAGCTCAATGGGCCAACCAGAAGTTTGGAAATGATCCATTTCCAACTTCCGGGGAGCCTCTGGGAGGCCAGGGGAAACTGTTTTCACCCTTCCCAGGCTCTAGAGGCTTTCCTGAAGCCTGGGGAGTGTGAAAACAGCCTTCCCCTGTCCCTCACAGGCCCTCTAGAAGCCAGAAGCGGATTGTTTCCGAACTTCCAGTTGGGCTGTTGGGGCCGTATTTTGCCTCCCCAGGCTCCGAAGGCTTTCCTCAAGCCCAGGAGGCAAAACAGCCTCCCTCAGCCCCCCGGAAGACCAAAACCCAGCTGAGCAGTGTGCAGATGCGCCCAGGAGCTGACAGCTCATGTGCCGGCATATATGGCTCCATTTGCCACCTATGGCACGCGTGCCATAGGTTCGCCATCACAGTACTAAAATATTATAAAACTTCATATTGCTACAAAGTATATCAAAATAGAAGCTATGGTTATAATTGTTCGTTTCACTGGAAATTATGTACAATTCTTTCTTAGAAGAATAATATGTTAAATTGTGGATGTACCGAGTCCTTGACTTACAACAGCTCGTTTAATGACTGTTCAAAGTTATGACGGCACTGAAAAAGTGACTTATGACCATTTTTTCAAACTTATGACCATTGCAGCATGGTCAGGACTCAATTGTGGCCGTAAATTGAAGATTACCTGTGTAGTATGTTTACCATCCGAGTTGCGTAATGTCACAAATAACCTTATATATAAAAATAAAATCTCATATAGAATTCAACAGGGACACAATTTCTAGATCATAATTTTATTCTATATAGGCTTAGACTGTATCTGTAGTTTGGGTTTCCCCAAAAGGAAGATTTAATTTTAAAAAAAATTAAAATGTCTTTGGGACTTATTAACTAGTGATGGAATATTTAGATGAAATAGAAATCTAATTTCACAGCTTGATTTACAATTTATTCTGTTCTATTTTGATGCTACCATTAATCTGACATTTAAGTTGACATAAGATATTCTAATATATAGAATCAAACAAAAATTACTTTGAAATGCTCACTAAATGTTATGTTTGTATGCCTCTTCCTTATTTAAGCTTTTCCTACTTTTTTATTATTATTTAAAATAATTTAATAAATGTAATATTTATAGTTTGAGAAGACTAGAGAGTCAAACAAATATGCAAGAGAAATAAAACAACTGTTTATTAGATTACTCTATGTAATTCAGCTTTCAGCTAGATCAGGCCTGTCAAACTGGCAGCCCGTGGGCCGGATGTATCACATACAGGCCACACCCACCCCGGCTCTGCAATTAAAGTTAACAATTTGTCACGAGAAGCAATCGAGTTTGATATCCATGAGCTAAATGCTTCTCAAGTCCGGAATCATTAAAAACCATGCTTTATCCATTACTTTGCCCTTGAATCTGTAGCATTTAAAGGAGAATGTTAAAGCCCAGTTAATATACCATTTATCTTCTTTTGTAATGTACTAAGTTTTATTCTGATCCCTTATGAGTGTCAGGATGAAATACTTTTTGGATTGATAATCCTGATTTCAAAATGTTAATTATAATCACTAACAGATAATAGAAACATGAAATAGGTCAGTAACTACTAGAAAACATTATCTGATCCACTACAAAAAGGCTTCAAAATTTAGATCCTAATGACTTAATCCCTTTGAAAAATTCATCAAATAATACTTCTAACTTTAAGCTTAAGGAAACAAGCTGAGACCAACCATTACAGTCAGATGAATATGCTCTCTTTCAATCACTTTTATGATGAAAGGACAGATCAAAGAAAAAAAAAAGACAAAAAGGCAAATAGAAATGTGAAGGCTAGGGATTAGGGAAGAATAGCAGAATGACAAAAATAAAAAATAAAAAAGACAAGACAAACATTCAAGTAAGTCCAAAATGTAAAGAAAAAGGTAAAATATAAAATTTGGAAATTTCAAGAAAACTGTTTTTATTTCCTTACCCGTTTTATTGTCAAAAAACTTTATGTGTCTATCTTCATGAGCTGTTATTGTTACAGGAAGTGTAGGATGACTTACTACTCTGTTAATGTGATTGCTTGACTGCAATCCTAGGAATGAAACAGAAGCAATTATTACACTTTAATTAAGTATAAGGAATTAAGGAAGCATTAATACAGATAGTTTGCTTTAGCCTTATATTTCAAAATCATTAAACTGTTACTATGCTATTAAATTAGTCAACTCTGCTAGGAAATTTCCACGGAGGATACAGGCAGAAGTTAAAAATTGCAATCATTATTATGAGATGGAATAACGGCAAATTTCAAATTTGACTTTCTGATTCTTTGCTTCCATTGAATACTAGAGAGTACAAATTTCCATCCAATCTGTGGCAAAGCATTTATTTAGAAATGGCAAAACGTAAGTTTGCAATAAGGTGAAAGCCTACAACTTTTCATTTCTCTTCTTTGTGTGCAAACAGGGGGATATAAGAGCATCAGAGCTCAAGATAAGCAATGGTTCATTGCAATTCATTATTCTAAATGTTTAGAACTTGAACCATTTCAATTTGGTATGCAAAGTAATTCTATCAATTTGGTGCAATATGCTTATAAGAGTAATTCAAGCAAAGAAATTGAAACAAAAGAAATAAATTTACCAGAATCTGTTTGTGAGGACAGCATTACCAGTGACTGGGATGTTTCCAAATCATAGATGACAGTATTGCCAGTGCTGAACGATGTCACTATATGGGCAGGATCACAGCCTATGAAGTCAACTGATGTGGGAATTCCATATTCTAAAGCACACAGGGGGGAAAAACCCATAGATTCTGTAAAAACTATTTGTTAACCCAAATTTTTACATTTCTTCATTCAGTATTTTCTTAGAAGTACTAATTTTTAACATAATAAATCTATCTGGAAAATAATTAAAGCCTACCTAACTTTCTTCAAACCCAATTCCATTGATTGCTAGTATCTTTGTCATCCTAAAGTAAATAGGATACCATCTCTTCCCACACTAATTGGACCACTGTCCCAGATCTACCAAGAAGGCATCAATATATAGCCAAAGCATGTGGTAAAAAACTTCTGAGAATTATTATAATTACCTATTAAAATTTTGAATTTTTTAGAATTACTATTAATCAACTCTTTGGTATATTTGATTTAATCTTCTGAACTTTCTTTAAAAAGTAAAGACTTTCACACAACTCACCTCTATTTCCATTGTAAGTGCAAATACAGGTCACTTTTTCTGGTGGATTCCACAACCTAACAGTGCCATCTGCTGAACAAGATAGTAAGTGATTCTTTATACCACTATAAGCGAGATCCCAGACAGCATCTGTGTGAGCGATTAATGTGCCAGCTAGAACATTTGGCTCTGTAGAAAAATTAAAAAAGATGTTAGGTTTAATATTGCTAAGGACATATTAGTTCACATGCTATAAGGATCTTAATTAACATGCTATATGGATCTTGATTGAGATCAATCCAAAGATCACAGAAAACATTGCAATTTAAATTCATATGAGCAATCATTCAGTTTATTATGGAACATAAAGGTTATCTCAGAGAGGTTAATTACGTGACTGATATTACACGTTACAACATTTATAGATAAGGCTTACCATATGTATCATATGGGTCCACATTAGGGCTAGGCATATTCCACCACTGAATAGTTGCATCAATACCACCACTAAAACACTGTTCTCCGTTAGAACTAATTGCCAAGGATAACACAGGTCCACTATTTTAAAACAAAGGGACTATTATTACTATTAATAAAACAATTACAGTTTTGAATTTAGAAAGTTAAGATTATCAACATTTTGATGCATATTTTTCTATAAATTACATAAATAATATAAAACATTTTTAATGCTTAGAAATATATTCAGAATATATCTGATTGCTGTTTTAAAGTTAAATAAAATCAAAAGAATGAATGTGCAGCCATTAAATCAACCATTTCTCATATAGAACTTTCTTTAGGCTACCTGGAGAAGCATTTGTCAGGAATATTAAAAAATTAGAAATACTCACATATGGGCTCTGAATGTGTAAATAGGTTCCACATCTAATGAGGCACTCCTAAAATAAAAATGTCAAAAAGCAATCTGTGAGCATGATCTTGACGTATTAAAACTTCAGAACTTCCATGTTCTTTAACGTATGTAAATATATACTTGCTTTTTGGCAGGTACTGTTTTTTGTAAGTTCCAAAGTTTTAGGGTATGATCCTCAGAGGCTGTAACCAGCACAGGCTCCACAGGATGGAAAGCTAATGCTCGCACTCCATCAAAATGGCTGCGCAATGTATATTTAGGATTCCAGGTTTTTCTAAAAGCATCTTTGTTGGCTGGCAGCTAAAATAAAAATGAATGTTAACATTAGTAGCAAAAGCATACAGCTATATAGGTAGTCTTCAACTGATGACTGTAATGGAGCCTGACCACTACAGTTGTAAGCTGTGACAACTCTAAAAGGGGTTGATCATGTGACTAATATGGTTTTACAACCTTGTTTGCAGGAGTTGTTAACTGAATGTTGCAGCCATTAAGCAAACTAATGGTTTGCTATGGGCACAGTTTTGCCAAAAACCATAAATAAATGCCATCTTTTTGGCAAAACTATCATAAAACATGGTGACATGACCTTGGGTTGCTACAATCTTGGGGTCCATCTTGATTTACCATATAAGTATAAGATGCACTTTTTTTCCTCAAAAAAAGAGGCTGAAAATTTGGGTGCGTCTTTTACACCGAATACAGTATTTTTTGCCTCCCGAAGCCCCGCCCCTTACCAAAATGGCTGTGTATACCCTTATGGAGGCTTTCAGAGAGCTCCTGGGAGCTGGGGAGGGCAGAAATGAGCAAAGAACAGGCCCTTTTTTGCCCCCCCCAGCCCCAAGGAGTATAGGTTAAGTCTCCATAAGGCTATGCATGAAATTTTTTGATAAAAAACATTTTTTGCTGGTTTTTGCCCCCCCCCAGCACTCTGCAAGCCCCCCCCAGCTATTCATACCTCTCTTTTTTTTTGAAAAAAAGGGCCCGTTTTCGTGAAAAATGGGTCATTTTGGGAAGGTGCAAAAACTCCCCCCCCCTTTTTGGAAAGCTCTTTAACTGATTGATGAGAATTACATTGATCAAGTGCTGTGCCAGCAGGAACACCTACCTATCTACTGTATTTCTCTCACTCACTCTATTTCTTTCTCTCTCTCTCTTCCTTTATCTACCTACCTCACTACTCCCTCTCCCTACCTATCTACTGTATTTCTCTCTCACACACTTTCTCTCTCTCTCTCTCTCTACCTAACTATCCTCTCTCTCCCTATCTCTCTACTGTCTTTCTCTCTCTCTCCCTTTATCTACCTACATAACTACTCTCTCTCTACCTATCTACCGTATTTCTCTCTGTATCTCTATTTCTCTCTGTATCTCTATTTTTCTCTCTATCCCTCTACCCACCTACCTACCTACCCTCTCTCTCCCCCCTCCCTTTATCTACCTACCTAAGTATTATCTCTTCCCCTACCTTCTCTCTATCCCTCTACCTACCTACCTACCTACCTACCTACCCTCTCTCTCCCCCCCTCCCTTTATCTACCTACCTACCTACTGTATTTCTCTCTCTGTCTATCCCTCTATCTACCTACCTACTTTTTTTTTTAAAAAAGCCTCTTCAAAACCTTGGTACATCTTATACTCCGGGGCCTCTTATACTCCGAAAAATACAGGTACTAAGAAGCTCTGGGAAATGACTCCCAGAAGAGATGCCTAGAATGCTATTGCAGGAAGAGCAAGTCTGTGAGTGAGTGTCTGAGTAATCATGAACAATCATGGTATGAACAGTATATAATATCAAAGAAATTACTGTTCTATTGAAAGCTTTAAGCTCACCAAATGCTCCATTAGACTTTTGGAAAAATATTCTGGGATAAATTAGTCCAAAGTGGAACTTTCTGGTATCAATGAGAAATGTTAGGTTTGGAGAAAAACCCTGCATTTCATTTCCTGAAGTGTTATTTCAATGAATAAATATTTCAATGAAATATATAATAATGGGGTATCATAAGTTGGGACTCCTTTGCAGTATTAGGATCTGGAAAAGCTTGCAATTATGGAGGAAATAATGGATCTTATTGTACCAACAACTTGTATAGGAGATGCTATCTATGAACTGAATTTTTTTTTAAACAAACAGCATTAGAATAATCCTACATTGTATGCATATCTACGAGATAATAATTTTATTATTTTAGAGTAGCTATGTCAAAATTGTGATCTTAACCTAAATAAAAATATTATGGAAAAAACTTCTAAACCTATGTTCTTGGAATAGGTACATTTAGTTCTTGCTCCATTAGGTACCAACAGTTACTAAACCTAATGTCAGACCTGGAAGCCAGATCTTCCTAAATCTTAACATAATTTTCCCAATGAAGAAAGTGAATGTTCATTCAATGCATTCAATAAATACATGGTACAGTATATTTATTGGTGTTAATTCTCCAACCAGAAATTATCTATTTACAGGATTTAGATAAATGTATATCACAGGACTGCAGTATTATTGATGGGTCTAAAGCAGTGTTTTTCAATCGTGGTAATTTCCAGGTTGTGGATTTTCAACTCCTAAAATTGGTATCACTAGCCATGCTAGCTGTGGTGCTTCTGATGCAAATCCCATGCTTCTGGGATTTAAAGTCCATATACCTGGAAATTGTCATGGATGGGAAACAGCGTTCTAAACATTCCCAAAGTTCTTGGTTCAGTTTAAAATATACTGGGTGCTAAACATGTTATACTTACATCATAACTGTAATCTGCATCATTTGCCACAGTCAAGTCTGCAAGATCCCCAAGGCCTAGTACACTTAACAATACATCATCTGAACCCATAATAAACGACTTTCCCCCACCAGATGGAAACGTTATTGGCTCAGCTGTAAGAAACAAAACACTGTTTATTAGGTGATGTAAATTAATATATGAGCTTAAAGATTTAACTAAATATTATAAAAATATACTCTGCATAAATGCAGTGTTTTTATGCTTGTCTGAAGTTTTGCAATTTATAATGTAAGAACCATGTAACATGAGATCACAAAATGTTATACAGAATTATTTCAATTATTATATAAATTTATCAATTATTGCAGAAAATCAAGGTCTATTTTAATTCATACCTATTTTAAATATTAAGGACTACACATAAGAAATAATGCAACTAATTTGCTCCATCTTTCCAAAAGCATATTCTTTTCCATTCTTGCAATGGACAAGTTCCTTCAATTCCCCTCTGAATCATCCTACCCTCTTGCATGTCTCCAAAGAACCTCTTTATAAAAGACTTGGTGGAAGAGAGATGCAGAAGAGATTTTGGGGATTATTTCCTCTTTGCTATCTCTTATACAACTGCTTTACCAGTTTTCCCATTACATTTTATTTTACTGAACCAAAACTTTGCAACAATGACTCATGCCCTCATCACTACATATGTAAACTACTACAATGCACCTTACATGTAGCTGCCATGTGGAAGCTTCAGCTAGTACATGATACAAAGCCCAGATGCTCATATAAGTGGTTCTGAGTATCTTACAACAGAGAACATTTATGAGAAATGAGCAACCATATAAATTAAGTCGATAAACAAAAATAAAATACAGTGATAACCAACAAAGCTCTTTATGACTTGGCAGCAAGCTACCTAAAAGACTGCATCTCCCTAACAGAACCATTATGATTTTGCTGGAAGAAGCAGTTAATTGTTCCCTACTTTTGGGAGCTCAAGGAGAAGCGATACTCATTAGTGTTGTTCTTTGCTGATAGTGCCAGCCCTTCAGAATGACTTCCCACTTGAAGTTAGATTTGTTCCTACTGTTGTCATCTTCTGAAATAATGTTGAAAGATGTTTGAGTAATGGAAGCTCATTGTTTTGGTATTCTATGCTTTATGGATTTTATACCTTTTCTATATTTTTTTGCATTGTTTGCTTTTTATTGCAGTTTTATTGTATTTGTAAGCTAATAAGTGTGTTAAGATCACAGAAGATAAAAATTCAATAATTTTTTTAATACATCATATAATATTGAAATAGCTATGTTTTAACTATAAGCAGAATTCTGCTTATAGGAGGAAGCAAGAAAGGAAACGTACTTATTTTCTTCTTCTTCTACTACTCCAAGAACAAAGCTTTAAATATTAAAGCTGTTATACAAGGAAGTGGTACTCTGAAAGAAAATGGAAGGTGGCATTGCAAGCTATAGAATCAACAAAAATCCATCTTTCTTCAGTGGATGTTAACTGAAGCACACCTCTTCACCTCAAGATATGCTTTTTCCTCCCCAAAAATAATTTGAAAAAATGAATCACTCCTTCAAATGTAATCAATAAATGGTTTCAAACCATTGGATGTTTTCATATGAATTTTAAGGATGTTCTATCTTTACACTGAGATATCAGGTTATTTATCTTAGAAACCTTTCGTGCATACTCTTCATGTTAAAATCAATTAGTTTTCAGTGCGATCATTGTAAGAAAAAATATATGAAGAATGATGTAGTTTTATTTATTTATAATTATGTGAAGCCTGTATTTCTTGGTATTGGAGAGCTCGCTGAAATTAGAAAACAAGAAAGTAACCAAAAAAATCATGCATATGCAGAGCATAGTTGGAAAATAAAATAAAAATAAAAAACAATCCTTTCTATTATTAGGATATACTTTGGTTTTGACAAAGATAAAATTTATTTATTGTTTATTGATTTAAAATAAACTTCAACATGGAATGCCTGAATTTTGCACTGTGGTGAATGAGGTCATACATCCATTCCTCTATGCATCATAAGCAGATTCATCCAGCTACATTGCATATCATAAAAGTTACCACCTATCTCTTTGAATAGCTTAATGACTCAAACATTGTTAATCAGGAAAGAAGATGGTTTTATAGCAGTTCTATGATTCTGCAAAGTACATTTCTTGCTGACAATAAAGGATCCAGGACTAATAATAGTGAAAGCAGATCAACTAATGTCAAGATGTTTATGTGACTGTCCATAGTTTGCTACATAAATCTAATATATCAAAGGTTTTACATTGTAATCCATTTGTTCACTTGAAAAGATTTGTTTTTTAAGGAAAGGTTCTTTTTGCTGGAGAGAATTTTTAGGAGTATACGTTACACAAAATATTCAAAGTTGATGAATATGTAGATTTTGATTAGCACTTATTTACATATTCCAAAATATATTAGCAATCAACTCTTTATTTGTGCTATCAGTTACTGTGAATGCAACTTTTTTTTGGGGGGGGATCTTACACTAGAATGAATAAAACAGAAAATCACTGCTCAC
Source organism: Thamnophis elegans (assembly GCF_009769535.1). Taxonomy (NCBI): domain Eukaryota; kingdom Metazoa; phylum Chordata; class Lepidosauria; order Squamata; family Natricidae; genus Thamnophis; species Thamnophis elegans. Next base: position 126,171,505 of record NC_045541.1, read on the forward strand.
TAGAAAACTGATTTCATCCATGTCTTATAATTTGTTGCTCCCTGTTGTTTTATTAAGTTCATTTATTCTATGTATATATTTTAAACTCAATTTTAAGTATCATTTTTCTATCATTCCAAACAAAATCTGGTGAATATAAAGTGGTAGTCTTTTCAGAACCAAGTTGCAAGTGCATCTTAATATAGGCATCTGGTTCAAATGGGCTATAAATGTGCGTTATTTTATATCAAAATTTCTAAATACAAATAAATAGGTGAATTTGTTGTACCTTCCTCTGCTCTTGCACCTTCATGATCAGTCATTCTAGAAGAGGGTGACCTAGATTGATTAATGACTCCTGAAGGGATGTGGGGTAGCTCATCATCGCCCAGATCAGATATCATGTCGTGCAGTTTTGTCCTGTTGACCCCTGTAAATTAATGTCAGCAGCAAAGGTTCATTTTATTGCTCCCTCTTAAATTAATATCCATTTACACGCCCATTTTGCTAATTAATATTGTTTTAATGTGATGTTATTAAATAAAGATGCTTTCATAAAACGTATTTTGTATATTTGAAAAAGAATTAAAAATAAAGCTTCAAAAAAAGGATTCAGACTGTTTTTGTTTTTTTAAATTAAATTGCTGGTGTTCTGCTTACGGTAAAAGAGGAGAAAACTTGAATGTCTGAACTCCTTATGAAAGGCCATAGAATTTATGTACAAACCACCCCCAGAATTTTTATTATTTGATAATACTAGAGAAGTTTGATTACAAAAAGAGAAACAATAATTGGGTGACTGGGAGGCAACAAACTGTCAACTTTCCCCCTTTTCTGGGTTTCTAAATAAAAAAGTAATTTATAAGTATCAAAGCACACTTAATGTTTAGAACCATCATTAATAACCACAAAGCTGATCTGAAACTGTTAATATGAGATGTAGCTCCAATGAAAGAATTAAAAAATAAACAAAGTACTCTCTTATATAAAAGTAAGGGAGGAAATTCACTTAGCACATACTTTCTGGAATTCTTCCTTACTAATAGCTCCACTCCGAATCATATAAACAAGAAGGAGGGGGGATCCGAGAATGAGAGAGTCCAAAACATTCCAAGCTACTGTCCAAGTACCTGTTCACAGAGATGCACTGGGGGAAATTCTTTTTTTGGATTTTTTTCCCTACAGCCCTGGGGCAGATTCAGTTCATTTTTAAACCTATTTTTTCTTTTGCTAGCTTCTGCCTTAATCCCAAATTTTGTTCCATTCTGTTCAATTTTCAGTAAATTATCTTGTTCATAAGAGTGCTGATTTACTTTACACAATTTATTTCCAATATTCTGCTGGGATTGGGGGGGGGGGAATTAAAATTGAGATACGACAGAACTTCTATTTCATATTTCTCCTGAGCAGATTGGGGTAGGCAGTTGTACTATCTCTATGCAATCCTAAATATATGTTTTGCGGCCCCAGAAATCCCATAATTACACCACAGAAATAAGATAGAAAATGCCCAAAAATGGGAGTTCAGAAAAGCAAAAGAAATGAGATCCATCTAGCTTTAAGAAATACAGATAGGGAAACAGGAGGAAAGCAATTCTCTGATACTATGAAAGCCACATTTGTTTTCTCCTGATGTTGAAAATACATTCAAGAAGCTTGACTCATCAAAACCACTGAAATCTATAACTGACTAATACTTATAAATAAAAGCATGCTTTCTTAGCATCTCTACATTAGTGAGCAATATTTTGTCAAATTATCCAAGATGTTCAAGCAACTATAAACTTATCTGTATTTATGATGCCTGCAGTGTCCCAGGATCAATTTATCATCTTTTGCGTCCTTCTGACAAGCAGTCAATGGGGAAGGCAGATTCCCTTAACAACCATGTTGCTAACTGAACAACTGAATTGATTCACTCAACAGCTCTGCAAGCAAGGCCATAAAATGGGGCAAAACCCACTTAACAGCTGTCTTGCTAAGCAACAAAAATATTGGGCTCAATTGTGGTCATAAATCAAGGACTACTTATACTGATGAAGCCCAATTCTTCACTGCTATCTCATCCTGAATGGGTCATGTGGTGAAAGTCCCAGAATTTGGGGTTCTCCTGGACTTATGGTTTATACTACAAACAGGTAGTAGAACTTTTTCCCAGCTTTAACAAGTGCACCTATTACAATCCTCTCTGTCTAAAATGCTCCAGCAACAGGAATTACCACCCCTTTTACCACTTAAGTAATCTACTACAATGTATTCTATGTTTGGCTGCCTTTGGAGGAGACCCAGAAGCTATATGTGGTACAAAATTGCTTTGAGAGCAAACCATAAAGTAAGAATAACACCTATTCTGAAGTTGCCAGTACACATCCAGCTCAATTTTGAACTCCTGATTATTACCCTTAAAAATGCAGTATCAGGATTGGCAATACCTGGCCAAAATCAAATCTGAATCCAGTCATTTATAGAGCATCTATCTCAGGTCTGTCTTCTTCAAGGTTTATGGGACATGGGCCAGGTAACAGATGTTATTACTTCTTTTTATGCAACACTCTGCCCCATAAGCAATGATTGCCTCTCTTCTACAATTACTTCAGAAACTGCTTCAGAAAGGTCAAAATAGCATTCTTCTACAGGGCATTTGGCCCTTAGATTAAGTTAATAGTGCCTTTACCATACTAGATTTTTTACTATTGATTTATATCAATAATAAAATAAATACTATAAGCCACCCGGAGTTGTTGGATATGACATGGCTCATTGATCAGGTGATTGCAAGGGATGATGAGAGTCTGTGCCTTCAAACATACAAAAATATGTTAATGTAACCTTACAACAAATTATAATTAGCTTATCTTGTCATGTTTTATGTCTGGTTTATTCAGAAAGGTTTAGAATACTACTTGTAGACCATTAGGGCTAAATCAGGCTAGAATTATTGTAAATATTTTTTTCTCAGTATTATCCTTTAGGTAAATACTAATTATATTACTTACTTGGATAATCTACACTACCAAAAAAAAAGACTTTTGATTAAAAAATAGTCTTTGACTACAAAAGGGACTGAAAAATTTGTTAAGTGGTGTGGTCATTAAGTGAGGCAACATGTGACCACATACAATTTTATGATCTTTTCGCTGAGGTTGTTAAGTGACTCACCAGGATTATTAAGTGAGACACTGACTTTGCTTGTCAGAAGCCATCACAAATGGTGGTCAATTTACCTTGGGATACTGCAACCATCAAAAATGTGCAATGGCTGCCAAGCACCACTATCACAATCACATGACCATGGGGTATGCTGCAATGGTAGTAAATGTGGGACCAGTTGTAAAACATTTCACCCCATTTGAACTGTTGCTAAACAAATGGCTACAAGTTACAAGGACTACCTGTAATACATGGCATATACATAAATACGTACATAGTTGAGATTATTTCAAGCACTAACATAAGCACATGATTTCTCCAGTACTTCTACCAATTGTCAACAAAGGAGCTGCTCTGCTTGTATAATAATGTGATCAAAAAAGCAAATAATGTTCACACTTTCTTCAGCTGCATATAAACTAATTCTTTACTTTCTTGCTATGATTAGCAAAACTATGAACTTCAAAAATAATAATCTTTTAGAATTTTCAAAATTAAAACCTGTCATTCATTAGATCAATTCTCTACTGCAATTTCAATAAGCTTCCAACAGATGTTTGTAATTGAGATAAAGGAGAAAATAATATAACAGGTTAGAAACATTTCAGAAGAGGCAGGAAAGGCCCATTGGGAATAATGCAATTAGTACTGGGTTAAAGAAGTAATGCAAATTATCATGCAAAAAGAAAAAAAACCAATCCTCCAAAGCAGTTTTTAAACATTACTAAAGGATGAAAATATTCACTTTCATAGTCTTTATGTGTGTTTCTTTTACTGTACATGAACACATGTGGAAGTAAATTCTACTGATAGAATGTATATCTAAGATAGAATTAGAATCTAAACTTCAGCCCTGTAAACTGAGTATATTATTTATCATTTAAATTCTTCCTGCATTAAACCTACTTTGTTTAAATATTCTCTGTTAAGTAGTATTGTTTAACTTTTAAAACTTTGTTTAAACTCATGCTGCTCAGTCCATCCAAGACTACAGTAGCTACTTTCTAGGATGGAATAGAGCAGAAGAGAAAATACACTACTTAGTGTAATTCACAACTGATACACTGGAGCACTGAATCCGCATTGCCATAAGCAGATCACTGCAAACTAAAATCAAGAAGAGAGTAGCTACCAGTGCTCAGTCAATGTGGCACGTAACAGCTTATGATAATCTTTTCCGCAGCTTACATAGTAAGCCTATGAGTTTTGAGACACCCTGCAGCTCAACTATTGCAATGCCCTCTCTGTGAGGCTGCCCTGAGACATTTCAACTGGCCCAGAATGCAATCAGCGATGTGATATCCTTGCTTCATGAATGACAATGGTTGCCAGTGTGCTTCCAAGTGCAATTCAAGATGCTGGTTATTGCTTATAAATCACTACCAATTTAAGGGACTACCTATTTTTTGTGATTTGTGCCTGGATGATATACACCAACAGAGTTGGTATGTGCAGGTTCCTTCAACAAAGCAGTGTAATATTTTGGGACTTAGGAAGTTCATAGCTCCCCTTAAAATCCCCATGGTTTCTCCAATAGCACTACAGAGGGCCTCAAAGATGTGGTTGTTCTCTCAACTTGGAGGTGGCGTGAATGGAACCACTTGGTAGATGTGCTTCAAATACGGGTAGTCCTCGACTTACGATCACAATTGAGTCCAAAATTTCTACTGTTAAGTGAAACATTTGACCCATTTTACGACATTTCTTGCCACAGTTGTTAAGCAAATCTGGCTTTCTCATTGACTTTGTTTGTCAGAAGGTCACAAAAGGGGATCATATTACCTTGGGACACCAGGAGCGTCATAAATATGAACCTGTTGCCTAAACATCTGGATTTTGATCACATGGCCATGGGGATGCTACAAAGGTCGTAACTATGAAAAATAAGTCATTTTTTCAGTGCCATTGTAACTTTGAAAGATCACTAAGTGAACTGTTGTAAGTCAAGGACTATGTGTAAATTGTATATTTTGGGGACTTGGTTGTCTGGATTTTTCATTATTTCTTTGATCACAGTTTTATTTTACTTGATTGCATTTTTACCCTGTTTTCCTTATATTGTGTATGTTTTCCTTATATTGTATATATACTATATACCAGTGATGGCGAACCTTTTTCTTATGGCGTGCCAAAATTGTCCCAGCGTGTGCTTGCATACCCACACCAATTCAATCCTCCCTGCCCACCTGCGGATACACGCGTGATCCCACCCATACATGACCCCTCTGGAGGCTTTCCTGAAGCCTGGGGAGAGCGAAAATGGTGTCCCCTGGCTCCCCAGAAGCCAGAAACAGATTGTTCCCAAACTTCTGGTTGGCCTGTTGGGCCTGTTTTTTGTCCTCTCCAGCTTCTTAGAGAGACTTTCCTGAAGCCTGGGGAGGGTGAAACAGCCCCAATGAGCCAACCGGAAGTTCGAACTTCCATTTGGCCCATTGGGCTTGTTTTTTGCCCTCCCCAGCCTCCAGAGGCTTTCCTGGAGCATGTGGAGGGCAAAAACAGCCTCCCTTAGCCCTCCGGAAGGCTGAAAATCAGCTGGCCGGCACGCGCATGTGCACTGGAGCGGACAACTGGCATGCCAGCAAATATGGCTCTGCATGCCACCTAGGGCACGCATGGTACAGATTTGCCATCACGGCTATATACTATATTATATTGCAATATATTGCAAGCTTCCAGTTGGGAAGCACCAATATAGAATCAAATAAATAAACAAATAATAATAATAACCCTTTTTATCCAGCAAATAAATGCTCTGCCTTTGCTTACTGTAATATATTCTCTTTTATGAATTCTTCCTGTCTGGACTGTATATCTCCTAGTTTAAGGGAGCTATTTAGTTCAGTGAAAGAGAGTGATGACATTTTATTACCATATTAACTATGTATAAATTTAGCTTTAAAATGATTTTCATTCCAAAATTAATCATTCATAAATAAATTTGTTAGCCATCAATAGGTATAATTCTTTCACTTCTAACTTAATTTTTTCCTTCCGAATTTCATAGATTGATGAAAAATTAAGGAAAACAAAGGATCAGACTCCTTGTAGCAATACTGCAGAATAGCAGAAGAGATTCCTCTTCCTTGTACCAAATCCCTAAATAAAATAAAATCCATCACTCTCCTCTCCAACAAATCTCTCCTATCCCTTGATTTGTTTTCCAAACAAATGTCACCTACAAAATAAGCCTGCATTCCATGCAATTTCTGCAGACAGCAATAGCAGTAAGAGGTAGACAACTCTGATTTTTTGCACATACGTAAAATGTCGGAAAAGGAGGTAATTGGTGGTGACCACTTGCAATACTATAAGATAATCTCAAACTTGTGGATTATTAAAAATAGTATTAATTTTCTTCTTTTCATAACTCCTTAAAAACAAGTAAAATTTTTAAATGTCTGGTAATTATAGTGAGAAGCAAGATTATTAGCATTTGGAAGGAATTTCCAATCATTGCTGCCATTTTTCCAGACAACTCTAAAGCAAAACAACTTGTTCACCTTCTGACATTCCTCCCTCCAGTGTAAATTGAAAATAATTTATTTTCAGAAATTATGATTTTCAGATTTATCAGACAGAAAGTTAAAGTTGGTTGCCCCCCAAATAGCAAAACGTTAAAATGGAGGGGAAAGATGACAACATACATTGTTTTCCACATGATGTCAGAAAATTGTTTCAAGATTCAGAATCTGCACTTACTCTTTACCCCTTTCTTCCCCTTTCGTTCCTTCTTGTACTGTTCCTTCAGTTTACTTATTAGTCCCTGGTCTACATCCCAAACCTCAGCAGTTGGGGACAGGTCATCTTTGTCTACATGCAACATATTATTAAAAGAAAAATAAAACAACAATTGGGAATGCAAACTATTTGTGAGCGTTACAGGTTAATCAATAAAAAGTGTTATTAAAAAACATTCCAGTACTTTAAAGGTGCAGTTTCTTGTACTGTTTGGTACAATGCTTCAAACTGTCATTTTATAGTAACTGGTCTAGAATAAAGAAGAAATTTGAATGTCTTTCTTATTCAATTATATGAAATTAATTGATTAAGACTGATGTATGCAATTACTGCAACTTTAGTAAGACATTATTAACAAATTATTCAGGCAGACTTAAATAAGCAAATAAATTTATTTCATGCAATACCATTTAGGAAGTGCAAACTGAATTCTGAAACCATGCATTTCCCCTCTATTCTTATTCTCCATGCAATGATATCTAGTAGCTCCAAAATAAATCCAGCAATAAAGGTAATAGAAAGTTTTACTCTATTAAGATTTTTTAAATAATAATAATAATATAACCAAGATAGTTTGGCATATTGTAGGACATCTTCAAACTTTTTATTTACTGAACTCTTCTTTTATTCACCACAACCCAACCAGCCATAGCAAATTAAGGACGGCAGAGAATGATGGTTGAAACAGACTTGTGTAAATCCATAATCAATGCTTGAATGTTTGTCCCTTTAAGCCCAGAAAAGTAACACATTTTACTTGGAAGTCTCATTGGAAAAAGAATAAGAGTTCTGGATTTCCCTCGATTATTTTCAATGCTGAAGCAAGCGTCAATAACTTTATTTTAAAATTAATTACATTTCTACCTGCTAACAAGCATTATCTAATGGAGAAGAATAAGATGAAAGCTTCAATACTGTGTTAGTTTACTTGGGACTGTTTACTAAACTCAGCACTGCTTACTTCTAACCACAATAAAATCAGATTCTAATAAAATATTTTGAAAAAGAAATTTCACAGCTAAGACTTTTTGAATAAAATGAGATCACTATTTCCTAAATAGTCAAGGCTTTGTTCAATTTATGTCTTTATTAACAAGATGATTCACACTTTCAAGTTAACAGTAATCCATTATGTTAGTTCTAGGAAATTAAAACTTTCTGTGAGATAGAACTTCAAGAAAAAAAAAAGCATTATTACCTCTTCACTGGTACTGTCTACTCTCTAAGATAAATTAGAAATACACTCCTAATGTTGCTTAAGGAAGAAAAATATGATCTCAAGTTTAAAATTCTTGTCTAATAATACTATGCTATACTTATATTACATAATATGGATTAAACTGCTAACAACAAAAATTTACAAGGCAAAATACGCAAACTTTTGAAATCAGTTATTTTCAACTTCCTGACTTCTTTTTTACATATACTATTATTAATTATGGAATGGGAAATTTGTTTAATGAATACGTCACAGCTTTGCAAATATAACTGAATAAGTCTCTTCTCAATAGGTAAAAATTGTTTTCTAGTAAGAAAATATAAATTCACTGAAATCTTTCTTACCTATCTCTCATGAATCAGAAGGCCAATTTCATTAGCTTAGAGGAAGTAATCAACTTGTGCAATTGTGAATAATAATAATAATACAAATATCAACTATGCACATGTTGATTCATACATGAATTGAAGAAATTGTGTGAAATATTAACAAATCCAACAGTCTGTATAACATTAAGGGAATTTAGTAGATGGAGAGCTTCCCAACACCTTTAACTGTTGTAGTTTCAAGCCTTTTCTTGATCAGGTAGGCTACAGCAAGAACAGTGGGAAGGTGTTGTTCCTTATCCCTTACATAGGTATTTTTCTGGATGCAATCCAAAGTATTCAACTTAAGTATAAAATGTTGTATCAGAAGAAAAGGCAGATAACTGCTAAAATAGTATATTTTAAAACATGCATCTACATCTAACATCAATCCAGCATACTTCCTGCTACTCCACTTTACACTTTTACAGGGGATCCTGTACCCTGCACAATGCATATTCTATCCAATAAAGTTTAAATCCAATAAAAAAATATCTGCAATGTTTGTATTTCTAATTATATATTTCCTATCTTGTTTCAAGACATCCTCTGAATAATATCTAGAACTGGAATCTTAAAAGTAAGTAAAATAATGTTAATATATTTGTTCTTTTTGTTTGCGTTTTCACCTCTTTTGAAAACAATTTGAAATTAATAAAAACATATTATATGGATTTGAAAAAAATACAAATATAGCCATTTCGCACACAACTGAACTCCACTGACAACACAATAAATCTTTGGAAAGGGCATGAAAAACAGAACCTCATGTTGTTAACAAGTAATCAAAAATTTAATCTTTCCAATGACTGCTAGGCAGCATTCTGAGTGTTGCAAAAACATTGAAGGGTATTTTTGTTAATGGTGATCTACGGAATGGGTAAATTTGTTTAGTTTAGAAAATACAATATCTTAGCAAGATCCATCAATTTCAGTGGAAATTCAAGGTAAGCATGCATTACTAAAAAGGTTTCTAAGAATTATTTTCCATGTCAACATGTAATGCACTGTATTTTGTGCAAATTTGTATGTCTAAAATAACTGACTGCCAGTGTTATTAATTAAGGAGTGCATTAAAACACTGCCTTATTTCATAACTTTGTTTTAAACAATAATTCTAAGATATACAAAACAAACTGCTTAATATTATCAAAATGATTTGACAAATGTATGATTTACTTCTACAGGAAGAAAACAGTAGGATGAAAAAATAAAATGATAACCAACCAGCAAGATTTAAATGCCTAACAATATCACAGAGAAAAGAGAATACAAATTCAAATTAATATAATTGAAATATATGTTTTTCTTTCAAATTCTTTTGTTTTCCTACCACTTTTTATGTTTCTTACCCCATTCTGTCCCATCTCCTGAACTCCGTGCTTCTCCTGCTCCCTCTCCATCTTCTGCTGTTACTAAGAAATCAAATTCTTTCAAAGCTTCTTCTGTGTCTGGGTCATCAGTAAGGTCAGCAGCTAGTCCTTCATTTCCAATCTATAAATCAGTTTTGATAGAAATACCATTAAAGATACTATCATTCATGGGATAGTTTTATGTAATCTTTTCCTTCCCTTTCTAAGGATTGTAAAGGATATGTTATTCTGTTTAAATATTTTTTACCCATCATGCACCAACAGTCCCATTAACATGATTATGGCAGGTGAAAATTATGCTGCAATACAGAATTAGCAGCCAGATAAATATACTTAGAATTAAGCATTTATCAACACCATTCCCTCCATTCATGCCTATCCAAAGTATTGATAACAAAACTACAAACAATATTAAGGTGCTTGATTTATCTATTCCATTATTTACTGTAATAGTTCACTATACAAAAAGACAAAAAAAGAATAACAAAATCTTTAAAATAACAATAGTTAATAAAACTATTTGGTCTTTTTTACTTTGTGCTTTTTATTTATCCGATGTTTTTCTTTTCCGTCTGTAATATCTTCTATAATATCATTCTCTTCCTCTTCATCACTATCATCTGCATTTTCCAAAAAATTAAATGTTTCAAGAACATCACTGGGGTTCCTACAAAAGAAATAACTTGCAATATCAGAAATAGCTGTGATCTCCTTTCAAACTAAGACTCAATTATTTCACCTCAAGAGAAAATAAACTTATTTCTAATTCATAAATATCAAGGAAACTACGTATATGTTTTTTTAAAGTTCTGATTGTAACCTTTTCATATTTAAATGTCATTAAGGATAAAAATTAATTTGCGTGTACTTTTTAATACACAAATTGTTAGTTTCACATAATGAAAATTTTCAGAAAATAAACAATTTTAACCATAAAATAGTATGATTGACTATTATGTAGTCAAAATTGCATGAATATAAATGATAGAAGCATAGCAATAAATTATTTAATTTCTAGTTGAGAGAAAAGACACTCTTTCATTCCACAAATTCTTGCAAATTACCCTAAGTTATACAGATGCAGTATTTATCTCAGCTGAGGTATTTTTGTTTTTATAAAAATAGATACATCTTTCTAATCAAATAAAACCATCTTTTTAGTTTTGTGTAAAAATAACATTTTTAAAGAAAACAAATTAGATATAGCTTTGAAGGCAATCATTTATGCTAAACATTTGTATTAGTTTGCCTACCTTTTCATGTCTTGACCCTTTTGTTTTGATGTGGGAGATTCTCCTCCATTAAGAATCTGTTCCAATTTTTTTGTCTCCACTGAGCCATTTGGTTCTGAATTGGAAAGTCCAAGTAAAGACCTCACCCTCTGTGATCGTACATCCAATATTGTATCTGTGTAACCGACTTCTTGGAGATATCTAAAAGATAAAAGAAAGTAGAATTTAGTCATGCATACACACAATCTACCAGTGAGCCTTTAAAATGTTTTGTATGGCAGTTTAAAATACAGCTATTATTACCAAATTGTTCAAGAATATCTTAAAGCTTATGACACTGCTTTTTGGTTCTAGAAAGTTTAATTCACATTACCTTTTTAAGTAAATCTATTCCAAGAAAAAAATTCCAAACACTTATTTTAGATTAATTGCTAATTACAGTACTAAGTTCAAAGAAGCATACACAATCACATCAGAACCTATGTACTTATGTTTCAATGTACAATGACCTTCAACCCAATATAATATGATACTTACTGTCTTAGCAACTGTCTGCCTTGTTTCCAAGTTAGCTGACTATTATGAGGCACTGTAGGAACCTCTGTATCTTTGGTTTCTTCTGAAACACAATAAATAGACTAATTATGTGCCATCAAGACACCGTTATCTCTTAGTTATCTGAATAAAATAACAACTCTGTTATTAGACCCACCCCCTACTCAAGCAGGAGACCTATATCGTTTCAGACAAATGGCTGCTGTCCTGTCTGTTCTTAAAAGCCTCCAATGATGGTGCACCCACAATTTATTTTTAGTATATTATTAGATGTTTAAAAGTGAGGGAAAAGTTACGAGGTACATATAATCTTTATAATTCCAGGTTATATATGATTCCACTTGAATGAAAAGCTATATTTGCTGATACATGCATTCCTCATGAACATCAACATTTATATTTACATAGGACTAAAGAATGGAATATTCCCTTGGTAGCTGATAATAACATTGACAAGGAAAAGCGCAGCCACCTGCCATCTTTAATTTCTTTAACTGTGTCAACTTTTCATCAGCTTTCTGATTAATTTACTTAATCCACCTTTTAAAAAAACTTGCTGATTTTACTTTTAGTTCCATACTTTTTTTATTACTGTTCTTGAGGAATAACATGAACCTTATCTTGTTCACAGATAATATGAATAAATGGCTTACATCAAAAAATAAGAAAACTTGAACAAAAAAGTGAACTATGAAAGTGAGGAAACGTAGAATGTAAAGATTGGAAGCCATCTTGGAGAACATCCAGTTCCCCTGCCAATTGTAGGAATCCATTACTACATTTCTTATGGCTATTTAACCTTGGTTTAAATATTTACAACGAAGGAAACTCCAAACTCCCAATGCAACTCTTGCACTATTTTTTTTACTTTTAAGAAACATATTCTGATTTCCAACTGTTTTTTAAAAAACACATTGGTTACTATTATGTCTTTTATAACAAGTCAAAATGTCTGCCCTATATTCTACATGACAGCTCTTCAAATACTTGCAGAGAGTCATCGTATTTGCCCCACAATATTCTCTTCTTTAATCTAAATAAGGCTACTGCATCAAACCTTCCTTCAAGTTTTCCTTCTAGGACATTTACATTTGTTTGCCCTCAGCTGGACATGCTTTATTGTGTCATTGTCCTTCATTAAAATGGTGATAGACACAGTATTCTAAAAGTGATCTGACCAATACAAATATCGCAAATTGCCACTGCCAATCACATCTATTTACAGAAAGGCATATGTTTAATGTGTTGGGCTAAGAAAATATACTCTCTAGAGGTCTATGGAGATTCTCAGTCATCCAGATCATGGTTGTCCCAAAGGTGCTTTCAAGAGACAATTGGGCTTTCTGGTTTTTCTTTGTAGATGTGCCGAGGTGGCGCAGTGGTTAGAGTGCTGTACTGCAGCCACTTCAGCTGACTGTTATCTGCAGTTCGGCTGTTCAAATCTCACCGGCTCAGGGTTGACTCAGCCTTCCATCCTTCCGAGGTGGGTAAAATGAGGACCCAGACTGTGGGGGCAATATGCTGACTCTGTAAACCGCTTAGAGAGGGCTGAAAGCCCTATGAAGCGGTATATAAGTCTAACTGCTATTGCTACTTTAAGAGAGCTGAAGAAGCTTCTTGAATGAGAAGTGAAACATCTTTAAAAAAAAAAAAACCAGAAAGCTTCTTGAAAAAGAAACTTTGGGACATACTATCTAGAGGTACTGTAATTATAACCTTTATCATTGACTATTAAGACTTTTCTAAGCATGTGAGTAATTCATTAATCCACAAATCGACTATTTTGGAGAAGTCTTAAATGTTCTTTTCCCCCTCTGGATTGAACCATTCTGGTCAATTGTCTGACCTGGATGCATTGTCATGTGTTCTAGATGAAACAAGCTTACTCCAGAATATAAACAGAGTCAGAGTAATACAACACTGAAATATGGTGTTTGTTTCATTTAGCTCATAAACGAAGTCATCCACCATGTGATGTAGCAGTGTGAGAAAAAAGAGTTCCCCTCTTTAGATTAATTTTTAACTATAATATACAAATTATATATTTGTATATAATTATTTATATATACAGTTTTAATTAATTATTGCAATTGGTGATCATTCTTGTTCATCATTGTGTAGAAATTCTGGTCCATTTCTGAAATACTTGAGTTCAGTAACATCTGATAAATTTCAAACATGAACTGTACACTTTAGTTCTACCACAATATTTCTATGGGATTTAGGTAGATTTTGATTTGACCAAATTCAGTTCTGAATTTCTTCTTCATCATGCATTTTTTCATACACTTGCTTATAAGTTGGGAATATTGTGTTGGATTTATTTCATTTATATGCATAACTCATTTGAGCTTCAGGTTTAGATGACAAATTACCTGATATTCTGCTGTAGAATTTTTCTGAGCCAAAGCAGAATCTATGCTTCCTGCAATGTTAGCAAATTGACTATATCCTGAAGTAGAAAAGCATCCCCCAAACCATAGCACTTGTTTTTTGACAAGCAATATAAAGTTATCATGTTTGGTTTCCACCAGATATAATGATACATGTAACACCAAAACCTCTACTTCAGAGTCATTTGTCCAAAAACAGGGGTGTCAAACTGGTGGCATGCCTACCTCAGCTCTGAGAATGGGAAAAACATTGTGAAACATTATGTGACGGCAACATGATGTGGCGAGTTTGATACCCATGTCCTAGAACAATCCTCCAAAGCTTATAGGTCCATTCAGATGGTTTGGAGTACATTTGAACTCATCATCAATATTCTTCTTACTAACAATTACTGTCGTGATGTTCTCTTATGCCACTATAAAACCCAGCAACTGTTCTATAATGGAATCATAATTGCGAACTTTAACCAAGGCTTTTTTGGGGTTAGGGTTAAGAATTAAGGGTTAGGGTTAATAATCTAAGGATTCTTTGGGGTAGACAACATTTCTTGGAGGTGATGTTCAAAAGATACCCACTTATTTGACTATTGTCCAAATCTTCTCCATTTCAAGGTTATTTCTCTGACTGCCAACTGGTAGCACATGAGAACTTTAGAAATGTTCTCTAATGTTTCCCACGCAATGGGCTTTAACATTGTTTTATGGAGTTATCAAGAAACAGCACTTCTGTTCCTTTATAAATATTTTTAACAAGACTGAAAAGTTGAAATCCTTCTGCCTTGTAAAATTATAATTTTTGGATTTAATAATAAAATGATACTTTAAAACCCAAAATGTCTGTCTTTTTCAGGCTAATAGTGTAATACTATGAAAACTTGAAAAAGATCATATAACTTTTGTGAATAAAATGAAACCCAATTTTAATCACAATACAAAACAATATTGATTGTAAAGACTTATTTTGGTATAAAAGGTGGACAAAAGAATGTGGACTAAATACAATAAATAGATTTTACCTGATTCAAAAGTTGGCATTTTCAAGTCACCTTGATTCAATTCTGTGCCATATTTTAGTTTATGATATTTTGCCCTTAAAAAAAACATAAGTGGATTGACCAGTAAATAAAATTTAGCTTTGCATTTTCCTTACGACATTCATACAAAGATGTCTAAACATTAATCCTTGCACTTTTGTAAATTAAAATCACAGATTCATGGACAGCTAGCTACCGTCTGCTTACTTGCCCGTGGCTAATTAAATCACCCATCAGGAGACTTGCCCTATAGTTAAAGGAAATGATCAAGGTCACCATCACTGATTATGGCATCCTGTCTGGTAGGATTGGCTGTGGGGCCAATCATAATGTTTGTGATCTTTCCTATTAAGCTTTGTCTAAAAACTAGTTCTTTCTTGAAGACTAGTGGGGGAGCAGAGTTATCGAAGAAATCAAGATGGTGATCATGATCATGCAATCAAAGTCTTCCTTTATATGCATGTGGACATCAATGACAAAGGTTGGTTGTGATTGCCAAATCATGACTTTTTTAAGCCTTTCCACTGCACCCAGGAGAGGAGAGGAAAGGGGAGGAGAGAAGTTTATAACAGTGAAGATTGCTCTTATGAACTTGCCTTTGGTCATCGGATAGACTTGGAAATATGAAATACTGTTTTAATTAGCAAGTCTCCTGTTTAATCATTTTTGTGTATACAGGTGCCTAGTGTATTAAGCATATTTTAAAAAATTCTACCATCAAAAAGCAAACAGAACCATATATACAACCCATTTCATTTACTGACCAACATTAAAATAAAAACAATGAGTTAGTTTCTGTTTACAAAAATAAATGTTTAGTCTTTAAATAACTGAATTGATTTGTCTTCTAAATTAAAAAGGGTAAATAGGCACCTGTAATGGGTTTCAACAATGTAGAGTTTAACATAAGGGAATAATCTCCAAATCATAGACTGCTGTATATGAATTCTTGTTAGAGCTTTCACTAATTAAAAAAGTTCATAACAATCTTAGACCATTCACATTGTTATGCTCAAAGCCATGTATGGATATATAAAATGACATCAATACCTTCTAATTGTACCTGGGAAGCAACTGACAAAGCAATAAATATTATGGTTCTAGTATCTTGTACCAATTAGTAGCCTAGCTACCACGTTTTCCATCAGCTGGAGCTTCAGAAGACTTTTCAAGAGGAACTCTAATGGAGCATATTGAAATAGACAATTTGGGATACAATCAAGGCAGGAAACCAACTGGTTCAGGAATAGCCATAGCTGGCACATTAAATAAGTACCAAATTCATTCCTTGTCATAGCCTCCACCCTGTAATTAAATAATAGTTAATCTGCTGTTTCATATGAATTAGCCCTATTTGAAATAGTTTGAACCCAAATCTTGGACCAAGACACTTCCAACTTAACTGAATTTAGTTCCATATTACACTTTTTCATTCAGACCAATGTTCAAATTCTACAATTTTCTTCAATTATCAATATCAAGTTAATTAATATGAAAGTATTCTATGTAAACTTCCCAGTTGAGAAACATGAGATAAATACCTTTCTTGTTTTAATGCATATTCTAACATTTTTATTCTTCTTACTAAATCTTTCTTCAAGTTTTCTTGACCCTTTCTCTCGCCTTGCAAAAATGCTATCCGAGCCTGAAAATACAAAATGGTAACATAATTATCTTTTATTTGAGTCATGTTTATACAATATACCACATAATAACTTTTAATTCTATGTTCTACACCTCCTAGAAGAATTTACAGGGATATTATCGACAAAAAGAAAATAATCTATAGATAGTACTGCTTTGTGATAAATACCATGTTTTGCCAAACAAATTGCCCTGTTCCTAATAAATTATTATTTTACAGTAAATGTGTTCAAAACAGCATTCAAAAACAAATATGCATTTCTAAATCATAAATCCTGAATCAGGAATAAAGCAGGAATAATACAATCCTCACAGGAAAACGCAGGGAACTCTCTATTCAAGAAGCTTAATAGCATTGAAATGCTTAATTCATCATTATATTACATAGGTTCTTGTTAATCCTATGACATTTAATGAACTGGAATCAGAAAGATTCCAGATACAAATAAAAGAACCACAGCTTTGCATAAATGCCACACTGTAATTACACAGAAATAAACTTTAAAGCAATACTGTTACTAACAGTCCCTATGGTGAAATTTCATTATCAGTTGAAGTTTTAAGGAACATGACATTCAATAAAATTTGCTCAATTGCTTTTGTTGAAAAGTGCAAAACGTAACAGCACTTGCAGCAATAGAAAATTTTCATTCCTTCACCCCTAATATCCCACAAAAAATATCCTGTGAAATCTGAAGAAGGATTGTGAAAAGATTGTACATATGTTTATGAGGAAAATGTTGAAAATCTATGTTGTACAGGTGTCCATCTGACTGGTGCAAGATGTATTGCAGTGTTGAAGAAAGACTGTGTATGTGGTTAGGACTGTAAAAGGATATAAGATTATATGTAAATACATACAGTATATGGTAGGTTCTGTGTGCATGAATATATGTTTTACATCTTCATCATAAGCTGTACATAATATGTTTGTGCCATAGTGAATTCTGGGACAGTGAGTCAGACATTAAGTGCAAGGAAGAGCCATTTTTTCAGCTCTTGTTGTAACTTTGAGCAAATGGCTGTTAGTCAAGTACTACCCATAAGAAAGTATTTATATGAAAATGGCAATAAATTTGAACATTTAATATAATTTATATCATAAAGTATCTATAGTGCCTAGCTTTAGTATACCATATATATGAAGTCATGTTAGTATTATTATTAATCACAATTAATTTCAGTGTGAGATCATTACATTTAAAATGAAATTATTTAGTTCTAACATTCAAATTAATGTGTATTTCATCAGTTTAATCAAAAACACAATTTAAAATAAACATACTCAATAAGGACATCAATAAAGACATTTTCCTTTTTCCAACTACCCTTATTCCCCTAATTAGGGATATAGATCATGAGTTTAATAAACACTAGAGGGTGCTGCAGCACAATCTTGGGTATTTATTAAATATTTTGAAATATTCACAATAAGATATTGTGTCAAAGCTCTATAATAATGTATACATGAATGTGTACATATTAAAATTGTGATGTTTATGAACTTCTTAATGAATACCCATGAAACATTATATACTAATAGTATATTTTACTTCATTATATTTTGTTATTGTATGAAAATTGTGGGTTTTGTTATCTCTGCAGTTATTTTATTACTTCACATTTTTAATAATTGAAGCTTTTTTCTGGATTTAATTTTATCATAACTCTGTAAAAAAAAAACTTTGAATTTTTGTGCATCTTGAAGCTTTAATACTGCATCTATGCCTAAAGACAGTTTATAATATATCCAACCCAAATCCTATGCATGCTTTGCTTCTTGTATTCCCACCCATTAATCCCACTTTATTACAAGATAAAATCAATCATATAGATTGCCCCTTCTGCAATAAATTTATTCACACAATGCATTTATATATCATCACCATCATTTTAGCCATTGTCTATTCACTGAAGAATGAAGGCGTCTTCCGCATGTTTCTAACCAATACGGTCCTGAGCTTTCTTTTGCCAATTTAGCCTGCATTTATATATATATATATGTATGCATATTTTAAAAATGAGACTACTTCTGTGTAACAATTAAAAACATCAAGCTAAAAACCAGGAAATTATGAATACTAATTCTGACTTGGGTACAAAGCCAACTGGATGACTTGGAGACAGTCACTCTCTCAGCCATAGGAAGAATGCAATGGCAAACCAGTTTTGAAAACTGTTACGAAGAAAATAGCAAGGGCTTCTTTAGACAATCACCAGGAGTCAAGACAAAGGTAGGAAAGGTTTATTTCAAAAAGTGTGTTTGTATGAATGTATAATGTATGCTAGAAACCACATTCCCTTATGCCCCGTCACCAAAAAAGGTGTAGGTCAAGACAAAGAAATACAGGTATATAAATATGATTGGGTAGTCCGTTTCTTACCTATTTTTTTAAAAAAACATTTCCTTCTTTTTCTCCTCTCTTTTGTCTACCATTATACCACTCCCCTCTCCACCCTGTGCTATTGCCACTAAATTATATCTGATTATTATAATACAGGATTTGAGTGCTTGATGAATTGTAATAATTATTTAAAATTAATTACCTACAGAATATACTCTGCATAAAAATAATTGATCCTTATCTTGCTTGCAAACCAATTTCACAAAGAAACTGTACACTCTGTAATTTTCCTCCCACCTTCCCCATCAACAAAAACGGGGGGGAAATGTGATGGGGAGATAGTTACAGTGGGAAGAAAAGGGAGAAAAAGGAAAATTGAATAAATATGAGGCAAAGGGAAGAGGTTAACTGAATAGCGTAGAAGCCTCATTATTGTTATCCATAGGCAAATATCCAACCCAAGTAGCAGATAATTTTAAATATACTATATATACCGTATTTTTCGGCGTACAAGATGCACCTTTTTCCCTCAAAAAAGAAGCTAAAAATCTGGATCATCTTATACACTAAATACATCGTTTTTTGCCTCCTGAAACCCAGTCACCAAAATGGCTGTGCATAGCCTCTAGGAAGCTTTTAAGAGAGCTCCTGGGGGCTGGGGAAGGCAGAAATTAGCAAAAAAATGGACCAGTTTTTGCTTAATTTTGCCCCCCCCCAACCCCCAGGAGAACTCTATAAGCTTCCTAAAGGCTATCCATGCCCCCCCCTTTTTTTTACAATAAATGGGCCCGTTTTCACAAAATAAATGGGCTGTTTTTGCTTGTTTCCCTCCCTCCCCCTGGAGCACTCTGCAAGCCACCTAAAGGCTATTTAAACCTTTTTTGGAAAAAGAAACGGGGCCATTTTTGTGAAAAACGAGCCATTTTGGGGATATTTGCAGTGCAAAAATCTTTTTTTTATATTTTTTTGCCTCTTCAAAACTTTGGTGTGTTTTATACTCCAGTGCATCTTATACTCCGAAAAATATGGTGTGTGTGTATGTGTGTGTATGTATGTATGTATGTATGTATGTATGTATGTATGTATGTATGTATGTGTATATATATATATATATATATATATATATATATATATATATATATATATATATCCAGTGTGTTCAGAAGTGAGGCCTGTAATCTTTGCATCTCTTTGCCCATTTTTTTAAACTTTCAACAGCTTCTTCCATTCCTTTCAAGTAACATAAGACAACTCCAGTCTTACTCATAAATAATTATGCAGAAAGAAAATCCTGAACAATGTATATGTACAATCCTGTGGTGGTATAAAGGTACTAAAATAATGGAATAGAAATTACTAAATAAAAAAACCCCTGAATTTTGAACAATTTTAATAAATGTACTGTATCTTTAATATAGAAAGTGAGGATTTAAAGATACTAGTAGAGAAGCTTTTTGACAAGCAACTTTGCTTAAAAATTAAATGATGGCCATGAGCAACATAAAAATGGCTGAAAGAAAGAACTTCTGTCTTCAACTGTTTCAGCTGGATTATTGTAGAAATGTTTTCCTCTAATGAAAAAGACAATTCCATTTTCTCCTGTGGCTTCCTATAAAGCCTAAAATTTGACTTGAGAATATCTCCTGACACATCACAACTTTTCTACCCTTCGCTAAACCAGGCTTGGGCAGCATGTGATGTATCCGACCGTGATTTTGACACCCCTGCTCTAGAATACACTTTTGAAATATTTAATAGGTTCATGATGAAGGAAATATCTCTGCACAATCTCCTAGATCAAAACTTGGGTTTTATCAGATTTTAGATACCACTGACAAAATCTAAAATATTTTTGTACATGACTTAAATCAGCGGTCCCCAATGTTTCTGGTTTTGCAGACTGGTGGCAAAGGGGGTGGGGGAGCGCTGAGGAGGATAATTCCATGCAAGCAATGGGCTATCATACTTACACAAGTGGAGCTGTGTTTGCTTGTGCACTTGCCTGCCACTTGTGTGGCTCGGTTCCGAACAGGCCTGGGTATTGGGCACCCCTGAATTAAATGGCATTTTACCTGCATAAAATCTAACCTTGCTGCTATACTTAACAGACATTCAAATCTAATGGAAACTAATTTTAAGATCCACGTTAGTATGCTAAACCTGAAGGTTTAATAAAGATATCTGCAGTTTTGCAAAAATGTATTGTTAAAGGATTTTATTAGTCCTTCCATCTAATTTTTAAAGACAAAAACAACAGTTATACAGATTTACTCTGAACTAAATCCCAAGTTACTACAGAATTATAGTATTATTTAACACTTCAGTATCAGACATAATCTTCATACTGGATTATTTAATAACCAAAATGCTTATACAATATCAGTTACCAGCAATATCATTTTAATTCTGCTCTGTTCAGTTCAATTATATTCCTAAAATCAGTAGTTAGCAATGTTTTTGCTTCCTTCTTTAGATCAAGCTCAACGTGTGTTGTTTTAATGATAACAATAGGGAACTTGCCATTCCCTTCTTCTGAGGAGGTATTAAATTTCTTAACTTGGTCTACAGTCCTAGAATTTACTGATTGTTTTCAATTCTTGTGAAAATGAAATGTGCAAAATGGAATGGTTCATCTCTGCAATATTCTTTTTCCACCAACCCAGATCAAATAATGAAAAAATGGTCATAGTGGAATTGGTCCAAAACACAAAAAAAACGAATCACAAACTATTTCTAAATGGTATAACTGGGCAAATACATGTACATGGGAAATAATATTTTATCTATCCCTCCCTCGATGTGTGTGTGTGTGTGTGTTTGTGTGTGAGTGAATATACACACACACACAACTAAAACTTTTGTATCTGTTTGTAACCTTTAATTAAGTGAAATGGTGCATCATGGGGCAGTATGCTGTGTGTCAGGGAGGGACTGAGTGGGAGTGCAACACAGGCATGATGAACGTCAATCAGGGTGTAGATGGGTGCCCAAGACGTGCAGCAAGGATTATGGAGGGTGTGTGACAGTGCAACGCAGGCTGAATAGCATGGGGAAGGGTGTGGGTCATGGAAGGGATATACAGCTAGAGTGGGAGCTACAAGGGCTATGCAAAGTGTTGCACAGGTCAGGGAGGGTGAGCAGGGTTGTGTGAGTTATTGCAGAGGGACTGGGGAGGGTGTACCAGTAGGGTACTTACTTAAGCAACTTGCAAGCTTCCCTCCCAGCTTCTCTGCTGATATTCTCCCTGAAAGCTTCCCACAAAGTCAGTGGGAAAGCAGCAAAAAGTTGGAAATTATTCCCACTCTCACTGCTTTTTTACCTGTCCATCATTCTGTTGATCTGTTTAACTATATAAAAATTTCTAGAATTTTAGCTATATAAAAACAGTGAAGCAATTGAATAATCACTCAATGGGTCATGAGTTGCCTAGTATGGTTGGTAAAAGCTGACAATAACTTGATGGCACGTAATCAATCAATCAATCCCAGTACCATTTCTTAAATACTTGAACTAAACTAAGGAAAACAAAATGTTCTGGAGGGAGAAAAGCTCTACCTGCACATTCCCAGTGTAAACATCATGTAGCACATTCTGATTTCTCAGACTACTCAACTGCATAAGTGCCTCCAGAACCTTTCCAGCTTGGTGACCCGGTCTGGCAGGAGGGAGGGCATGTGAGTAGCATGACATGCACACAGCTCCATTTGTGAGAGTGAGCTCACCACTCATGCGAAAGGAGCTTCATGAGCGAGCAGACGACACTTGCACAGAGGGTGCTTGTGCTTGCATGAGAAGCTCCACTCACACTTGTCCATCTCTCCCGAGGCCCGGTTTTGAACCGGCTGTGGCTGGGGAGTTGTGGATCCCTGCTCTAGGAGACAAAATAAAAACATACAATAACTTTATAAACCAGTAACTTCATGATAAAATGGAAACCTCCCCAAACTAGTGACTGAGTACATGCAGCTGGAAAAGAGAGGAGGCAGCTCATACCATGATTTAGAATATGAGCCCAGTAAACAGACTAATAACATTATTCAAAGAAAAATGGATTCATACTCCTATTTATTGGAACAAATTTCCTATTATTGTTGTTGTTGTTGTTATTTCCTTCTGTTAAAGTCAGTTAAAGGCCATGGTTAAAAAGTTATTTACTACAACCAAAAATAATGAATATTGCCCACATATAACAGATGTAAATATAAACAGTCATAATATAATTTACTCAGTGTTTTCATATACTGTAGCATCTAAGCACTAACCCTTCTGTTATGGAAAACCAACGAAATTAAACACAAAGCTTGTATGTCCCATTCTGGTAAGTCAATAGTGGATTATATTAAACAATATGAAATTAGCTTTCAGTTATTGTCAAATGAGGTTAATTCATTACCAACAAAATGGTCAAAGAATATTTAATAAGCATTGTTATTTACAATGAATTGGCAGATAGTATTTATATTTTTAATAGTATTGGATATGAAATAGGTATGGCCTTATCCTACTAAACTGAACCCCAAGACTAGTCATTAAACATTCCGAATACATGCACATACACACACAAAATAATTTCTTGGCTAAATTTATAGTACAGGTATTCCTCAACTTGCAATGACAATTGAGCCCAAAATTTTGATCACATGACCATGAGATTGCTGCAACAGTCATAAGTATGAAAAATGATCAAGTCACTTTTTCAGTGTTATTGTAACCTCGAATGGTCACTAAATGAAGTATTGCAAGTCGAGGACTACCTGTATACTGACTAGGAATTAGGAACTTTTTGGACATGGGAAGTAATCAAAAAAATACTAAAGAGAAATCTACAACTGATTTCCAGCAACAGGTTGTTTATGTATTGTTCATCAATCTTTAAGCTGCAAAGTTTCCAAGGATTTTCTTCCCTTTTGGGGAGAGAGAAGTGTGCTTATTTGTTTTGAAGTTCATCCTTTAATACTGTTGTATGAATCTATATCTTTTAATTAGTTTTCATAACTCATAAAAATAGAACGTATTTAAAAACTGTTTTCAAAGCAACTAGGATTCTTTTTCAGTAACATTTTCTTTTTCAGTAACATTTGTACGTTTATCTCAAAAATAATAAAAAACAAATCAGTCCTTTTCACGTTAGAAGTTCAACAACTTCAATACTCCATTCCTGAAATATCACCATGAGCTTTTCCTGCTATCAGGAAACCAGGTGGAACATATGCTAGATCTAATCTTATGCAGTGGAAGTCTCCACCTTGTTAATTAATCAGTTTGAGAAAAGTTCCTCTTTCCAAATAGGGAGTTTGGGTGCTCCTTCCTGTTTTGTGGCTGTGCATATTCACCGTTCAATTTTGAATGAAATGGATTGATAAGACTTTTCTCCTTCAACTAAGACATTATCAAATTCTTAGTTCAAAACATCTGAAGGAACCAGATTGTTTACCTTCACGTTATATCAAGTAGCAATGGCTACTGGGAAGAATTGGCTTGAAACTCTAATTCTATTTTTCACAATATACCACAGATAACACATAAATTATTTATATTCCTATTATCTGATGACTTAATCTGCAGATACTCCTTGATTTACTATGGAAACTAAGATTTGAATTTCCATTGCTAAGTAATGTAGTTGTAAAGCATGACATAACATGACTGCATCACTTAGTGATGGCAATCATAGAACTCCTAGTTGCCATTGTTAACCAAATCCCAACAGCCATTAGGCAAAGACCCATGTCAAACTTCAGTTTTTCCACTGTCTCCCCTTCAACTCCCCCCAACCATCTATTCTCCCACCACCTTTGCCCTTTTTGATGCCCTTCACCCTGCCTTGTGGAGCAACTCCAGAACTGTGCAGTTGTTTGCAGTTCAAAGGCTTCCTGGAATGCCACAGCTCTGGGATTGCAAGACGCCCCTGAGACACAATCCAGCATGGTGCCAGAGTTGCCCCACCTCAGCCCAATAGCACTGAATGAAGCCGCAGCCCAGCAATGTAAGGCCATGGCTTCCCCAGCCCAGCAGTGTGAAGAAAAGCTGCAGCCATTCCACTCCTGCACAACAGTGCAAAGCCCCAGTCACCCCTGCCCAGTAGTACAAAGCCCCCGCCATTCCAGGAAGCCCTAGCCATCTCAGCTCAGCAGTGTGGTACAAAGACGCAGCAAACCCAGCAATGCAGAGCCCCAACCACTCCATCCCATCTACACAGAGTAAAACCCAGTTATTCTCGCTACTCTTCACTCCATAGCCATGCTACTCTGCCTCAGTTGACTGTGGCCACATCCTTGATCTTTCTGCTGACAAGGCATGCCTACCCTGGCTCTTTTTGAGGAGCTGTTGGCCATACGATGCCTTTTTTCATGAGGAAACCACCAAATGCAATTTTGGGGAAAAGGCCTCCTGTAGCCATCAGTTGCCTTGCAAAGGGCCAGGGCGATCAACCTGGTCAACAGTAGCAGCAAAAACATTGCTAGGATGGTGGACTGGAGAGTCAAAAGGATAGAGATGAGACACAGAGGGTGGGAGGAGTGGGAAGCATACCCACAGTTTTAAGTGTGGGCAGGTGCCAAGCACCAAAATGTTGATTGAATAATCGCATGGATGCTGTCATAACTTTGAACAATCATTGAAGGAATTACCAAAACTGAAGGAGTACCTGTTTTTAAATTTGAATTAGATCTGTTACCATTACAGTACATTATATCACTTCTGATATCTGACTGACCTTAAGTAATTGAACTAAAATTAGTTTAAAGCAGTAAGGCAGCCTCATATTTTTCTAACATAATTTATATTACTGCAGGCATTCTGTACCATAAGAGATTTTATTCCATCCTACAACAAATTCTGCCAAGCAAGAAAAATCTTTATGAATGTTGACAATTCTTTAAGACTGTACTTATTATAATAATGACATAATGTTGAAATGACTTGTAGGTAATAGTGCTGTTACTAGTCTGGTAAACCACAAATAATACAAGAGTCTTCACATATGCAAAATGAATCTGGAGGCGAAAAAAATCCTTAAAGTGAAAACTATTCAACCAAACCAATATTTGGTTAAATAAAAGTTTATTATATAGCGAAGTAAGAACTTATCATTTACATCAAAATCAAATCTGGAGGCTATAACAAATTAAAGAAAGCAACATGACAAACGCTACATCTTGCTGTTATAATAAGTTTGGACTAGAAGCAGGCTTGTCTTTTAATATTTAATGGTAAGAATGGACTTAATCCTAACCCTCTGATTACATTTGTTTGTGAAAGTGTGGTTTGGCCAAGGTGTATTCCAGTAGTAATGTGTTCTACTAGGTTAAAGACGTTTTCCCAAGGGCCTAGCAAAAACTACTGATTATGAGGCCAGTACCACCAGCAAGCTATGGCACTAATATTTTGGATCTTCAGCTGTATCAGTTGACAAAAATTGCAACTAATCAGCAACAAATCTGGGGCTGGGGGCAATTCATGTTTTCACCATATTATATCCCTGAAATTCACAGAACTGTTCAGCCCTCTTGCATGCAAAATAACATTAAATGACATGGATTATTAAATAGTATTTGGAAGAGATTGATCTAGTACTCCATTTATAACTCAAACTCACTAGAACTGAAAATTCTATTTCTAGTTTTTAAATGTTTAGGCCTGATAGCTGACAAAGAAAAGAAACAAGTTATTTCAATTGTGGAATATGATCCAATTTACATCGCATAAAAGTCTTATATTGCTTAATACAAAAGTTTCTCTTTGATCTAAGACATACATGATCACCAAAGTCCACAAAAATGGGGTTCTTTCTTAAATAGCAGATCTGGTGGTCCTCCTGATCTCATAACTTCTGCTTGCACAGCACATGGAACTTCCGATCAGGAATGTCTTCATGCAATTACATCTGGTGTAGAGTGTCAATAATTTTAACCCATTCATGGAGAGCAGGCAATGACCAAGACTACTTATGCTCTTGTCATCCTGTGGCTGGATTTCTGAACTTCACTCTACATGGCCTGCACTTGAAGACCATATGGAAGCTTCAACATAGTGATCCAACATACCCAGATTTGTCCATGTGACACTACATTACTATTATGGCTGCCAGTATACTTCCAGGTGTGAGTCAGGTGCTGTTTGTCACATAAACCTACATGTCTCAGAACCCTGCTACCTTTGCTCTAGGCTGAATTTGTTTGTCCAGTAATAGCTGGGTGAGTCTGCCTGTTTAATTAGAATGGAGAAAGAAGGCCTGTTAAGAGTTCCTTCCCTCAAGGAATACCACCTTCGAGGCCATGTGAGGAAGCCTTTTCAGTGATGGTCCCTCTTCTATGGAATAAATTTTCTCTGGGTATCTTGATCACCCTTTCCTTTTCAGGTTTCTAAAATAGTGTTCAAGGACAATGATTGACCTAACACACATACCCCTGCTGAAGTTAAAGGATATTTGCTGTTGAAATTGTTATAATTTTGTTTTTAATGTTGTTGCCTGATGTAAGCTACTCAAAGCAACTTGGAACTGAAATGCATGCAAGCTTTTGTAAATAAATAAAAGAAATCTGCCAAAAGAACTGTTCAGATTTATGCAGCATACCCCCCTAAGTGCTGTTGTATAAACTATTTGATTATGATTTTCAGTAACATTCATTTTGCAAAATTCAGCATTTGCCCTCATAAGAATTCTATAAGACCAATAGCTATTATTTACTCCTTTTCTCTTAAAATGCAAAATTGAAAGCAAGACTGTATAACATTAAACAAGTCAAGACACATTATTTCAAAGAGTTGTATTTTCTATCTACATTGTAACATTTTTTTCAGAACTAACTAATACATCTCACATCTCTGCTTTTAACTCAGTACATTGTAGCATTATTTCTTACAATCATCACTATTGATTGTGACAGGTATCTAACTTTACTATGAGGATATGTTATTGCTGACCAAGTCTAAAGTGTCAATTACATATATTTATTTTGAAATATACCTTTAATGTTAATAAACTCTTTACATTCACACACTTAACTGAAATGCCCAGTCATCTCATTAGAATGCAGTAAAAAAACAGGTATACATAGTCCCCAATTTTGGTTCATTGATAAAAGCATGATTATGTTTGGTACAATTACAACATAACATACTGTAAGCAGCCTACATTTTATAAAAAACAGGTCACCCATAACGGGTGCAGAGGATTAGACAGATAATCCCTTAATGTCACCCATGACTTCATCTCCATCTCTTTTTGGGGTGTTTTGAATTAAGAATGAGGGACACGCCTCCTGTTTCTGAGAAAAGAACAAGGTTCCCTTGCGTGTGGGTGATTTACATTCTCACAAGATAGTACTGTAAATATAAGTGACCTGAATCGTTGTGTGTACACACATACAACGACCCGGGTCACACTCGAATTTACAGTATACATAATATTGTTATGTATGTATGTATGTATGTATGTATGTATGTATGTATGTATGTATGTATGTATGTATTATATATATGAATGACTCTTGGATTTTTCTAAGGCCGCGAAACTCCCTGGGGTGTCCAGCCGGCTTCGACATTACTGCAGCTCCGGCAATAAGGCCGGGACGGACCCAGCGCGAGAATAACTGTCAAGTCGAAGGTCTCACGCCGGCAGAGACAGAGGAGGTTCGTATCTGGGACCGGCCGGGCGAGGAGGAGACGGGAGCCCCCCTCCTCTCCCAACTCTCTTGACAGGCCCGAGCCAGGCGGGCGCCATGCTAGAAACCAAAATGGCTGCCCCGGGGAAAGCAGCCCAACCCGAGGAGCACCGAGGGGGACGTGCCGAGTGACGCCCGCCGCGCACCGCCACGCCTCGCCGAACCCGCCACACGCGCAGGTACCTTCTCCTCCGCGCCCACCTTTCCCCCCGCACCATCAGCAAAGTCCCCGCCGCCAGCCTTCAAGCCGGGCCGGGCTCAACTCAGTCCGTCTCTCCCTGTCTCTCATTGTGTCCTCTCGCCCGCCCGGAACCCGGCTTCATCTTACCTGAAGCTCGGCCCTTTCCACCTCCCAGTGAGCGCGCTCCATCTCGAAGCGGGCCCACTCGTGCTGGATGTAGTGCAGGATTCCCGGGATAGTGTAATGCTGGGGCCGGGACAGCTCCGATCCGCTCCCGGGCCCCGCCGCTTCCTGAACCGCCGTTGGACCTTGAGGCTGCTGCTGGGACGGGAGATTCCCGCCGCCGCCGCCGCTGTTAGAGCCCGCGCAGCCCTGGTTGAGCAGCTGGGGATTAACGTTGCCTCCGATGGGCGGCATTGGCTGCTGTTGAGGTCGCGGGGTAGCCCCCGCCATGACCCCCCCTCCGGCGCCGGGATGTTCGTCCATTGTCTGTGAGGAGTCCTCCCCTCTTCCTCTTCCCGCCGAGTGTGTCCGGTCAAGTCCTCAGCGGTGCTCTTGGGGAGGGGGGAGTGTCCGGCCCAGGGAGGAAGTCCCAGCGGCGTAGACGAGCACCCGGGTGTCAGAGTCCAGCTACACCCGAGCTGCCTCTATCGCGATTGCCGCCGGCCGCCATTACAGCCTCCGCTCCATCATCCACCGGCCAGATTCACTCACCCACCCAAGGGGAGGGGGGGTGTACGCCGAGCATGCTGGGTAACAGCAACCGCCTTGCTCTGCCCCCCCCCTCGCCGCCGTCTTGCTCTGCGCATGCGTTCGCGCCTGAAAAAAAAATCCTGAGCTGGGAGACGGAAGAGGTTTCCTGGGTTTTTGGTGGCTTCTGATTTATATTCTGATTTATTTCATTCTCTGACTCCCCAGTCTCACTTGGTTTTTCTCGGATAGCAACATATTGAGAAGGAAAATGAGAAGGGTTTTCGCTCTCTGAACGCCGCGCGCCTTATTCTCTAGCTGCTGCTTGTCTTTTATTTGTACAGTGACTCTTTGAGGCAGGGCATAGAAATCGCTTTTAAATGCACGCAGAGGATTACAGTTAAGGAGATGCTCCGGGTTGTTGTTGTTGTTTTTAATCTTAGACTTAAGATCTGATATATTACTTTGATTTATAACCCTTTCAAGAATCTTGGTCCAATAGTTATCGTAGGACCACAATTGAGCCCAAAATTTATATTGTTGAGTGAGAAATGTGTTAACTGACTTTTGCCACGTTTGTTAATTGAATCACTGAAATTGTAGTAACAAGATTATTAAGTGAATCTGGCTTCCTGTTGTCTTTGCTTGTCAGAAGTTTGCAAAATGTGATCACATGACTCCAGGACAATGCAACTGTCATAAATATGAACGAGGTGTCAAGTATCCAAATGTAAATCATGTGACCATAGGGATGCTGCAGCAGTCATATGTCTGAAAAATTGGGATTTTTCACATTTGTTCCAGAACTGTTGTATCTTTGAATGGTCACTAAATGAACTGTTGTAAATCAAGAACTTCCTGTATTGTGATTGGCTGCATTAAGAGACATTGGTGTGTCAAAGGTCCCATAATAAATTCATGGCAGAGGTGAAATCTGAATTAACTTTTTTGTCATTTAGATTCATTATCATATTCTTCTACAGTACTGTTAAACTGTGGTGCAAAGTTGCTCAGTCCTGGTGAATTTAAACTTCTGGAAATTCAGGGCTTAGTGAATTCAGTATGTGACTGGAATGTTATTAGATATAAATTTAATTAAACTTTAGTCGTTAAGGTGTTAGATTAAGATTGAAGATATTTGGGATGGTCCCTCAGCTTTGGAAGCCATGTGTGGATCATTCACTTAGCAAAACATTTATGTGTTTATTTAGATAATTTATATGATTGCCTATCAGTACTTCTAGGTGGCTGATACAGTTCATTTAAAAAAAATAAAATCAATATAAATGAAACAAAATTCAATTAAAAATAATGATAATGATGATAATACAATAATCAAGGGACCTCACAGGAATTCACAGTACCAAAAAGCACGTATTGGGCTCCATTAATATTCTCTTTCTAATGCCTAAACAAAAAGTCAGGTCTTCACAGCCTTACAGAAGGCTAACACGTTTGATTTGAGGCATCTGGATTTTATAATCAAGGACAGCTGCAGTAAGAGAGAAGTCATACCGGTTTTAAACATTTTCTCATTTGTTATAAAGAGAAGGAGAGAGTACTTATTAGACTATCTTGAACCTCTGAAAAAAGAAAAGGAAGGATACAAATCTAGAAACTGGAAAAGTGAGCTCTGTTTCTCCCATAGACACAGAAGCCAGGTGGATGTCTTTGAATCAGTCACTCCCTCTTAGCCCAACTACATATATACAGTTGTGGGGAAAATAGGAGGAAGGGGTAGAGGTAGTCCTTAACTTACAACCACAATTGAGCCCAACATTTTTGTTGCTAAGTGAGACATTTGTTAAGTGAATTTGCCCCATTTTACAAACTTTTTTGCCACAGTTGTTAAGTAAATCGCCGCAGTTGTTAAATTAGTAACATGGTTATTAAATGAATCTGGCTTCCCCATTTACTTTGCTTGCTTGAAGGCCACAAAAGGAGATCACATGACCCCAGGACACTGCGAAGGTCATAAATGTGAATCAGTTGCCAAGCATCTGAATTTTGATTATGGAACTATGGGGATGCTACAACGATCATAAGTGTGAAAAATGGTCATAAGTCACATTTTTCAATGCCATTGTAACTTGAAACGGTCACTAAATGAGCTGCTGTAAGTTGAGGGCTGCCTGTGTTATGTATATTGCCTTGAGTTGTACAAATAAAGGCGGGATAACAAAATCACAATAAATAAATGTAATAGTCATTTGAATATATTTTAAAAATGTTTTCCCCCTTTAGGATGAAATTTTCCTCATGCAGGAAACTATGAGTCAATAACAAAAGCATTTCTGGTTCAGCTATCTAATTCTGACTATACGTAATTTTTCTTTATCTCACTCTTCCACAAAATGGGAATGTAGAGGGAATAAAAGGTTGCTGCCTGGCTTCAGAAGGGAACTTATATTAGTTTTTTTATAAGGACTGCATAGGAGTCCTTTGTTTGCTTCGTTGCACAGTACTTCAGAAGGCAAGTACGGATTTCTCTGTATATAGTCTTCCACTGTTGCTGCTCATTCAGATCACTTGCTTTGAGTCACTGATGATGGATTGGGCCAGCAACAGATTCTTAGCATTGCAGTTTCATTCCTCATATGTCTACAGCTGACCAGCTTGGGTGGATGGGGAGGCTTCCTCACTCACCACACGCACAGCACATATATCCTGCTCTAGGATATAAGCATGCTTTGATTTTGACACTGGAGCTGTTATCATTATACTGTCATCCAAAGTAGGACGGCAAATAGAAATTGGAGAATGAGCCTAGTATCAAATTACTGTGATGAATATGAAATTATATTAAGAGATGATAACTTCTTTCTGGATAAATAGGTAAGAGGAGAGGTTTCTAGGCAATCTCTAGAGATCAGCTATGGAAAATCCATCATAATATTTAAAATAAAATTGGTTGAAGCTGTAGTGAACAGCTTCTTTATGCAGTCATCTTTGTAACCCATATATAAACTGTAAGCTACACACAGGAACATTTTACAACTTCTGACTGACTGCAACTGACAATAATATATCTTTATCACTTTTTGCTGTTGCAGCTTCTATTCATAGTCCTTAGGTAAAATCAAGCTTCCTCTGCTTGAAAGTCAAAAACAGGACCTCCATTTCTAAAGTTTGCTTTTTCTCTTATTTATCTGAGCATGAATGTATCATCGATGCTACTAAGTAAAGGCAAGCTATCAAAAAAATAATTTCAGCAACACTTTCCTAGGTTTTTTTAAAATAATTCTTAAAATTTTAAAAATCAGAAATCAAATATGAAAAAACCCAGAAATTATCAAAAACATTGGAATGCGGCAGTTGTTAACCGTGTTGTCTTGATTCTCAGATAAAGATGTCTAATCCCTTGTTAAATTAATATTGAGCTGCCCTGTTTTCCCGAAAATAAACCCTCCCTAGAAAATAAGCCCTCCCCAAAAATATTATAACACAGTAGCAGCCATGAGGTGACCACGCTCTCTGCCTCCTGCACCTCAAAAATAATAAGAACTCCCCGAAAATAAGGCCAAGTGCTTATTTCAGGGGTCAAAAGAAAATAAGACCCTATCTTGTTTATGGGAGAACACAGTAACACTTCTGCGAATCATACCGTCTAGTTTTACTTTGCAGATTACAATTTATGTTCTTTCCAAAAATGAGATACTTTTAACCACTAAGTAAATTGATGTCTATAAGATTTTCTCATTTCCTTCCCCAAATCTGCATCTCAGAGAGCTAATTCCTCCACATTTGAAAAAGAGAGTTCTTCATTCCCATGAGAGAATCTGGACACATGTTTGGGGGAAATGCAGGGTTCAACTACTATATTGCATTTGGTGGCTGGGGGATAATCTATCCTTTTGGTTTGATAGGGTTCTTTGTCTCTTCTTGGGATTCTTTAAAGAGGGTTTAATGTTCCATACTATTGCTACTTTTATAGATTAATAATAATTCTTAGAGCATTCTTTTGTGGTCTTGATTCCTTTTTATTCCCAAATGTCTTGTTCTTTAATGGAAACAGCACATTAAAATGAAAAAGCATGCCCTCATTAAATTATTTCACATAAAAGTAAACAAAAATTGTTCTCAAAATATTTTGCTGTTAATTTGTATTTTACTTTCTTTGTTTATAAATGTATACATTTCTTGGAAACAATGTACAAAAAAATATCCCTTTTGTATATAGTAAGCCATGCAATAATAGTAACAGACTTTTTTTTCTTTTTACAACCCTGTAATCCCTTGCTTCGGGGTGGGGTCTGGGCGACAGAATGGAGCTGAGCATTTACTGGCTGGATCCCCTTCCTGACACCTACATGAAGTTCACAGCAAATATTTTCTCTTTGCACCCTGGTAGATAAGTCTCTCTCACTGCTTAGGATTGAACTCTCAACCTCTCTTGCCTCCCCCTTGTTGATATTCAAGGTCAGCTCCATGTGAAGTAAATGACAATAATCCATTCAGGTCCATTCGTCAAGCTTTCCCCTGGTTGCTTTAATTAGATAGGAGTGATAGGGGTCAAGATTACATATAGTGGAGGTACAGCTACAAAGAACTCTGTCAACATCCTTAAGAACCACTGTAGGCCTCATTGTATCCTGTCCACCCCACATCAAATTCATCCCACAGATGCAGTAAGGAACAAAGGAATAATTCTCCATCATTCTTATAATTCAAAGTATATTTGAACCTGAACTTATTCCTGTGTCTGGTCGTATTTGCTTCTTTTCTTTTGCTCATTGTCACTCTAGAAATCTCTTCACCCACTTAATTTCCCTGAGTATGTTAGGTATATCATGGTGAGATAGGTGGCAAACAAATTTCATAATAATAATTGACTGCATATATTAATAAACAGTAATTTTCCAGAGCTCCTCAGTGGTGTGAATAGGCTATTTAGAAATAAGCTTATCTAATGTTCTTCTGGCTATTGGGTTCCATAGTCCAACTAGGCATTCAACAGAACTGCCCTCTAGATCACTGGCTATTCCCCAAATCCAATCTGAAGCCCATCAGGTCCTTGTGGTAGGATGTTTGAATGAACCCATTCTTTCACTAGAAAGTAGGGTCTTTAGTCAATCCTATTGTCACAAAGAAGTACTCTGATGAAGGAACTGATGGAAGTTTTCCATAGTATGAGGGAATCGGCCTAGAGTACCAATATGTGAACCCACAATAGTCCTTCAAAGACATTTGATAGGTGAACTAGAGATGCTGCTGTGCATTTGGAAGTATGGTACAGTAGCAACAACAGCTTAACCCTAAGGGCCGGTTTCATAAATACAGTTTCATATTAGGCCACCTGTGGAACAGCCATTTCCTAACTACCAGGATTTTTGTGGTATACAACAGTCATTCCACCTCCCCACCACAGAATTGTGACCAATGCATTATGGGAAAGAAGCTGAATAGATCTCAATGTAGGATAGTCCCTATTTCTCATCCACCCAAATTTTGAAAATACAGTCACTTTATTTCACATAACGAAGCTTTGAGTACATGATGTGCTGAGATGTTTTGTTTTCAGCCAGCTTCTGGCAGAGCCTGATGCTAATTAGAGCTGAGAGTGAGTGACTGGCCCTAGGTGAGCCAGCTGGCTTTTGTGCTTAAGGGAGGATTAGAACCTGGGTCCCCTGTTTTAGATCAGCATCTTAACCACTATACCGCACTGGCTCTCAAAGCAGAACTTCCACAAAGTACTAATTCAAACTGACAGGTAGCAGATTTCAAAGAAAGCAAAGAAGTACTTTCATAACAGGTAATTAACTGGTCAGATCTGTTTCTATAGGATGTTGCAATGGTTATTAGCATCAATAGCCTTAAAAAGGATTAAGTAAAAAATAATAATTAGAGGGCTACTTGTTAATAACAAAAGTAAGAAGTGCAGCATTGTATTTAAAGACTTTATACAAACTTGATTCAAAATGAAGCTCTTAATTAGTGACGTGTCTGTTATCCAGAGGTGATGCTCTCAGAAGCTGATACTCTGTAATGGTTGAGGGAAAGACAAGCATCCGATGCTCACATGTACTCACATCTTTCTTTTTGGTTTTTATGTTCCCTTAACCAGTCTTTCTGCTGAAAACAGATTTTAGCATTTCAGATTATTATTTAACCTCTCATTTTTCATAACTCAAGATTGTGAGTAACAGCTTTCAATACATATCAACGCTGCTAAATTTTTGAATGGTTTTAACATTTATTTTTAGTTTTAATGATAAAAATATCACACCTGGATGCATTAGTATCCTTCATGAAAGAATGTCATTGGTAGAGGCTTTAATTTCCATCGAATCCCTGCAAATTTCAGATTTTCTTCTCCATCAACCATCATTGCAAACAACATCAGTTTTAGAATAAAAATAAAAAAAAATATTGCCCATTTGTAGAATCAAATCCCCTGTGTTCATATAAACTAATTTTCATTGTTACGTATTAGCATTATCATACATACTTCTAAATCTTTCAGAAACTACATTTCCAGATTTTCATAGCTTTAAAAGATGACTACTTCATACACTCTCAGATTGTTCTACTGGATCTATGAATTGTTCCATTCCCTGTTTATTTATATTACTTTTGACACATATGCTAATCAGTTATTACAACATCTGATTCGACTTAGTGTTAAATATTCATGCTTTAAATTGAATCCTTATCTAAATATTAAAAAATAATTTTATGAAATTTTTAAAACATTCTTAAGTAATTAAAAATATATATTTGTTGAAATTATAATCTAGTTTGGATCAGATCTTTAATCACTTTATAGTTCTGATCTTCTTAATAATTACTGAGTTGCATCAAAAGTAAGCTACTCACATTTCAGCCATTTTTCTGCTTACAATTAGGCAAAAGGAAACTAATACAATAGATTGTAGCTTTTCAAAGTTAAATTTTAAATATGACCAAATATTTATCAAGCTTATCAGGCTGTGCCAATGAAAAGGACTGAGGGGGACAGTTTAAGGAAAAAAGGGTTTTTTCTGCTCTGAATTTTATGTTAGAAATTCTAAAATTCTGAGTTCTCTCCCACGCTTTAATTTCTTTTAATTTCCTTTCTGTATCTTAAAAGGCCATCTTGGAGAAGTGGAAACAATTGTGGAGTTTTTATAGATGCCCCAAAAGCTTCTGTTTTACAATTTTCATCCCTATTTATTTTGAATTTTCTAGAGGATTTTTTTTCTAGAAGAAACTAATTCAGATTTTCAAAGTTGTTAGTAGCACCTCCTCTTCTAAGAGATAATTATGGTTTTCTCAGACACCCTGTCAGCCCTACTTCTTACAGAGAGAAGCTGTGAATTAATAGTAAAACAGTTGGGTTTTTTATGTCAAAGGTTCCAGGTTAATTTCCTGGTATGTTCAAGTGTTGATAAATTCCAGTCAGAAACCCTAGAGATTTGTTTGGTATTTTAACAACATTGCTATTGATATTGATGGTCTGACACTCCTTAAGATAGATTCCTATGATTCAATGAAATACTGTCAGGAAAGAAAAGGGCTGAGTAAATGAATGGTAGGCCTCACTTGTCAAAATATCTTGTATGCATACATACATCATATTAACTATGAATCAGTTCTATCTCTACTGTTATTTCAGAATTAGCTTCCAAAACTGCAATATAGTTGCAAATACAAATAAGTGAATGTCATTATTCGGGATTCATTTATTACAATATTGCATTTTTTTTAAAAAATGTACTTTTAAAAAATATTATCAACTAACTGTCTTTTTGCAGTCACGGCTTTTCCTAGGAATTAATTAGGCAGAAGGTAATTAACATTAAACAAACCTTCGTAATATTCAAAACATTATTTCTGTTTCTTTGCACATAGTTTGATAAGCTTTGTAATACTATCAGCTATCTTCTCTTCATGTGTTATATCAAAATCTATTAGCAATTATTACAACCATTTCTTAATATTTTAAGTGTTTGTTATTATTGTTTTACTTGGGGATGCCAACTGTATTGTCAAATTATGGGGGACAATGAGATTCAATATACTCATTGAATATCTGGTAAGGATACATTCAGATAGACAGCTATTGCAATGTGATTTGCTCCAGTCCATGAAACCACACAAAACATACCAGCAGAAATTAGCTTTGCCTCTATAGCCAGTCTCTACTGTGTTCAATAACAATCCAATCAGTGCTACTGTCCTAACAGTCTGCTTGATCTTCTGTTCAATCATGTCCGATTCTCAGAGATACTTACACCAAAGTACATCTCTCTAATAGTCCATTGCAAGGCAAATTAAGGTACAACAATTGAAAGGTTTCCCAACTAGTGGGAAAAATAACCATTGGTCAGGGGTATGATTCTAGGCCTGGGTAAAGGGTTATGTTTAGATATATGGCAGGAATGGTAAATTTAACAATCTTGACAGAATCTTTACAATTTTGTTTTGAGAAACCCTGGCTATTTTTTCTCTCTAACAATATTAAAAACCCTAAAATGCTGATACGTTAGTATCTCATGGACTGTTCAAAAATGTTCTGGACTATCACTTTCGTAGTGCAGTGGTATACAGTTCTTTCTAACAATTAACCCCTGCTCTAGCAATACCAGGGTCATTAAAAATTATAAAGTAGAAATGTCCTAGTCTACCTGATCTAACATAGCTTCACCGTGTTCACTAAAGAAAACATGGAGGGAGATTCTAATCTATGGTTTTCTCTAGTGAGTTTAGTCTTGCTCACTTGTGTCATGTCATGCCATGTTAGCAATCAAAATAGAAGGAAGATGCAAGGAAGTTAATAATGACCTGAGAGTAAGGAGCATGACCACATCAACTAAAACCAGCCAATAGGAGATGGTAATTCCAGCCCTGCTATCATCACTACAGTTGTGCCTGAAGCCTCACATCTGATGCTAATACAATATTTGTGTTAGGAGAAGGTAGAAAATCTTACTTCCATATTGATCAGAAAAAAACTTATGTTACCTTTGCTCATCTATGGACTATGGATGACAGGATAAATAAATCATGCAATCATGTGCATGACAGTAAACAAAGCATCTTTTAACATGGAAATCAATAGGACATTCAGATATCCCTAACCAAGTTCATAATTACATTTTGCATTTAGAACAAGAACTATGCCTGCATGTGTAGATAGGAGCAACATGGTTAGTTTGCATAGTGGCAATGTTTCATAGAAATAAGGTCCCAATGAAGAAATCCGTTATTCATCAATCCGTAACATCAGAATTAGGCAAAGGATAGAAAATAAAAAACTTCAGTGTAAATCTGGCACATTATAGTAACTATAGTTTCTATGTCTTATGAAGTTGTAGGAAAAAATGTAGGAATTCTTCTTCACTATCCTAATATACCTCTACATGAGTAGAAGTACAATATATTACCCCTATGTTCTTAGATCTTATTATTGTAGCTGCCCACTATGCAGATCAGTGTGCAAATATACTCACAAAAAATTGCTGGAACTTATCGGTTGCCAGGAGTCAATATTGACTTGAAGGCAACACACACAGACAGAAGAAGTGTGTACTTTTGCAACTTCAATACTTGATCGTTTGCCATAGTATTTTGTTTCCAGTTCTGTGTTGCACTTGTGCTGTACATCATCAATAGCATTTTTTATTCTAAACCTTCATGGGAGAGCATGGGTCCATAGTTTGTTCAGTAACTTTTGATGACCAGTGAGAATTAACACTCTTTACAACCCTACCTTGGCGTTAGTCACCAACAATTTGCTGCATTTGATCAAAACAGATTGGAGTTATATCAAATGAAATAAACAAGAACATATTAATTCATTTCAAAGTAGAGGTTTCTCTGGCCAGTACAAATCACTGACATGATGAAATTGATTTTACTTTATGCTAGTCAGATTTAATCCTGAAGGAAACTGTTTGAAAAGTAGCAAATTCCTGAGACACAGATTGTATTTTTAAATGTAGAGATATATAGTTATATAGATAAGCACTGATTCATTAGTTTGTGAAACTTGAAAAAATTCAAGCAGGTCTCTGCTTGCACAATGGGACTATCTCTCCTTTACCCTTTGCTTCCTTCATTAATCTGCACACACCCAAAACCATTTAAGAAATTTTTCCAAACTTCTGGAGCAAATTTTGGATTTATTGGGGAAACGGAAATGTGTTTTATCAAAGTCTCAATTCCACTGTATCCATACTGTTGGATATAGCTTCACATAAAAAAACCCACCAAAAACCCTACCATTTATACTGTAGGAGGGCAAGTTGTAACATCAGAAATTAGGCTCTGAAATTTGCAGAACCTGTAAAACCAGTTTGACAAGAAAAGGTGGTGGAGCAGGAAAATTTGAGCATATATTTATGTAATTGAACATGCATTTATGCAGAATGAATAAACAACAACTCTACAGTGCTATTCCCTGGTCTTGGAAAATTTAACTTCTCTATATACACCAGAATTCTTGGATTGATTACAGGTGGTGTGTGAATAATACCTTCATATGCAATGGATATATTTCTTTAAAGCAATTATTTTTTTCAATGTGAATTAACACTTGCTATACTTCTACATAGTATACAGATAATCAGATAAAGGGTGCCAAAGTGTCAGAATGAAAATATATGGGACTTACTCAAGATTCAATACTTACTGTAGCTAAAGATTTATAAAGATGTAAGTTGTGTTCCACTTTTACACATCAGACAGATTTCTAGCTTTCCTTTAATGTATTTTTATTATTATTTTATACATTGATAGTTGAGAAATTTTCCGTACATAATACAGAGAAGGAAACATGTCCACACTCATAGGCAAAAGAGTGTTTTCCACTTGAAAGGGTACATGTCTAGTAAAACAATATTTGGAAATAGCTGTCTGGAAAATAGCATTTTCTATACAAATCAAATTAAATCAAATCTTTATATATGCAGCAACTTCCCAGAGTTATGAATTTCAACTTCTCAAATTCTTTGTAATTGCAATGTTACCAGAGAATTCTGGCAGTAGATGTTCACAGATAGAAAATGCCATGATTGGGCCCAGTTCCTGAAGTAGCTTTCCCCTTGCCCACTTTCATCCTGTGAAAATGTTGATTCCACTGTAGCAAGCACAGCAGGTCAGGGGTTTGACCATCATTACAGTAAAAAGATCCAAATGAACATTTGCCTCCATAGAATCTGGAATGTTGTGTGTTATATGTATAATGAGATGTATAAATGACTGTTGCATATAGGTATTGATTTTGAATCTAGAGATGAAGAACAAGTTATTTTTAAAACAGAAGGAGAGACGTATTTATTTATTTATTTATTTATTTATTTATTTATTTATTTATTTATTTATTTATTTATTTATTTATTTATTTATTTATTTATTTATTTATACAGCTGCCTATCTCTGGAAAGTGTATCTGGGTGGTATACAAAAGTCCAGTAAAATCAGTAAAAAAGGAAATCATTTGTTAAAACCATTATATAATTATATAAAATAATTAAAAATTATAAAAGCAAAGCTAATCCATAATAAAGGGACAAGCTAGACCATTGGACCAGGCTGCATGTACATAAAGCACTAAACCATAAATCATGATTTACAAATCATAATTCTACGTAAAAGCCAAAGAAATCATAGTATGATTTACCATATTATGCTTTGTAAATCATGATTTATGGAGTAGCATATACAAATGCAATCCAAGAATTCTGAGTGTAGAAGAATAGTGTGTGTGTGTGTGCAGTGTTTAAGGCAGTTTCCTCAATCTTGACAGCTTTAAGAGATGTAGATTTCAACTCCCAGAATTTCCCAGCCAGCTGGCTGGGGAGTACTAGGAGTTGAAGTTCAAACCACTTAAAGCTACCAAAATAGAGAAATACTGGTTTAAGGTGTAAGCTTCTAGCTTAAGGAAATGAAGAGAGAAGGCAATGCATAAGGTGGTTGGATAGGATGAAAATAATTACTGGAACTTGAAGAGTTATCAGTTATAACTAAAATAAAATGATAAAGATTTGTCCAGAAAGTCACCATGAGTTGGCTTGATGATCCTTATTGATTATCCACAATGGATGTTTATTGCTGCTGATTAATGCGGTATTTTTTCATAGCTCTGCATTGGCTGATTGAACTGTCTCTAAATGTTGATTAGAATAGGACTCTACCAGTCAGGGAGTCTGAGTTCTGGAGCGTTCATTCCTTACATACCAGAGATTGTTCATGATAAAATTACTTAGGTTGTGGTCAGTAGTCTAAACAATACATCTTATTCCCTGGCTAAAATCTTTAACCCTTGCTTAACTGATCTTCCAGGACAAAATTGGAGTTTTAAAATCAAGCTGGGTAAAGTGTATCTCCCTGAACAGCAAAAAGTCATCCTTTGGAGTCCTTCAGATAAACCTGCCAAAAGGAATCAAAATGGATAGACACAAGAAAAAGTCCATTCTCAGTTGAGATGCCCCATTTGTAGAAACATTAGAGAGAACTAAGTTGTATTTTTCCTTTACCCAAGCCAGGCTTTTCAATTAACATGCTAGTACTTTGTATTGTGACTCTGTTTTTAATCTTAGTTTTATATACAGTGTTTCTTTTTCAATAATATGTGAGTTAATTGATTTGTGCAATCTATTTTTCTTTATCTGGTAAGGGTCCCGATTCAAATTCTGCATGCTCCTGATGATTACCGTAATTTCAATTTAGTGTCAGAAACCTGATGTTGTGACATCCTTTTCTTACTTTCAGTCTGAGCTGGGTGATGACTCCAACAGATAAAGCTCCCAGTAAATTAGACCTGGGTAATGTTTACTCCATTACCCCAAAGTAGAAATTGGATAAAAGTGGCATCGAAAGCACTTAGATATTTTCAGGTCATTTCAAGAGCTGGCCTAATTTTTTTCCATGTCAGTAATGTGTTGACTTTAAGGATTCAAAAAATATTAATTTTTGGAATAAATAGCAAAAGACAGTTTAGAGCATTGATTCTCAAAGTTTAAAAATAGACGAAGAGCCCAGATGCATTTGGAATACAAACATTGAAATTAATTTTAAAATCCTTTTTGTGGAAACTGTCATTGTTGGGTTCTTGGAGGAAAAAACATGATAGAATGGTACTTTGAAAGTTGAGTGCTAGAGGGAACTAGAAGAAATTAAACACTACAATTAAAGGAGAAGAATACTTCAATTTGACTTGTTAACAAAGAATGGAGTACAATACTTTAACAGTGTCTGTGTGAAAGGTTATTTTTGAATAATGGACTCAGAAATTAATTTTAAGAATATCTGACACCATAGATAGTTGGTGTATTAATGATGTCATAGAACATGAACAAGCTATATATAATGAGACAAATTGATTTGAATGTGTGTTTAAATATGATAAGTTATAAGAATAATACGAAAAAAGATGTATGCTGGGCATACAAATGAAACTGGCTGGTATCGTAATACTTAAAGATGACATACAAATATCAAACTAAAAGAGTGGTTTGGATAACCCTTTTCACTGAAGTACAGAAGAGATCTGCTAAAGTTTTGAAGGATTCTCTGAGAAGGAACAAATAAAAAATAAAAACAAATTAAATTATAGGACATTATTTGAAGGATTAAAAATTAAGATTGTTAAAAGTTCAGGGAAGGTATATAGGGTTGATCAAGGTTAAAATAGATATGTAGTGGTCTCTGTTAACCTTTAATGAACATTTGCTGTTAAGGAATGAATGATACACAATTTGTATTTTGTTTATAGTTAAGACATGAGTATTGGGAAGAAGAGAGCATTTGTAGTATTTAAGAGATAGTTTACTAAAATTGTTTATACTGATGATGAAGAGGAAGTTTGCTTCTTACATACTGTACCTTTTTCTTTTCTTTTTTCTTTTGCACACTTTCTATTTTTTCTTTTTAATATTATTTTTGTAGTTTGTATTAGTTTTTACTTTCTGTGATGAATCTTTAATAAAATTATTTCCCATAATTTTTATTTCTAGTCCTTCAATTTTCTGTAGCATATTAATCTTTCATAGTAACGTTGATGATGCAATTTCTTCTCTGAGCTTGCTAGCTATATCTCTTTGCTGGCCATCTAGGTTCCATGTTGGAAAATATTTGTTATAATTAATTTGCTAGTCATGCATTTAAGAGATAATGTTATTTGAAACCTGGCTTATCTAAAACTCCAGCTTTTCTAGGTCTTCTTCACATGTCATCTACTAACTTGGAGTACATTCCACAGCCTAATTACTTGGCCCTTACTGTGTGGACTGTAACACTTCGTTCCCAATTCATTGTTTGTTCT
This sequence comes from Thamnophis elegans, assembly GCF_009769535.1. NCBI lineage: Eukaryota > Metazoa > Chordata > Lepidosauria > Squamata > Natricidae > Thamnophis > Thamnophis elegans. Next base: position 126,215,313 of record NC_045541.1, read on the forward strand.
TAATAGGTCATTTCTGATAGTGCTGATAAATCTGAGTTTCTGATTTCTCTTTCAAGATATTTAGATTGAAGCGCCATGATCAAATTTTTCCTGATGGTGAATAAACAAGGCCAAACAAGGCTTTCTCGTTACTATGAATACATGGACCTTCATAAGCGGACAGTTCTGGAAGCTGAAGTAATCAAGCAGTGCCTTTCTCGTACAAAGGAGCAAGTACGTAACTGTGACATTTCATGCATCTGATGAATTAGACCAGAATTCCCAAAATGCTATAAATGTTAATGTAGTTTTTATGGTAGTACAATTTTTATATATTTTTCATTGTCTTTAGCAGATGTTTGAAGGCCAAACTTTATGTAATTCGGCTGCACCTCTGGCTGATTGGCTTTATTTATACATACAAAATGTGTAAAACACCACAATTAGTTAGGACAATCAGAAACCATTCAATAACGAGCTGAAGCTTGTAAAAATATTTAGACCAGAGCACAAGCCATGATCAGATTAGTCCTGATTTATGTTTTAGAGGTATGCACAAAGTATGAATGAACAATCTATTTGGACACAGATAAAAATAATTGTTATTAAATGATTCAGAAATCCACATGTCTTTTTAGTTTTAATTGTTTTATTAAATGTGACAGAGAAACGATCTACATTTTGTTCATATTTATGTAAAAAATGAGGATGTTTCTTTTTTACTGACATAATGCAGGAAGGGAACAATCTAAGTTGTCTTATTGCACTTCATTGCATCCTTTTTTCATCGTTTTCTGTATCTGAGTTTGAATACAAGTTGTGGCCTCCGATATATAATTTGACTCTAAGAGTCACTAAATTCACTCATCACACTGAATAATTCTGTAGTTCATTTGATTTTATATTAGCATGTTGTGCAAATTCAGCAAGCATAAATTATATATTCTTGTGATGAAATAAGACATTAGACCAATTATTATTGCTAATACACATTTACAAATCTAAATATTTTATTTTAATTAACATATTTTACTTTGTTTCCCTTTAGTGCTCCTTTCTTGAGTACAAGGATTTTAAGTTAGTCTATAGACAGTATGCTGCTCTTTTCATAGTAGTTGGAATCAATGAAACAGAGGTATGTTTTGACTTTCTTATTTATAGATATAGATATGCCCTGAAGACCCTTTTTACATCAAAAGATACTTGTTGATACTTCTTTGTCCTGATGTTCATATATCATCCAATACTTCTGCTGCTGATCACTACATAAATGCTGGGCAGGAAACTTTGGGGGCTGCCTCCCAAGGAACAGAAGGATATGGTAGCAATGCTATCAGAGATGGTATTTAGTTGGTTCGGACCGGTTCGCCCAAACTGGTAACGGAAATCGCGGATGGGCCTGCCCACCTGCCCCTGCTCTATGCTGTCCTATTTAGTCACGTTTTTGAGGCCGGGTCCATGTGCAGAAGGCATCCGTGTGAGCAAAGTGCATGTGGTGAAGGCACTGACCTGCCTGCATGCTGAACCTGTGGTAATGAAATGTGCAACCCACCATTGAATGCTATTTTGTGTGTGTGTGTGTATGTATGTATGTATGTATATATATATATATGTGTGTATATATATATATATATGTGTGTGTGTGTGTGTGTGTGTGTGTGTGTGTGTGTGTGTAGTGTATGTGTATATATATATCTATATATCTATATATATAGATATAGATATATAGCTATAGATATAGATATAGATATAGAGATATAGAGATATAGAGATAGATATAGAGATAGATATAGATATAGATATAGATAGATATATATAGATATAGATATAGATATAGATATAGATATAGATATAGATATAGATATAGATATAGATATAGATATAGATATAGATATAGATATAGATATAGATATAGATATAGATATAGATAGATATAGATGATATAGATATAGATATAGATATAGATATAGATATAGATATAGATATAGATATAGATATAGATAGATATATATAGATATATATATAGTGAGATGTATAGGTTTCAAAGATGGCAAGCCCTATGGTGATTTAATCTACTTATTTCTCATAGTTTAGAGCTTGCCCCCAAACTGCACAGCCAGTTTTTTGTGTTTTGCTAATAAAAATACACTGTTCCAGTGAGAGGAGGGGAACTACAAAAAAATAGGGTAGCCAATCATAAAGAAGGACTGAAATTGCTCTTTGCTTTAGAACTATAGAAAGCTTTCATCACAGTGAAAGTTATATTTTAAGGATTTTTTAAAATATGGATCTTAGTATAACACCAGATTCTCTGTTCCATTTCTCTTGGTTTCTATCCTCTTTCATATCCTAGAATCAAAACTGGACTTAATAAGCCCAAATTTTTAACACTATTATTTAATCTGAAGCCTACATAGAAGAGTCAGGGACTATTACAAGGTACCAGCTCTAAGAAACATTCCAGCAGATAGCAGTGTTGGTCCCTGGAACAAATTAAATATTTGTGGAACATTAAAGATCAAAAGGCTGGCATGAATTTAGATTTAACTCAATATCTAAACTGAATACTACAAACTCATGTGACCCACAAGCTAACTTCTGAGAGTTGTAGCAGCCTTATATCAACATTTATTAGTTTGATTGGCTCTCATTTCTGTCAGTAGATCAATTACCCTGTATCTTCAGACCCTGATGAAAATAGTCTACCTCTTCCTTCACGGAGATTGTTTTTGCTATACGTGCATCTGGAATGTGTTGTTTACTTTATTTTACCAGTGCAGCAGATGCAGAATTTAAGGGAGAATTGGGACATTGTTTTCTTTTGACCCTTGGGGAATCAATCTTCTTTAATGCACATCCAGTATCAAAGATGGACAGAACTTCTATTTATAATGACTATATTACATCAAGTACAGAATTTCTTCTCAGAAGGCTGATCAAAAAAGCAATAATGGTTCCACAGTATCCAAAACAAAGCAGAATGTCACAGGAAACGATTAAGATCCACAGACCCTTACCTATCTCCTTCCCCAGTCTAGAACTAAGGAGACTTTGGTGGTTTAATTTCTACTTTTGCTTCTCTTGATACTTTTTAATATTTTAAAGTTACTGTATACAGTAAGCTATTGTTAAAAAAAGAAATATTAGCACACCTGTCTATTGTTCCTTTTTAAAGTGTGTTTTGAACTTAATTTCAGAATGAGATGGCTGTATTTGAACTGATTCATAATTTTGTTGAGGTTTTGGACAAGTATTTCAGCAGAGTGGTAAGTATGAATTTAGCAAGTGTAATTGTACTGTGAACAGTCAGCCTGAAGGCCATGTAATATTTCTTTGTATAGGGCATAATTCTAATGAAATGCATGGGAACAGTCATGAATATGGAAACTTTAGTTATGCGTAGGGCACTTTTTTCTTCTCACAGTACCAGTTGGCTGTCCAGCCTTCATCATTAGATCATGACCTACAAAACATGAGTATGCTCTATCAGCTGTACAGTATACTTATATGTGCCTCAAGTGCCTTCCAAGCAAGATTTTTTCCATGATTCACTTTTGGAGTATGCTGTTTATGCATTATGCACAAATGAAACAAACAAAATGTTAAAAAGTTGTGATATTTATAGAGTTACTTACCAAGCACATCTACATTATGTTAAAGTCACCAAAAGACCTTTACAATCCCTAAGGCACATCACAACTTTTGAGCACCTCTAATGTTTGGAAGTTGAAAGTTGAAAAATAGGACACGCCGTAAATGCAGTTTGTGCATGAGAAATACCTTATACCAAAATGCTTTAAGTAATCAAAAGTAATAATGTGAGGAGATTATTAGAGAAAGTAATAGTTTGTCCATATTAACATTTCTATGAATTTATTGGTGGATTAATTAAACTATCAGGTTTATGATGACATGAGAGTGAGGATTTGGGTTCCATCCCCATATATCCAAATCTCTTTAAATTGTAGACAGATCTTTTAAATTCAATTTTAATTCATAAGTGATATACTGGCTGGGGGATTCTGGGAGCTCAAGTCCACCTATCTTGAAGCTGCCAAGGTTGAGAAGCACTGAAATAGACTATGTAAAATGTAGTCTATTTTACTCTTCATCCTTTCTGGTTTAACAAAGTGAGAGGTAAGACCAATTGCTGTAGATTGCTATTGCTAATGCAATTGTACTATTTTTAATAAGAGAACACATTGTGAATTGTCTATTCTCTGATAAATTATCTATAATCACAAAGTATATAATAGTAGGGGAAGATTTTTGGAATGAGATTTGCAGATTTTCAAATTACTGTAAGTGTAAGGTACTCCTTATATGGCTGCTGAATTTATGTAATGCATTTTGCATATAATAATCTTTGACATGCAGATTGACATGGGCAAAATATAATGTTATTGTTTTTAGCAGCTCATCTCTGCAGAACACATTAACAAATATAGAAAATATAGACATTAAAAAGACATTAGCTTTTGAGTTCTTTCTAATGTTGCAATAGAGGTACAAAGTTATTTGGTTTAGAAAATAACCATTTGGAATTGTAGAATTTCCATATATCAGTTAGGCAAATGGAAAATGAATATGTTCAAAGCTGAACTTGGGAGTAAAACTCATCATTTCCTTAAGTCCCATTCATTTTTTTTCTTTTAGAATTTGATTTTCCTCTTGCATCCATCATCTTCCTCTTTATCCACTTATGCTCAAAAATCACGTGCAGTTGTTAAATTGAGGAATAGCAAAGGGATCAATTATGCCCTCTGGGTTTAAACGTAGTCAGCATTCTGAGATTCAACTTTTACTTGAATAATAAAAATAACTATTCCATTCCATTGGAAGAAATGACAAGAGATGAGCTTCTGGGGTCATAAGAGGTGGCAGCAGAAGAAAATGATAAAAAAGTCACACTTATTTTTCTTGAAAAAGTTTCTGCTAGATTGAAAACCTTTTTGCAAATTGAAGGAATTTAGAATTTGCTTGCAAACTAATATACAAATCAGTTTTAGAGATAAATAGCAAAACAATAATAGCTCTATTCTCTTGTTAATTTTTTTATTTTTTATTTTTTTTTACAGAGTGAATTAGATGTATCCTTTTTGATTCCACTGATCTATTTATTCTATTTAATTTTTTTTTGTTCTTGCTCATCCTTGCCTAAAGCACACTACTTGGCAAATAGCTGATTTAAAGTTATATCATATTGAACCAGAATATAAAATAGGTGAGTGTTAAAATTTTGGTGAGTTGTTAAAGGTCACAAAGATTTTACACAAAGATAAGCTGGCATGATTATAGATATTGGGATATTGAAGCTTTATCCCTTCCTTTTAACCAAGTTTTTAACTGAGCATTAATTGTTTTAGGAATTAACTTAAAATCTCCAAACTTGCATATATAAAAATGTATTGTACACATCATAAAAAAGCATTCCAGACAATAACAGAAAACCAGCATATTGCTCTATAAACCTTAGTTAATGAAGGCTATTATCAATTTAGAAAACTCTTAAGCTTTAAAAGTTGCCAATGTTAAAATAAAACTAGGAAAATAATGATGTTGCATGGTACCAAAATGATAACCAAGGAACATGTGAATATGTTCCTTGGAAGCCTATTCACAGGCAGATCATCACTTAAAAGGCTCTCTCTGTAACACTAGATTCTCATCATGGAGGACTGGAAGATTCAGAGTAATGCCTAATATCTAGATCTCAAGCAAATAGACTTCCTTTAGAGAATATATGTCACTCTGTTCAACTGTTGGATTTTTGATGTTCTCTGAGCTTGGTTGTTTTCCTGCAGATATTTTGTGGTTAGGCTGAGTAATATAATTAGTGCCTGGAAGTATGAAAAACCAAAGGTGTTACAATGATTTTGCTTAGCTTAGTAATAAAATGTCTGCAGAAAAACAAGCATGGCAGATAGTATGAAGAACCAAACAACCAGATCTCAAATTGTGAGCAAATAAATCGGGGAGAAGACAGCATACACACATTTGTAGTCTGACTGTGTGTGAACCTGTTCTTATTCCTTTGAAGGAATGTGTTTTCCAGGCATGGAGCTAGTTCCCACCTTTAGAAAGTTATTCCAGTTGAACTTGCCCCTAAAAGGGATTTATTTGTCTCCATCCCTTGAGTTTGAAGAGCAGGAAAGGTTTCTTTTCTACCATGCCTTTAATAATGTCATGCTGTGCTGATGTTTAAACTGACCCAGTTGTTTAAAATCCTTTATGTGCTGCATTTTGAGAAACTGGATATGTTGATGTTATTTCTACTATCTTTTCATTATTTTAAATCTGAAGGGATAAAAAAAGCAGAGTGGACACTTTCTTTTTTTTATTGGAGTTTTTTTTTCCATTTTCATAACATATAATCACATGTATACTATTACATAACCAACATCATATTGTATTATTAAATGTTTACATCAATTCATCTTACCAACAATTCCCAAAAACCAATTATTGGCTATTCTGCTCTCCATACACCATATTTGTACTTTGTCCATCACTTTCTTCTCCCTCTCTCCTCCCCCTCCCTCTCTTCTTTCTTCCCTCTGTCATCCATCTCTTCTCAATTTCCCCTTCCTCCAAAAACTCCAAAAAAGGAGTTTTTTGTCTGCTTTTTATTTCCCTCCGCTTCTACCACTTCAATGTTTTGCCCCCCTTCTTCTTTGAGTTCTTCTATAGCTATCTGCTTCTCTGGATTCAAAATTCTAATTAGGCTTGATTTTACTGATTTATGTATATTTTTAAAAATTTCACATAGTTCTTCAAATTCCCAGTTTTTCATGATGTCCAGTTCCAAAGTTACAGTTAATTATACAGTTATGGAGTTCTTATTTCAGAGTTCTGTTCCACCTTAAGTCTATCTGCTTCAATTGCTGTGGGGGAAACTGATGGTGGCCATATTAGTCTTTTGTTCTACCTTAATGTTCAGATCCAAAATTGCAGTTAGTTATTCAAGATTCTGGACCCCCTTAAATTCAAACCAGAAGAGAAGCTGGGGCGTATCTTACTCTTTTGCCGAGCGGGGGGGGGGGGGAAGGAATAATAATAAGAAAGAAAAACAAAACAAACCCCTTCGTATTTCCAATTTGAATTCCGTTATTATTCTGTTGTTATTCTTTCCCTTACCGGGTCCGGTCTCTTGTAGCTGCTTGCAATATATCACTTGAAACAGGCTTGCAATCCACCAGATTCTGGTATTCTTCTTTGCCTCCTACTTTTCAAAGTTCTGATTTATGACAGTTGGTTAATTAAAACTTCCCGCAAAGTTAGGTTATCAGTTATCAGTAAGAAGAAGTGCTTCTTTTTTTTTTGGGGGGGGGGGGGAGAGGGAGTTAAGATTTATCAATTGGAAAAAGTTCAAGCAGAATAAATCTTTCAAAGTGTTTGGTTTCTTTTCAAATCCAAAACCAAGTCTAAAGTTTATATTTAAGTGGGTTTGTCATCTCTCTGCTTTCTCCTTTCTGTCCAAAATTGTTTTGAGTAAATAACTTTGGGGGGGGGGCTGGTGTTTTAACCCTCCATTTTTCCTTCCTTCCTTCCTTCCTTCCTTCCTTCCTTCCTTCCTTCCTTCCTTCCTTTTTGAAAAAGTCCCGATCTGACCATCAATATTATTTATGTTCTCAAGATTTCTTTGCCTTTTCCAGGTTTGATTTATGGCTGTGGGTTAGATAAATTATCTTACTGGCCTTTCATCTCTTCCAACCCCCCCTGTTCCTTTTGCTTTGACAAGACGTTCAGCATCTTGTCAGCCGATTCAAAAGACAAATCTCCGAACTGCGAGGGATCTGTTGCATCCCCCTGGGTCAGATGAGATGCTGTCCTCTTTGCCCCCCCTCCAGGGGGGTTCTGGTCCAAACGGACCTCAGAGTTGGTTTGTCAGACAGGGTTCATGTGCGGCTCTTGAAAGCCCACACACCCCATGTCTGTCCATCTAAATAACTTCCTGTCGACTCTCAGAGTGGACACTTTCTTAAGTGGTAATAATAAAATAATTATTTGCATGATGACTAGTTCTCACACTCTAAAATATTCACTTAAACTAGGGATAGAAGGAAGTTAAATCTGAATGTTGTCATAAATGTCCAGGTGATTTGCAACATGTTTTGGAAGATTTCTTAGTGTGTGATTCCTATTTTTCCAATATCAACCAAATGATAAACCATGTCCCTAAATTTCACCACTAAAATTAAAAGAACCGGGATAACATAAATGGAGTTTGCAAAGAAACTATGCCTTTTTTTTTCATTGACAGTTTAACTGCTAAATCTAGGAGGTCTCTCAAGATTGAATTCACCTTCATAGTACCTACACATACATCTCCCTCCTGGCAAACTTTACCAACCTGGAGGGGCATGGATCTAATGAGCAGGTGACCAAGCTTAGTTATAAGGACCTTGTCCACTTCTTTAGGCACAGGTTTAAACCTTTCCTAGATATCAGAGCAAAATTGAATTTGCCATCTGTCAGTGTCCCAAGTAGACTAGGCAGGAATCACAATAAGATGAGATAATTCTACTTTATTATAAGGCTACATTAATAGAATCTTGCAAATCTGAAAGTACAAATCTCTTATCTCTTTTTACTTCTGATTAATTATGGAAGATCATTTCTAAATTTGTTTTTCTGCCTGTTACTCAATTGTAGGCTCCTCCCTCTTTTATCTGAGTGTTCCTTAAGTGCTATCTCTTTGTTACCAGGGCATGATCTAACCATGATAGAGGAACCACAGAGAGCTTCCCCAGATCACATTGTTTCAAAGAAAACCTGATCAAGTATGACCACTGTCCCGTGATGGGTTCTGTAAGACCTGGAATATACCCATGACTGTCATAGTGGCTACAAACTCCTGATCTACCTCAGACCCCTCCCCAGAAGATAGATTGAAATTTTCCAGAACCATAAGCCTGGGAAAGTCAACGAATAACAATAGTGCCAACACTTTCTGCAACAGGTTTCCCCCAAAAGAGAAATTAAGTGGACGTTGTCTAATACAGTTAGATCAAGAAATGGGTTCTTCAGCAAGGTATACACCACCATTTCCTTCAAGGCAGGGGGCATTACCCTCTCCTTCAAAGAGTTATTAATCTTCTCCCAAGTCTAAACAAATGTCTCCCACCAGATACAGTGAGCCAAGCAGGACATGAATTAAGGTCAGAGATCCTGACCCAGATTTTTTTTTCTCCTGTTTCTTCTATCTCTAGAAGTTCAAAGGAACCCACATTGTCTAGGACATCTGGAACAATTCAGCACAAGTAGCAACTTCCTTGTGAACAATTTATCTGGCAGCCAAGGGGATCAGTCTAGCAAACCATCATGTTACTGGGAGGAGACAGAGGTGCCTAAAGCTGGACGGAAACAAAATTGCACATTTGTCATGTTATAACCAGTTTAGTGTCTTCTATCATTCCTTTCTTGGGTGGGAATTTGTTTCCCGTACAGGAAGGTTTCAATGTCTCTACTGACCTAGTTCCAAATGGAGTAGCTGACCTATCATTAAGTAAAGGTGGACGTGCAGCACTTAGGAATCAAAATCCCACTTTCTCATCCAGTCCACACATCTGCAAACCAACTTGAAGATGCAAAATTCCTTAACCATCAATCCTCATCTGTGAGCCCTGTCTCTTCAAATTTCAGTTCTTTCATATTTCCCACACTTTCTAAATGTTTGTAGCCAATTTTCCAAACTAACTGTCAGAATCTTTCATTTGCCATCAGCTTCAAATTGAGCTCAATGGAATTCTCTGTTTTATTGCAGTTCCTCTGAAACTTATTTCTTGGCATCTCCACACAGTTGCTACTCTTCTGAGAACTTCTAGTTTTCTCCATTTTTCTGGCCACAGCCTCTATTAGGAGCCAAGACACAGATGATTCATGGCCCTGGCAAACTCAGCTTCCCATATGACAGATCAAACAATCAAGAAGACTTCTTTACTGTCCATCCCATCCCAGAAGATACTTTTCTTGTTTGTTCAGATCATCCTGTCTTCTCCTTTGCCCATTATTCTTTCTTTGCCCTCCTTCTCACTGCCACTTGCTATCTCTTCTGTTGCACCCTATTCCTTCCAAAACCTGATTACATAGTGTTCCATCCTAGTCACTGACATTCCTGTAGTCTGTAAATACCAGTAGTAACAACACATACACACTTTATAACTAAAAAAAACAAAACTCCAATAGCACAATACAAAAATGTCCATGCACCACGCTCAACAATAGAGCTTACTGCTCTATTCTTTGGGGAGGGAAAGAAAAGACAAGAGCATCTATAGTAACTGAATTTCAACAATTAAATTTAAAAAAATTAGTTTTTTGAGTGGTTAATTTTTTAGGTAAGGAAATTTTGCAACCTTCAGAAAGCTACATTATGCCAGCCTGCAGGGTTTTCTAACAGGGGAGATTTCTTAGGAATTAGGCTTTATCTCTGCAGATGAAAGTACTATCATGCCCTGAAAACACAACAAGATTGTGCCAGGTTTGTACTTGGTTTGAAAACTATCAGGAGATTCCAGGGTAATTTGATGTAATGATTACAACAGTGTCTAGAAACCAGGAGACGGAAAGTTCAATTCCTGCCTTAGGCATGAAACTAGCTAGGTGATCTTGGGTCAATCACTTCCTTTTAGCCTTAAGAAGTTATGGGCTAACCACTTCTAAAAAAAAAAAAACTTGCCAAGAAATTTGAAGAGACTTGTCCAGGAGTCAAGACTGATTTGAAGGCATAAAACAGGTTAACCAAAAAGTTGGAAAACATCTTAGGAAAAGGAAGTAGCAATTATTTTTACCTTTATAAAAAACTTTCCAGTATAACAAAATGTAAAATAAGATAAGAGAGTCTTTATAAATTGCTGGGATTTTTCTCCATAGAATAGAATTAAGAGTTCTTTGTTACATTAATATTTGACAAGCTCACAGCTTTGTGCCTGAAAACATTGGAAGAAAATTCTTTGGCATAATGCTGGAGAAACTAATTTAGAAAAGTAATATTTATTCAAAAAAATATAAGAGGAACAATTCAAAGTCCTAATTTTTATATGGCAGGAAGGATTTGGAGAAGGGTAGTTAAACCTAACCCAAAACTCTATAGTTTAAATTACTATTCTGCTACAGCAAATTCATATCTGAGAAGAATTAAATGCTTGTGGGGGAAAAACATTTTTTTTTGTTAAATGTAACCTAAATATCTTGATTCTGGGATTGTGAACTGTTCACTGCAGTGCAATTTTGCCCCCAGACAGCTGAAGTGAAACCTAGTGAGCATACTAGAACTGATTTCTAAACAACTGTACACTATTTATTTGCAACAAACATGTCACTGCACATTACCCAAAAGCTTGTTAGAACATTTGAAGGGAAGAAGTGGGTTAGAGTTAAAAAAAATATATGACTCATAGGTAGGAGAAACAGATGCACAAAGTAATCAATACCAAAAACCAAGCTTGCTACTCCATAGTAGGCATCAAAATGTTTTGTTCAAGTGCCAACATTTCAATGATGTCTGCTAAAGGAAGAACTATCCTTTCATGATTGAAATAACCATTCTGGTAAATGCGCCAACTGTGACATTGTCAGACAAAGGCTTGAGATACAAAGGAGATAAAGGTACACAAAATCAGAGGTATTAAATTGGTATATAGATAAAGCACACTCAAAAAGTTCTTAATAGGGTTCCTTTCAGATTACGTCATTTAGATACAGAGCCGTGCACATTTTTAGATCAACCCTACATTCATGGTAGTGATTTGTGTTATCATGCTGAGTCCCATTATAATAGGGAAGAATAATAATCTATTTCAATTCTCAACAAACACTTTATATAAAGTATTATTATTCAAGCCAGTTACTATCCACTCAAAACTTATCCCTGATGAAATTGGTGCCAATCTCTTTTTACTGGAAAAAATGCTAATTTTAATTTCATTGTTAAGCGAAATGTGGTAAAATAATCATCTTTTAAACACATATTTTTAAGGAGAGTGTGTGCTGCACCTAAATAAATCAATAAAAATAAAAAAGCCAGTTGGTTGCTCTAGCGTTTACTTAGAACAAGGTGAGTAAAAGACTAGGAGAATGAAGAGGAAGTTACAGTCACTTGGTTGTCAAGAGCAGATGAAATACTTGCTGTTGGAATGAAGTTGTGGAATGCTGCTTAGCGGGGTGTGGTTAGCTCACATCATGGTGATATGATGAAGAAATCTCTTAGGGTTTCCTTCATATCAACTTCCAACTACCACTCCACATGATTTTTAAACTGTAAAATGGAATACACCGTGTGTCCCATTAAATCCTAAAGCTTTATCATGTTTTGGAGACCTATCCAATGATCCTCCTGGTTTCTCCATCCACCAGGAAATGGTAGCGATTATTAGATTTCTGACAGCTGAATTAGCAATATTGAAATACCTGAATTATTTCTGTATAATTAGCTTTTAATGGGAAACAGCATTCTCTGCCCACACAATGCATTAAATAGACACATTCACTAGTTTTAAATAGAGATAAAAAACTCCCCTTTCTAAGCCAATTGTGTAGTTTTCATAATAAAACTCAAGACTTAACTTGAAAGTCAAGAATGTTTGCATCTTAGTGGAATGCATGTATAATTACGTACATAATTAAGATAATGTTTTCAATATGGACGCCATCTCATTTATATTTGTCATCAAATTGCTTTGTTCCAATCTCAAGAGAGAGAGCTCTGAAAGCTGCTGTTCAAAAAAAGATAGGGGCCAAATATCTCCATTAAATAATTTTGAGTACTTATTTCAAATTATAATTTCTCAGGATTGTTGGAGAAAAGCCATAATTAATTCAAAATAAAATTCCTTTATGTTTGCAACATAGAGATTATTGTAGAAGACAATAACCAGTTAATATAACAACACACATCATCTCCCTTGATAAATATGCTTAAGGTTGATTTATATTGACAATATTTAAAAGAACCAAAGATGATTATTTCTTAAATAAGTTATGCAAATCTTTGGGACTGAATATTATGCTTATTGAATATATCAGTTTAAAAGAAAAAAATGAAAATGAAAGCACATTAGTTTTCTAAACACTAACATGGCCAGCTCACTACTATTATTATAAAAGTAATATAAACTTGAGTAATTTCAACATTTAAAATGTTATTTTATAGTGAGACCTTTGCATTAGATTTCGTAAAATGAATTCAAGTATTTCTCAGTCCCAGGTCTGCAGTAGTAACTAATATTACGAACATCTGCTTTTACTTTTTCAAATGTCTAAGTCTCTTTTCATTCATGTACTCTTGCAAATTTCAAATTGAAGTATAAATCATGGTGTCATAAATTTGGCATAGCTATTGAAATATTTGATTAGAAGGTGAAATTAAGGTGTCCAAACATGAAATAAATGCACTGATGAAATATGATATTTTGTAATTTAGTTCATATTATTTGCTTGAAAGAGTAATACAAAACCTTAACTTGATATATGAATACAGATCATGTTCAAATTAGACAGAGTGCATATAATTTTGGATGAAATGGTTCTAAATGGTTGCATTGCAGAAACCAACAAAACCAGAATTCTTGCACCTCTTTTGGTTCTTGATAAAATGGCAGAAACCTAGAAGAAACAAGCCAGAAAATAATATTGTACATATTTGAAAACATTCTTCAAATAAAAAGGACAGTTTTTGAGTTTTTTGCCAAGTTGTGAATAATTGTTTTCAGACTAAAAGATTACTTAAGCGAATGTTTAGCACTCATCATCTTCTTGTAAAATTACATTTTTTGCTACCATGCCAAATGTTTTTGAAGTTTGTAATATGCTTAAGGAATTAATCTTTATATATAAATATGGATGTGTGTGTCTTTATTTATTGATCATTTATCTTACCACAATCAAAAGCAGCTTCTTTGTGACTTGCAACAATAAAAAAAACCAATAAAAATTGAAAATATACATCTCAACAAAACAACAACAAAAAACATATTTTACAAATAGCATCTGGCATCCGCCTATAAACTACCTGAAGGAAATCTGTGTTTAAGAGCTTCTGAAATGAAATGAAGTGTCTGAAGTTGGGGGCCAGACATACTTCCTGCAGGAGGCCACTCTTCAGACTGGCCTGAAGTGGGACCTCCCCAAAATGGAGGACGATCATCCACTTCTCAAAGAGGTTGGGCAAATTCAATGGAGAGAGGAGATCCTGAAGGTAGCCCAGCACCAAGCTACAAAGAACTTTCTAATTTAAAACAGGACTTGGCATTGCCAGCAAATGGGTGTAATACATGACCACCAGCAAGCACCGGGGCTACTGCATTTTGCACCAACTGACGCTTCCACTGATCTTTAAAACCAATCCCATGTAGAACACTTTGCAGTAGTAGTCTATGTGCATGATGATGAGGTCATAGACTACCAGTCACATCTGTTGCCCTCAGACAAGTCATAATTGGTGCACTAACAGGAGCTGTGCAAAGTCTACTCTGGCCATAGCTTTTATGTAATGATCCAGAGTCTTGAGGCCAGGAAGACACCCAAGTCGAGGACCTGCTCCTTCAGGGGCAGAAACAATACACAAGGACAGAGGAACCTTGATGTACAGACAATAGGTCTGTTTTAGTAACATTCAATTCAAGCCTTCTCTTCCAACTAAATCCTAAGTTTCCAGGCTTTGAGACAAGCTATTGACAGACAGCAGCTCTAGTGGGGCTTGAGGTTGTGACGAGCATTTTCCAGGTGAGTTCTCCCAAAGGCTCCATATAGCTATTAACTAATGGAGGAAAGACCTGACTCCCTTCAGCATTCTGCAAGGGAGCAGCCAATCCTCCCCAATCACCACTGATTGCAACTGGCTTATAAGAATGAAACCACTGTAAAACTGTGCTCCCTTTCTTCAACCCTAGCATGTAGTCCATCAGGAAAGCCATTGAGAGGTTTAAAAGGACTAGGATGCATACTACCCTTATCCAGGCCTCAACGTGGCTGCTGACCAGTTATCAGTGTTGTTGCTGTTTGAAACCCAGGGCTGAATCCTGACGACGGAATATAGTTTTTCTAGCAGGTGTTCCAGAACTACTATTTCCATAATGTTTATCAAAAAGGCAAGTATACGTGATAGTTGTCCAAAACCTCAGAATCCATAAAAATGGCACCTTTTGGAGGAATGGAACTACTTAATAAAGGATGCAAAGTAATTAGCTGATAAAAGGGGAACTACTTGACTCTTCTAATGTTTGGCTGAGCTTTCTTTTTTCTGTCAATTAAATAAATATAATTTAGGCATAAACACTGGAAAAGACATGCGACTCGGTCTTTTCCAATCATATTCTAGGACTCAGGAAAATGACTCTGCTGTAATAGAAAGTAGAAAAGTAATTCTTGCAGTGGAAGAACTTAACCAAGAGGGTCCCCAAGTGTCTGTATTTCGACCACTGCTTTTTGGTTTATTCTGAAGGGTGAAGAGCAAAGTAGCTCAATCTGCTGATGACAGATAATTTTAATTTGCTTAGTATAACACAAGGTACCCCCCAAAAAATGTATAGGATGTTTTCAAATTCTGGAATAAATATTGAAATTGCAGGTAAGCAAGGATAAAAGGATCAGCTTTGGGACAAAAAAATGTTTCAAAAATGTTGAGAAGATACAAGTTGCAATGACTGAATAGAAAAGATGCTGACATTATAAACTGCTCAGAAAGTGCTGTAAGGCATTATGGAGTGGCATATAAGTCTAAGTGATATTGCTTTTTCTATTTTAGTATCTTAAATGAAAAACATGGGCATTATTCAATCCATTCAAAAACTATTAACGTAATTTATTGTTTCTGTATTGTTTTAGTACAGCTAAATTATTGGTTAATACTTTGATGGGATTATTTTTCTGTATAAAGGGGATCCTAACCCAGATGATGAAAGAACATGCATGCATTTTAATTACAACTAGTGCTTCTGAACTAAAAAGGCAAAAATATAAATAAGTAACCATTTCAGCTGCTCAACAGCTCTTGTCCCTTTCTTAACTTTTTGAAATTTGACCAAGATAATACACACACACACCCACACCCATGCAGGTCTTGGCGTATTCAGGTCTTTTCCCGTGTTGAATAGGTCCCACTCGCCATCTTCAGGCTGGTGCCTTCGGCTTTGTTCTTGTGCGAGCAAAGCGTGATCGGAGTTGCCATTTCCTATAAATATTGGTGGGGGTGTGTGGAGTGCTGGCTTTGTTGCTGTAAGTGGGTTGGTTGGCTGTGTTGTTACATCTTGATTAGTTGATGGAGTTGATGTATGCAGATTAGTCGGCTGTTTTGTAACATCCTGTGTGGCTGAGGTACTAGCTGTGTGCCCATTAGTCTTTTGTGTTGTAACAACCTGGGTAATGGACTGTGTGATGACATCCTGAGCTCTAAAGTAGTGATATCCTGAGTCCTGTGCTGCAACATCCTGGGAGGTTGACTGCGTTGGAACATCCTGAGCCTTTGCGTTGTAACCGCCTGAGTTCTGTGATGTAATGTCCTGAGAAGATGGCTGTGATGTAACATCCCGGGCTTTGGTTTGGCTCCGTGTTTGAGGTCTGGCCATGTGTTCATGGCGTGTGTCAGTTTGCTTTGTATGGGGGCTGGAGGGGTGTGTGCAGCAGTTGGTAATGCCGCTGTGGTTTGGCTTCTGGATGGTGGTTGCATTTCGTCTATGGGATAGGTTTGGGTTTGAGTCTGGTGAGGATGATTAGTGGTAGCGTCCTGTGTTGTTCTGGGTCCGGTGCTTGTGCGAGCACAAACATGAAGCCGAAGGCACCAGCCTGAAGATGGCGAGTGGGACTTCGTCAAAACCTCGCCAAAATACTCTCAATCTTACACGGGAAAAGACCCAAATACGCCAAGACCTACATATATGCATATATATGTATGTATGTGTGTATGTATGTATGTATGTATATGTATGTGTGTGTATATATATATACAAACTGACGAGGAGGCACGACCCAGAACGAGAAGCCAGACTGCAAAAGCACAATCAGCCTCTTAAAACCCCTCCTACCCTCACATGAAACACAACCCCCCAAACAATCAGAACAGAACACACCTCCACCAAATAAGGACACACCTCCACCTAATCAAGACACAGCCAAGCCCCCACCCAATCAGTTTAATCCCCTACTGGCAGTTAAAATTTAATCCCCTACTGGCAGTTAAAATTTAATCCCCTACTGGCAGTTAAAAGGAACAAACAGCCGAGATCTCACACTACTCCTGGAAACACCAAACCTGAAGTAGTCTGAAGCAGCCTGAAGATGACGAATGAGACGTCGTCGAAACGTCGCCAAGACATCTCCAATTCTACGCGGGAGAAAACCCGAACACCTAGAGACCTACATATATATATATATATATATATATGTATGTATGTATGTATGTATGTATGTATGCATGCATGCATGCATACATACACATACATACACATACATATACACATACATACATACACATACATACATACACACATACACATACATACATACACATACATACATACATATGTTTGTATTACAGCATTAGCACTTCCATTTTTCATTTTGTTGTTAATAGCCTCCCAACAAAAATGTTTCGTTCACAATTGTAAACTGAGTTAATAAATCAAGCTATATCCATCTTTTCTATTCTGTATTCTCATATTACTGACCTCGGAAGGATGGAAGGCTGTCAACCTTGAGCCCCATCAGGATCTAATTCCAGGCTGTGGGCAGAGTTAGCCTGCAATACTGCATTCTAATTACTGTGCCACAGGGCTCCTGTTGTTAGTTTATAATCTTTATAATCTTGGTAAGATCACATTTGGATTATTGTAACCAGTTTTGGTCACCACGATATAAAAAAGATATTGAGACTCTAGAAAGAGTGCATAGAACAACAACAAGGATGATTAGGGAACTGGAGGCTAAAACATATAAGGTTTCCTGCCTAAGCAGAGGGTTGTACTGGAAGGTTCCTTCCAATTTAATTCTGTCATTCCATTAAGTTTTGAATGCATTGGGGGAACTAGTAAAATACTAACCAAAGACTTTTGTACGCTGCAAACATTTTAATGATTATTGTTGAGCATACACAATGAAAATCTTCTTTTTAAACTTCAAACTGCAACAAGTTAAATAAATGTTTTTAATATACAAAGAAAATACAACAAAGTAAAACTTGTTTTAAATGTGCCTTGCACCAGTAACCAGTGTCTTTTAAAAGCTTTATTGTTGAGTTACACGCGCACACGCACACACACACATGAACACACATTTGAGGATTTGGATCTTTATAGCGGGGTATTTAGAAATCAAAATATATTCCCACTTGAAATAATAATAAACGGTTGTGCATGATTATATGCAAATACCCTACCCCAACACTAGAATACTCCAAAAGTGCAGGCACCATTAAAGAAAGGAAAGAAAGCTTGAGATGCCCATTGACTAAGTTAAGGAAGCAGGTTTCTGACCATTTAGCTTCAAGCCAGGAAAAACAAGGATCAATGATGGAACTGTAGTGTACAGGGTATTAAATGGTAGACTTTACACAAATGCACTGTTATAAATCTTGACTCAGTAAACACTGGAAATCTGCAGATCTGCTCTTTGGAACAGTCAAACATTTGCTTCAGCTTCTGGTTGCACAAGCCCTTGGAAGCATCACACACTGTTCTTGCCTTTTTCTTGCTGGCTGTGTAATTCATTGGGATTTGTTTTGACATTAGCAGCTAACAAAATTATTCCATGTGTTTTCAAAGCCTCATGGATAGGGGAAAAAGGCAAGTCTCGTTTGAGTACAGCATGGAGATTGTATTTTCTGCACAACAACACAGGAGGCTTCACTAGGTATGAATGCAAAACCAGTTTGAGATATCCCATTTCAGAACTCAGTTCAGTTGAGATGAAAGCCTTTCTCCATGGTAGCAGCTAGGAGGCGTTCTCGCATAATCTCTTCAGAGGAATACTCAGGCAATTTAAGATAATGCACACAGGTATTCACAGATGGGTAACTTGCATCTGTAGCATCAACCTGTGAATAAATATCCATAATGTAATTTAAAAAGAGAACAGAGAATATACCATGCACTTCCATTTCAGTGTAAACATTTATCAACTTGGTAAGCATCAGATCCCTAATCAGCATTTCAGAAATTTGGGAATTATAGCCCCACATTTGGAAGGCATCCATTTGAAGAAGCTTTGTTTAGATTCCACTAGTTTTAGTTGTTGTTATTGTTGTTGTTGTTATTATTATTTCCCTTGCATAATGGCCAAATCACTATGAAAAAGTATCTGGCACAAGCCAGACAGAAGCAGATTTCTGAATGAGTTAACTCAAAGACAACTTCTTAGAAAAATACAACTAGACTCAGAACACACAGACAAGTTGTAAGATGTTCCTACCTTGCGTACAACAGTGAGACGAGGATGTAGGTTAGCCAATCCTCCTGGGGGAAGTGTTGAACAACCAGTTGTGAATTGGAGGAATGCTTTTCTTTCGTCTGAAGACATGCCACATAAAACTCTTACAAATCTCAGGAACCCAGGGCTAAAATAAAACACATCATCAAAGCAAATAGATAAATACTAAATTTAAAAACCAACTATATAGATCCATTAAAAAGAAGGATCAAGGACCCCAAAAACCACAGCTGAGTTCTGTAAGTAACTTGGCCTCATGCCAATTTTAAAGATGACAAGCAGCACCTTAAATTATATCCATAAGTCACTGAAAACCAATGTAGTTCACATAACTAGTGTTACAAAGGTGTTGTAACGTATTGTAAGGCTGCTTCCAAATTATATTATTAAAATTGTCTCTCCTTTTTATTTAATAATATATTAAACTTGTATGTCACCTGACTTCCAATGACTCTGAGTGGGTCTCAACAATCAAAGTAATTACAACAAAATCAACAAAAGACAACAAGTGTTATACACATATCACTTTCTTATGATAAAAGCATAATGTCATATGACCACATCACTTAGTAACAGCAATCCCAGTTTCTTTTGTTAAGTAAGGAACACAGGTCATTAAGTAATCTCCTCACAACTTCCTTCCAGCTTCAATTAAGTCAATAGGGAAGCTGGCAAGGAATTACAAATCCCGTACAGTTCGCAAACAGGCTGGTGTGTGGATAAGCGGCTGGACATGATGTGGTGCTAAAGCTGCTGGGCCCAGGGAACTGGGAGGATGTGTGGGAGTGGGTGCGATGCAAGGGCAGGCCGGCCAGAGTGGCTACTGCTGCTGGAGATGGGTACATAGATGGAAGCCACAGGCAGGCAGATGAATGTGCTCTGGAGTATGAGACTCTATAGTAGGTGCGGAAGGTGCTGTGGCCATGCAGGAGAAAAAGCTGCAGGAGTAATTTGTAGAACTGACTGGTGACCTTTGCTGGCTTCCCCAATGATTTTTTTTGTGAGGAACCGCAGGGCAAGTTGCAAAGGGTGATCATGTGATCCTCCAGAACACTGTCAGCACGCTAAGTGTGAGCTGGTTGCCAAAGGCCCAGATCACGGTCATGTGATTGCAGGGTTGCTGACCGCTAACAGCCTGACTTCAAGGATGGGTTGTAAGTATCACTCATTCAGCACCATCATAACTTCAAATGGTTGTAGAATGAGTGGTTGCTAACCAAGTACTTGAACATGCCCATCATTGATGGCACCGCTGTATGCTAGACCAGTTGAAGCTTCTGATTGATCTTTAAGGCCAGCACCATGTAGATCATATTGTAGTAGTAAAGTCACAAGGAGTCTAGAACACAAACAGTGGTCTGATTGAGATAAGGGTGCAAGTGATGTATCAGGTGCAAAGGTCTTGCTGGCAACAATTGACACCTGGTTTTCAAGCAGGAGCTGAAAGTTCAGAGAGGCTCCCAAATTTTGCACCAACCTTGAAGGGAGAAGTGCCACCCCTCAAAGTTCAAAGATGGAATATCCCAGATCTGAGTGGTCCAAATAAACACACTTGGTATTGAAAGAAAGGGGTTGGACATGTTTCCTCCCCATCTGGATGTATGTTGGGCTGAGAATGAATGATTGACTCAAAGCCACATTGCTGATTTTTATGCCTATGGGAGGATTAGAAGTCAAGGTCTCCTTGTTTCTAGTCCAACATCTTAACTACCACATCCAACTGTCTCTCTGATCTACAATAATTTTCAGAATATCAGAGTATTAATACTCAGTCCAACATAGAAAACTAAATATATCCAAGCCTGCTTTGGTTAACCACTGGGAAGATAGTATTGTGTTTAGAATTGACAGGTTCTATTTACTTGTTCTTACAAACTATTAGATTTCAACAACATTGGAAGATTTCCAAAAAAAACTACAACATTGGCAACATCTACTGAAAGCAAACAGACCTATAAAAATATGATATTTACTGCTTTCACATAGTGTCACAAGCAACTGAGAGATCAAGCACCACAAGGATATAAGCATTTGTATCAAAGGAGATGCTTATACAGCTTCCTAAAGCAGCCAGATGGGCATGAAATAAACCATGAGTAATAGGGCTCAAACTGCAGAGCTTTCCATCTATTTTGTGGGGAACTAACAAGCTGAAATGTATTCAAAGTAATATTGCAAACAAACAAACAAATCTCTACACAATTCACCTCATCAAATTTCATCCATATAGGTAAGACATGATCAAATGTCAACAACTTGCAGCAAAATATTGCAAGGCAACTTGCAGCAGCCCACAGGGAGACCTCTCAAAAGGGAAATTAATAAAGCATCTTTCATTGTAATGATAGAGTATAATATGAATGCTGTGCAACCTTTATTGCCATAACATAAATTCAAATGTGAGCTCTTAAGCATTCGAATCAAATTCCGATCTTCCTTCACCGGCACTCCAGGCATCTTTTTCTGTCACTTGATTTCCTAGATAAATTAAGGAGCCTCCTAGAATCAGCAAATAGGAGGAAGGATCAGGGAAATCCTGTTAAATGATTTGGCTGTCCATTAGTTTGATACAACTGTCTACCACAATGCTAGGAAAATTCCAAAGCACATACCAGAATTCATCTGGATCCATGATACCTGAGGCAAACTACCTTAATCAGTCTTCCCAGCATGCAGAGGTTCTTTACAATAAGCCACATCAGAGCACCAACCCCAAAGGACTCTGAGCAAGCCTATGGCTGACATGAATTTTTTTCCCCACTAGGGCATAGAGGATGGAATCTCCCGGCATCAACATCAAGCAGGATTCCAAACCAGACTGACAATAAGATCAGATTACTCTGGAAGAAACTCACTTGTATTGCGAGTTGAGTGGAATATGAACAGGATTCTTAACGGGTTCCTATATCGTATACTAACATTGCACTATCTCGGAAACAAGAACCCTGACACCACCATTTTTTCCTGGAGTGTTATTATCACTCCCACTGTCCTGCCATTGTTCTCACTAGCAGTGAAAGACCTGAAACTCGGGAGGTCAGATTTCTGATCAATTTAGAAAGCAAGAAACAGCTGAGCTGAAGCACCACTGGTAACACTTTCTTTGATATCTACAATGCAGAAGGGGGTTATTTGGATTGTCAAATCCAAAGATATCCTACAAGGGTAGGTCAACTTCTGTGAGCAGTTTCACATCTATCTCTCTTTATCACTTTATCACTAATATTTTGTCAGAATCTGCCTTTCTATAAAACTAAGACCATTGTTCCCCTATCTTTCAGTCTGGAATGAGAAAGGAGTTCATATCCTTCCAGGTATTTAAAAGGGTGCTACTATAGCTCGCTTATCTTTTCTCAAAGCTAAATATACCTACTTTCCTCAGTCTTTCCTAAGAGTCAGTTTCCAGCCTCTGAATAATCCTTGGTACTGTTCCTTGCACCTGTTACAGTTTGTCTGAATCTCTCTTATGATTTGGTATCTAGAACTAGACACAGTATTTAAGATTTGATCAAGGCCAATAAACTGTTTTGGATGTTATTTAATCAGCATTAATTTGTTAACAAAGCTCTGAATTTACTATAAATCACATATCTACAGATCATAATCCTGTAACATTATGGATTATAGGATTCACGTTTCTTTTATTACTACATTCCCCATTTTAAGGCACACGTTTTGTTTTTTCCTACCTAAAAATATTTGTAGTGTGTCAGTATTATTTTCAACTCATTTCTTTACCTAGCAGGTTTTCTATTTTGAGGGTCATTTATTTTAGCTCCCAATCAATAATTAAAGCAGTGAGAGGTCCTTGGTGCTTTCTAAACATGGGTTTGTTTGTTTTTTGCAGACGTTTCATTATCCTAACTAGGTTTGGATTTGGATTGGATTTTATTCAATTTGTAGGCTGCCCTATTCCCCGAAGGGACTCAGGGCGGCTGAACAAAAGCCAAGGGAGGGGAAATTACAAAAAGTGAGACAAAGACAAACAAACAATACAAACAGTTTAAAAGCACAACAGACACAGCAAATTCGAGTAGGGCTATCCCAGGCTTGCTGGGACAGCCAGATCTTCACGGCTGTCCAGAAGGCCTGAAGGGTGGAGAGGGTCCGAATCTCCACGGGGAGCTCATTCCAAAGGGCTGGGGCAGCCACAGAGAAGGCCCTCCTCCGAGTAGTCGCCAGCCGACATTGGCTGGCAGATGGAATACGGAGGAGGCCTAATCTGTGGGATCGAATGGGTCTGTGGGAGGTAATCGGCAGAAGGCGGTCTCTCAAGTACCCAGGTCCAATACCATGTAGGGCTATAAGTAATAACTAGCACCCTGAAGCGTATCTGGAGACCAATAGGTAGCCAGAGCAGCTCGCGGAGGATAGGTGTAATGTGGGTGTACCGGGGTGTACCCACAATTGCTCGCGCGGCTGCATTCTGGACCAGCTGGAGTCTCCGAACACTCTTCAAGGGCTGCTCCATGTAGGTAACATTATCAGTAAGGAACGGGGTTTGCTTTCAATTTATCTAGTGGCTTGCCCTGTCAGCATTGGTGGGAGTGGTCTTGGCAGCAGTTTGCTTGGGCTGTTTACTGTTCAGAATACCCCAATCAAGGAACTGCCAAAAGACTAACAGTAAACCCCATTCCTTACGAGCACTGATGATGTTACCTAGCTTGCCTCATGACCCATCTGCATGAAAACAACCAAGCTCAAAGGGCACCAAAGACCCTCATTTCAATCCTGAGCTACAAATATTCTCCTTTATCGTTAATTAAACAGTAATTAGTAATAATTTTACATAATGTACCTCCTTCCTAATTTCTTGAATTACTTTTGGGATTTGAAAGTATTTAAGACAAAATCTGTATATTCTTAAAATTCTCCAAGATCATTTCACATAGCAAATCAAATTAAAAGTCAGAGATTAAATCTTTGATAAATAGGATGCATTAAGTAAAGGAAAGCTTCTTAGGGCTCTGTCTATAGAAGGAAGTTTACGATGAAATTGTAAAAAAACCTTCAATCACGTGAAATAATGTGCACTGCTTAAAATAGTGTCTCTGTGTGTGTGTGTGTGTTTATAAATTTACTACTTATGAAAATGTAGGTATTTTGTGATGGGAAATTCCTTGTAAGATAAAAATACGAAAGTGTAATAAGTAAAATTTCACAGTTGTAATGGTTCTGGATTGATTCCTTTCTTCTTTTCCTCCTACAAACCATTATACTTTATGACAAAATCTTAAAATTAATAGAAATAATAAAATTATTTGATGAAGTACCTGTCTCGAGTGTAGCCAAGTTTAGGTTCTGTGTAGTTGATTATATCTTCAGCTGCCCAGGATGGTGACTGATTACCACAAAGAATCATCTGAACTTCTTCATGGCTAAAGGAACTTAGCTTTTCCATTGGAAAGACTCGATTGAAGCCGTCTTTATAGGGGGGAAAAAACAAGGCAAAAGTGAGCATGCTTGAAGAGGTTTATCAGAAAAAATAGTCTTGTTTCTTTTATTTTAATACTCTCCTTGTACAAGTATGTTGGCAAATAATCTCTCCCTCCCCCCCTCTCTTTTAAAAACCAGTATAGAACCCAATTCAGCAAAACTTTAGAAGACCTAGGAATGTTTTTAAAAGTTGTTTTTCTTAGTACACTAAGATAAGCTTCCTTATGAAAGCTGCCTTTGGTGAGATGAATGGCACAGAAGCTAAATAAATAAATATTATCATTTCATTACAGTTAACTTAGGATTTGACTCTCTATATGTTGAAGACTCCATATATCCTTAGTCACTGGTCATTCTACAATTACATGAGTCCGAAATCATCTGGTACTGTTCTGTCCCAAGCTTCTACAATATATAAGGATGCAGACTTGGCTGTCTGCCACAACTAAGGAAGGAGATAAGCAACCCTTTGGCTGGGAGCCCAGAAAGCTATCTCTATGAAACAAAGCTTGAACTCACGAAATTCTCTCAATTTTTCTCTACGACTGGATCAGTAAATTGTTGTTTCCTGCAAAATTCCCCTCCCGTCGCCCCACCTATAAGCTCTCCGGGAGGGGCCAATCAGTAGCCACCTGTTCCTATTTCTTTCTGTGACCCTTTTTTCAAAGCTGCTCCCTCCTCCTCGCAGCCCTACGCATACGTACGTCAGGGACAGCCTCCCTCTGTTCTTCCTCACTGCTCCCTGACTCAGGCGCCACTTGGTGGCCAACAGGCCTCTCTAGTCACTGCTCTGACTCTGAACACCCCACAGAGTCTTCCTCAGCCTCCAGGGCAGTCCCATAGTGTTCATCGCTGTCAGATTCCACCAACAGCTCAGCTGGCCACAGTTGGGCCACAACATGTACCCACTAATTTTAACTGAAAAGAATATCCTCTCACTAGTTTATTTAGAAATTCCAGCTAAGACTTAAAAGCAACACCTCCTTTCTTGCCCAGTTCCCCATATCCCTTTTAAGTAAGAGATTTATGTTCTTATTTGTCAGTAATAAACAATTACAAACCTCTGAAGGCATCCATTTGTTTCTGTATG
This sequence comes from Thamnophis elegans, assembly GCF_009769535.1. Taxonomy (NCBI): domain Eukaryota; kingdom Metazoa; phylum Chordata; class Lepidosauria; order Squamata; family Natricidae; genus Thamnophis; species Thamnophis elegans. Next base: position 126,241,237 of record NC_045541.1, read on the forward strand.
CCAGTGTGCATGCAAAAGTCAAACATCATATCCACATATTCTTCTGCATTATCCATGGTTACCAACTATAATGAGATTGTCAATGAACAAAAGGAACTCATGTTACATTACAGAAGATTTTAAAGGAAATATTGGACTCTGCTAGAGTGCACATGTTTGTGAAATATGTGTAGTTTTTATAAATAGCTGTTCCGAGTACAGATTTTTAAAATATATTTAATAAAACCTCTAATTGGCAACAATCCTAAAGGATTCAAGGAAATCCTTGAATCATTGAAAACTTCAAAAAAATTAAATGTCATATTTATATAGCCAACCACTTTCTATGTTATGCTATACTGATGCCTCCCTGAATGCAGGACAAAGACATTAAATTGTCTTGTTTTAAACTAGCTTTCAAAAATACAAAAGAATTTGAACTACACAGGGAGAGATTTCCAGAATAAGAGGTACTATAGAGAAGGCCTGTTATTTCATCTATATCCCATATATCTTGAGGGGGTGGGGAATGCTCAAAATATTGACTCTCTAGATCAGGGCTGTCAAACTCCTGGCACATAGGCTGGATGCATCATGTGCTAGCCATGCCCCTGCCCGGTTGTGTCACGCCGCCGTGATGTGATTTTGACGCCCCTGCTCTAGATAACAGGAAGAGATGTTGATATTGCCCAACCAACTCTGGGCACCTCATGAAACAGAAAACATAAATAAATATAATAAACTAAACCAGTACATTTCAAAATAACTACAACATAATTACATGGTAATTTCTCCTTGTAATCCAAACAACACATCAGAAAATTTAATCAGAGGAATCTCATCTACTGTGGCCCAAGGCTTGAAGGAAGCCACCTGTTTATGTCTCATGATTAGGCCTAAATAGTCCCCGAAAAGCTTCCAGATACTTCTTCCTCTTGAATCTTCCAAGACTTCAACATTACAGCATTAAGGTTTTCCTCAAAAGTATTGATTTTTTCTTATATCTAGTGCTTACACCCTATTTGCCGCTAAAATGAGACAGGAAGAGTATGGGTCAAGCTTACAGATAATGGTGTTTTTCACATTAATACCCTAGCATTAACATCCCTAACAATTCCTCAGATTTCACATATTTCAAAGAATTTCATATTATAATACAAGATGTATTATAATATGGACAATGGACTATTCTGCACTTGAAATGGGTTCATTAAATTAAACTAAATTTAATAACTTAATTTAATTAATAGTTTAATTCAATAATTTTTGATCACTACTAAATTCCAATATTAAAATTATTTACTACCTCATCTTCTCCACCAGGCTTGAGATCCACTGCTGTAAAGCCATAAACTCTGGATGAAGGGCAAAACTGGAAATTAAGACTATAAAACAAAAACAACATTAGTATATTATAAATATTTTTTACAGTTAACTAAGTATCAGGAAGCATCACAGTATTTCCATGATAATAGTCACAGCAATATGGATTCATAAATAATATCACATTCATTCTTACATACAATTGTAAGAATAAAACTTTATCTCTGGTGAAACAGATCAAAAATCTATCTAACCCAATATTCTGATTCTCAGTCAGTATCTTCAAGAAATTCCAAAGAAGGCTGAAAATTGTATTGTCTCATTATTTCTTCTGAGATGAATAGAGACCCAGAAGTTCTGAACTAGAAAATACACCTGCTGTTTATGATTAAAGTTCTTTATAAGATTTAAACTAGATAATTCTCTAAAAAATCCATGTCTTTTGTCAATTGATTTTATCAACTAATTGTAATTGAATACATTTTTGTTCATCCTGAACCTCATGTTACTTTGGTTGAATAACCTAATACCGAATGAAAAATAATATATACTGTTTCCCTGAAAATAAGACAGGGTCTTATATTCTTTTTACATACAAAATATGGCTTGGGCCTTAATATAAAGGGAGGGTTTATTGTTTTGGGGTTGCCAGGTGGCTGCTCTCTTGCGAGCGGACTCCCAAAGAGCCGGGCACAGCCTCATGGGCAAATGGCTGTGTTGCGCTGTCACAGCAGCGCAACACAGCAGCCATGAAGCGACCACACTCATGAGCAGCCACCCGACAAATCCCCTTTTCAGCCGGGCACAGCACTATTCACTGACCTAGGGGTATCGCCAAGCCACGTGAGCATCTGTTCGCTGCTGCTTGGCTCCAGTGGCTTGGCGCCTTCAAAATGGCAGTGAATGGTGCTCTGCACGGCCGGAGAGGGGGGTTGCGCAAGCGGCTGTTCGGCTCTCGCTCTCTCGCCTCCCAACCTCATGATGCCCTGGCCCAGCTCTCTCCGCAGAGCCAGGGGACCTCTGCTGCCACGTGGCTTTTTCTGCAACTTCCAAACAGAGTCTTCTGGCAGTGGCCGCTCTGGGCGTATGCTCTATGGTTGTGGGCCAGCTGCTGGTAGAATGTACAACCATAGACTGTATGCCCAGAGCGGTCACTGCCGGAAGACTCGGTTTGGAAGCTGCAGAAAAAGCCACGCGGCAGCGAAGGTCCCCTGGCTCTGCGGAGAGAGCTGGGAGGCACGCGAGCGAATGCGCAACCCCCCCTCTCCAGCTGTGCAGGGGGCTTATTTGCGGGGGAGGACTTATATTTTTGCCCACCAGAAAAATGTGGGATGGCCTTATTATGAGGATATGTCGTAATTTCGGGGAAACACGGTACATGAACAGAAAGACGTTTAAATAAAAAATCTACACACTTCAATACAATCAAGTTGTTTAGAAAACATGTAGTTTACACAATTTTTAAAGTAGGTATGCTAATTCCTTTAACCAAACTTTACAAAAACAAGCTGAGAAGAAAAATCCCCTTACCCTAAATCTTCTATACTAAGTGGAGGTCCAGAACCTGATGGATTCTTCATCACAAGTTCTTGAAGTTTAGTATTTTTTTCATCTTCTGAAAGGCCTTTGTTGCTTAATATTTGACGTCTCTTAATTGCAAGATCCTTCATTTCCTTTAAAAATCTTGCTCTGTGAGGGTTTACCAGTTCAAAATCTTCCCATGTTAGGATTCCATTAAACCATGCTGGAGGCTTAGGTTTTGGTGGGTCAAGAATAAATTCAGATTTGGAATCCTCTTCAAAACTTCCTACTGACAGGGAATCATGTCCCTCCTCTGTAGAGGCTTCTGATTGACTTTCAGTGCAGTGCAAGTCTCTGTCACCCCGTGATTCATAAATCAGTTTACTCATATTGCTTTTAATATCACCCATGCACATGAGTTTAAAAAAAGGTTTAGAAATTGGCAGGTCTACAAGTCTATTATCCTGGATACATTTAGCTAAGAAAATCCCAAGAAAATGGAACAGTTTCGTGATTCTTTCAAGTTCATCACTATCCTGTGGGAACGGTGCTGTAAAGAGCCCACAAGATCGCTGTACATAGTATCCTGGAGGTTTCAATCCGCCGCCGATATCAACCTTTTTTTTAAAAAAAAAGGCAAAGAAGAAAAGTGTTATTGAAGTTACATAGTACCACACCTTTTATTTGTATTTATTCTGAAAAGAAAATCTACCTGTCGTGATTCATCATCTGGAAAATCATCATCACAGAGCCAAGCTCCCAATTCTGTTCTCTGGAATTCTGCTGCTACCAATGCATAAAACTCCAACGTAGGCCCTAATCCTGTTCCTTCCTCTCCTAAAAACTCCACCTGAAAATCGGTAAAAGAAAAGCTTTAAGTACCTCCAAGGGAAACGTTACCGATCTTACAAAACACAAATGAAGTAAAGCAGTGGAGATGAAAGAACAGTGTGAGGATGCATTTAGTTTTGCCCTTCTATAGATGACCTTTGTTTCACTTGCAGAAAAGACAGAGAATCAATAGAGACTTCCAGTGAATGAAAATGGGAGACTAAATTATTTTTGTTTCTTATGCATTATGCACAGAGTACATGGGAGGCTGCAAAATAAAACTACCTTTCCCCTTCCTCCAGAAAGGGAGACCGGTGGATACACAGATTGATTGCCTTGTTAATTTTTATTTTACTGCTTTTTAAGAGGGATATATTTTACCTCCAAAACTGACTTTCTATCTGCATGAATCTGCATAACATTTTCTGCCCATTCCATCAAAGATTCACCACGTGGAACTTTGACTCTTTCGTGTTTAAGGCGCCCAACTCTGAATTCTCCTGGATCATCTCTTCGTACAGTACTTGTAGTTCGTGTTCGCTCAACAGTTGCCTCACGTCGATTCTGTAGCCACACAATTGCTCTGGTAAGAAAAAGAAATGCATTAGTTTAGTTTAAAATGCTAAGCATCTCTTTCATCACTTTCTGTAAAATATTGAAAGTTCTTGATATTATGAATGTTAAGATTATTCGTCCCTAACATAACAAACTAATGCTTATAATATTCATGTTTTAAAAAACCTGTTATACACTAGAATAATAACTAAAAAATCAAATAATTTTGAGCAAGGTTCTCACCTTGATGCTCCAAATGCTGTGCATGTGAAATATAGTTGTCGAGTTTCAAATGGGATTAAGAAAGGACACTTGCTAGTTATCTGTTCACACCAGTCTGGTAAAGCTCCACTTGCTAATGCTAATGGTTCCTGCGATTTAATAATTAAGATGTGAAAACAGGTAAGTCAGACAGGTAAAATGCAGAGATATAAAGCTATTTGTACATTCCAGCTTGTCCTTTCCACACTCAGCTTCAAACATGATGTGTTAGCAGAGCTCTCATAAATTAACATAAATGCTATATAAAAATTAATTTTCTTACATAGCAATCTTATCTTCAGGGGTGGCAACCTCCAAGAAAATGAAATCCTTGGCAAACAGAAATCTGGAGCAAGAGGCATGTTAAGTATTTTTCACTTCTCTGGCTTAGGAGGTGGGGTTGTTTAACAAAATCTCCCTAAAACTGGGATTAGCTACAATTCTTGGATAGGTCAGCTACGTTTGGGACTGCAGCTCGGAGAGTTCTAGATTGTGCAGGTTTCTTCTAACACACTGAAACAATTATCCCACCTGTGCAGTCTGTCTCTCTTGATCACAATCCCACCACAATGACATACAGCAACAGAGATTTCCTAGCATCTGAGATCAAAAATTTCTGATGGCCTTGAACTAGAACAGGGGTGCCAAACTGCCAGCCTGCAGGCCAGATGTGTCATCTGCAGGCCACATCCACCCCTGCTCTGTAAAGGCAAAGAAGTCATGATACATCACATGACACAGCGAGTTTGACATCTGTGAACTAGAAGATCCCCTCCTACCAAATCTCACAGAGTAATAAAGCTTACTCGCTACTTGCTCAGATAGGTTCTTCCACTTTAATAAGCCATTTAATGATATTAAAGGAAGAATATGTTTACTATTTAAATGCAAATTTAATCTGAATTTTTAAAATGGATATCTCGGTAATTTCCATCCAAATAAGCTTAGCACTCAAGTGTGAGAGTATGTCAAGTGAATTGTGTAATTGGATACATTAGTTTTATTTGACGTTGAATATCTCCTTGGCCCCCAGATAGATAGCCTCTCTTTTCCATTTGATTTGTGAAATGAATACCAATTAGATATATATGATGAATAGATCATATATAAAAGGCATATTCGTAGAATTAATTTTTCATCAAAATATTTTAAATTTCTGAACCATCTAAAAGAGCATACAACTGAAAATCTTAAAATAATTTTTCAATAATACATCACCTCAATCTGTTGAAGAATTTTTGTAGTAATTTTTTTGCTTGTGAATTCATCTGGTGGAAAATTAAACTGGAGCTCTTCATCTTCTGAAATAATAACATAATTTTTTTATTTCATCTTTTCTTAATAGAGAATTTTAGGGGGGAAATATTTAGTGGCCATTTCCTACTAACCTTCTTGTAAAGTTCGAGGAGAAAAAGGGTCACTTGCAACAATGTAGAGAATACGGAGCAACTGCAGAACATCCTCTACTCCACAGGAATTCTGTCCATTACCAGCTTTGGCTTGAGGCTGTTCTTTAATTGAACTAAGAATGTCTGAATTTTGAAGCGTGGAAATAGCTCCCTGATTCAAATTAGATTTTGATCCATGCTCACAAAAATCCTGCATGAATTACCAGAAGAAAAATAAATACAAATTGAGTTTGTAATAGAACTTGACCCGTTACAACAGCCCATCCCACTTAATCAAGTGGGGAAGGTATGTTTGTGGACCCTATCAGTTATATAGAATTTCAAATGCTGGGATCCAGGAAGGGAGTTTTCTCTGCTGTTACACCCCCCCACCCCCTTTATTTTGGAACATTTTCCCTCCTCCCAGAGGTGAGGCAGGCTCCCAAATTCCTGGCCTTTCAGAAATGTCTAAAGACCTGTCTCTGCCACCTGGCATGGGTTTCTCAGAGGAGCATGCAAGCTGTGGGGCTGTTTAGCACTCTGATATTGAATTTTAACTATCCTTGCCTCTAGTTTTTAGGTTTTTAATATTTGATATTTGAACTCCATCCACAGTTCCTCTATAAGGAAGATGGGCAGTTTCTAAATTTGATAAATAAAAATAAATTAAAAAAAATTAAAAACAAAAAATAAGAAAAGTAATTCAAGCTGGAGCTTAGATTTAGGCATTATGTTAAAGATATCATTACTGGACAAATTCAGAAGTATACAAAAAAAACCTGCAACTTGTAAAAGCTAACTATGACAACAGCATTTAATGACACCTAATCAAGAAACAATGTTAGTCTTCATATCAAATCTATCTCACAAGACCAAAACCACACATTTCCAAATTAATACTTTTAGATGCAGATATATACCTTGTAAGCAGCTATGAGTTGGGAACAATTTCTGTTTTTCCTAATGCTTTTATTAGTGCCAGTTAATTTCCAGTGACGCAGAAAAGCTGAATCCGCATTCTTCTGCAGGTAGGTTATCAAATCATTCTTTGGTAAGTCATCAGTGCCAAGGTACTGCTCCACATGCTCTATTGACCAGCAACCCTACAACAGGAATCACCTAATGTTGGCCTTTCCTGATTGTAAGCTTGAAAGATTTAAATTTATGCTTCACTAGGAACATGCATTTATGAAATAACTCACAACTTATGTAACAAAATTAATTTAGCATAGCTTTCAAGCTGTTTAGGTGCAAAAACTGCAAACATTTAAAGATTAAGATTGTTCTCACCATTTTCTCACTGTCTTTTTCTTTATCAGAATCCTTCATTTCTTTGTATACAATTCTAAACATAAAAAAGATCAGAGTTATTTATATAGTTTCAACTAGATTTTCCTTGCCAAAGAACTTATTTCTAAATTATAAATTGTCCCACAGGACTGAAGCTCTCCAGATATTTTGGACTTCCAGATAAACCCTGGACAATATGGCTATAAACTATGTATGATATAATGCAAAATATGTAGTCTAAACTGCTTGCCATTGTATATAATCATGGATACTGAAGCATCATTAAATTTGATAGAAAAGGACTATTAGAATAATCAAAGAAATAAAACAATTTTTATGAAGTTATGTTTAGTTTAGAAAAAAAGTGGAGGAGAGCACCATACATGTATATAAATTTATACACAGTATAGAAAAGTGAAGAGAAAAGTGCTTTTCTTTCCTTTTCTTTTTCATAATAATATAATGTTAAATAATCTTCAGATGACAAGTTTGCAAAATATCTCAAATTTAACCAAGAATTTGATGCACCTGATTGCATAACAGCTGTTTCAAAAGCAAAGCAGATTGTTTTGAACTTAAGATACTGCCCCAAAAATCAAGAAAGGGCATCACATGCTCAAAGGAGGTCTGTGGAATTCAAGATGAAGAGTTCTATACTCAAAACAGTGTACTCAAATATGAAATGGCCCAAATTTCAATTGTTTTGAAACATTTCTATATTTGAAAATTTTATCCAGCACAGAATGTCAGAGCAACCAATATAAGTCTTCATTCCACAAATGAATTACTCTTGAACCTTATCTTTAAATTTTAAAAAAGCTGATTAGTTTTGGTGCATTTAAAATATTTTACCTAATTCTTCAATCCACATCTACTTATCACAGTAAAGATAAAAGCTATGAAAACAATAAAGAATTAATGACCCCAAAGACTGACACAGTATTGTTAATATTGAAATATTTCAAGATATTGTTTCTGCCATGTATTAACAATTGTTTAATAGAATATCCCTACATCTGTTTATTCAGAAATATATGTGTTTGCTGTAGTTTACTATCAAAGAAGCAGATATAAATTTAGATTGTTTTACAATTATGAACATGTTCTTGAATTCTTACGTATATGTTGGTTCCCATATTCGCCTAAGTTTATCTGATTTCACATTGCCATTGCAGGAAAGCTGTAGTAATTTTTGTACATAGTAAAATATAGTTGACCGGAAATTTGTTAAGGGTAGCTCAACTTCACGAGTTGTACCGAGTCCTGTAACTTTCAAGATAAGTGCTAAACGTGGTGATGGCATACATTCAACTTCTTCTAGGAGTTCCGAATGAGGTGTTCCTGCAACCAATGAATTGATGAAAAATTAGTAATAATTTACTATTTTCTGAGGCACCTGCAAACTCAAGTAAATTTGAACTGCTGCAATTTTTGTGTACAACAAAGTTAAAGGTGCAAGTAATAAAGGCAATGGGGCTGTTAAGGCTGAATTTAAGGAATGAACCCACAGCCTTACAATTGTAGCGGCCTTCCAGAAAACAAACACTGGTAGAGGGGCAACAATAAACATGAGCAGTACCGTATTTTTCAGAGTATAAGATGCACCAGAGTATAAGATGCACCGGAATATAAGACGCACCAAGGTTTTGAAGAGGCATTTTTTTTAAAAAAGTAGGTAGCTAGAGGGATAGACAGGGAGAGAAAGAGAGATAAATACAGTAGGTAGGTAGGGAGAGAGAGAGAGGAGTTAGCTAGGTAGGTAGATTAAGGGATCGAGAGAGAGAAAGAGAAAGAGAGAGAGAAAGAGAGAGCGAGAGCATGTAGGTAGGTAAGGTAGGTAGGTAGAGGGATAGAGAGAGAAATAGAAAGAGATAGACAAATACAGTAAATAGGTAGGGAGAGAGAGAGAGTAGGTAAGTTGGTAGGTAGAGGGATAGAGAGAGAGAGAAAAATAGAGAAAGAAATACAGTAGGAAGGTAGGGAGAGAGAGTGAGTGTAGGTAGGTAGAGGGATAGAGAGAGAGAAATAGAGAGAGAGATACAGTAGATAGGTAGGGAGAGAGAGAGTAGTTAGGTAGGTAGATAAAGGGATAGAGAGAGAGAGAGAAATAGAGAGAGAGAAAAAATACAGTAGGTAGTTAGAGAGAGTGTGTGTGTATAGGTAGGTAGGTAGGTAGGTAGAGGGATAGAGAGAGAGAAAAAATAGAGATAGAGAGAAATACAGTAGATAGGTAGGTGTTTCTGCTGGAACTGCACTTGATCAATGCAATTCTCATCAATCAGTTAAAGAGCTTTCCAAAAGGGGAGAAAAAGTTTTTGCCCTCTGCAAACCTCCCAAAAACAGCCTGTTTTTCATGAAAACAGGCCCATTTTTTTTCAAAAAAGGCATGAATAGTCTTGGGGAGGCTTGCAGAGTGCTCGGGGGGAGGGGGTTAAAAAGGAGAAAACACAGCCTATTTTTCATGAAAACGGGCCCGTTTTTTGTAAAAAAAAAATGTATGCATAGACTTATGGAGACTTATAGAGTGCTGCTGCGGGGAGGGGGGGGGCAAAAACGGCCTTTTTTTTGCTCATTTCTGCACTCCCCAGCCACCAGGAGCGCTCTAAAAGACTCCATAAGGGTATGCACGGCCATTTTGGTGAAGGGGCGGGGCTTCGGGAAGCAAAAAATACTGTATTTGGTGTATAAGACGCACCCAGATTTTCAGTCTCTTTTTTGAGGAAAGAGATTCCGTCTTAGACTCCGAAAAATATGGTAAGTTCTAAAGATTGGTAAAGGCACACTGGAGCTATTATAGTTTTACACTATAATCTTCTTAAAATGCCATTAGCAATTTGCATAGTGTGTAGATATAGAAACATAGTGTCTGTAAAAAAATCTCCAACTGAGTGAGAAAAAATGCTCAAAGAGTATCACAAGATTATTTTAGAGTTCACTGTTTCCTTCTAGTTCTGTCTCCCTCAGAAACAGTTTTTGTGGGATCTAGGGGGTAGCAGCACAAAGTATTACCTAGTGTCCTTCTGCATTGCTTTACACTCTATCACATATTTTTGTTATATTACATCTTGCATAACTTTACTGTCAACTATAGGGTACCAACTATAGTGTACAAAAGCTTAAACATTTTTAAAAAAATCATCTTTACTTCTCAGTTCCCCAGCCTTTTTAAAATCTTGCAAGTTTCAAGATTTAAATGTACACCATTTTAAAATAAATTGCCAAAAACACGAGGAACAGTTAAAAAGTAATAAAGAACACTACCACTCTTATGCAGTTCTACTGCTTTTTTAAACCAGTTACTTCTGGCTTAAATTACCCATTGGGGGATATTTTTCAAAATTAAAATTAACTTTTGCACAAAACTGTCTGCTGCTCAAAAATTAAATCAAATCAAAACCAAATATTTATTATTGTCATAAACCAGCATAAATTATTCAGAAAGCCTGTTTTGTCTGTGAAGAGATAACTTTGCCTGGAAAATTAATTCAACAATGCTAAGAAATATAAGATGGGATAAACAGTATACAAAAGGTAAAGGTTCCCCTCGCACATATGTGCTAGTTGTTCTTGACTCTAGGGGGCGATGCTCATCTCTGTTTCAAGCCGAAGAGCCAACGCTGTCTAAAGACGTCTCCGTGGTCATGTGGCTTTCAGGCATCCCTGAAGCCTCCGGAGGGCTTAAACCGACCCTACGAGCAAACCGGAAATCCGTTCCAAACTTCCGGTTTGCCCATAGGGCTGGTTTTTTGTGCTCTGGAGGCTTCAGGGAAGCTCCTGAAGCCTCTGGAGGGCCTCCGTGGGGGGGGGGGAGGAGGCTCTTTTCGCCCTCCCCAGGCTCCTATAAAGCTTCCAGAGCCTGGGGAGGGCGAAAAATGGCTTTAAAAAAGGCTGAAATGAGCTGCTCAGTGTGGCCAGTGCGAAACTAGGGCGTGTGCCCTGACAAATGGCTCCGCATGCCACCTGTGGCACGCGTGCCATAGGTTTGCCATCCTGGATATACAGTGACTTAAATAATTACTTTTAAAATGTAAGAAAGAGAAAAACCTATAAATTTATTAAAGTACAAGTAATTTTTTTATAGATTATTTATCCCATTCCATTCCTTCAAATTCTATTCCTTTAAGTCCCACAATTAGCCTCTTCTCAATATTCCTGGTTTTCAATTCCTTCCACTGAAAAAGGTGTGAATACCTAGTTTTATTCCAACATGAAGGTAGCATGGGAGATTTGTTGGTATAACACTGTTTTTTTCTCTCCTTATCCAATAATTGGCTTCAGGGACAAAGATTTTATATATAATATTTTATATTTATATCCATATCTATCATCTTAATGTGTTTTATAATATATGAATTATCGTAGTAATACATGTCTAATAATGTTGTGACATAAACCATGGAAGTTGGCTCAAACATTCCACTAAACCCAAACCAAACAATTCCATTGTTGTGACTCAAAAAAACCCTCCCCCCTTCCGCAAATCAGATGTTTTCCTCCTCTGATATGCTATTCACACAATGTGACTTTCCCACATTTTAAAAACTGCTCTCATATGTACCTGGGGGAGGAATTTCTAAATCAGTTGTTTGCTGCACATTAGTACGGCCAGGTCTTGGATCAAAGGTAGGTACTAGAGCAGAAAATTGGCGTTTTAACACATAGTCATCATCCCATGTTCTTCTACGTCCTCCTTTTGTTTCATACTCTTCTTCTTCCTATTCAAAACATTACGGTATGGAAGTAATTGAAAATATGTAGGACTAATTGAAAATATCCGTTTGATTTAAAGCATACATAAACATAAAAACTGTGGGGAAAAGGGAAGGTTTAAGCCCAAATTCAACAAATAAATCATTTGTACTTTGTAATTCATCAACAGGCTAAAAAATAAAGCAAACACGTACAGTATTAGGTTTGTATAAGCTGCTCAAATTTTGCTACAATTATAAATCTCTCTTAAATTCAAGACCTGGAATAAATGGAGAGAGAATAGAACTGTTGAAGCATATACACTGTACCATTACTTCTTCATATTCCTGATCTTCCTGATTGTCATCTTCATTTTCATCATCTTCCTCATCTGGCTCTGGCAGATCTTCATCATCATCTAATTCAGCCAATAGAGTGCTAGCCCGACAACTATCAAGGAAATCTACACAGAAAAACATAGATAACCATAAGGTAGTCTCTCAAAAGAAAGATAACAAAGGTGATAGATGAACTGATTTGATAAATTCAAAGCAGGAACAGGAAAAAGAAGCTCACTTAGCATGATGTTCAAGAAAACAGGAGTGAAACCTATTTAAGAAATGATGACAAATTAGGGCAACATTCAGCTGAAAAAGGAAAAAGGATTTCAGAAAATAACCTGAAAAAGAATGGAAAACTATTTGTAATAAATAAAAAACACAAACCGATCTAATTTTTAATCTTAATGTTAAATGAAAAAAAATAGAAATATGCTGTTTTTTCCATGTATGATAAGGATGAGATTTTATACCTATTATTTCCTCCATACACTTTTGAAAACTTCACAATAGCAATAAAACAATGACTCATAAAAGACACATTTCCACTTCTTGTCTTCAGAAAGTGTAATAAAAACCCTGAAGAATCATCTTTGTAATTATTTTTAGACTTTTGTAATTATTTACAATTCTAACAAATGATTGGTACCTTGCTATAGCAATTTGAACAATATATTATATTCAAAATTATTGCCTAAATAAAACAACACATTAATTTTCTATGCCTGATCTCATTTCCCATACAATTATTGCTGCAATATAACAACTATTTTGCTAAGCAATTGGAACTCAACAGACTCAACTGAAGCTGCAAGTTGAGGACTACCTACCATGTTTTCCCCAAAATAAGACAGGGTCTTATTTTCTTTTGCCCCACGAAATATGGCCTTGGGCTTACAGGGGGAGGACTTATTGTTTTGGGGTTGCCGGGCAGCTACTCCCTTGTGAGCAGGCTCCCGAAGAGCTGGGCACAGCCAAGGCACATGGTGCTCTGCCCGCTCCCAAGCTCCTGTGGCTTGGCACATTTATGATAACCCCTAGGTCAGTGGATGGAGCTCTGCCCGGCTGGAGAAGAGGGTTGTGCGCGCGCCTGTTCTGCCCCCAGCAAGCATGCCAGACAGAGAGTCTTCCAGCAGCCAGCCCACAACCATAGAATGCACTCCTAGAGCGGCCGCTGCTAGAAGACTCGGTAGCCAAGTTTTGGAGTTTGGAAGCCGGAGAAGAAGTTATGCTCGGAGTGCCGCGTCAGGGAGAGCTGGGCCAGAGCATGGTGAGGCTGGGAGGCATGCTTAATGGGGGCGGAACAGGCACTCGCGCAACCCCTCTCTCCAGCCAGGCAGAGCTCCATGCATTGACCTAGGGGGTATCCCTAATGTGCCAAGCCATGGGATCTGGGGGGCGGGCAGAGGGCCACATGGCTTGGCGCCTTAGGGATACCCCCTAGGTAAGTGAATGGCACTCTGCCCGGCTGGAGAGAAGGTCTGCGAGATGGCTGCGCATGACCGTGGTCACCTCATGGCTGCTTCGCCCCTGAAGCTGTGCCTGGCTCTTCGGGAGCCCACTAACAAGGGAGCAGCCACCTGGCAACTCACCCCTCTGGCCAGGCAGAATGCCACTCCCCAACCTAGTGGTATCCTGAAGGCGCCAAGCAACATGAGCATCTTTCCGCCTGCCCCAGCTCCCGCGGCTTGGTGCCTTCAGGATACTGCTAGGTCAGTGAGCGAAGGGGGGTTTGTCCAGGGGGCTTATTTTCGGAGGTGGGCTTATATTTTTGCCCATGCGAAAAATGTGGCAAGACGTTAGTTTCAGGACAGGTCGTATTTTCAGGGAAATACGGTATATTTAGATGAGCACAAAAACAGTGCAGCTGCCCTGAACATCAGAAAAAGTTAACAGGTCATCTATGTAACATCTTCCAACAAAGTAGATAGCCACACAACCTCATCAAAAAGTGCCTGACCGGCACAATCAATACAAGCTGCAAATAGGATAACACTACCTGCCATACATCAAATACATCTCAGAAACCGGCAACAGATTATTATATCCACATGACATCAGTGTAGCACACAAACCAACTAAAGCCTTCCAAAACATCTTAGCAGCCCCAGGAAAAAAAAACAGGAGACATGTAGAACATACAGTGTAAGGACTGAAATGGCCACTACATAAGACAAACAATCAGAAGACTAGCAGAGCACATCCTTGAGCACCAACTAGCAGTCAGAAGATATGATGAAAAATGTCATTGTTCTCTGTTCAAAATATCACCATTTGTTTTCCCAATCTGCGTACCTAACAAGTGTGGTCTATACATTCTTATCCCAATATATTAATTCCGTCTCAGATCCTCACTTAAGTTACCCAGTGCCATTTCCAGGGCTACTGTATTACTGGATAATAATACAGATGTTGATTGCTTTGTTTGGAGAGAGATAGGATTTCAGTGTCCTATCTAACAGTGTCCTGGGTTAGCACTTGATTAACAATGGGTGTAAATTACCCATTACTCCATTATTATAATAGGTGTTTGTAGATCAGTATTTCATGCTGAAATAGTTTTGGACACCACAATATTTTTTTTTTAAAAAGTAAATACATAAATAAATCAGAATTCTCTGTGGATAACAATAAAGATGTCCACAGACCTACATCAAAGCACAAATTTTCCCAGAGTTTGTTTCATTAATTTAAGTAAAATGCAATTGTTTTCAAGAATCAGTGTTTTGAATGTTCTGAAATAGTCCTTGATTCTTTTCTCTGACATGAAGATAACTTGGCAGAGCTATTGCAACGCTCAGAGCTTCTCGTGTTGCAATTTTAGCAGAAAGTCTCCAATATTCTGTACTATGCAAGAGGACTATGCATTTCATTTTATCATGTTTAAAGTCTACCTTGGTCGGTAGCAATAGAGTAGCACTTTAAGAATAATATACTGGCTCACAGTATTATGTAGCACTCCCTGAGCTGTTTACAGTGTCAGCATATTGGCTCCAACAATCTGGGTCCTCACTTTGCTGATCTCAGAAAGCTGGAAGGCTGAGTCAACCTAGAGTCCCATCAGGCCCACAGCCACTACTAGCTGAGGCCTTGATGGAGCGATTTGAGGAAATTATTAGCTGGGGAACAAGAATAGAATGGTGCACAGGATTCACTGAGGAACCATTCTGCACCTGATTCTGCTCTTGGCCCTCATAAACACAGATCAGGTTGACTTTCTTCCCAATTTAATTCACATCTATTGGTTTTTATATTTTATAGTTTAGAGCACAGTAACTTCAGTGGTAATTAATTGAATCAGAGAATTGGCTTTATACTGGTTTACAGAGATTTTATATTAAGTATATGCTCTTTGCAGATATACTTCAAAGCACACTTCAGAAATCAGATGACACATGGACGTTTGGCTACTGGTTTGTATTTAAAGCATGGTAACTTTTGTTTAGCCAATGCATGCATATATTTAACTACTGGTATGTTGGCAATGTCTGAAATAATAATAATTGGGAAACGTGTTCTTTTTTTTGTGGCTGTTGTTTTAGTTACCCCTTTTTAGGTAATTAAGACTATACTACAGCAAGCTCAGTCAAACAAGGCAATATTTGCAAGCATGTAAGGAAGCCACATATTATAAATACAATTGGGATTGAGGTCTCTTCATTTGGAACCTTTCCTGAACATGAAGGAAACTACTATTGCAACCTAAAAATGGGAAGAGATAATCAATGCTTTGATCTAAGTGTTGGGTGTAGTACCTCAAAATAACAACAGACATTTCAATTAGAACTGCATAGGCTTTTCTGTGTAGCTTTTTTTTAAATTGACAAAAGTTTCTGCAAATTAGCTGATCAGTATTATAAGGACCAAAATTCATGTTGATTTCCTGCTGTTTCCTATGGCAAGAATATTCTAAATACTTGGGGTTTTGTTCTGCCAAATATGTAATGTTAACACTTCAGTTGTTTTTCAATGTTGTTTTGTGGGTTTCTAAAGAATTGGTTCACATCTTATGCCAAGCCATAGCAAGGTTGTTTGCTCCTGCTTCAATGTGACATATAAACCAATTCATTAATTGTTACATTTTGGATAAGGCAGACCACTATATTTGGTTCAATGAATCATATTTAAAATTCCTAGCTCAGTATTAGATTGTATTGTATTGAAGATTGAAAATGGAAGTAATTTCAATTAGCTCTGAAGCAATAGGATGTTAAATACATGAAAGTGTGTTAGTATATATTTAAAATAAGTAACCATATTTATGCTGAAATCATTAATAAGCCTCTATTTGGCCATTTAAATCCAATCATATTTCTCTGCTCTGTATCTTTTATAATTATAATTTGCTGCAGATATCTAAAAGAACAAACTAGCCCTGGTGTTGCTTCCAAACACAATGTACAAACCAACTGCCAACAATGATTTGGAATTGAGGTTTTGAATTTGAACAAACATTAAATATTAAAAACACTATGGAAATGCTAATTACTAACTGCAAATGCTTTCAACATTTTTGACAATGTATCTATTCACATCCCAATCCTCTTTCATGAAATAACCCACACTATTCACCAATTTAGAGGAGCAAAGAGAACAGTTATGAAGAAAAAGAATGAGAAGAAGTCATTTACAGAAGCAATTTTCTATCTATGGTATATTGTTATAAGTATGCCATGGTAGTTGTTGTAAACCTATTCTTCAAATGAATGACTGTAGCAAAGCATAAGGAAGACTATCCATAAATCTGTGCAATACATGTATACAGATGATGGTTTCATTTACTACTGCATTCAAATTTCATGTCCTGTATTTCAAAACACTACTACTAAAATATAAATATAGAAGGACCTTAAGTGACAACCATGTAAGAGGAGTGTGTAGAACTGAAGTATATGGAAACATTGACAGTAGTTGAGATCCTTTGTGAAGAGACCTCTATGTAGCTAATAAAGGGGCAAACAATCATTTGATATGCTTTAGTAAATGAAATTACTAAGCACAAAACCTGCGACAAAAATAAACCATGAATGGGAAATCTGCTTATGTTCATTTAAAAAAAAAACTTACCATATAAAGAATATTCTGCTTCCTGACCTGTATCGCTCTCACTAGATGTTGATGTTAGGCTAGTAGTTAGAGTGTTACTAAGTGACTGACCAACAGATAAAACTGTAGTTGCTGTGGCTACATTGTTGCTGCTAGTAACACTGGATGTAGACATGGTCACTGTTGAGGTGGTACCAGTTGTAGTCAGATTAGGAAAACTTTGGGCACCCATTAGAGGAGAAGCTATAAAGATATGGTAAGATAAAATAAATAATCCAAAGTAGTACAATTTGCATTAATGAGTGTTGTGTATTAAAAATAAATCAATATTAAAAAAGTAAAAAACAGAAGTCACTAAGCTTATGGTAATAACGCAGAACTACAGGCCAAGAAAAAATAGACTATTAAATAAAACAAAACATCAAAATAAGTATAGAAGTAACTGTGATTCTTATGAAGTAGCCCACATGTCTAGTTTTAATAATTATATGATGCGTAATCCATATTATAAAAACTTTGTGATTATAAAGAGTTGATGATGTATGTGAGTTACTTCCCTGTTCAAAGAAACTGAGAATTCAACAATGTTTCTTATTTTACAAATTCACAGCACCACTGCATCCAATCAGCTGTTTTTAGGAGGACAGGACCAGAGAATCAAAAGAAAGGTTGAAGTAGGAGTTGCTACCTCCATTTCACTTTCTAAGTAGAAATATATTTAGAAATTTCTTTTTTCTGATTTGTGTACACTGAACAGCCACCATAAAGGATTATTTTAGTTATTTATTTTATCAAATTTATTTGCCCCCCCCCCATCTAACCCAAAGTAAATTATTACCTTACAGGCAACAATTCTATTAATTTAAAATGAGCGTGCTTTTATTTGTATGTTCAGGATGTGCAATAGTTCTTCTCCTTGAAAATCATTAGATCTTCCCCACTTCAGCTCATGATTTGCTGTCCATTTGTACACCATGGTTTGTTCAGCAGTGCATCATAACAAACTACAGTCTGGAATTAACATTGAAGACTCCTAACCAACTTTCACTACCTGCTATCAATCATTGTATTTTAGTGATCCTTTCTTAATGATGTTCTAGGATGAAAAAATTAGATTCAATAAAATGTTTATAGAACTGCAAAATACATCATAGAGGCTACTAAGCTATTTAACTGATTTCATTACTTAAATGTTTAAAGTTGCAACATGTAATACAACATACATTGATTTACATAAGATTCCATAAAAATGTCCTCAATCATTATATACCCTGATTTATTCTAATTTTCTAAAATACAAGTAATAACATTCCAAAACAAAATGAAAATTGCATAGCAGCCCCTCAAATGGTTTATGCTACATTTTTGCTACATTTCAGATTCAAGTTCTTTTCTATAAAAAACAACTTCACTATTTCTTCACTGCATGTAACAGTGCTCATGCCATTTTTAAAAATGGCTCTGCTAAGCAATGGCTGACATAAAAACTAAATAATTGCATGACATTGTATTCATTCAAGTATAACACACTTAGTAGTAGATCTTCCATTTCCCAAAATAGGATTTATTACTGATTTTTTTATCAGTTCTTTAATAAGAAATTGAATATACTTGTTTTCAAAGTGACACTTTATACTTTCTGATGGTTGTGTTATAAAAAAAATTCAATCATTTTTGTTCTGTACTGAAAATAATCAAAATCTGCTATTCAATAAAAGTACTACATAAGAAAAATGAATGCAGGCAAAGTCACAACATAGAGATTACATATTTCTAAATCAGGTAAAATATAAATGTAATGTTCTGAGCAGATATCAGTTAACACATGCGTTCCTTGGGACTTCAGCAATTGACTAGAATTAAAGGTACAGTTAATACAATTAGATAAAATCAAAGGAAAATAGCATGGCAATGGGTAGATTATGTTTGATGTTTTAATGAACAAAATATGAAAAACAGTTATTTTACTCGAAACCAAACCCTTTTAAAAAGGGCAAGGAACATTCTACAGTGTGAATGTTATTAGCCTCATTAAATCCAATAACGTTTAACAATATGGGGCAATATGGCTAATGTTAAGTATTCAATTGCCCTTCCCAAAGTTATTTCAAAAGAACACTTTCTTTTCTACAGAAATTATATCAGTTTATCAAAACACTTTTTACTTACTTGCAGTGCTCATGACATTTCTTCCCAAAGTATTAGTGCTGTTATCACTGCTACTTCGACTTAAATTCATGTTGTTAGTAGCATTGGTGCGAGCTATATTTGCCACTCTCCGGACAAAGGACTCCAAACTAGAGGTTTCCCGCGAAGATAAATTAGGCACACTTGCACTGGAACTCATTGGAGCTCCAGCAGCCAGCAGTGAACTCACTGACAGTCTGTTACTTGCTGAAGAACTAAGGGGTCTTTGGGAAGCAGCTTCTTTATTAGTTAGCTCAGATACTGAACTAACGTCTGGAGAACTCACACTAACAATTCCCATGGATATGGCATTGGATTCCCCAGTCGCACGGATTGAGTTGTCAGGTCCTAGCTTTCTTTCAACATTTTCATTGCCCACATCTGCTGTTAAGGTGCTGGTACTTGCACTGGATGCTGAACCTACTTCAGTTTGGGGCATACCATCAGCAGTAGAAAGGACAACTATTGGCTCATGGACGTCAGTGCCCGAAACTATATTTTGTTCCATTACATTTTCAGATCTCCGTTCCATTTTGGTCGAACCCAAGCTGATGTCGCTGCTACTGGCCACGCTACACACAGAACTGCTACTTCCTTTTCTACTTGAAGAGCCTGCAGCAGCAGTCATCTTGTCTGGACAGTTGTTTTTCACCAAGCTGCTCCATGACTGCGTTGTGCCTGAAACAGTGGATGAAACAGGTTTGGGTGATGCCGCTGAATCAGGGTCGTACCCTGGGGCAAGCTTGAGGTCAAATTTTCCTTCTGCGCCCATACGGTAAGAGTTAGAGCCACCAGCATCCCAGGTGACATCAATCCAGCCTAGAAAGGGACAGGAGTTTGTGAGACCCAGCAGAAAGCAGAAAGGAGCGTGTCAGACAGTAGCTCCACAACATGGGATCAGCTTCCCATCGGGCCATTATTCTGAGCTATAAAAATACTTCAGGGGACTTGAAGTAAAATAAAAATATAAAACTCAAACAGCATGATTGTTGTAGATGCTATCTGGTTGTTCACTGTAATTTTACAGATTTGAAAACCCATCCAAATGCTGGAAACAGAATTTGATGTCAACTAAAAAAAAATTCCCTTAAAATGTAAAAATTGATCTACATGAAAGAAATATATGGATGTTTAAAGGGTATGGCTGTTTATTCTTCATACCTTTATATTTTAAAATCTTAAGTTACTGGAAATGTTTCTCTTTTCCTTTTTGACCTTTGTTAATCACTATCAAGATAAAGCAGCAATCAAACCATCAAGCCAGAGTTTTAAAAATAGTTAGCTCCTTCTTTAAACGGCTACTAGGCATTCAAATAATATTGCTCAATGTGAGATGATGGTAGGAAAAGCAGGCCAAACTTTTCCAAGTGTCACTTGCAGCTGCTAGAGGTAAAGGCAAAATATATGATTCTAGGACAATGCAACTATCATAAATAAATGCCAGTTGCTAAGCATCTATATTTTGATCATGTGACCACAGGGATGCTGCAGCGGCCATAAGTGCAAAAACTGTCGTGTCTTTTTTTTTTTAGTGCTGATCTGACATTGAATGGTCACTAAATAAATGGTTATAAGTTGAGGATTACCTGTATTAGCTTAAATTTTGTTTTAAATAATTGACAATCTAACATTTATTAAATGAACATTTTTATATCATTTGTAATTATAAAATGTGCATTGAAATGTCCAATAAATTCCAAAGTGTAATATTTGACTTCTATGCTTATCATTTATTTTGAACTTATTTTTTAAAATATGAGAAAGCAATTTATTTATTTGTATCCTGCCTTTATTGTTTTTACAAATAAGTGAACATTTTCAACACACCTTCCTCCTCCTGTTTTCCTCGCAACAACAATCCTGTAAAGTGGGTTTGGCTGGGAAAGAGTGGCTGGCCCAGTCAACCAGCTGGTTTTCATTGCTAAGGCAGGACTTGAACCCATGGTCCTCCGCTTTTTAGCCTGGTGTCTTAATCACTAGATCAATCTGGCTCTTATTTTCTACATGTTATAAATCTAAAATTCTAACTTGAGAAAACCCAATGCTTCAAAACTGCTAAAATATCAGTTTATTGTTGATCAGGAAAATAGCTTTATTTCAGAGAATGCTTGACATTACTAAATTCAGTATTTATTTTAATGTGACTTTCTGTAAAATGTGAAAATCATGTATACAGAAAAGCGGAAAGATTTAGAGTCTGGAAAGATAAAGATGTCACACATACTCTCTTAGGGTTCTGGACAACCGTGAAACCTAGCTTTGGTCCCAAACTTCAGTTTGATGCTTGTCACTATTTACTGGTCCCTATACTATTTTGTGGGTTTTGTTAGCAGAGTATTTTAATATGGGCTGTCTGCTGATTTAATGTTTCTTGATGTTTTTATGGTTTTTTTAGTTTTTGTACACCACCCAGGGTCCATTAGAATTGGGCAGGTAATTAATTTAAATACATAAATTATAAACATAGTTGAAAATCTAAAAAATTTCCTTAGCATTATCCAATTTAATTTCATTATATACAGTGGTAAAAAAGCAGTTACCGTGTTTCCCCGAAAATACGACCTACTCCAAAAAGTAAGTCCCAGCTTGATTTTTACATGTACACCCAATATAAGTCCTACCCCCCAAATAAGCCCTAATTAAGACCCACCCGCTTCAAGGTGTATGGGTAAAAATTAAACTAGGGTGGGGATGGGGGTGTGTGGAGCTGCCCTACTACTTACCTTTGGACAGTTGCAAACAGGCCTCTCACACCTCAGCCCACTTCTTCTGCAGTCAACAAGAATTTTGTAAAGGCCTCTGTAGCTGATAACAGAGCTTTGGATTGATCTGGAGCTCTGTTATCGGCTTCAGAGGCCTTCAGGAAAGCCTTGCCAGTCGAAGAAGTTCCTGAAGGCCTCTGACAGTGAAAAGGAGGCTGGAGGTGACATGGACAAGTGAGATGAGTCAGTGGACGACATCCCCCCCCCCCCCCCGAAAAGAAGTCCTGATGCCTTTTTTGGTGGCAAAAAAAATATAAGACAAGGGCTCATTATCGGGGAAACACGGTGGATCCCAGTGAAGCTAACAAGTAAGAAAATGCATAGTAAACTTGATAAAAGCCAAAGAAACAAAAGGAAAGTTGTAAAATGCGAAGCCAGAAGACCATAGCAAGCTGTTATTATATTATATATATAGAGGGATTTAGTTTTTCTTGAATAATTGATCATTCATACAGTATGTGAAGCACATCAAAAATAAGGATACAATGGTTATAGTTAAACTGCACAACCTATACAATTAGCATAAGATATGTTATGCTTATGATTTCATTACTATATGTGAAAAGCATGTTACATCATATGAAGACAAGAATTTTGGTCTAGTGCAACAAAGTGTTCTTTATTAGTTAACTAGTTTTATTGAAACACATCTCTAGAACTAGACATGAAAAATTTCCTGTATCCAGGTAGATTAGATGACGGATCTCATTTCCACTGTAGCTCTGTATTTCTTTTGGTTAGGTCAATAGTCTGTACTATTTAGCGACCTATTATTGTTATTTTTAAGAGAATGGCAAATTTCATTATTTTTCAAAGGAACGTCACCTAGTATAGGCCTCAATTGTCCTTATTCTCTTTTCCTTTGGAAATAAATCTGTTAAGTTTCAAATATTGGTGATCAAACTTATTTCAAAACAATTGTGGTTAGCACTGTGGAATTATATACATTTTAAAAAGCATAAATGAGGTTAATTTCAGCAAAAGCCCTTTTCATTTAACATAGCCAAACAGGTGTCATCAAAGTAGACAACTGTAATTGCAGGCTAACTCTGCCTACAGTCTTAAGTTTGGTCCTGAGGGGCCTAAGGTTGACTCAGCTTTCCATCCTTGGAAGACCCAGATTGTTGGGGCCAATATGCTGACTTTGTAAACTGCTTAGAGGGGGCTGTAAAGCAGTATATAACTCTAAGTGCTATCGCATGTTTCTTGGTTTTAAGAAAGATTCCAGAGATACTAAATGCTGAAATTTGCTTCTGGTAATAAAAGAGTGACATATGATGGAAGTAAAACATTATGAATGGAATCCTTACAAATGGATCAGTACTGAGAAAAGATATGTTATGTCCCCTTGACAGTTTAATGTATTTATGAATAAATGTATAAGAAATACTTGTGGTAATATTAGAAGCAGTGGTGGGTTCTGCTCTGTACCAGTAGTAGCCAGGAGTATCGGCCACTGTACTGGTACAGTGGCTCGTTTGGCCCACCCCCCTGCCTGTGTTCCATGGTTGTTTATAACATGACCGAACCATTGTGCATGTGCGTAGTGTGCAGCGCCAGCGCGACCTCCGCCGAGCAGCTGGGTGTTGCAGGGCAGTGGTGTGTGCATGCATGCACAGTGCGCATGCCCGTCTAGGACGCCCAGCCCCGTGCGTTGCGTACTGGCTGCACCGGGGTCCAAAACCCACCACTGATTAGAAGTATATTGATTAGGGGCATAAGCTTGCATATACTTCTATAGATGACACTGTGATATAATGATGAATACAAATCTGCAGATTACATTATCAAATACCAAGGCTGACAAGGAAAATAGAACGAAGGTTTGCAAGTTCCAAATAAATGGTAAAAAGATTAAAACAAGTAGATGAATATGTATACCTTGGTAGAATGTTCATTAATGGTAGAAAAAGGGGTGGATATTTTAAAATTTGCAAATATTGTTTAAAAAGAAGTATTAGGTCAAAAGAATGTCTCTATAAAACATGTTATTGTCCACTTTATTATGTGGAAATAAGAGCTGCACTTCCTGGGAGCGTGGCCTGTTGCCGAGGAGGGCTCCACCGAGCTCCTCAGAGATCTGGTCTGTATATCTAAATAAGATCATAGATAGCACCCCTTTTTGGCTAAGAAAGGGGCAGGGAGTAGCTCCGTAGACTAGGGTCTATTCGTAAGCCACAGCCTTTTTCTTTTTTTTGGCTGTGGAAAGAGATTAGATCCAGCCGGAGCGGAGCTTTTATCTCCAGCCAGTTCTTCTCAGCTGCCTTTTTTTTTTGGCAGCCCCAGACAGGCTAGCCCCCCCCAGGACAAAACAAAGTTTTTTCAAGCTAGAATTGATACGGGCGGGTCCCACCCCTGTGAGATTTATGCTTTTATTACTATCTTAAATACCAGCACCATTTGTCTTAGAGACTTCTTTGTCTAAATAGACCTCAAAATGGCGATTTCTCTCCGTGGATGATTGATACTGGATGTACTTAGCCGGTTTTATCTTCCTGCAGACCGCTCCTTAACAAAATAAACTCTTCTTCTTTGGAAATAGAGGGGAGCGAAGCGCTGCTTACTTGTTTATTTATTATGGCACCCAGGTCAAAGAAGCGTCTTGCTACAAATGTGTCTAAAGAATTTAAAGAATTTTTACTGGAAACACAGCCTTTGTCTCCTATGCCCTCTACTGGAGAATTTTTAACACAGGAATATCTCTTTAAAATGTTTAATGCCTTTAAACAAGAAATTAAGGAATTTGTATTGGAACTATATGATGATTTAAAGTCTAAAGTTAATCAGATGAAGGCGAATACGTTTGCAGCCGTGTCTGCCCTGTCAGATTACTCTGCTGAAATAGAGAACAAATTGGAAAGTCTGGAGAAGGCTAATTTTAATTTGACTACCAATATTCAAATTTTACAACAAAAAATTAGAGACAACGAAGAACAGCTTATGATGATAAATTTTAATAGGAAGGCATTTGCAATAAGAGTCAGAGGATTCCGTGAAAAGGAGCAAGAGAATTTGAAACAGACCTTTGCTGAAGCCTTCAGCCATGCGCTGGGAAGCCCGGGACTTAACTTTGATTGGCAGATTCGGAAAATCTATCGCCAGAACTCATTGATAGCGGAACAGCGACAGCTCCCGAGGGACATAATTATACATTTCTCTACAAAAGAATCTAGAAATGCGATTGTGCAAAAGTTTCATAATAACAGTCTCCGAGTTGACGGCCAGGACCTGATTGTTTTCAAAGATATTCCTTTTCAGATGCTGAAAGCAAGAAGGGACTACACCTTTTTAACTAAGGAGCTTAGGAGTCAACAGATTCGATACAGATGGGAGGCCCCTGCCGGTATCACGGTTACATTTGAGAATCAAAGATTTCGTCTTAACTCTGTTTCGGAGGCTCAAGATTTCTATTGTAGGACTCTGAAGGCGGGACTTCCTGATGCGCTTGGAAGAGAGGAGAGACAAGCGGAAGGAGAAGGCAAGCGGCCGGCCATGTGGCTGCAAGATGGAGGGGGTAGCCCCTCCTCCCTCGGAGAAGCAGAAAAACGGAGATCGAGAATTTAGACATTTCAAAATGCTTGCTAAAGTTGAGGACTGAATGGGGGTTTGAGACCTCTCTCCGGTAGAAAAAGCGGACTAATTTTTATCAGAAGGGAAAGCTGGGTGAAACTACTTTGAGCTAGATTCTAAATTAACGTTAGCATAAATTTGATAGTGGTAAACATCAGACAAGCAAGGGATGAGGGTAAAATTTACGTTGTTTAAAGCTTATTAGAACAGAAAGCCGGCTGGGATTATCTTAAGATGAGTGTAAAAAGAATGCGGAATGATTTATGTTGTTTAAACTTTGTTAGAAGGGACTACTTTAAAATAGAAGGTTAACTGACTCTTGCTGAAAGTATTATTTGAATATGTGGAATGATCCATGCTATTTAACTTTTATTTGAAGGGAAAGTTGGTTGAAATCGCTCTGAGTTAAACAAATGCTAGTATAAATTTGATAGTGGTAAATATCAGACAAGTAAGGGATGAGGGTAAAATGCATGTGGAATGAACTACGTTATTTAAATCCTATTAGAAGAGGAAGTCGGTTGGAATTATCTTAAGATAGAAATTGATTCCTGTGTAAAGTAATATTTGATCTACGCTGCTTAATTTTACTAAGAAGGGGAAGCTTGGCTAGATTATTTTGAATTACTGTTTGAAAAGGGGGTTAAGAAAGATCATTTACGCTGTTTAAATTTTACTAGAAGGGAAAGTTTGATTACTTGTCTGTAAAGTTATATTTGAATATATGGCATGAACCACGTTGCTTAAATTTTATCGGAAGTGATCATGAGGTTTAGGAAGAGGAACGGGAGAATCTACAGAAGGTTGGGGTAAATAGCAAAGAAGTAAGAGACGAGAATAAAATATAGATAGAATGATTTATACTATTTAAGCATAGATAAAGATGGGGGGCTGAGATCAACACAAAGTGTGGTTTCTTTTTTTTTCTTTTTTTTTCTTTTTTTCTTTTCTCTTTTCTTTTATCTCTTTTTTTTTTTTCTCTCTGTTTTTTTTTTCTTTCGATATATTACTTTTATTTTTTAATCCATATGTATACAAGATATTTTAGACAGAAGGTAGTGCCAGGTGTGGGCCCTGGGAAGTCGGGAGGATTAGGGATGGGGATTTGTGGGGGGTGGGGTGGGGGGGTGTTAACATAGTCTTAATAAGAACAAGAATGTATTTATATACGGTGGTTCTTTTTTTTTTTCTTTTATTTATTTATTTATTTTTCCTTGGTTCATTTTATTTTTATCAGATCAAACGACACTCGAATAAAGGCATACACCAAGGAGGGAGGTAGAGGGAAAGAAGAGGGAGGAGTAAGGAAGGAGTAAGGGGAATGTAAGGAGGGTGTCCGGGGAGTAAGGGGAGA
This sequence comes from Thamnophis elegans, assembly GCF_009769535.1. Lineage (NCBI taxonomy): Eukaryota > Metazoa > Chordata > Lepidosauria > Squamata > Natricidae > Thamnophis > Thamnophis elegans. Next base: position 126,268,331 of record NC_045541.1, read on the forward strand.
AGGAAGGTTTGAGGGGAAAGGGAAGTAGGAGGGGAGTGTTAGAGGGAGAAAGGAAAGTTGGAGGGGGTAGATGGGGTGTATGGAGGATGGAAGGGTTAGGTGGGGTTGTGAATGATGAGTTGTGTTTCCTTTTTATTTGTTCGTTTTATTCCCTTTTTCTTTTTTTTCTTTTCTTATAGTAAATACCCTGTATATAAGTGATTGCAAATGGAATGTGAAAAATGAATAAAATATGTTTAAAAAAAAAAAGAAAAAAAGAAATAAGAGCTGGATATGACAGGAGAAGCAAAAATAAGTTGATTTTAATAGGAAAAGGATTCTTGAGAAGTATGTGGGATAGATAGATTCATGGTTAACAATGTATGAATTAATATTGATTGAAAGCAAAAGTGTGTGACTAGTGAGAAGGAATATACTGAAGTAGTACAGCTACATAGAGAGAAGGAATCAGAATATAGCTGCAAAGCAAATATTGTATATGAGGAAAGGATATTCATATCAAAAAAAGGGTAGGAGTGAGAAACGTGGATGGAGTTGACGAGATTTATAAAAGTAAGAAGGAACAAAAGATAATTTTTGAACCAGTATATGAACTGGGTGAAATCAAGGCTGCTTTTTTTAAGAATAGAAAGAAATGTATAGATGAAATGTTGGAGTAAATTAGCTTTAGTTAAGTTTCTTTTTCTTACTGTTTCCCATGTCATTATTTTGGGGGTTTCTATTTCTTACTCTTTTTTCTTACTCCATATAATATTGCTTATCCCAAAAGGGAATAGGAAAATGACTTATAAGCAAATTATCAATCAAATGTACCAATTATTGTTTTTGTAATAAGTATAATCTTTATTGTCACTGTACTTAAATACAACAAAATTGGTTATGAATGATTTCTGAATAAACATTTTCCCACTCACCTAGATTAAATATGTAAGAATAAGACTATTTTAATAGTCATTTGAGAAGAGGAAGTTATTTTAATAATCTGCTTACCATTATGTAATTCACCTGTAACAGTGCCTTCCCCTTGGGGACTACCATCTTGATCTCTCCATTTCCAGTCAATTCCTCTGATGACACGAGCACCTGGAACCATGTATTTCAGAACCTGAGAACGAACCAGTCGTCTCTGCCTTCGCAGATTAGCCTCTGCTTCTTTAGCTGCTTTTCCTAAACAAATGTGAAATTTGGATTATAAACTGTTTTGACCCTCCCTCCAACCTGCGAATCATCCAGACACAGGCTTGGCTGTCTGCCACTCTTTAATCACGGAGTTATCGCTCCTTTGGCTGAAAACCCAGACAAGACTCACATGCAAGAATAGTTGGCAGCAACCCAAAATCCAACAGGCATGGATACAAGACAGAGTTTTCCAATACTGTTTCAAATGGTTGTGTCCTGCAAATGTCCCCTCCCAACTTCTCCACTTATATACTCTCTTGGGAGGGGCCAAGCCACAACCACCTGGGCTTAATTATCGTCTCTGAGTCTGCCTCCAGAGCTGCTGCTTCCGTTTCTCCACCCTTCTTACTCTTGCGTCAGGGACAAACTGCCTTGGATCCCCCCCACTGCTCCATGCCCCAGGCGCCTCCTGGTGGCCAACCAGCCTCTCTGGTCCCTGCTCTGAGTCTGAACCCTGCCCAGTGACCTCCACATCTTCCTTGGCAGACTCATATGGTTCATCGCTATCCGAGTCCATCAGCAGCTCAACTGAATCCTGCTGGGTCACAACAATAAACCCTGTTTTGACTCAATCTATGTATCATCAGACATTCTAATCTGGCTCAAAGTAGCTGAAATACAATGAATGAAACCCAAACTGATTAAGTCACATTAAATTCTCTTTATGGCAGAATTGGTATTTAGCGGGTTCTGACCAGTCCTGGAGAACTGGTAGTGGAAATTTTGAGTAGTTCAGAGAATTCGTAAATATCACCTCTGACTGGCCCTGCCCCAATCTATTCTCTGCCTCCCAAGTCCCAGCTGGAATGGGGATTTTGCAGTATTCTTCCCCTGGAGTTGGATGGGAATGGAGATTTTACAGTATCCTTCCCCTGCTACACCCACCAAGCCACGCCCATAGAACCGGTAGTAAAAAAAATGAATCCTACCTCTGCTTTATGTCCATCAACAAATATTGGGAAAATAGACAATTTAGGAGCCCAAATTACAACAAATATTATTATTATAATGAAAAATCAATTACTTTACATTGCTTACCTAACTGATCTTCACATACACCGTTGACAGTGCCATAAAGTTCAAATCCTGACAGGGAGAGATAGTGTGTCTGCCCACTGGCATTCTTTCCCATCTGTTTAATTCTTATATGTCTCCAACCTTGTTTTTCATCCTTCGGTGAGTCTAGTGGCCAGGTTGCCGTTGAACTTTACATTTGGGAAAATTGCACCAAAAATTACAGATTTTTTTAAAAAAATAGACTTACATGAGCAAAAACACTCTCACAAAATTATATTTTGGGGTACAAAGCATTAAATATTTTAAAAAGCCAGGCACCTTGAAAATAAAGAATCAGTGCTCCACTCTACTTCACAATATAACACAGTGTATACTATAAAGCCTTAAAAAAAAACCAAGATCTGGAAGCAAAATAATGGCAAAATAATACTTCCATAAATCACAAAAAAGTTCAAGAATGCAAGAAACACTCCTGAATTCATTAGTACCAGAGATTATTCTTCGTTTATTTAGTCAGTTCAGAATGTTTCATAATATTATTAGCCTAAATGTATACTATTATCACAGATGCAAATGTAACAAAAGAAAAACATACCCAGGTTCATTCAGACTACAGTCATCAACGTGAGTGTATAAAGTTGTCCAGTTCTGTCCATCCTTAGAAACTTGAAAAACCCAATTTCTGAGAGCAGATCGTCCATAACCACGAGCATGGCGCAGGGTATAAGCGGATGGTATCACCCAAAGACCAAGATCTATTGCAAACCATGCATTTTTATCATCATTAGTATGGCAGTTTAAAGCTGAACTCTCATGGCTTAAGATGTCTTCTAAACGACCATATGGCAGATTTCTTCCTTCTGAAGATGTAACTACGACTAGCCCATAGGCAGCTGGATTTACCCACTCATATGCTGTTCTACAACAAAAACATTAATATTCATGAATCAATACATAAGTTTAAAGCAGAACAAATTAAGTCATATTTTATATAATTCATGCAAGCGTAAAGTTTTGTATTTCCATATTATACATTTCAAACTGAGAAACTAATCATAGTTACTGATGAAAGAATTAAATTTAAACAGCTAACATAAATAACATAATCAGTTTAATCTTCTACATTTCCTAACTTTAGAAGAATAAACTGAAATCACATGAACAGTGAAATAGATCCCGACTGTTTTTATAAAAACTATTTAAGAAATGTTTAAATTGATTAAATTCCTGACGTCTTACTTGGCATTTGTTCCAATCCAGTAAATAATTCCATTTTCATCAAAATCATGCTGATGTCTGAAAATAAATGTCTGGCCTTCCCGCAGTTTTCGTACAAAAACAAACGAAGCTCTATCAAAGTCATACCACTGCTTTGCCACCTAAAAAAACATGATGGTTACCAAAGCATCACAGAATACCTGATATTTGCAAAATGAACAAAAAGGATTTTGCTCACCATTTTAAGAAGATATTGTTCTAAAGATTCTACTGTTGCCAAAGGCTCCATTTTCAACATTCGACCCGTTCTGTCTATCAAAGCTGTTTCCCCAGAAGCACGTTCCAAGCGAAATCGTAGCCGTCTTGTTAATATCTATAGAAAATGTAACAAAGTTTTACTTTAATTTAATGAATTCCGAAACGTACAATTTTAAATTAAAGCAAATATTCCTATTCTGGGAAATTGAGAACTAATTTCAGTGACATTACATTCATATATCAAAATGATAGTTTGAGTGTAATGTCCTTTTCTGAAATAATGAAGAAATTTGTTGTTGGTTTGAGCTTCAAGCTTGGCAATTTGGTTGCAAACATTTCGTCCCCATTTGAGGAGACATCTTCAGTGTGCTTTGGATTGTTCTTGTCTAGGGGAACACTGGCCTTTAAATGTCTTTCTGAGTCCTGGTCTGATTTCAGGTTGTGATTGGCTGGCTGTAATTGCTGAGTCACAGTCCTTGGTTTTAAGTACATCTGTGTGGTGTAAATTAGTGCTGGTATTGTTTGGATGTCTTCTGAGGATGTCATGGTCCAGTTTCAGGTTGATTTGATCGGCTGTTTGTGATGTGGTCTGATTTCTTGTGATCTGTCGAGTTATAACTTTGTTTGCAGCGTGGCTGTTCATTGGTATTTAAATGCTGCCTTTGGGATTATGGTTGATGTTATTCTTTCATTCTAAAAGGTTGGTAGATTGGGTCAATGTCAATGTTTATAGCTTAGAATGAAAGAACCAACCACAATCCCATAGGCAGCATTTAAAGACTAATGAACAACCATGCTGCAAACAAAGTTATAACTCAACAGATCACAAGAAACTGGACCACATAACATGGAGCCGAACACTGTCCTTCAAACCAGTTCATATACGCTAACCAAAGAACTATAACAAATGATGTTGTTTGATCTAACATATCTCTTCCAAACATACCTGCCAAGGAGATTCTGTCATATGCTCCAATAATAAATATTGGTGATTAGCTGAACATTAGCCAAAACATGCAATTCAGAGATATTGTTTTTTTAAGGAAAAAAGAAAACTCAATAATAAGGGTTTCATCACTCTCTTGCATCTCAGCTGATTGTAAATATGAATTCATCAATGTGCCTACTGATCTGGCTAATCTTGTTCATCTTCTTTTATATAAAAATAAAAGAAAGGGTAAGGACAAGGATCCTAGCCTCATCTCCAGGTTATATAAATGGAACAATATCAATTCTAGGTAAAAAAGGGCAAATGTATATTATCTGGAACTTTATCAGCATTCAAAGACCGGCAGTTAAGAATGAGGCCCTATAAAATTCCCAAGTTATGGAATGCACTTGTGCAGGAATTGCACCTCCCACCACCCTTCCTTCAGAATCAAATCTCTTGAATTAATTGTTAAATAACAGCACTTATTTTAATGTTTGTCTTTGAATTTGTATATTTTTTTAAAAAAAATCATATAGCTGTAAACTGTAACTTCCTCAACAACATGACAAAGCAGATTTCCATAGGACTGAAAAATTACCTGGAGATTATATGATGATCCTGGTGAATCATACAAATGTAACGGAAGTCGTTCAATAGATTCCAGTACTGCTATCAATTTCCTAATTAATGCAACTGCTGGACGACTATGAACAAAGAGAAAACAAGCAGTATAAAATGTTTGGAGAATATATTATTAAAAAAAAAATCAAATTAGACACAGTGTACAATGTACCAAACTATCAAATTCCATTTATTAGAAAATATTGTTCGCATAGCTAAACATGGGGAATAAAAAATGTTCTAAAAAAATGGCAGTTCCCTGCTAAGTGCAGAGAACTGTAGCAATAATCCATATATACTGGGAAGGAGAATAGCACTGCCCTAAGAAATGGGCAAATTCAATCAATCATTGGTTAATAATTTTTTGGGGGGTGATTTAATACAATATTTGTTTGTTTTTACTGTTGGAAACATTATAAAATGTTTATCATGTCATAATACATTTGTAATGTGTTCAGTGACTTTAAGTTACCTTTCATCATCTTCATTTTCACTGAAAGCTGTTTTGAACACATTTATTCTTTCCACTAATTGACTACAGTCTTGTTTCAAATCGTAATCCATATTCTAAGATAAGAAAACACTATTTAATGCTAGCAAAAAAATAACAGGCCACACACTAAGTATGAATGAATCTTAATCAAATAGAACATATATCTGTATTAGTTAGAGCCACTTATCATGCTGTTAAAATTTAGAGTTTTTTGCCTTATTATGCTAACCCAGGCATTTATACATATTTCACATGCTTTGCACAATGCTTTTTCAAACTGCAAAATCTTGAGAAAATACTAAATATACTCAAGGAAACAATTATATGAAGTCATTTAAATTCAAAGAAAAAGTAATATAAATGGAAAATGATAAAAAGCTAAAGAAAATCATCTACTTTATATATTAAAATTATCATTAATTACTATTAAGTGATATCATAAATTACTGAAAACCAGTCACTACAAAATATTATTGTAAAATATCACAAAATCTCTGCCTGTAGACATATTGTTTCATTCTTTGATTAGTATAAAGTACAGGTCACAGTCCTCGACTGCCAACCATTCATTTAGTGACCATTTTACAACGGTGCTTAAAACGTGTTCTACGCCCATTTTTCACACGACCGCTGCAGCATCCCCACAGTCATGTGATCAAAATTCAGATGCTTGGTAACTGACTGATATTTACAATGGTTGCAGTGTCCTGGGGTCATGTGATGCCCTTTTATGACCTTCTAACAAGCCAAGTCAAGGGGGAAGTCAGATTCACTTAACAAACAGGTTACTAATTTAAAAATTGCAGTGATTCATTTAACAAACGTGGCAAGAAAAGTCATAAAATGTGGCAAAACTCACTTAACAAATTTATCAGCAGCATACATTTTAATCCTAAACTGAGGATTACCTGTATTGTCTTTTTCACAACAGGCCACACATTTCCAAAAGCCATTTCTTAACATCAGGAATATAACTTCCCCAATTTCTCGATATAATTCTTTTATCCACCCACATCATGGCACAATATAAAACCAGATCACTAACTAGGAATTTAACAGTGTTTCATGCACATACAGTCAAAGATGGACTGTAGGGGAGCTTATTTAGCTTGACAACACAAGAGAGGAAATTTGGAAGCAATCATATTGAAAGACTTTTCATCTCACAATTCCTTAGCTCCAAAAGGGTCCCAAAAGCCATGTCAAGCATAAACCATCTCTTATGCTATCTTAAATCTATTAATCAAATTGAAATAATATTTCTGACGAAGATATGAGTTCAGAGAAACCTCCAATAACATACCCACAATGTCCATCTTCGTGAATATGTTCTACAAAATATGTCCTACAATAGATTTAACTTATTTGACACAGTTCCAGAGTTTTGATAACAATCACATAGGTCTAAGTCAATTGCCATTATATTATCTAAAGCAGAAAGCCTTTTGCAGGGCTAAAAAAAGACTAAAAATGTAAACTAAAGTATATGCAAGTAGTCCTCGATGTGACCACAATTGAGCCTAAAAGGTGTTGGTTAGAATGCATTTCTGCATTCTTCTAACAAGTTGGTAGGAAAATAAATGACAAAGGTCAACTGTATATTATATAGCTGCGTGAAAATTTGGATTCCGTTCTTCCTAGTCCAATATTATACTAGTCCCGCAATAAACTTACATTATTCAATACAGTAAGGAGAGCCTGCACCAAGCCACTGCTGCACATTTCATATGGTGAAATTGTAGTTTCATCCTTTAGCAGGACAATTAAATTTTCCAGGGCAGTCTTCATTAAATCTCGCCAAGTGTTTTCTCCCTCAATAAACTAAAAGAGAATGAAGTAATAATTCTCCCATTAATGACACAGATTCTACACAGATGGTCGGATTACACATATAAGAATTTTACAAGAACAGTTTTCATATATGTAATATGTGGAATATTTTGTGACAACTAAATATAACTTAGCTTAAGTATTAAGAGGTCAGAAAAATTCTACATTGTAACTTTCCAATATATTGGCATTAAAATCATATAATTGATTATGTATCAATTATATAATCAAGAGTCCTTCATGATATTTTATGAAACCAGGAATTATGAATAAAACATAAACAGCATTAATTGGGGGGGGGAGGGGAACTCTGATCCAAAAGTTTACAATTCAACCCTCCTGCTTGATGGAACAAGGTTTGGACCAGTTTTCTAAAAATCAAGAGAAAGGGTGGCATCTGCACACTGAAGAGGGATGCTATACCAGAAAAATTGGGATTAAGGAGCCTGTGAAGTAGTTATCCTAGCACCTCTTACAATATAAACAAGTATTTCTGGGTGTACCCATCACTTTAAGTTGTTGGATGAGGTATATATAGTTCATAAATGTTCTTAATGGCAGCCCCATGTAGAATATGTTAAAAGAGTCCAATAAATAGATGACTAAGACATGAGTGACTATAAGTAATTTCTTGCCATTCCAGGAAAGGTGACAACATGCACATAATATGAAGCTATATAAAGGCTGTCTTGGCCACAGCTGCTGCTTGCTCCTCGTGCATGAACTGTGAGTCAGCAAGATTTCCCAAACTTTAAACCCAGCATAACGGTGACTCAGGCAACATAGAATTGTAATAAACAAATAAACACTGTTCAAACTTGTGTAATTTTGCTAGAAAGAGAAGGCGTAGAAACCTGTCTTGCTGGGCTGAATGTCACTCAGTTCTTTTCCATCTAGATCTGGACAGTACCAGGGGCCAGGATATACAATCGGGTATAACTGAGGTCTTCAACACCCCCAATTAATGAGCTTGGGCTCAATCGTCCTCCAAAGAACCCTTACTTCAAGGAGAACAATTATAATATAATTTCTCCCATGCCTAACACTTTTAAACAGCTCAGAATAATATGATTGAAACTACTTTTACCCAGAGATTGGCACTGTGGTCAATGCCCTCTTCTCGATAAACCCAGGCTAAAATGTTTCTATTTTTGCAAAAACAGTCCAATTACTTCCTTTGCAATCCTCTCCTAAAAAATGGACATTGAAAATAGATCACTAATTGTCCACTACCATGTTTTCCCCAAAATAAGACAGGGTTTTATTTTCTTTTGACCCCCCCCAAAAAAGCACTTGGCCTTATTTTCGGGAAGGTCTTATTATTTTCAAAGTGCAGGAGGTGGCGAGTGTGGTCACCTCATGGCTGCTGCTGTATTGCAATATTTTCAGGAAGGGCTTATTTTTTTGGGAAGGCTTATTTTAGAGCATGCACTCAAAAGCCCAATTGGGCTTATTATCCAGGGAGGTCTTATTTTCAGGGAAACAGGGTACATCTGGGTTGAATGGGTATTTCTTAAAACAGGAGTAACATTTTCTATGTCAAATTAAAATGATCTTGGGGATATTTCCAGGATATCCATGCAATAAGTGGTTAGTGGTTGAGAAGAGAATTATGTTTGAATCAAGTGAATGTCAACAGAAAAACAACTATGTCAATATTTCATTTCACTAATGAAACTTGCCTGTCTGTTCGTATGAAGTTCCCATGAAGACTCTAATTGAGTTGCTATATTCCTGAGCGTTACTACTACACCTCTAGGCATACTTTCAACCGCTTTAAAATGGTCATCATATAAGTCTCTGGCCATAGTTCGTACCTGATAAAGAGATATAAAAATACTGTAAGTTTTATATATATATACATACATACATACATACACATACACACTCATATTAATAATTTTCTGAGGTTTCTGGATATGTTTTGTTTATAAAAGTAATACATACGGAAATTATTAATTAGCAAACAATAAGCCAAACTATCAGTGAAATCTGATTCTACATAATCAGTATATTAGTACACTGTGAAATTGTTCTTACTTAGCTCCTCTCATTAGAAGAAACATTAATCAATCAGAAATACATCATGTTATGTCTGAATTAAAACTCCTAATTACCAATCACCTAACAATATTGGAGGGCTACCAGTTAGTTTTAGTTTCCAGAGAATGATAAGCCAGGAATTCCAATTTTAGATACCAAAGAGTCACAAGCTATGAATTCTAATATGGATTAATCTTTAAAAAGGTACAATTCAGAGTCTCAGTGAAATTTTACAAACAACAGCACTGTTGTTTCTAGGCTGGTCGAGCCATCAACACCCATGGAATGCCTCTTCCAGAGATGTGAGAGATTGCTCATTAAAAATATTTTATACTTAAAAAAAATCAAGGCTGTTGAAAGATCTTTACTGTTTGATTTTATCTTTTGCTTTAGCAATTTTAATTTCTTGTTTTTTTTAAAAAAAATCTACATTTAAATTTTTATAAAAGTCATCTTGAATTCAGATAGAAAGTTGGATGGAAAATAAAACCATACAAATTATGTGTAATTGTGAATATGTAACATAAAATTATTAAAATATACATAACCTTTCTGCAAATTGAAAATGCTGAGTTCCACAGGTGTCATTTATAATATAGTCTCTCAATCAAGTCAATTAATTTTTTTCCAGATCTCTTTTGCTGAACAGAACCAGACCTTACATCTCTGTCTCTAATCATCCCCAAAATGGCTATAGCACTATTATGATGTGTGTATGAAAGGTCTGCTGTTTCTGTGGTTCTTGTTAGGCATCTGCAGATAAAATATGTCTTTGGAACAGATAATATTGTGCTTCTAGCTGATATATACATCCCCCACCAATATAGATGTGAAGTGGTAACAGGCAGTATTTTAGTTTAGCCCTATTCTTTATTCCTGAGTTATTGTATCCATTTTTTTAAAAATGACAGTAAGGTTTCTTCTCTTTCATAGCTGAAGTTACTATTTCATTTCTTTTAAAATATAGGCAGGCTTACCATTTGAAGTATATCTGACTAGCAAACAGCATATATAAGGAGCAGTTAAAAATGAAGACATTTAAGCTATTTAAAATTGGCAGAAATTATCCCAACCTTTTGTTTTGTTTTTTCCAACTTGGACTTTAGTTTTCTGCCCCGTTTTCCAGTCCAACCAGTCACAAATTCTGATCCTGAAAAACAACAGCTAAAAATTAGGTTGCCACTGAACCCCAATATAATACAGTTGTCAGACTCCTGTTCAGATGAAGTTTGCCTAATCAAATATTATGCATAATTTTTAATATGCATAATTCTGGATTTGTTAATCCACTGTTATATTTACCTGTCTTAAAATATTTTCTACAAACCAGATATATCTCCCAGAGAATAGGAATCCAGCTGCTAAACCAGAAAACTGCAAACATATATATATCAGAGGTGGGTTCCTACCGGTTCAGCCAAGTTCGGCCAAGAAGGTAGTAACTCGTCCCCCCCCCCCCACCCATACTGGTTCTATTGTCGGCGGTGCCATCTTTATTTTTGCTTCTGCAAATGCGCAGAATAATATTCATTGCAGAAATGTAATTTTCCCCCTCTTTTCTTACGTTCTGCGCATGTGCATATCTTTTTAGGTGTAAATGCGAATGCGCGTGGAGTGCGTGCAAATTTTTTTGCACACTGAACCGGCAGTACCCGATTATTCGGCTGTTTCGTAACATCCTGTGTGGCTGAGGTACTAGCTGTGTGGCCATTAGTCTTTTGTGTTTTAATGACCTGGGTAATGGGCTGTGTGATGACATCCTGAGCTCTAGTCCTGATCTTGTCTTTGGGGTTTCTTAACTCATCTCCAGAACCAAACGCCTTGCTGACAAAGACCACCTGAAAACTGAATTACACACTCTCACAAACGTATTAATTGCCAATGGATTCCAAAAACAATTACCAACCTAATCCAAAGGGAGTCTCCCCCCAAGAACGAGACACAGAACAGGACAAAGGCATCGCCCTCCTCCCTTACATCAAAGGCACCACAGATAAAATTCTCCACAAGCACAATATCAAGACAGCCTTCAACACTGACCAAAACATAGCCAACATCTTAAGAAACCCCAAAGACAAGATCCAGCTAGAAAATCAAGGAGTCTACGAAATACCATGCAAAATCTGCCCTGCAACATACATTGGACAAACTAATAGAATAAATGCATGCATCGAAAAAGAAAAGAACGCAGTCAGAAAAGAAGAAAAAGCTTCCTCCCTTTTCTAGCACCTTAAAGCAACAGGACATGAAATTGATTTTGAAGAAACCAAATTAATATCCAAAACAGAACACTTCAACAAGAGAATAATTATGGAAGCCATCAAAATAAAGAAACACCCCCTCAACATGAATAAACGTGACGATACCTCCCGCCTACCAGACATCTGGAAACCAGTGTTAGTCAACAAACGAACCCCACCCACCACCCAGGTCGTTACAACACAAAAGAACAATGGACACACAGCCAGCACCTCAGCCACACAGGATATGAAACAGCCCACCAATCTACAAACAGCATCTCCATCTACCAATCAGGATGCAACTACACAGCCAATCAACCCACTTACAGCATTCCACACACACCCATCAAGATTCATAGAAAGACGACAGCTCCGACCATGCCTTACTCGCACAAGTACGAAGCCAAAAACACCAGCCTGAAGATGGGACCTTGCCGAAACGTTGCCAAGACAATCTCAATCTTACAGGGGAAAAGACCCGAATACAACAAGACTAGCATGCATATATATACATATACACACACACACACATTATATATATATATATATGTGTGTGTGTGTGTGTGTGTGTGTATATTTCTCTTCATTATATAAAACTGTATACTCACCTAAAGAAGTTTCAGCTGTAAATGAGTGTTTAGTTCCTCTATTGGACTCAAAAACAAAACCTGGTAGATCTTCTTTTAAGATTGTAGCTTGCTGACCATCTGAATTATGAATAGCAATTTCTCCTTCCTTTAGACAGGTAAGAGACCAATTTCCTACTGTAAGTTTTGAAGGTCCTGGAGCTGATAAAATTGGCTGGCTGGTTGTGGATGGCTTTACCTGACTCCGAGCCCGCTGTAACTTCTCTAAAAATTCACTTCGGCTTTCTATTAAAAAATAATAAAAAAATAATTTATATTTAATACTTAATTTAGTTTCCATGAAAGCATGTATCTCATGAAACAAGTGCAAATTTAGGTTTTGGATTCAAGTTCTCAGGACTGTTTAAACACTGATCAGATAATAAAGCAGTTTACAATAATGAAACTTAAGAGGGGCAATATAACATTAATATGCTTTGGGTAATGTACTGAAAAAAATTAAATGCAATCAATTTATTTTTAAAACAATGAAAGAAACCAAATTAGGCAGTTAACACCTTATTTTTACTAACAGAAATTCCACCATTTTTCTGTTTGATATTTAAAAGGAAGCATTTAAATTCTGAAAGAATTTAAATTTAAGAAGAAAGGATTGGACTGGACAAGCAATTAAAGGAGAAAAAGATATTTCACAAGTTTCATCTTATTGTGAGAAGCATTTAGAATTGTTTAATCTGCTACAATAGCAAACTATATCAATGCAATGCTGCATAATTGCATAAAATTTGTTTTGTACCTATATTTTCACTACAGCACAAGTCTTAAAACTACTTTCTCTTTCTCCCATAGAATATATTCTACAAAAGACTGCATTATTCACGTTCATTCAACATCCATTAAAACTCTTAATCCAACTAAGTACGGCTGTTCAATCATGCCCCAAGTACTTATGTTTTAAGTACCTTAATCATGATGATTCCTACCCAAGCCCACACAATTATTCCAGGAATCAGTAGCACAATGTAGACATGTGAAACTACACAGGTAGACTTCCAGCATAAAGGCAAAACCTTCATACTAAATACCTCCACCCTAAGAAAGATTTATGGAAAATCTGAAAGCAGCATTACATGGCCTATAAATGGCTTACAATGTGATCTACTTGCTGTGAAGATCTTCCACCTATGTTTTCTACCCTGAAAGCTGCTGGTCTATTGTTGGTTGTTGTTGTTATTTTAACTACGTAATTTTTTTTTAATTTCTAGGCAACCTTTGAAGGATTTATAATTTACTGTTTTTGGTGATCTATTTTCTGTTTCAGAGAAACACTGAGATGCCCATTTTTGACAAGATTCATATACAGGACTGAGGGATAAAGGACCCAGCTTAATTTAAGGAATGAACCAAGACATAACCCCATCCGAAAGGAATTGAAAACATATTTTGAAGTATGCAAAAATGCAATAAAAATACTTCTCAGGACTAGAAAAATTGTGCCAAATTAGACAGCTATTCTATTCAGACATAGCAACTCCCTGATCCAGCCAGTCCAGTAGAGACTGTCTTCTGCACTAGGTGAGTACCGTATATACTCGAGTATAGGCCGACCCGAATATAAGCCGAGGCACCTAATTTTACCACAAAAACTGGAAAAGTTATTGACTCGAGTATAAGCCTAGGGTGGGAAATGCAGCAGCTACCGGTAAATTTCAAAAATAAAAATAGATACCAATAATGTTTTTGAATATTTATTTCAAAGAAAAACAGTAAACTAGCGGTGTATTCAATGAAATACTTCACTCACCTCATGATGCTGATGTCCCGCTGTGATGATGTCCCGTGCAGCCGCGGGAGCGATGTCCCGCCTCCTATGACACACGGCACAGTGATTCCTATCATTGGATCACTGTACCAGAGGAGGTGGGACATCGCTATGTGGCTGCTTGCCATAACAAGGAGGAGGTGGGACATCGTTGCAGAGCGGCAGGAGGGGGAGGAAGGGGAATCGTAAGACAGCCCTGCATTACATTAGAACGTGAGGAGGGGGGATGGTGCGGTGCGCGCTGCGCGGCAAACTGACACAGAGGGAGGGGAAACTCACAGGGGCACTGGGCCATTCACGAGTGTCACCCAGCAGCATGGCCCCGCCCCTTTTTCTCCTCCATTTCGGGCAAATTTTTCACTGACTCGAGTATAAGCCGAGGCGGCTTTTTTCAGCCCAAAAAGTGGGCTGAAAAACTAGGCTTATACTCGAGTATATACAGTATATGACTAGCTTTGAAGCTAGATGGCTGTTCATACACACTCACACTCCGGCACCAACTTGGGAATTAAAGTATTTCTTAAAATTTCTGAAACTGAATTCAGTTATCAATCACAAACTTATTCAGAATAAATCCTCACAGTATTCTTTTAGCTTCACATCATGGGAAAAGACATTTCCTGAGAATTTGAATCTTAAGTTATACTACAGCAATCCTATAGTTCTGTTACACGCTATTTTTACTATTACTTCCTAATATTTAAAAATTAGTGTTGCAATTATAAAAAACTACTAAAAGGAGACAGCAGGCAATATCTATTAAGTTTAAAAACTACAAGACAGCTTAGTAAAATTCAATGTGAAACATTTCTGCTGAATGTCTGTCACAATTTCAGGTTGGCTGAGGAAGTTTCCACTACTTGTCACACGTACATGCATTTCATTCTGCTAGCCAGATGCAAGCCACATCATTCCAATTTCTGTACCTGGAATGCAGTTTATCATTCTTATGCATTACCCTTTAATGATTGTTTAATATTAGTATGCATAGAAAAGAATGAAAACATGAAGCTACGATGTTCACTGAACAGAGTTACTAGAAGTTACTGTTACATGCCAATTTGACAAAAGCATCACTGACCACCTTCCACCTGTTTACATCCTTTACTATTTAAGGAGGCAATTCCTGTAAAACAGAACATCTCAAAATCAAACATATAAAAAATAATTTGTAATTAACTCTTTAAAATATTATTTGATAACAAGATTGTACCTGAACTGTCAGATCCTCCTTCAGGACTGCCACTGGAATACATTGTAGCTAACTTCCCATCCAAAATAAATCTGAACCATCCATTGCTCCCATTTGAAAGTTCCAAGGCTGCAGCATCACTCCAAATATACAGGCAGTCCCTTCCTCTAATAATTGACCAATCTCTCCAGTGATACGGTTTACCCTGCTGCAATTCTTTGGCATCTTCTTGAGGTTCATCTTCCTGTAAATCAAAATTAAGGTACTTGAATGTACAAACCAGTGGTGAGTTCCTACTTGTTCGGACCGCTTCAGTCAAACCGGTAGTGGTTTAGTGGCCTGGGTCACTGGAACTGGCAGCGACCAGGCCTGCCCATGCCCCCGAACTCGTTCTCCGGACGGCGTCATAGGACCAGTCATCTTGTTTTTCACTTCTGTGCATGTGCAGACAATTTTTATTGCACTGCGCATGCATGCACAATGCACATCAAGTGCACGTGTGTGTGGCGTGCACACGAGCAAACTGGTGGTAGTGGTGTTGTTTTTTTAAAACAACAACAACACCAATTTTAATGCAAACTAACTCAGTTTGCACTTTCTGAAGGTTACAAGTATGATTTTGCAGTTTTACCAATTTTATAAGAGCCTGTCAATGAAAAAAAGCACTAGAAAAAAGATCAGACAAAAGATTACCATAAATGTTTACATAATTTATAAAAAAATACAAATTGATGAAAAAGGGAAACTTTTCACTGGTAAATGTAAGAAACTGAATGAAAAAAGGAAACTACCAAATCAATCCATTTATATTAGCATATTCATAAAGTTCTAATGTATATTATAATATAAAATTCTGTGTAATCAGTTATAAATGGTAAAATACAGCAAGATTATCTATAGGCAACTTTCTTGCACTTTCTTTCTTCTTTGAATTTCAATGAGCAACCATAACTTGAAGAAGCACTGAGATATATTTAAGAAAAAACACATTATGGATATACATCAATTCTAACTTTCATATACTTTCTTCCAAGTATAGATTAAGAAGCATAAACATGTATAAAATAGAGACCAATGCATTTTGCAAATCTTTCTTTTTGAATTGTAAGCAGCTAATATAGTTTTAGGGTCCATGTAGAACAGAGTATTAAGTCTCCCTTAACATGGTAGCTTTTGGACCAGAACTATATTATTATTAAATTGCTTGCCTCTATTTACAAGCTGTGTACACTAAACTGCTTCTCTAGCAGACTTTATGACTAATTCCAAGAATTCTATTTCAAATCACATTTGTATTTCATTACTAAAAGTTAGGACTAGCGTTCTATAGTTTAGCCCTGAGGCTGACAACTGCAATAATTGAATTATTTTCTTTCCCAATGAGGCTGCCTCTAAATATGACAAATAGTTCCCCGCCACACACAGAAAACTACTCTGAGTTGTAACATAAGATTGTGCTGTTCACCCTAGAACCAACACATCACAATTAAAAAAAAAAACTTTCCCAGCAGGTTCTAAAAATCTAAACCTGTCCTCAAAACAGAAATATGAGAAAAGAACATCTTGCTGCATAAATATATATCCTCTTGCATATTTTGCCTGTAAGAAGAGCAAAGCCATTACTACAATTCTCTACATTTGTCACTGAATTCAAAATTTCAAAAATTTAATAGAACTATGGTTAAATACCGGATAAAATTCTTACTTTTTCTGGTTTAGACTCTTCTTCATTCTCATCATCTGAAGACGGTCCAGCCAAAGTTGATACTTTACTTATTACACCAAGTCTAGCAAGTTGGTCCAAGAAAAGATCACCTCCTTTATCCACTAAATCTCTTATGATCTGCAAAGCTAATAAATGGCCATCATCGTCATCCTGCAAAAGTAACATAAATTTAAAAAACCCTCAGCAATTTTTAGCAAGAGGGAATTGCTTGAATTTACATTCATTGGAGAGAAGGGGATTACAAGGGAGTACATGGATACACAGTGGGGAATACCTATTGAAAGAAATATAGCAGTGGCTCTATGCCTGTCAGCTTGGGAATGCTCAACAGCAAAATACAACCAGAAACTGTGAAGGTGATTAAAATCTTGTCAGAACCAGTAGGGAGCTGGCTAATTAAAGCCAAGAACTAAGCTTGTTATTATGGGATTAGCATATTTTGGGGAAGCACTGAGATACAGAGAAAAAAATGCTCGAGAACATATTGCTTGTTAAGCAATCTCTTTGCAAGGGAGCAAAAAAGGGAAAAAATGTACTATATTGGTGTACACATGACTGAGAGAGATGCTGCAAAGGTCATAAGTTTTTATCTTGATCATAACTTTAAACAGTCGTTGCCCAAGACAGTCACTAAATGAGGGCTACCTGTAAGTTGCTCAAAATTATGTTCAAATGATACCTCAGATGGGATTCATCCAAATTAATTGAGATCTTATTTTATTGGCAGTGATTGAAATTTTATTATGTAATTTCTATAGAATCTATATACTTTTATAGCACAAAATTATAGACATTCAAAAATGAGGTGCAAAACATTTGGAATTTGAATTTAATTTTGCGCATAGAACAGCTGTTTCATATTAACACTATTTGACCATTTGAGAAACTTAAAATACTTCCAAAATAATTGAAATTGCCCTTTTCAAACTCACAATAGGGACTTTCTGGTTCATACTGATTTGCACATTGCTAGAAGAAAATAAAATGTATAAAAATGAAATACCTCTTGATCTAGAACAGTAGCAGTGATCTCTACCAATACTGTAGGTAAATTATGTCCAACGTCTGAGTCACAAACTTCTTTGAGAAGAGCTTCAGAACAAAAGTGAATCATTTTTCTGATGAGAGCAAGACTTGCTTTTCTATACAAGAGAAATAGCATTTTTTAAAAATTAAAAGGAAAAATACTTTTGGGAATTACATATTAAGTTTTGAATTTAAAGCCAAATTACTTGCTTTGTATTATTTCACTTGAAATCAGAGTTTTATTCCAGCCATTTGCTCCATTCTATTGCAATTTTCTCGTCTCACATATGCTTACCTGAATATGCCTTTATAGAACAACATTAGAATACAATGTTTGAAACTCAAAATCAATCTTGAGTAGTAAGATAACAATAAGCATAAATAATATGGTAATTTGAGAGAAGAATCAGCAAGCTGAAAGTCTTTTTTTTAAGTCAGAATAATATAAATCTGATTCTTATTTCAATTCACATCCATGAAAAGAGCCTTTTCCTTCTTTTTTACCTTATTGAAGGCAGCATAGTTTGCTGAAATGTTTGCGCAAACACAGGTAGCAGTCTTTTCAAGTATATTGGTGCCATTTCTGGATCACCTTTGGGCTCATTTGATTCTTCTTCATCTTTATTGGCATCTTTCTTTTTCTTTTCATCTCCTTTGTTAACTGGACACATCCAGTCACCTACAATTTGTTTAAAGAAATTTCTATCAAAGATTTTTTTAAAAAACATTTTGATAAGTTGCGCTGATTAGTGCAAACTATTTAGACATTCTGAACTGAATAAACTTTAAATCATTTTCTGAAGGATTCAGACTTGGATATAAGACAGAAATACCCCTGCTTATAACAGTTGATTATATTTGTCCAGACCTTCTGGTTCTGTTTTCAGTAATTTTTGATTCCATCAACCATACTATTGTTCTGGAACAGCTGTTAAGAGTTGAGGAAACTGTTCCAGTAGTTTCAGTGCTTCTTCAGTAGATAGTTCCAGTCAATTAGACTACTGCAAAGTGATCTGAATAGGACTATCTTTAAAGATGACTCAGAAACAGCATTTGATATAAAATATAGTGATCTCTGTGTTAATCGGCACAGCACATTATCTCTGCATTATGGGACCTGTGTTATGGATCCAATTGTTTCTGGGTACAATTCAAAAGAATGGTTCTAAACTTATAAGGCTCTCCACGACTTGGTATTGAGCTACCTTCAAGACCATATTATATTTGACTAGAACTGATTCTTTTGATTCTGAGATGTTCCAATATGAACATCTCAGGGAAAATTACTTCTAGTTATTTACTTCTCTGAAGTTAGAAAAACTGAGACCAGAAGGAGACATTTCTCTGTAATGGTAATCCTACACTGTGGAACAACTTCTCCCAGGAAGTTAGACCAGCTCTAATAATAGTAATGATTTATATGCTGTTGAACTCCCAGTTCTGACTTGGTGTTTTACAATATGAATGTTAAAAACATTATTTTCTTTATAGAAGCAAATTAAAATAGGACTTTTCCAAGTCCATTTTAAATATAGTATTTTGAAGGAATTCCATATATATGTTTACATTGCTCTGTTACTATATTCATTTTTTGTAATAGTTATTTTTTTATATTATGGGTACTATATGTTTAAATACTTTGTAATATGAACATAGCAAAGAGAAGCTCTAATATAGAAGTTATAAAATCTAACAAATTAAAAAATAAACAAATAATTAGAAAAAATATATATTAGCCAATTTATACATTTAACAATTGGTACCATAAAAGGCAATCATAACATTATTTCAATCATCTTGCAATTGGCTAATAATTGTATTACTATATCTGAACTGCAGTTTCAGAAATGTCAAACTGAACTAATGTTTTCCTCCCATAATTATGCTGTACATATTATTTCCCCCCTCATAGTTCAAAACATGCTACAATCAATACCAGATGAAGATTCATAATTTCTAAGTTGTTTTAGAACTTCCAAGGCAATGGTAGATAACACTGATTGGGACAGTCAGAATTTCAAACTATAAACAATAAACAAATCAGTGTAATTATGTTGTAAAATATGCTAACCAAGGGCATTTTGATATTCACATATTGAAGCTGAATTTTAAGAAAAACGAAGTAGCAACTTTTCACACTAACCTGGAGATTGAAGAATGGCAACTACTTCACTATGCCCTCTTTCACGAGCTTTGTCCAAAGGAGTCTTTCCATCTTCATCTCTCAAATCTGGATTGGCACCATGTCTCAAAAGAGTCTACATAAATCAAATGATTATCACTAAACGTTTATTTGAAAAATATAACATTGGTTCAGATTTAATTTCTAATCATGCAACTGAAGCATTGACTTTACACAAAACCATCCTAATTAGTGGGCAATGGTATTTTCATACTTTGTAAAACAACCAAAGATTTAGACAGGGTTTTTTCTCTCAACTAAATAAGATACTTGGCAATTTGGGGATAGTTTGGGGTCCATGTAAAGCTTGGAAATGAAGATACCTGAAATTACATAAAATCTTTGACCCTACTGATAAGATGGTTTCCAGAAAAGCCCTTGGGACTAAATGAAGTAACAGAAGAATGTATAAAAAATGGCAAGGAGAAAAAAAAGTTTCTATACATTTGAAAATATTTCAGATGATATATGAAAATGATTTTTTATTACTGGAACTGTGACAGCTGGTAAGGAACCTATCAGTGAACAAAACCAGAAGCATGAATGAACAAGTTCTTCATGAGTGAGCAATCAATAAAACAAACAATTCTTTCAAATTGTACATCACAGGAAGTATGTGCTATACTTAAATCAAATTTAGGTTCACTTTAGAAAGGAACATTGGTAGGTTAATTTATTTCTACTGTTGCACTATTTAAAAAAGCAGAGCAATGGTCAAATGGTTACTATAAAATTCACCTTTGCTACTTGTGGTCTTCCAAAACATGCTGCATAATGTAAAGATGATGACCTTTGACCCCTATTCACATCAGCACCCCGTTCACAGAGAAATTCAACCTGTTTTGTATAAGAAGAACAGACTACATTTATTTACACATTCTCCCTATGAAAAAATGTTAACCCCATTATTTTATTCCATGTTTACCATTTCTTGAGTTCCAAAAGCTGAGGCCCAGTTTAAGAGGGTCTGTCCTACGTCATCCATAAAATTTACTTCAAAAGCTGTAGAGAAGGGGAAAAAACCTTGTTCTATTTAATGAAGCTAATACAACAAACAATAATTTTCAACAAGTATCTTACACATCACACAAACCTATAATCCCTTTTTAAGATATACAGAGGTACCCGATCTTTTTTGATATAAAAATGTTGTCCCGGTACTCAATGCACTGTGATAGGAAGAGGTGGATGGCTGTGGGAATGGACAGGAAGTAGGCCATGCCAGGAAGGACACTGCAAAAGGAAGTGGGGGACAGCCACAGATGGCAGGCAGGAGGTCAGCCATGCTGGGAAGGTTGCTGACATAGGAAAAGGGACAGACAGAAGCTGAAACAAAGGGTGACATGGTGTCTTTGTTACTCCTTTTTAGTACTACTGGGGCCTCCCAGTACCAATTAATGACAAGCACCAAGTACCACTGTACAGTCAGTCCTATTAAAATTCATGGTCAATTAAAAATTATACCGAAGAAGAACGGTTTGCTTACCTCCTGTGTCAATAGCATCTATTAGAGCATCAGTATCTTTACTACGGATGCAATCTATCAATTGACGATGGGAACGTTCCCCAGTACTATCCAATCTACGAAGTCCTGGGATTCTTCCTGTGGACCCAGCACTTGATTTTGGCAGTGCTTTCCGTCCTTCAAACAGTAATACCAAAAGAAGATCTACCAAACGCATGGTGTCAAGTACACATCTTTCATCGCCCTGCAATGCACTTTCTATAGAATCTGGAAGCTCAGATCTTAGGAGATCCTAGAAATAATCGAAATATAACTTCAGAAGATCCAGTGAGAAAGGGATATCGTCAGCACCAACGAAAAAAGCTGAGATTTTATATATATGAATCAACTGCAACTGGTTAACTTTCTAAATTAACATACTAGAATTTACAATGTACAATTACAATAACAATATGAAAGTCATTGTTTCTCAACTATAGTTTTTAGAATGCACAAATGTGATCATATGTCACCAAACACGATTTTTAAACTATTAGTTAACAGAATTCCAAGAACACTTACGTGTGTTACTACGGGGGAGCCTCTGCAAAGAGTTGATAATAGGCTTACTATAGTTGACACCTGATTACTTAATTTAGAGTCTGCTGTTGCAGTTGGTGCCCCTGTGCTACTCCGGCCAGGTTTACATGCTGAAGATGGTCCTGAAGCAGTACCCCCTGCTGCAGCCATACGAGATAACAACTCTTCAGTTAGTCCGTGTTTGGCTAATGGTGCTGGATCAACTCCGCGGCGAGTAAATCTATCAGCTAGTGAAGCAAAGCATCTCAGTGCACCATCAGAAACCTGAAGGAAAAGATACATATATGATTATTCTCAGAGTTATTATTATTCTCAAAGAACCAAGAGACAAGTTCTTTCAGGAAGCTATACTTACTCAAGACTACACTCAGACATTTTTTAGATATTCTACTGTTGCTGCAGACTATATCCTTAAAGATACTAGCTTGAGGATTCACAATTGATTATATTCAGTTACAGAATTCTTGCTTATTCCTATTATTTTACTTGTGCCCCATTCCAACAATTCACCAAGCAAGAGAGACAAAAGTATTTTTCCCAAGTTTGCCCTTTGAACTTTGAAAGTTTGAATCTTTGTTCTGCCCAACAGAACATAACCTTATTTAAATTTTTTCCAAATAGCTACCTTTTTATGTGTGCTGTCTTTTCTCTAATGATAAAAGAAAAAAAGTCAGTTTTGCATTTCTCAATAGGATTTAAATAGCAACAGTTTCAGCTAAGACACATATAAATCTCCAAATAACCAAAAGCTGAGTGTGATACCTAGTCTTTCTAGCACGGTATTATTGTGGGGTTATAAGTGGAGATGAAAAAACCACGTACACTGCTTTCAACGAAAGTATAGTAATATATGTTATAGATATTATCTTAATAAATATTCAGTAATGCTTCCAAGCTAATAAGCTAATAAGTTAATTTACACCTGGTTAAAAGAGGCATAGGATGTGATTATTCAACTTTTTGCATTTTTTTTACAGATTTCCAAGCATGTGGCAAAATGCACATAATTATGGATTACATAGGTCATGAAGATTATTAACTATTTACCTGATGGTCTTCATGTTTTAATAGACTTGAGAGCGATTCAACACAGATCTCTAAAGAAGAATCCTGTGGTTCCATTTTCCCACAAAGTCTGGATACCACAGCCATAGCAGAATGTAAAGTATCTTTATGAACAAGATGCCCACTATCACGAATAAATGTCAGCACACAGTTCAACCCTCCAGCTTCAAACACAGCACCAGATTCACGGGTACAGATAAGTTCCAACACCTAAATGCAAATGGAATTTTGGCATCAACTCATGGCAAAAATACCCCATGCTCCTAAAGTTACTGAATCAATATATTTTAAATGAATAGGTTTTTTTAAATCAATCAACAGCTTTCTTTAAGATGAAAGAACAAGTCATGCTATTAAACAGCACAGCAACCATGTCTTGTGTCTATAGGAAAAGAAATGACAATAAGGCTCTAAACAGAAAACATCAGGACAACATTTTAGAAATGTCATAATGAAATAAAGAAGATAATATATTAACTAGAGGAAAGCATACTCATTTATAACAATATAAAAAAGCAACTTCCAAAAACAAACTTCCATAAATTAGTGTCAGAAAATTCTTCAGGTTTTATGATAGAGTATGTATGAATGATAGAAGGAAATATGGAAACAACTATTATAGTACTACTGTATTTTTCAGAGTATAAGACGCACCTTTTTCCCTGAAAAAAGAGGCTGAAATTTTTTGCCTCCCGAAACCCCACCCCCTTCACCAAAATGGCTGTGCATAGCCTTTAGGAGGCAGGCAGAGTGCTCCTGAGGGCTGGGAAGGGCAAATATGATCGAAAAACAGGCCATTTTTTGCTCAAATTTGCCCCTACAGGAGCACTCTATAAGCCTCCTAAAGGCTATGCCTCTCCTTTTTTTGACAAAAAATGGGAGGTCTGCAGAGTGCAAAAGCTTTTTTTTTAAAAAAAATTGCCTCTTCAAAACCTTGGTGCATCTTATACTCCAGTGCGTCTTATATTTCGAAAACTACGGTATTTGGTTAGATCACTTGTTTTTTCTGGAATTTAATTCACAGTATAGATTTTAATATACAATAAATTAATATGAACAAGCATTTAAAAGCTTTCTAGGTTAGTAACACATATTTAAACTATTTAGTTTGTCAGTTAAATATCTGAAGATTAAGCTATAAATTTTTATATAAGACAGTCAATGACAGTTGTTAACAGGAAACAAGAAGGTAATAACATTCCTATATGCCAATCTGATTAAAATGATCTCAGGTGTCGTCAACCCTACAGAAAGCAAAACATCTTGGCACTTTTTCCCCTTTGGGAAGAAGCCATTTGTTTTAGCGGTTAGGGAGGGTTGGGGAAGGAGGTACAGGAGGTGAGAAGAATAACAGGTAGACTAAAAACTAAAACTAAGCAGGGATGGGGTAACTTTTTCTTCTGATAGAGAAAAACAAAAATAAAGTGTTAAGCCAGGGGAAAAGTGATAGAAAAAATACAGTGGAAAATAGACAAGTGCAAGGCTGAATAAGCAGGGATTCTACACTCCTGAAATCTATACCTTCCCAGCTGGCTTCCAACAAGCAAAGTCTACGAGGGAAGCCAGATTCTTTTAATGACCACAAAATTTGCTTAACTGCAGTGATTCACTTAACGATGGTGGCAAAAAAGTCATAAAATAGGGGCAAAACTCACTTAACAACTGCCTTCCTTAGCAATGGAAATTTTGGACTCAAATGTGGTCATAAATCAAGGACTACATCAGTGGTGAAATTCAATTTTTTTACTACCGGTTCTGTGGGCGTGGCTTGTTGGGCATGGCAGGGGAAGGATACGGTAAAATCTCCATTCCTACCACACTCCACGAGAAGGATACTGTAAAATCCCCATTCCCTCCCCACTCCTGGGGGAAGGATATTGTAAAATCTCCATTCCTACCCCACTCTGGTGTCAGCCAGAGGTGGTATTTGCTGGTACTTTGAACCACTCAAAATTTCCGATACCGTTTCTCCAGAACCTGCCAGAATTTCATCCCTAGACTACATGTAAGGCAGGACTGAAGTCCAAACAATAACAAAGACTTATATAGAAAAGCAAAGAGTATATTTGGAGTAATGAATCAAGAGTGCTTTCATATTTATTCATTCATTCATTCAATTGCCAATATTGAGCAATATTTTAACATATTGTTTAACATTTTAAACAATAAAAGCAGCCAAAATAAATATACACAGCAGCCAGTAGTTAACCAATTTAACCATAAAGCCAAGAAATTGAGCTATTAACACATTCAGCCCTCCCCCCTTGCTCAGGAACACAAGCAAGTTCTTAAAGTTTTATGAAAAGTCAACAGGGTGGGGTCATTTTAATATTTGAGCAGTGATATTCCATAGAGTAGAATCTACTGCAGAAAGGGGCCATCTTTTAGTCCCTGCCAACTGACAAGATCTGAAGCACGCCCTCAAAATCTGCATTTAATACTGGCAAAATACAATTCTGTTTTCTATCGTGATTTGAAATTATTTAGGTTGAATTTAGGCAATGCCTTCATGCAAAGCTGATTAATGTTCTTAGTATGTAATTTTAATGCAAAAAACATGGAGTTCTTTACTTTGTGTAATATAATTGGAATGAATAACAACGCCATATAATTACTTATATAATCCAAACAGAATAAACAATACTATGTATGTGTACTATGTATATTATATGGGTATTCTGGTAGGTTCCAAATACTGGTGCAACCGGTACGGTGCAACGGGGCTGAGCGTTCACCACATGCATGTGCTCAGTGTGCACAGCCGTACTTACCGCCTGTGATGCTCCGAAACGCTCCAGCTGCTCGGCGGAGTGTTGAATGCTCCGTGCGCGTAAGCCGCAATCAGCTCAAATACAGGTAAGGAGGGCAGGCAGGAGGGCACTCCACAGCACCGTACCGGAACGGTACCTTGTGCTCCCAGCAGGCACCGGTTCGCCCGTACTGAGGCATACTGGTCGTATCCCACCATTGGCATTCTGTATATGCAGGAGCTTTCAATACTATACTACCGGGATGGCGAACCTATGGCACATGTGCCACAGGGGGCACGCGGAGCCATTTGTCAGGGCACACGAGGTGTTGCCCTGTCAGCTGGTCAGAGTGCATGCATGCGCTGGCCAGCTGAGTTCAGCCTTTTTTAAAGCCATTTTCCCCCTCCATAGGCTCCAGAGGCTTTATAGGAGCCTGGGGAGGGTGAAAAGAGCCTCTACCCCCGCCCCCCGGAGGCCCTCTAGAGGCTTCAGGAGCTTCCCTGAAGCCTCCAGAGTGCAAAAAACAGGCCCTATGGGCAAACCTGAAGGTCCCTGAAACCTCCGGAAGGCTTAAACCGAACCTACGAGCAAACCGGTTTGCTTGTAGGGTCGTTTTTTGCCCTCTGGAGGCTTCAGGGAAGCCTCCTGAAGGTCTCTGAAGTGTTCCGGAGGACCTCTGGGGGGGGCAGGGGCGGGAGAGGCTGTTTTTGTCCTCCCCAGGCTCCTATAAAGCCTCTGGAGCCTGGGGAGGGTGAAAAAAGCATGCAAAAAATGGGGGGGAAGCATCTCTCATGCACGCATGCACACTGGGGTGTGTGTGTCATGCGTTAATTATAGGTGCAGCACACCCATGCACGACCCCCCCTACGCTCCCCCCACTTATGGCACACAAGCCAAAAAAGGTTTGCCATTGCTGCTATACTATGTGTGTTTTCTCTATACTGATGCATAAATCTATAGAGGAGGATAGTTTGTACACTAAGGCTTTAATTGCAGGCTGTGATGAGTATATGCTTTTGCAAATACATTTAGCAAAACTCTCAATTTAAAGCAACTATATTCTTATCTACATTCATACTACTGAAAACATGCTTTATAGCTTTTCTTGGTGACAAATGTATAATACAAACCTACCTTTACACATTGCTCAGCTAAGTCTCTACTAGTTCTGTTGTTAAGTTCCACAACTACTAAACGATTACAAAGTGCTTTGATAGCACCATCTACTCCCACGATCCGTCGAGTGCATTCTGCTGATACATCCAAATAATAAGTTATGGCACGAGCTGTTACCTCCAATACATTGTCAGGAGCACTTTCATCAAGAAAAATTTTACATAGTGCTGGCAAAAAAGTACGAGGGGGGCATCTGAAAGAAGAAAAATACAATCTATCAATGACAAATTCATTCTCCATTGTTCAAATTTATCCTACCAGTATTTACAAGATTAATGTTGAGACTAAATAGTACAATTTATATTACTTGCATGTTCTTTTTCAGTTTATTTTTTTAATTAAATTTTAAAATCAATTTAAACTGTAGACTTCTTAGAGAAAGCTTTATTTTGAAGGTTAAAATATAAAATATTTTAACAAAATAATATAGGTCAACAAATATATATATATGTGGTGTGTGTGTGTGTATTCAAATTTGTATTATGTTGATGAGACACTTTCCCAATGATCCATCTACTTTCTCTAAATCAAATAAGTACAATTTCTATTAGACAGTTACATCATTCTTTGTGTATTATAATGATTTATTAAATCTATATATTGCCTGACTCCCAATGATTTTGAATAGTTTGTAGGAGGGCTACTCTCCATGGGCTAAACATGGGACTAAATGCAGTGTTATATATTTTTAAAGATGAAATGATATCATAAATCTTTACAATACTTTGGTTGTATGGGTTGCAAGAGGGTAACTTGCTATTAAACCTGCATTCGTTTGCATTCCTGCGCAAAGAGAAAAGCAAACAAATCCATTCTGGATATTAATTAAGTACTTTAGAAAACTATGTGTTAGAAAGGATTGTGGTACGTAGAGCATCACAAAAATTCAGAACCCTTAACCATAAGCGGAAATATTTTTCAGTTGCACAAATAATTTCAAGCAGAAATTTATAATTGCAGATATAAAGCTAAAATTCTCAGTTTGTTCTAAACCATAATATTGTTTATCTTTGTATTTTACATAACAGATTACCCACAAGACGACCAAATAATAGACACCTACAAATTAATATCTCACTGTGAATTTAATAGTTTAACTTCTTCAAATGACTTGCCCTGAAGAAAAGAAAAGATCAGTAACATACAGCAGAAATTATTGGATAGTATACCAGACAGCAGTAAGGCAGATGTTCCAAATCTCTGGAGATTTGGGAATAATACACAGAGAAATAGGCCACACAGAATTTAATCTCCCAATAGGAGTTCTTTTCACTGGCAGGAAACCAAATTTGGAAACAATCTTTATCTAAAATAAAGTCTACTATGCAGTAATGAACTCAAGATGAAATTGCTGGATACTAATATACTGTTCTGCAAGTAAAAAAAAAAGATGGAAAGGACTTCTGTTTGAAGCCCTGGAGAATTGAAACATCCACTATAAACAGTCTTGAGACAATATTGATCTGACTCTATGAAAATATTTGTATGCATTTGTTACATCAATTTATGTAGCCTATACTTGAAGGTGAACATAGGGTTTAAAACTAAATGAAAACCTATTTTCCTAGCTTTCTTTTATATGAAATAGAACCTTGTTTACCTATCATACATGCTATTCCAACATGTTTCTTTGCTATTCTTTTTATTCACTATATAATAACATTGTCTTCCAATTGTGATTTATTCAAATTATTTTTTTATTTAGCTACTTGAATGAAGACTGGCTTTTTCTTGAAAGTATTCTTTTTAAAAGGAATGTTTTTTAAAACAAATTATTTAAGGAGACAAATGCTTTAAATTTAACAAACAACGTTGGAGCAAAATAGGCAGATTATATTTTAACAATTTCACATAGCGTTATGTGAAGGTTATAACTCAAAAATGGAAAGGAAATAAGGAAAACTTCATTTGAGAAAGATGAAATCCAACAAAACATATTACTATTGTAAAAGCTGTTTTGCGCAATGCAGCTGCCATGGCTTTCCCACATAACAGATGAAATCCAATAATAGGATTCTGCTGACACAGAATTCTCTGTATTCATACAATTAAGCAGGAATAACTTCCTGTTCTTCCAGATCTATTATGAAGGCACTACCAAACTCAGAATAAGTAATTTTGCAGGCGGCAACAGAAAGCTTCCATATGCAACATTGAAAAAGTTTCTCAATTCCAGGTCAGAAAAATAAACAGGACAAGATAAAAGAGTACTTAATAACCTATAAAGCACTAAATCATGTGGAAAGAAGATAATTCCCTAGGATTATGTTAGAAGGCAGTATTATTCAGTAAAATTGATTTATGACAGAATTAAGAACAGTACTTATTCATTCTGTGCAATGGAAATCATTGTCGTAAGTTACAGTGATGACAGACCAGTTTGGATGTCAGTAAGATACCTAACAATTACTTGCCACATGTTAACTAAATGATATCTCTGATAATGTGGGCAGGGTTCTCTATGGCAGTGGTCTCCAACCTTGGCAACTTTAAGACTTGTGGCTGAGGAACTCTGGGAATTGAAGTCTACAGATCTTAAAGTTGCCAAGGTTGGAGACCACTGCTCTATGGTATGAACAGAGTCATCTGCAGACTGGATCCTTGCCATCCCTGGATTTTCTGATTAGTGACACATGGGATGAGAGTTGGATTTGGAAGATGATCAATACCTCTGAGGGAAAAGATAGTGCCAGCTGCCTTGTAGGTAGCAGTGATTCTTCCCTACTTAAAGATAATATTTTGCAATCTAATAGTGTGAGATAAATGTATTTGCTCCCCATCCTTTCCTTTCAAAGGAAACTTTTGCAAAAGTTGGACTATAGCCGTGATGGTGAACCTATGGCACAAGTGCCAGATGTGGCATGCAGCACCCTCTCGGATGGCATGCAAGCCGTCGCCTCAGTTCAGCTCTGTTGCACATGTGCATGCACCTCCTGCTGGACAGCTGGTCTCCAGGTGTCTGCCATGCATGTGCGGGGTGCGTGCGGGGGTGGTGTTATACGTTCATGGAAGGGGAGTGGTGTGTGTGTTTCACACATGTATGCGGGGGGGGTGTCAGGCACATATGCGTGTGTGTGTGAGGGGGTGTATGTGCGCATTGCATTTTGGGGGTTCAGGCACGTGGGCTTTGGCCACTCCAATCGAAAAAGTTTAGCCATCACAGCAGTAGTCTAACCCGGAAATTTAAAAAAGGGATGTATTTTGCAGTGTATTCTCTAACACTTAAGAATGTCACAACTCATATACCAGCCTGTTGGTCAAACACCACCTTGTCACTGACGCCACCTGTTGTGCAATAGTTCTGAGTTCAGGAGAACCTACAATTTACATACCCACTTCTTTAGGGGGAATGTAATCCACCTTGCTCTAGATTGAATAAAGGCATCAGAAAATCCATGGATTTCTGGACAATTTGTAGTTAGGATTCAACTTTGGAATCCATCCAGATCCTTATAGGACAGTGATGGTTAACCTTTTTTGACACTGAGTGCCAAAACTGGAGCATGCGTGTGCACTGGACCTGGAAGAGCAGTTGGCAATGGCTTGTGTGCCCACAGAGAGGGCTCTGCGTGTCACCTCTGGCATGCGTGCCATAGGTTCGCCATCACGGGACTACTACAATAATTACAATACACTTTACTCAGGGTTATTTATAGGATTACAGGTGGTCCTCGACTTACAACCACCACTGAGACAGGAATATTGCTAAGCAATGTGGCTGTAAAGTGCAATGGCAGGTGACCATCTTGCTTAATGATACTGGCAGTCCCATTTGCTGACATTACTTCAGATGCTAGGGTTAAGCAGGAAGCAGAGGAGGTCCCTGGTAAAGAGTGCGGGAGTGCTGCAAGGAGTTGGCGGTGGGAGAGGTGGTGTATGTTATGTGAAAGTTGATGCAATGCTGCAGTGTGGTGTGAGCTCAGAAAGATGAGGAGGAAATAGAATGAGGGTACATGTGTGCAAGTGGCAGAAGCCAGGAAAAGAATGTGGTATTTCTTGGCATATTGTGGTTATGGTGCTGCAAGAAGCCTAAGTTGCAGCTACCCCAGGAAGCCAGCCCAGTCCAACAGCATGGTACAAAAGGGCTTCTTGCTGCCTCAGAACCACAGTGCACCAAGAAGCTTCTTTTTGCCATGCTGCTGGGCCAGGCTAGGCTTCTTTGCACT
Organism: Thamnophis elegans; assembly: GCF_009769535.1. Taxonomy (NCBI): domain Eukaryota; kingdom Metazoa; phylum Chordata; class Lepidosauria; order Squamata; family Natricidae; genus Thamnophis; species Thamnophis elegans. The sequence continues at coordinate 126,299,897 of NC_045541.1, forward strand.
ACAGTTCAGGAATTCTTTCAGATCCAGAACTACGATGTGCCAAGAACACCTTTCCACCATGCCATTGGGTCAGACTGGGGCTGGGCTTCACACTGCAAGAGCCCCTGAGTTTCAGCATGGAGGCCTCAAATCCAACCCCAGCCCAGCAACATGGTACAAAGTGGCTTCTTCCTGCCCCAGGGAACCACAGCTACCTCAGCCCAGTCCCAACCATCCCAGCTGATCTTCACCATCTTCTTGTTCACAATATTGATGAGGCATGCCTGGCCCTTTGCACAGCAGCTGGTCGCCATGTGAGGCCATCTTAAGTCCCCAGCATTGCCTTAAACTGCAAGATGGGAAGCAATAAATATGATAAATAAATAAATAAATCTTCCCAAGATGTTTTGTGTGACCTGGAGGAGAAAGCCTTGTGAAGTTAGCAGTTATTTGTGAAAGATCAGGACAGGCATAGTTGGTCCGTTGTGGGAGAAGGAAATAGTGAAGGATGGCTGGGATGTCATGGACCACAGTGTGCAGGAGGTCAAAAGATGGGGGAGATAGGCAAATGAAGGGTGTTGAAGCACTCCTGCATATAAATGGAGGCAAGCTGCCAAGATCTTAATTTTGTTCATGTGATCAGGATAGGTTCATTCAGAGTCATCATAACTTTGAACGGTCACTGAATGAATGGTTGTAAGTCAAGGTATACCTGTGCTTGAAAACTTTTAACTGGTGCTGTGATGGCTCACTTGCTGATAGATAAATGCCACTACTGCAATGCATGGGGTATAAATTTCATTAAATAAATGTTCACAGGAATTTCATTTGTTCTCTTTTAGCTCTCTGGACAAACATATTACTAAATTTGAAATTTAAAAACATGCAATATCCCATCAAAGTAGTTATTTAACTTATATCATACTTCATTTCCAACTTTTCCTTCTTGGCCCTATTGAAACATCGTGTGGAGAAGCTAGAACAATCAATAATCTCTTCTATACTCTGTACTTTAATTTGAAAATATGTAGCCCACTCTTAGCATTCCGTGAATGTAGGTTCATGGTCTTAACATTGACTCCCTTTTTCTCTTACATTTTAAATTTACAGTACCACCTTAACTAACAATTTTAAATAACTCAAAAGCTTATACATTATTTTATACCTGAAGTAGATGCCACAAAATATCGTGTTTCCCCGAAAAGAAGACACTTATTTTCTTTTGACCACCGAAATAAGTACTTGGTCTTATTTTCAGGGAGGTCTTATTATTTTTAGGTGCAGGAGGTGGTGAGCGTGGTCACCTCATGGCTGCTCCTGTGTTGCAATATTTTTGGGGAGGGTTTATTTTGGGGGGAGGGCTTATTTTAGCGCATGCGCTCAAAAGCCTGATTGGGCTTATTATCCGGGGAGATCTTATTTACAGGGAAACAGGATAGTACTTGGTTATCTGTCATTGTGGAAAAAATAATGTTCCACACATATGCTATTGTTACATGATTACTAAATGCTTTTGAATCCTAGAATGGCCTACAGTATATCCAACCTGTACGGATTTTCTATAAATCAGTTTTGTTCATTGAAATATATCCTTCTACTAAAAAACATTCCCAACTCTATTGTCCAAAGCACTTACTACCACTCCAATGATAAAAAAATAATTAGGGATAAAAAGACCCAGTAATAATAACATGGTTGAAAAAAAGTTTTTTTAAAAAAAGAAAAAAATTACTTTTCACCCTAATAATTATAACTGGGTCACATAATAGCTAAAATATTTAAATGATACTATGAGAGAAATCTATAATGACAATAAATCGGTCACTCTGAATCACTGCTACTGAAATATGACTAACACTAATTTTAACAGGTCAGAATTATTAAAATCAACATCAGCATTATTATGAAAGTCAGCAGTTCTAAGAAACAGTAATTTATAAACCAAACAACATGGGTTCAGGCAAATTTTGAAATGAATTCTAGAATATAAAATATATTTTTGTTTAGTTTGTGGTATTTCTGTCAACATCGTTTTAACAGCAAAGGTATTAAATAAAACAGCTCATTTTATATTTAAAAGACACCATAGCAGCCCCTTTGCAGTGGGTTTTTGCCCTTACATTAAGTGAAAGCTGCCATTGATATACTAGTTTTTGTTGCTTAGTGTTGATTTTTATTCTACACACACACACACACACACACACACACATGCACACTACCTTGCCTTGGTTTCTCCTTTGAATTTCATAAGCCACTCTTCACAAAATATTTGGGCTCCAATAAAAAATAGCTACAAAACTCAGCTAATTATCTTACTTTCTTTCAACTATTCTATTGTTTCCAAATAAATAAAATGTAATATTGATGGAAGAAATTAAATAAAATATTGTAAAATACTGTAAAATATATTTTAAAAAGACAAGGAATTCATGTTGAACTTTTCTTTTAGTCATTTCCTAAGATCTTTTTTTCACAAAAGTTACTTCCTATTAGATGCAGTTAATAAAAATAGGAACTATCATCATTAAAACAAAACTAAAAATGTTGCTGTAATACAAAAATGTCATAAAAATTAAGATGGTTGAATTTTGGGACGTAGTAGGTATGATTTAAAACATACTGCAGATGTCTGGCCACAATAACTCATCATTTCCAAGTTGAGCAACTAAACCATAATTCTGTTAACATCTATGCCATTTGGCAATTCCTAAACCAAGAAGCAGCTGTGACACCAGCATCTCAAGTTCTTCTAAATTAATATTGTCTGTAACAGCAACCTTAAAAAACCAAGATTTTAACATTTGAGAGCAGGGTGGACGGCAGTAAAAACAGACTGAAAATAAAAATATTTTTATCATTTTATTTTTATCCTCCCACGATGTCTGGAATGGAATTCACATTTTTTTCCCTTTATTGGTCCCTATATAGTACAGAAAAGCTGTACAACAAGATTATTTTTGCTATATCTGATGTGAACACATGCTGGCAAAGCAAACTCTCATGAATAAAAGGATTCCCAATGGTTTTGTTTAAAGTCCTATTACACACTGGTACTTCCCAAGAAGTAAATTACTTTGTTTGCCTCCAGCTAAAATATATAGTTGCTGAACAGAGACCTTACCGTGCTGGGCAACATACAACAAGAAGAATACATTGGTACAAAGCAATGTATCTTATTAAAATTTAATAGATTGATAAAATGGCTATAAGAAGTGAAATCTTCTTTAGTAATCAATTGGGGGCTCTATTCATTCTGAGCCCAAGACCCATAGTCTATAGTTTCTTTCTAAAGGACTGCAGGTTCAGGGCCATATGACATGAGAAGATCATTCTAAAGGGCTGGTCATACTAGCAAGAAGCCACACCTCCTGGGTCCTATATGATCACATTGTTTCCACCAAGGCATCCAAAGAATGTCCTCTCTGTCAGTGTCTGGAAGACAGGCAGATATCCTTGGAAGGAGGTAATTCTACAAATAACCTAGTTCTATGTCATGTAAGTCTCAATCAGCCCAACACCTTGAATTGCTCCCAGAAATCTATGGAGATCCTATGCAGTTTGTGGAGTAGAGGTATTACATGAGCATAAAAAAGAACGCCCACAACATCCTCTACTGCTGCATTATGGGTCACATGAACTTTCTAATTGGTCTTACGAGTGGCCCCTAGGGTGTTGCAATACTCTATTGAGAATTGATTAAGGTATGAGTGATCATGATGAGGGCCTCATGAAGAGGTGCATTTGGTGCATACTATGAAACAAAGCAATTTCTCTACCCAGACACAACTGTCACCTGCCTAGAAATATTTGAATCGAGGAGGGCCCCCAACCTGTGCCCTAAATCAAAACATGGTTGTACACCCTGGCCCAAATTGAAGGAAGAAATCTCTTTAAATTTTATTTGATTCTAGGATCCAATGACCCAAAACTACTGCCACTGTGCTATCAGCATACTGATGATACTGCTCCCTATGTTAATGATGATGCTCTTCATTGAGTTCGAGGATGAGGGAGTAGTGAGGCCCTTTGTAAAGCACAGTTCTTGGACTAGATTGCTGTCACCTAATGGTGCCTGGATCTACCAGAGGAAGGAGATTACAGTACAGGGCGGGGCATAACCTTTTCCTAGGGGGTCACAGCAAGATCAACAGCAGTTTACAACTTCCGCGACACCTCATTTTAAAGCCCATAAAAAACTGAATTGAATGAGCTATTAAATGTTAAATTTGCTTTAAGAATGGCTGGAAAATTCGATTCGGAAGAACAAAGGATCATTGACAGAATAAAATGCATTGCCTTTCGAGAGGCTCGCGATGCTGGAGCCAGATCTCAATTCGCCAGATCTCAATCCGGCAGAGAACATTGGGGCCATAATTAAGGATGAAGTGGAAGCTCTGATGATTCAGGAGCAAGGTCAAAATCGATATTCGGTTGAAACTTTGAGAATGAATTTGGAAACTGTGTTGAAAAATCTGGAAAATCAAACGGAACTGTTTGAAGATTTGTTGTGTTCTTATCCACCTCGTTTGAATGCTGTTCGAAGGGCTAATGGTGGTCATACTGACTATTAAAACATGTCAATAAACTCAGTTTTTGATGGGCTTTCGAATGGTGTATGAATTATTTGTGTTGTTATTACAAGTGTTGCTGTGACCCCCTAGGAAAAGGTTATGCCCCGCCCTGTACCTACAACACCCTAAATTGATGCCTCCATTCATAAAACCATATGAAGAGTGTCATAGACAGCCGAGAGATCAAGAAAAGCTAGGTTAGAAACACACTGATGTGTTTGCCAGAGTTTATTGAAAAGAGCAACCAAAGCTGTCTTAGTTTATATCCTGGTCTGAAACCTGACTGATGGAGTTTAATATAGTCTGCTTTCACGAGGAAGAAACTATAGTTACCTGCTTTCTCTATAACCTTCCTCTGAAAGAAATTTTGGGAAGGAATTGTCTGAATCTATGGCATTCTGTGAAACTTTCACAAAGAGGAAGTAGACTATCACCTCTTTCAGAGCCAGTGGGATTCATCCCATCTCTCAAAGAAGTATTTACCACTGCATGGCTCCACTTACATGCTGTTCTCCCAGGATGCATTAACCAATCAGGAAGAGCATGGATCTAAAACATAGATGGTCACACCCACATCACCAAGAACCTTAGCTATTTTTTCAAGACTAACAGCTTCAAACACCTCCCACATAACATCACAAGATAATGCCTCAGACAACTTCATCACACAAGCCCAACTCAGAATGAAGGATTAGGTCAATCTGAACTGGGCTACTAGACAACATTTGGAAGATACAATAAGAAAACATAGAAATAAGTATACTTCATCACTCTTATCACCACAAGGCAGGCCCTAATATGGGCATTTATCTGTTCTTCTTGAACCCATATTATCTTTGATAAGAGCACAAGTCACTTTATAATGCAAACAGCACATTATAGCTGGTCTTACTGATATTTCCTAACACCACTGCTTTCAACAGATTGTCAACATTGATACAGAGATTTCTGTATCAGTACAATTTGAATAATGTTTGTCACACATACCCAGTAACATTTAAGCACAATAAAAATCAATCTGAGTATCTGACATAAAAGCGTAAAACCAAAACAAACTTTACTTACGTTTCAAAGCACCGATCCACATTGTCTGACATCAGCAGCAGCATACATAACTGCTCCAGTGCTATTAGCTGCATGTCTCTTTCATCCCCCTGACCCATCTGAAGCCATTCAAGCAATGTATCTGGGTCCACATCTGCCATGATTTTAAAGTAGTCTGTTCTTAAATTAAAAAGAAACCAAAATTCTTTTTTAAATCCAGTCAAATAGCTGTGGCCTAATTAATCTTCTACTCTGAAGAAATCCAATGGCAATCTTCACCTAAAAAAAAGGAGATTTGTAGTTAAGGTCTCTGTTAGTACTCCCTCATTTATCACAATAATTATGTGTTACTAGTATGATATATTCTGTACCCCAATAAATTAACTCTGCAATGCTTCAGAATCATTTGGAAAAGGTGCACTTGAAATATTATAAATGAACAGTATTTGAGCAGCAAAGGCTCTGCTAACATTTATACATTTTAGAAATCTACATTAGGAATGTAAGAAGCTTAAGAGTCTGGTACTATATTTTGGTCTAGCTATTATACTGATGCCTACAAATTTCAAAGTGAGAGCCAGATATAAACAAGTGTTATTATTATAATGCAAAATTCTAAAATTGTCACAGAAGAACAACATCAAATTTATATATTTCAGATATCTAGTATAATACCAGCAATATATATTGAAATATTACAATAGTGTATTAAACCTTTGATGTTTATGCTGTTATTTATTGTTCTAAGTTATTGATGGAGAAAAAAATAGTAAATAGCATTTCAAGGATTAAAAAAAATCTCATCCTAAATTATAATGGAGTTTGCTTAACAGCAGGAGTGACTTGAGAACCTACAATAAAATACATTATAATTTTTCCTAATCAGGTGTTCTGTTGCTTTGATATTAATTTCATGATATAATTTTTAATGTTTTTCTACATTACCTTGAGTTCTTTTTGAAATTATATAGTTTAAAAATGAAATAAAAATAAGATAATGCACACTTCAATTTAATTCCAATTTTCCTTAGAATAGTTTTATATCATGAAATCTAATACATTCTGTGCTTTGAGGGAAGGGAGTTGTTCTTTTCATGCTGTTACTATGTTGCCTTTCATCATCATTAAGAGAACCCAAACACAGTACACCCAAAGTCTTTTGGTTGTTTTATGCCTCAAACTGCTGTGTTTCTTTGCCACAGTTGTATGTAGTGTCTGTAACACTTTATAAAATTAACTTCTTGTAATTTTTTGTAATCAGAATACAGTTTGTAGAATAAAAGCTGTGATGTAGTATTTCTAAGTTTTATTTCAATAAGTGCTTAAAGTTCAGTCTGTGTTATCTTAATTTAGTATTAGGATCATGTTAAAAATATATGATTAAAAATCAGTGGGAGTTAAACATGCAGCAGTAGGTAAACTCGGGAAGTTTATTGAATTCAAGAGGGCTTATTTCTAAATATATATATAGGATTGTGCAGCATGCGATAAATAAAGTTATTTTGGCTTCTAAGAGTATAAATATATAGATTTAAACAAGTGATGCTTAGAAAAAGTTTCAATTATATTTGTACAGATAGTCCTTGACTTGCAACAGTTCATTTAGTGACCAAAGTTACAATGACACTGAAAAGAGTGATCTATGACCATTTTTCATAGTTACAACCATTGCAGCATCCCCATGATCATGTGATCAAAATTCAGATGCTTGACAACTGGTTCATAATTATGCCCATGGCTGTGTCCCAAGGTCATGTGATCATTTGTGACCTTCTGACAAACAAAGTCAATTGGGAAGCCAGATTCACTTAACAACCAAGTTACTAACTTATCAACTACAGTAATTCACTTAACAACTGAGGCAAAAAAAGTGGTAAAATGGGACAAAACTCACTTAACAAATGTCTCTCTTAACAGAAATTTTGGGCTCAATTGTGATTGTAAGTCGAGAACTACATGTATACTGATTGTTCGTATGAAGTATGACCAACAAAACTGACTCTCACACATACGTTAATCAGGAAAAATTGATATTAATAGTATACAATTTATATTGAGGAAAGTATAGGTAGTCCTCAATTTACAACAGTTTATTTAGTGACTGTTCAAAGTTACAACAGCACTGAAAAGTGATTTATGACTATTTTTCACACTTATGACTGTTGCAGCATCCCTATGGTCATGTGATTTACTTCTGTATGCTTAAACAATGGTTTAGATTTATGACAGTTGCAATGTCGCAGGGTCATGAGATGTTTTGCAAGCTTCTGACAAGCAAAGTAAACTGAGGAAACCAGATTCACTTATCAACTGTGTTACCAATTTAACAAGTCCAGCAAATCACTTAACAAACATGGTAAAAAAAGTCATAAAAGGGGGCAAAAGTTATTTAACAAATTCCCACTTAACATACATTTTGGGCTCAATCAATTGTGGTCATAAGTTGAGGACTACCTGTATATACTCTTTGAGATGATCAACCGACCTCTCAATACACCTGAATCTCAATGCAAAAATCATTGAGAAATAAACTGCACAAACGCTCCCCAACAAAGTAAACATGAAAGAATGGGAACGGTAGTATGGTAGGCCATACACTTTACATACAGATAGTCCACAATTTACAAGTTTGTTTAATGACCAAAGTTACAATATCTCTGAAAAAGTGACTTATGACCATTTTTTCACACAACCTTTACAGCATCCCCATGGGCACATGACCAAAATTCAGATACTTGGCAACTACTCATATTTATGATGGTTGCAGTGTCCCAGGATCACCTTTAGCAACCTTCTGACAAGGAAACTAAAACGGGGAAGCCACATTCACTTACCAACAGTGTTACCAATTTAAGAAGTGCAGGGGATTCACTTAAGGAACGTGGCAAGAAAAGTAGGTAAAATGGGGCAAAACTCACATAGCAACAGAAAGGTTAGGCTCAACTGTGGTCGTTAAGTCGAGGACTACCTGTATACCGAAGAGGTTAGGTTCCACCTCTAGCTTAATAAGAAAAAGAAAAACTAAGTCTGGAAATAACCCCAAATTTCCCAAAGACACCCTCACTGGAGGATAACTACCTGCAACGAGTGATGACTTCACACCCACACAGTTTTTCCTACCTTCACAGAACCCATTTACAACAAGCACTCTTTACAACAAGAGTGGGGCGTCAAATACTAGGGCTAACCTATAGGTATTTGTCCCCCCCCCCCGAACCCCACCTCCAAATAAAACAAGACGAGCCGGAAGCAGCGTCCGGGAACCCTCTTCCAGGTCTTAAGGGGAAACTGTTTCTCACCCCTTAAAGTCCCAAAGCAGAGGGCCGAGAAGCCCCTGTGACTCTTCCCCACCGACCCCGAGAAAGCCCGGACAAGAGCAGGCCCAGCAACCCCCCTTTCTTTATGGACAGGACCTCGCTCTGGGCCCAGTAAGTGAACTCGGTCCCTTCCCTTCCGTCCGTAAAGCCCAAGCCCTGCTGTTTTTTTTCCGGGCCTACCAACCATCGCCTATAGCCGAGGCTCTGCGGAAGCTCTACTACGGCCATCTCTCCCCTATCGACCGTCCCAGAGAAACCAAACTCTTTCCCCGGAAGCTCCCCTATACCGTCACTGCTGCGGCACTCGCGTTCTCCGCCAGCCGCAGGCCTCGCAGGGCATCACGGCCAGGTGGCTCAGGAAACACCGCCGCCAGGCCGGGCAGCGCGAGGGTTCCTCTCCCGTCGACCCAGAGATTCGCTCACCTCGGCGCCCGGGCTTCCCCCGCGGCCGCCGCCGCCTCCTCCTCCTCAGTTTTCGGAGGCCTTTCCTCAGTCGGCCGCCAGACAGCGTCGCACCCCGTCCATCTTGATCCTCCCGGCAGAAGCGGAGGGGGGGAGGATTAAGACAGAGCGCCACCGAGACACACTCACACACACACACGAGAGGAAGAGGAAGAGGAGGAGGAGGAGTCCGTCGGGCTCCAAGTCAGGCCGAGGCGGACTCCGAAGTAACACAAAGCGGCCGGAGGGGGCGCTGCGGAGAACGCCGTTCCGGCCTTTTTTCCTCCTTCCCTTCCCGCGTCACGAGTGATTCCGGGCTTCCTCTTTCTGCCCATTATAACTCGAGGCCGGAGGTACCGTGACCTCGCTCGGTCCTCGGACGGGGCGAACCCTGTTTTCGGTTCGCTGGTTTGACTTTAGTTCCTTGCGAAAGAATAGAGACGTCGTTCGAGCTCACCACCCAGGCGATCTTTTTCTTTAAAAAGCTTTTTTAAAAATAAATAAATAAATTGGACTATTCTCTGGGGAGAGCTTCACCACTGGAAACTTTCAAGAAGAGACTGGACTGCCATCTGTCAGAAATGATGTAGAGTGTCCTGCTTGAGCGGGGATTGGGGTGGACTAGATGACCTATAAGGTCCCTTCCAATTCTGTTAATCTGTATCTGTCAGAAATGGTGTGAGAGAGCTCTCCTGCTTGGGCGGCGGTGGGAGGCAGGGTTGGACTAGATGACCTTCAAGGTCCCTTCCAACTCTGTTCTTAGCTTTGATAGCAAGCAATGGAGCTTTTAGTACAACTTTGTAGGGGACAGGTATTGAAAGGGCTGGTTAAAATACGTATTTACTGACATTGGTTTACTACCTATCGGGGTTAGTCTTCTCACGGGTGTCTGAAGGATTCTCAGTCATCCAGGTCCTGGATGTATCAAAAGAGACCTTTTCAGGGGTGTTTTCCATCTGAATGTGGAATAACGATAGTAATTCCCACCAAACATGTTGGAGCCAGTTGTGGAAATGTGTATCTTTTAAGTCCCAGGTTTTATAGAGCTTAGATGTCTATATTTTGGGTATGGGACAGGTTTTTAATAGGATATATGATCTTCATTTAGCGCTTTAATGCATATTCAGCAGAAAGTTAATTGATGCTACTACAGTTTTAGTACTGAAAAGAAGTAAGCCTATTGTAACTTTTGAGTGCTTGGTTTCTTGTGCTTCCATATAGTAACTAGCTTTTTGCACAGTTGGAGCTATCGTAGCCCTTTTGATTCCAATTAAGAGACAGTTACTAATATGTATATACACTATTCCTCCAATTCAAAGAAATTGTTGCAATTTCTAAACATACTGGATTTTACAAGTATAACTTACTTTGGTATGAAGAATTTATATTTACTCTTTTGGCCATCATTTCTATGTTCCTAGATGTTGGGACCTTCATGTTGAAATTCTGAACATGTATTATGTGAAAAATAGGTAAAATAAAATTAGCGAGACATTCTCTGCAAGTACTACTGTATGTTTAGGACAGAAGTGGAACAGTCATATTCTGCAATTGGGATGTATCTCAGCTGTAAAGAACTAAATATATAGAACTCTTATCTAAAGCTCAATATTATAAGTAGCTCATATATTAAAGCTATAATACATAATTCTCTGATGTGTCATTAAATATGAACTATTTACTTATTCTGTATGTAATTCTCTGCAATTTTGCCATGAGTTAAAAGTTGAGAATATCTCCATGTTTTGACAACTATAGTTATCCCAATTAGTGGAGCTGAGTGGCATTTTTGGTAAATACATTTCTTAGTCACAAAGAACTAATGACAATGATTTTAAAATTATAGTATATTTAAACATTATGAGTGGCTACCTGGGAGATCTTTTTGTTGGCCAGTAGAAAATTGGATGTATGCAGAAAATATAAATATGACTCTTCACACAAGGATAACCAGTCACATGTCACTGACTGGAAGTCACTAGTAAGACACTAGAGAAAGTTACTCTGGCTTCATGTGATGTAATACTGTATTAATGTAATTTACAATAATTATATACTTCCTTTTAATCATATTTTAATCATTGAATGGAAATTTGAGGTAAGATAATGTTCATATTATTTAGAGCAGGGGTATCAAACTCATGGCCCCCGGGCCAGATGTGTCATGCACTGGCCATGCCTACCCTGGTTTAGTGAAGTGGGGGAGTCGCAATATGTCATGTGATAACAATGTGATGTCATGAGTTTGACATCCCTGATTTAGACAATTCTAATATGATCGTTGTCATATTTCTAACATTCTTCAGACTCCATCAGCTAATGGTTAAAAAGGCAAAGTATTGCTTGTTGCTTCATCGTACAAGCAGATTTTACACATAAACTGTTTGTTGCATCTTCTTCAGAATCAACTTTCTCTGTCTTACACAAACTTTTCAACTTGTAATAAACTAAAATAAGTGGCTCTCTGGGCAAAGAGTTCCTCTAGGTGAGCTCAAATGCCCCCTTTAACCCACACATTATAGCCTGTAAATTCAATCTGTTTTTTATAGGTTTGACAATTTTTGCTCTGAAGCTTAAGATTTATTAGAATCCCGTGTTTCTAATAAAGACAAATAGCTTATATTGGTTTATGTATGCCACCTCCAATTAGTAAACCTTTCTTTCCAATTTTTATTATTTCAACTAATGAAATACAATGGTGGCTCCTCTGACTTCTCATTAAAACAGTTTGCTTTAGGTGAACCTCTGAGCTTTATGTCTCCAGATGGAGACTAATTTGTAAGACTTGTATATTAGTGTTACAATACTTGAAGAAGATATTTTGAGGGTATTTTATATTGTCAGTAAAGGGATATTGATTTGAACAATTTGTATTAAGGAAATATGAAACACTAGTTGAATCAAAAATATTTTTTAGACTGTTGATTTTAAGCAGTAAGAATGCTCAATGAAGCATTTAAGCATCTCTTCTAAATCCAGCACCAGTATTTTACATGTTTATAGGGCACAGTTTCCCAAACTTTCCGGCTTTGCAGACCAGCTGAGAGGAGGGGGGGAGAGGTAATGATTCTGCATGAGTGGTGGGCAAGAAGTGAGCATGCACACCCTCTGCTTGTGCAAATAGAGTGTGTGCGCCAACACTTGCCTGCTGCTTTAGCAAGTTGCAGATGCACATGCCTGCCATTTCTGTGGCCCAGTTCCGGCTCGGTAGCAGGCTGTAGGGATTGGGAACCCCTATTATAAAGGACAAATCTGGAAAGTAAATGTTATTAAGGCCAGATTCACATACCACACAAAACTGGATTGTGGATTTGTGTGGAAACACAGTCAATTATAGCTGATTCAGTAGCTGAGCTTAAATATAGAATCTAGATATTCATGGCTATTATTTATTGGTGAAATTACTTCTGGGCAGTGTTGTGTGAGGCAATGAATATGTCTTGATGCTATGAATCATTTCTGATTTAAATATATTAGTGTGATACATAAAATAGATTTATGTTTGTTTTGTAATTTTTCTGACCCTCTAGTCTAAAAGAATTATCATTCAAATGAGATAGGCTTTCTCCAATGTATAAAAATAGTGTTTAGTAATAATAGATGAAAGTATAAAATTAGGGTTTGAAAATACTTTTTTTGGTGCCTTCAAGTCAGTCTTGGCAACTATTCCCAATTTTCTTGGCAAGGTTTTGGATGTGACTTGTCATATACGTATTCCTAGGACAAATAGGGAATGACTGACCTAAAGTCAGTCAGCTAGCTTTCTGCCTATGGCAGAACTAGAACTCACAATCTCCTGGTTTCTAGCTTAGTGCCTTAATTATTACATCTAGTTTTATTGCAAAACAAATTTACTTCGAATATGTACCACTTTAAAGTATCAAAATTCAAGTATGAGCATTTTGAATAATTCCTTTATTTTAATTATATGGAATGACATTTCTTTTTATATACAAGTAGAGCAAAACTTATATAGTACTTGAAGTCAAGGTAGCACTCAGTAGTATTACTAAATATTTTCCAACTTGTGCCGAATGCAAAAAATATTAATAGCCAAACTGACATTTCAATCTGTATTATGTGTTTATTTTTTATGCTTGCCAGCCCAACAGAATATTGAAAATAAATTGTATAAGCTGAGATTTTGGCCATCTATCTATTAAGAGGTTATGTCTCCAGAACAGAACCAAATTTGATGTGATGGGAGAAGCCAAAACACCCCCCCCCCCCAATTGAATTTGAAAATGGATCTCTTCTGGTAGGGTCTGCTGAGGTCGGAAAAAGAATCAGAACAAAATCTCCTATGGAAGAGATGGCTGGGCAGTGGCTTGGAATGCTTTTGACTCCTCCATTCTTAAGCCTCTCTCCCTGTTGAGTGAAGCTGCTATTCAAGGGATGGAAATAATTCTTACAGCCATGCTTTGCATATTTTCCCTGCCTTGATTTCTGTTTTAGATTATTCTCTAGTTACAGTTAATGGAACAGTCGAGATTAGATACTTAATTGGTTTGTCCGTAGATAAAGTTATAAAGGATTAGCTGGTTAGCTGACTTTTCAGATGTCTTCTTTCAAAAGTTTCCCAGCAAAGAACCCCCAAATATTTTAATTTTGTTTGATGAAAAAATGTTTCTGATTTAGCTGCATATTTACATTGTAACATTTGTCTTTCAGTTTTGGTAGTATGACCCTTGGGATATAAACATAAGATTCAACTGCTTGCCTTCCACTTTGTGTTGCTGAGTGTAATCTTGGATCCTGGCAGTCACAAGTGCAACTCCACGTCATCTGTAAATATAGCTTATGTTTACTATTCATCGGGTTGTGCAATGTGCTGCAACAAGGAACATGCTAAAGGTTGCTTACCACGTTCTTTCAATGTTTTATTTAGTCATGTTGCTGTAAGATTGTATTTTAGGGTTTTTGTGTAAGACAAGTGTGAAAGTACACTATAATTTTTAAAAAAGAATACTTTGAATATTGAAATAATGTTATTATGACTGGATAGTAAAGCCACTATATAAATTGGTATAACTTACTTTAGTCAGTTCTCTTTAAATGACATTGAAATAGGAATTTGTGGGGTTTTGTATTACTGTTCTACATTTGGCTTTATAAACAGTTAATTGGATTTAGTCAGCTTGCTTTGCCTTATGTAAGATCTACAAATGAACCAAATGAACTACATATGTATGTGGCTTCTTCAGTCCCATAAGTCCATCAGACAGGAAGTGAATACTCTGCTGAAATATCTGGCTTGTGCTGCACAACTCAGAGCAGAGTAATGAGGAAGACTCAGTTTAGTATTCTAGCCAATCAGGAATAGGAAAAAAATTCCATACATTTTTTTTAAAATGTTGCTCACATGAAACATTTGTCCCATCTTCTTCAGGGCTGACTAATATCTTTTCTGCTATCCAGGATGATTTTAGGGTTTTCCCAAACCCCAAGAATTGTTTGTGCCTAGTAGAGAGTTTCTACAGGTAGTTCTTGACTTATGATCACAATTGAACCCAAAATTTCTGTTGCTAAGTAAGATAGCTGTTAAGTGAGTTTTGTCCCATTTACAATCTTTCTTGCCAGACCTGTTTAGTGAATCACTGCAGTTGTTAGAGTGAGTAACACGGTTGTTAAGAGAGTCTGGCTTCCCATTCGATTTCGCTTGTCAGAAAATTCCAAAAGGTGACCCAAGACACTGCAATTGTCATAAATATGAGTCAGGTGCCAAATGTCTGAATTTTGGTCACATGACTGTGGAGATTCTGTAACAGTTGTAAGTGTGAAAAACGGTCATGTCACTTTTTTCAGTGCCATTGTAACTTCAAACAGTCCAACTGGAAAATTTGGATAAGAAACTTCATAAAATAATGATGGTTTTAAATCAACTTGAAGTTGGTAATCAGATGTAAGTAGCAGCACTACAACAAGATTTACAACTAGAAGGATTGGAATGTAATTTGCTGCTGGCAGATCTGAAAGATGAGATTGACTTGGAAAATACAAGTTGGTTAGTGGGCTCCAAGAAAGATATGGGTTTTAAAGACTCAACATTGACAGAATTGACCAGTGATGAACTCAACTTTTTCAAGAAGATTGAGGCAGATTTGGGAATGGATTATACCCAATTGGAAACTAATGTTAAGAATTGCGATGTAACAACTTGCAGGAGATGTTTTGGTGCAACAAATGCTGTGGAGATGGTACAAAACAGAGTCTTATGACTTTGGAGAATAAAATCCAATTGTTAGGAAAGATCTCACTTAATAGTTTAAGGAAAAGCTTTATTATTAAGAACTAGTCAAGGCTATTTGATCCTGGATGGACCAGAGACAACTATCATCACGACTTAAAGTAGACCAGAAGCCGTTGTCGACTTTCTGCAAGTGAAATACAATAAATAGACTCTTAACGTTTTTTTTTTTGAAGTTTAATTTAGCCGTTGGTTTTAGCTGTTAAGTATGGTTCCATATAATAGATAGTTGTCAGATTAAGTGAGTAGGGTAAACAGTGTAGTAGAAACTTATAAACTGTGTGCCTGCTTCGTGGTGGGAAATGTTACTATCTTTGAAATATAGCTATCAGTATTCAGCAAGGGTTGGGTTTTTTGTGGAGTTTTGTATTTGTATTTTTTTTCTTTTTGGGAGAGATTATATTTTAATGTTTTGAATAAAATAAATTGATGTTAAAAAAGTAACCAATGCTTTCAGATAGCATCCATGCTAAGACAATTGGCTTTTGTGCACCTACATGTACATCTTAAATAGCTTACACAGCTATTTTAGTCTTGCAACATTTTGCCTGCTAGTTTACTATAACTTCCATGTTTTCCCAAAAATAAGGCCTGTCTTGTAATTTTTTCCCACCAAAAAAGGCACCAGGTCTTATTTTCGGGGGAGGGATGTTGTCCACTGACTCCCCTCACTTGCATGTATCATCCCCCCACCCCCCGGCCTCCTTTTCGCTGTCAGCAGCCTTCAGGAACTTCGTCGGCTTCAGATAATTGCAGCCAGCAAGGCTTTTCTGAAAATCTCTGTAGCCGATAACAGAGCTCCAGATCTATCCGGAACTCTGTTATCGGGTACAGATGCCTTCTGCAGAAGAAATGGGCCAAGGTGTGCAAGGCCTGGCTGCAACTATCCGAAGGTAAGTAGTATGGCAGCTCCAACACCACCCCATCCCAACCCTAGCTTAATTTTTACTGGTGCACCCTGGAGTGGGCGGGGTCTTAATTAGGACTTATTCTGAGGGTAGTACTTATATTAGGCACAGGTATAAAAATCAAGCTTGGACTTACTTTCTGAGTAGGTCATATTTTGGAGGAAACACAGGTTGTTATGTCACGCAAATGCTAAAATATTTTGCACTTACTAATATAGGAAAAAATAATTTGGCATTAACTATTCTGCCACTATATTGTGTGATTGGAGCAGGAGCTTATTAATGTTCAGGAATGTTTAACATCAACAACTCTTGATGTTCTACATTTTATTTGTGTTTGACAATAGCTATATTCCCCTTTTCCATTGATGCCTTCAGCAGTCTATTGAGAAATCACCAAAGTTTATGTTTCCTTTTCTATCTAGCTTTGATAAATCCCCTGTCCTTTATGGAATATGGGAATCTTGAAAAAATGAAATAAAAAAACCAGAATACTGATCTTGTTAAGGAAAGGGTCCAGTTTTGAAATGTGTTTTGAAAATATATTACAGTTCTGGATAGCAAATCCTTGACTGTAAACAGTGCATAATCTAACCACCCAAATCCCAGGCTGCATTGTGCCTCCTGTTGTTTTGTGACTAGCAATTTCAGAGAGATGAAGATAATCCTGGCCACTCCCATTCGTCCCCATTGACCTTATTGCCTGTAGGTACTTGCACCCTGTCATTGTGGAGGCTTACTTCCTTATGCCTCCCCTAGTGAAAACAAATGTTTCCCAAAGTTTGCTTTGCTTTGGGAATGACTGTGATTGAGTTGTGCAACAGGTTGACCCAGAAACCATTCAGCTAGTTCAACCATTCATTTAATGACCATTCAAAGTTACAAGGTAACTTTGTAAAAAGTGACTTATGGCTGGTCCTCACACTTAAAATCATTGCGGCAACCTGTCTGGAGGTTGTGGGGGTCTGTATAGGGTAGAATAGGTTTCAGCTGAACCCTGGTTAAGATGGAGTCACTATGGGGAGGGTGTGTTGTCTGTATCCAGGGGTTTGTCATACTTGGCCTCAGATGGGGTTGCACTGCCTAGACAGGCACAGTGCACAATTGAATCCAGGATGACAGCGCAGTCATCCTGCACCTGACCTCTGCTTAAGGAACAGGTGGCAATTGTGGCTAGACAGACCTTTGCTCAACTCTTTGCTGTGCTTCAGTTATGCTCCTTAGAATGTGAGGCCTTGACTTGGTCACTTATGCCTTGTTCATCTCCCATATGGACTGTTTCAATGTGCTGTATAATGTGCTGTACATGGGGCAACCGCTGGTGTAGAATGTGGCCCATCTGAGCAATTTTGGGCTCCTCAAGGATAGGGCATGTAGCACGTTTGATATGTGAACTGCATTGGGTGCCGATTTGCTTCTGGGTCCAATTGAAGGTGTTTATTATTACCATTAAAGCCCTACAGGACATGTGGTCAGGTCATCTGAGGAACCGTCCTACCCTCATCACATGAATCCATCCCATCCAGGCAGGCAGGGAAGGGATGTTAAGAGACCTTGTCAGTTAAAGAATTTTGACTGGTGGATCCAGAAAGGAAACCTTCTCTGCCACTGCCTTCGCTGTATGGAACATCTTTCCTCCAGAGGCAGAGGGCCCCCACTCTCCTGACTTCTAGCTCATGTGAGGCATGCAATTCTAGGCATGCTTAGCATCTTGAAGACACTCCTACTGCCTTTTTATTTTTAACTTTTTTAATCTTTTTTTTTACTTGGCTTCCATTTTACTGAATTTGGAATATATTGTGTTTTTATATTTTTATGTGTAAATCGCCCAGAATCCCACTTCATAATACTGCAGAAAAGTTATAAAAGTCATACATGATATGAGATACAATATACATATGCAAAATCATTTAACAAGAAAAGACAGATGTAATTGAAGAAAATTAGCTTTTATGTAAATTAGAAAAATGACATGAGTTTTGCTCAAGTGTTTAGATCTGTACAATTTACAATTTTATGTACAAAATGTATAATAAAATACAATCACTTCCTGAGTATCAATTTTACAGATGTTTTTTTTTATTTTCCTCAAATTAATAAATGGGAGTATCATAGTCAACTGAACATTTGCTTTATTTCACTTAATATTGAATTGAAGGGCAATAGGTGCCAGCATAATTTTAGAAAATACTATAATGGTTGCAGAACCTAGATTTCTATATAAAATAGGTTCCATTTTTAGGTGTCGTATTTTTCGTATAAGATGCATTTTTCGTATAAGATGCACCTTGTATAAGATGCACCTTTTTCCCTCAAAAAAGAGGCTGAAAATCTGGGTGCATCTTATACACTGAATACAGCATTTTTTGCCTCCCGAAATCCCGCCCCCTTCATCAAAATGGCCGTGCATAGCCTTTAGGAGGCTTCCAGAGTGCTCCTGGTGGCTGGGGAGGGCAAAAATAAGTGAAAACCAGGCCATTTTTTGCTCATTTTTGCCCCCTCCCCAGGAGCACTTTACCTAAAGGCTATTTATGCCTTTTTGGGGGGGGGAAAAACGGGCCCATTTTTGGGAAAAACGTGCCATTTTTGGGAGGTCTGAAGAGTGCAAAAACTTTTTTAAAAAAATTTGACTCTTCAAAATCTTGGTGCGTCTTATACTCCGAAAAATGCGGTGATTGCTCAAGATCTTTGAATTTGGTTGTTGCTGTAAATATTTTGTTACATTTTTTATTCTTATAATTCAAACTGCAGTTCAGTTCAGATAAAACTCATTTTTGAAAAAGTAATCCATTCCCATTAGAGTCTTTGATATTTGAATGCATGATTGTACATAAATGTTTCAAGACTACAAAATGATTATCATAAATAATGTAATGCCTCATATGATGGTACTGCCTCAAATCATTTTCATTCTCTAAAATGATATGTAAGCCTCAATGATCTGCTTGGCAGGATACAATTAAAATCAAATAAAATGTATTGGTAGTAAAAAGCCCCATTGATATAATCATAACCAGATGTGCTTAACTTTGGATATAAAAATATTCAAAACTATAGAATTTATGAGTGAATTCTTATCACAAAATGTGTAATTGCTCCACAATTCATTGGTAAAGCTATCAATAATAATTTAAAACTGGATTCTTGTTACTTAACACTAATTTTATGTTTGTGTGGATTTTAAGAATTGTCTTTTTACTTAATTAGATCGTGACTAAATTAGAATAACATTCTTGTATAGAATTGTAAAGAATTCTGAGATTAAATTTACAATTAAAATGGAACAACAAAATTAACAATTTAACAATTTTTAACAAACTAGTCAGATTAAAAGAGCTAGCCATGTACTTTGTGTTATTAATTCTAGCATTAGAGGTAATTCTCCCTACTTGTCATCTAAAATGTACAGGCAATGCACTTCATTGAGCCACTAAGTAGTTCCTTTGGGTTTTTGTTTAAAATTTCATACCAGCAAATTACAACACAAAAAAATCATTAGTTAGTCCTTGACTTAAAGCTATTTGTTGTAAGCCGTGGTGGTACAGTAGTTAGAATGCAGTATTGCAAGCTGACTCTGCTCACTGCCAGTTTGATCCTGACCAGCCCAAGGTTGACTCTGACTTCCATCTTTCGGAGGTCGGTAAAATGAAGACCCGGATTTTGGGGGCAATATGCTAACTCTGTAAACCACTTAGAGGGCTGTAAGGCACTGTGAAGCAGAATATAAGTCTAAGTGCTATTATTGTTCAGCAACTGTTCAAAGTTACAACAGTGACTTACGAGTGATCCTCACACTTAAAACCATCACAACGTCCCCACTGATCAAAATTTGGGTGCTTGACAACAGGCATGTATTTACAGTGGTTGCATTTCTGGCTCACATGATTTCCATTTATGCCCTTCCCTGGGGCTTCCAACAAGCAAAATCAACCAGGGGGATAGGGAGGCTTGCTTAACAACTGTGATGATTCACTTAACAACCAAGGCAAAATGTTGTAAAATCAGGTGCTACTCATTTAACAACAACATCACTTAGCGATGAAAGTTCCAGTACCAATTGTGGTTTTAAATCGAGGAATATCTACCTGTATTATCAAGAAATAGCAATGCATAGGAGCTTCCCTAGGGTGGCGTTTGTGCCAAGATTCAAGACCAAAATAAATGTAGCTTTATTAATATAAGTGTATCAAGATGTTAACACATTTACTTAAGTCTTCATTATCTTTTATTCCGAAGTGTTGTAGTATGTTCCAAATAAAATTAAGAAAATTGCAACTTTAAAAAAAAGTCTTGTAATATACATTTTAACAACTGAATGACCATCTTCTTATTGGGAATTGCATTTGCAAACAGATATGGTAACTAGTACTATAGCTTTAGTTCAGTAGCTTTAGCAGTAAAAGGTGTAGCAGATACTGAGTCAATCAGCTGAGAGATAGATAGATGGGTGCATGCATGCACTTCTCTGGAACCGGAACATTATATAAAATTAAATAATGCATAATAGAACTGAAAACAAAAATCTCCATGATAATACCTGGGAAAAATCATTTTTCCAGGGTGCTTAAGATTTAGAAGTCCTTTTTACAGAAAGTTAGTCTTTAGTTGAATACTTGAGCTTTTCCCAGGATTCTTTGAATGTTTAGATGTTGACTTATCCTTGATGCTTTCTTGATTGCCTTTCACTGCTGACTCAAGTCTTGCTTTCATTGATGGGGAAGAAGCCATTGATTTTTTAAAGGCTGACGTATACTGTGGACCAATCTGCATCAGATAATGCAAAGCAAACTCATGAAGATGCTTTGCTGAACTTGAAACTGATCCTAGGGCATTTTCATCCAAAAGAAAAGAGATGAGGATGGGAATAAAACAAGCCACTAGCTGACTTCCTGTGAAAATTGAGAAGAACAATTTATTCAGCAATGATAAATAGCACTAGTTTCATAATTACCTGTTTTTAAATTTAACTCTGTACCGGAAACAAGCTATCATTTGATATAGTAGAATATGCTTTTCAATAAACAAATATGCTTAGTTGTTTAATTAATTAATCGTAAATAATTAGCATTGCTTTAACTTGCTACTTAATATATTATGCTGTTCTGTCTAGCTTTAAAACATGAACTTTGCAAGAAGCAAGCAAGAGATTTTGCAATGATGAAAACCAGTGGTGGATTGCCAATTTTTGTACTACTGGTTTGGGTGTGCTCTCGCGCGCGCAACACTTTTGCACATGTGCAAAAGCATCTGGGTGGGTAGGCGGAGCCTCCCGCCGCCACTACTACCGGTTCACCCGATCCAGGCCAAACCGGGAGCAACCCACTTCTGATGAAAACCCATAACTTATCCCTGCTTCAGGTTTGTGTTTTACTACCATTTCT
Organism: Thamnophis elegans; assembly: GCF_009769535.1. Taxonomy (NCBI): domain Eukaryota; kingdom Metazoa; phylum Chordata; class Lepidosauria; order Squamata; family Natricidae; genus Thamnophis; species Thamnophis elegans. The sequence continues at coordinate 126,321,785 of NC_045541.1, forward strand.
TCATGATATTATGAACAGACGAAACAAATGCACACATTTCCAAAGAGTATTTTTATGTCAAGAAATTGGGTTTTTTTAAACTGAGAACAGGATAAAAACTTCACTGTCACTTTTTAACGTACACTAATCAGCTTACATTGAAATGAAATCTTGTTGCATTCAGCTCTCAAAAGATAACTATTACGCGTAGACCCCCCACACACACATATATGACAGAGAGAAACATCACAGTCTACTTCACATGTATACATGTACATGAAAAGAGAAACAAATCTTGTGAGTTTACCAGATGGATGGCATAGGGAATAATAATTCTAAGGAAGGGACAAACAACCCAAGGCTTCCATATCGCTCAGTCACAGCAGCACCCTTTGTGGGGGCCAGTTCTTTGCAGCAGAATCACACATACATTTTTGGCAAAGCAGTTTTAACATAAGATTGTTAAACCTCTGCAACCTGAAAGGTTCATTATTTTGCCTTCAAATGCTGATCTTGTAGAGCAGGGTTTGAGTTTTGAGTTTGAGTTTTATTAATATTTGTAGGCCGCCCTTTTCCCTGAGGGGACTCAGGGCGGCTCACATAAAACAGGGAAGGGGGAATACAGACATCAAGATAGAAACATATAATAAAATAGTAGGCAACATACATTCATCATTCGGGAGGGGTGACTATCCTTATCCCCAGGCCTGACGGGCGAGCCAGTTCTTCAAGGCTATGCGGAAGGCTTGTACGGTGGAGAGGGTACGAATCTCCACGGGGAGCTCGTTCCAAAGGGTCGGGGCTACTGCTGAGAAGGCCCTCCTCCTTGTAGTTGCCAGCCGACATTGGCTGGCCGATGGGATACGGAGGAGGCCTAATCTATGAGATCTTATTGGTCGCAGGGATGTAATTGGCAGAAGGCGGTCTCTCAAGTATCCAGATCCACTGCCATGTAGGGCTTTATGGGTGATTAATAGCACCTTGAAGCGCATCCGGAGATCGACAGGCAGCCAGCGCAGCTCGCGGAGGATAGGTGTTATGCGGGTGAATCGAGGTGCACCCGCGATCACTCGCGCGGCTGCGTTCTGCACTAGCTGAAGTCGCCGGATGCTCTTCAAGGGCAGCCCCATGTAGAGCACATTGCAGTATTCCAGCCTAGAGATCACAAGGGCCCGAGTGACTGTTGTGAGAGCCTCCCGATTCAGGTAGGGCCGCAACTGGCGCACCAGGCGAACCTGGGCGAATGCCCCCCTGGTCACAGCCGTTAGGTGGTGGTCAAATGACAGCTGTGGATCCAGGAGGACTCCCAAGTTGCGAACCCTCTCTGAGGGGTGTAAAATTTGACCCCCCAGCCTGAGTGGTGGAATATTAGTCAAATCTTTGGGAGGAAAACACAACAGCCACTCGGTCTTTTCTGGGTTGAGCACAAGCTTGTTAACCCTCATCCAGTCCATAACGGCCTCAAGGCCCCGGCTCATCACGTCTGCCGCTTCATTGAGTTGGCACGGGGCGGACAGATACAATTGAGTATCGTCCGCATATTGATGGTATCTAATCCCGTGCCTGCGGATGATCTCTCCCAGCGGTTTCATGTAGATGTTAAATAGTAGGGGGGATAAGACCGAACCCTGAGGCACCCCATAATTTAGGGGCCTAGGGGACGATCTCTGCCCCCCCACTAACACCGACTGCGACCTGTCCGAGAGGTAGGAGGAGAACCACCGTAGTACGGTGCCTCCCACTCCCACCTCCCGCAGTCGTCGCAGAAGGATACCATGGTCGATGGTATCGAAAGCCGCTGAGAGGTCAAGGAGGACCAGGATGGAGGAATGTCCTTCATCTCTGGCTCTCCAGAGATCATCAATCAATGCGACCAAAGCGGTTTCTGTGCTGTAACCGGGTCTGAAGCCTGACTGGAAGGGGTCTAGGTAGTTTGCTTCCTCCAAGGACCGTTGGAGCTGGAAGGCCACCACCTTCTCAACAACCTTCCCCAAAAAGGGAAGGTTGGAGACTGGGCGATAGCTATTAAGAACAGCTGGATCCAAGGATGGTTTCTTCAGGAGGGGTCTCACCACCGCCGCTTTCAGTGCGGCGGGGAAGTTCCCCTCCCGAAGGGAGGCGGTTACAACCGCCTGGATCCAGCCTCGTGTCACCTCACTGCAGTTCGTAACCAGCCATGAGGGACACGGATCCAGAACACAGGTGGAGGTACTTACAGCTCTCATGGCCTTGTCCACATCCCCGGGGGTAACGTCCTGAAACTCAACCCAGAGCTGTTCTACTTGGTCCCCCTGTGCCTCGGCTGGAACTGCGGGGGTGGAGTCCAAGTCCGACCGAAACCGAGCAATTTTGTCCGCTAAGAATTGGGCATACTCTTCAGCTCTGCCCTGCAAGGGTTCCCCCGCCTCCCTTTTGTTCAATAGGGAGCGGGTTATCCTAAACAGGGCGGCTGGACGGGACTCAGCGGATGCAACCAGGGTGGCTATGTGGGATCTTTTTGCTGCCCTAAGTGCCCTGGTGTATTCCCTGGTGCAGGTGTTTACCATTGCTCGGTTCGATTCGGACTTATCGGACCTCCAACGGTGCTCTAGGCATCTCCTCCGGCGCTTCATCTCCCGGAGCTCCTCGGTGAACCAAGGGGGTCTCCGGGATCCGCCGCCTCGGAGGAGCCGCAGTGGCGCAATCCGGTCGAGGGCCTCCGACGCTGCCGAGTGCCACGCAGCAGCCAGAGTCTCCACCGGACTGTGGGCGAAAGTGTCAGGAATAACCCCAAGCTCTGTCTGGAACCTTGACGGTTCCATAAGACGCCTGGGGCGGAACCACCTGGTCGGTTCCTCCTCCCTACAGTGGGGGTTTGGCCTCCGGAAGTCGAGCCTCAGTAGGCAGTGGTCTGACCACGACAGGGGTATGATGTCGCTCCCCCTCAGACCAAGATCACAAATCCACTGCTCCGAGAGAAATACAAGGTCAAGCATGTGTCCCGCTGAATGGGTTGGGCCTCGAATTACTTGGGTCAAGCCCATGGCTGTCATGGAAGCCATGAACTCCTGCGCCCCATCAGAGTTTTCACCGAGCGACGGCAAATTAAAGTCCCCCAGGACCATCAACCTAGGGAACTCAATTGCCAGCTCGGCTACCGACTCGAGGAGCGAGGGGAGGGCTGCTGCAACGCTGTTGGGAGGCAGGTACGTTAGCAGCAAACCCACTTGACCCTTGAGGTCCAACTTTAACAGCAAAGACTCACACCCGACAATCTCCGGAGCAGGGACCCTACGAGGAACTAACGACTCCCGGATAACAGCGGCCACACCCCCACCCCTTCCCTGGGCTCTCGGCTGATGCAGCACCTGAAATCCTTCTGGGCACAGCTCTACAAGGGGGACTCCTCCCTCTGGGCCCAGCCAGGTTTCAGTAATACATGCCAGGTCTGCCCTCTCGTCTAAAATTAAGTCCCGGACGAGAGGAGCTTTATGAACAACAGACCTGGCATTTAGCGACAACAGCCTGAGACCAGGGTCCTGACTACTTGCGCCATCTGGTCTTGGAGTGGGACTCCTAGGGCCGGAAGGAGGGATCTCTGTAATGTAGCGAACCCTCCTTCCCCGGTAATGGCCTGCCCTAAAGTCCCCGCCGTATCTGCCCCTCCCTGTTACGACCGCGATACCCCGACCCTCTCCCGTGTCTCTGGTCCCCTCAACCACCCCCATGGCCCCCGCAACTCCCGGCAGGTCCTCCGAATCACACCTACTCATGCACTCCCCCAAACAGTCCCCACGTAAAAGTTAAAAAACACAAAATTTACAACAATATGGTCATAAAAGTGGGACATTCATTCATCTCATACGTACCTCATGCATAGCCCATACAAAGAAAGAAGAAAAAGATGAAAGAAAAGAAAGAAATAAGAAACTAAAATAATTGCGCAATTGATTAAAAGTTTAAAGTGCGAGTTCAGATTGTTGCCATCAGCTGTCCATCCGCAGCCCAGACCAAAGTTTCCTTCTGGGGGTAAAACCAGTATAATAATGATGGTAACAGTCAGGGCTAGGACAAACAGGATCACAGGCCCTAGATATATGGGTGAGGGAAGTCTGGCAGGCAAAGTCCAGAGCGGCAGGAAACCAATGTTGGTGAAGAAGGCAGCGTTGATAGAAAAGGCAGCGTTGAAGAATAAGGCAGCGTTGGTAAAGGAAACAATGCTGGAGCAGGGGGCTATGTTGCTGGAAAGAGTAATAATAATACCAGTAGCAGCGTTGGTAACGGGGACAGCATTGGTGAGGGGAGCAGTGTTGTTGAAGGTAATAGTGTCGCTGTAAAAGCTGAGCTAAATATGGAGGGGGGGGGAGGCATCCGGAAAAGGCTCCAGCCACGGCACGCACAGACAGCCGCCCGCTTCGCCTAGGCCGAATAAAGCCCCCGTTCGAATTTCCCGACTCCAAACGATAGTAATAAACAGACGACACAGTCAGAGTCACTATGAGTTCCCCGGGCTCCCCGAGCTGTCCGCCAAGCTGTTCGCCAAGCTTCAGAACTTGTAAAGAAGGGGTTAAGAAACCCCACCACTGCTGAAGCCGCCGCGAAACGCCCCCAATCGCCTCCGCTTCCACCGCTACCATAAGGCCGCTGCACTCACCGCCAAGGGCGCCCAGCCGCTGCCGAAGCCGCCGCGAAACGCCCTCAGTCGCCTCCGTTTCCACCGCTTCCACCGCGACCTTAAGGCCGCTGCGCCCGCCGGCAAGGACGCCCAGCCGCGTCGGAGAATCCGAAGCCCCAGATCGGCCGAAGGCGTCGGTCTCCCTCAACTTCTGGCCCGCACAAGTCCACCGAATCCCTGTCATCCCGGAGGACCCTGGCAGAGGCGGTAAAAAGCTGGTTCCACGGGCTCCCAATGCTTTTTCCGTCAGATCATCTGCGACGAAGGAGCCCTGGCCGCCATTCCGATTCTCGCACATGCGCAGCTGTTTCATAAGCTACTCCCAGCTATCTCCCCCCTCGCCCCGCATGTGTGGGAGATCAAAGTCAAGCCCTGTGGGCTGCATCTGATCCTTTTGGTGCTTTGATCTGGCCCATGGGGCCTCCCTGGAAACAACAAAGGACCAAGCCACAGTGCCTCTGTCAGTGAAAATGGAGCTCGAGAGGACTGTGCACAGCCCACGCAAGCTCTGCAATGGCCTCCAACTGTTTTCACTAACCCGTTTTCACTGGCAGAGTGCTCGGGCCACCACAGGCGCCCCCAACCAATGTTCCCTCTAAGGTGCGTGGCTGCACGGCTGCGCATGTGGCAAGAAAACACCGTGCAGCAGTTTCCAACTGTTGCACAGTGATTTCTAATGTCACAGGCTCCGGAAGCTGAGGAGCCTCAGATTTTCTGTCCTGGTTAGGGTTAGCACGGGCGCGGGGATGGTGGCAGGAGCTAACATGGCACAACCATTCTCCTAGGACCTCCTAGGCGCCGGCTGCGCCGGTCAAACTACTGTTAGTTGCCCTGTGTTCAGCAAAGCAAGCGCGGGGAGGTCCTTTGCAGGCGGCTAGAACTGGCCCCCACAAAGGACCTCCCCGGACTTGTTTTGATGAGCACAGGGCGCCTGACGGTAGTTTGCGCTGGCCGCGCCCGCTCAAGCTACCATCGCCCCGTATTCAGCAAAGCAAGCCCAGGGAGGTCCTTTGTGTGTGTTCAGTCCTAGCCGCTTGCGCCTGGCACTGCGGCTGAAGTGGAGCCCCAAAGCCCCCACCACCACTGGAATAACTGCTACCGCCTCCTCCTCCAACAGCACTGCCAGATTTGCCCCCTGGGTATGCGGCTAAAGTGAAGCCGCCAAAGCTCCTGCTGGGGCCCCCACCTGTGGCAGTGGTGCCTCCCCCTTGGCAGAGGAGGAGGCAGTGGCAGGGGTAGCGCGATGCCCATCTCAGGTGCTCTGAGCAGAGGGGGAGGTGCCGCTGCTGCCACAAGCGGCGGCGCCAGCGGGAGCTTTGGCGACTTCACCTCAGCCGCAGCACCGGGTGGCAAATGCGGTGGTGCTGGAAGAGGAGAAGGAGGAGGAGGAGGCAGTTATTTTGGTGGCGGTGGGGGCTTGTCGGCATTTTCAGCGGCAGCCACTGTTCCCTCTTAAGCTGCGCGGCTGCGCACATGGCAAGAAAACACCACGCAGCCGTTTTTAACTGCGCACAGTGATTTCTGCCACAGGCTCCGGAAGATGAGGGGAATAGCTGCTGCCACCTCCTCCTCCTCCAACAGCACTGCCAGATTTGCCGCCAACGCTGCAGCCAAGGTGAAGCCTCCAAAGCTCCCGCAGGCACCCCCGCCCATGGCAGCGGGGGCGGTGCCTCCCCCTCCGCTCGGAGCACCTCAGCTGGGCTCTGGGTTACCCTTGCTGCTGCCTCCACCTCCGCGGTTTTTCAGAAGCCATGAGGCCTTTTTCCCCGCTCCCCCCCTCCGCTGCCTTCCTACTAGCTCCCGTGGCCAAACGGCTCCTCAAAAGCACAGCGGAGGAGGAAGGGGGAGGGATAACACGGGGGCCAGCTCAGGTGCTCTGCGTGGAGCCTCCACACACAACCGGTGTGCTCCACAAACGTTCTTGCTCACTAGCTCAAAAGGGCCCTTGCTGTTTCTCCAGGCAGCCGTCGCCCCTCCATCCAGCCGAAGGTCGCTCCTGGCCAGGCAGGCTCCCCGCAGCTGCTCAGAGGCTCGCTCTCCTCCTCGTAGCGCCGTGAAATCCTTGGGTGGCTCCCAGCTCCTCTGCAATACAGCCAGTCCTTGACTTAGCCTCCACGCAGAGCACCTGAGCTGGCCCCCGTGTTATCCCTCCCCCTTCCTCCCCCGCCATGCTTTTGAGGAGCCATTTGGCCACTGGAGCTAGTAGGAAGGCGGTGGAGGGGGGGGAGGAGGGAAAAAGGCCTCATGGCTTCTGAAAAACCGCGGAGGTGGAGGCGGCGGCAGGGGTAACCCAGAGCCCAGATGAGGTGCTCCGAGCGGAGGGGGAGGCACCGCCGCCGCTGCCATGGGCGGGGGCGCCTGCGGGAGCTTTGGAGGCTTCACCTCGGCTGCAGCGCTAGGCAGCAAATATGTTGGTGCTGTTGGAGGAGGAGGAGGAGGAGGCAGCAGCAGCTATTCTAGTGGCAGCGGGGGCTCGTTGGCATCTTCAGTGGCAGCCCTGCCCCCTGTGAAAAAAACCGAAGATGGAGCAGATCCACGCAGATGACGTTGTTGCAACATGACTGGAGGAGGAATTCTGAGAGTTGAAGTCCACAAGGCTGAAAGCTGTCAGGTTTGAAGACCCCTGGGGTTTTTTTCCCTAAAGGGTTAGGGGTGCAAAGGTCTTGTAACTTGACAGCTTTAAGACTTGCACACTTCAATGCCAGAGTTCCTGAGCCAACATGACTGGAGGAGGAATTCTGGGAGTTGAAGTCCACAAGGCTTAAAGCTGTCAGGTTTGAAGACCCCTGGGTTTTTTTTCCTAAAGGGTTAGGGGTGCAAAGGTCTTGTAACTTGACAGCTTTAAGACTTGCATGCTTCAATGCCAGAGTTTCTGAGCCAACATTTTGGTTGCTAAGCAGGACCATTGTTAAGTGATACTGATATTATATAACACTTTTAATTAAGCGGGTACCTTGAATAAACATAACTTTGAGTTTCAAATAATACTGATTTTGTTGTTGTCTTAGGTGACATCTGTGAAAAAAATTCAGGTGCTCAGGCATGAAAATATGCCACTCAATCACTATACTTTTCTGCTCACACTGAAAAAAATTTAGAGGGAACATTGGCGGCAGCCCTGCCCCTGGTGAAAAAACCAAAGATTGAGCAGATCCAGGCTGATGACGTCACCACAGCTGCTAGGTCCGGAGGTAGCCAGAGCAGCGCCGAGGTGAAAGAGCAACATGACTGGAGGAGGAATTCTGGGAGTTGAAGTCCACAAGTCTTAAAGCTGTCAGGTTTGAACACCCCTGGGTTTTTTTTCTAAAGGGTTAGGGGTGCAAGGATCTTGTAACTTGACAGCTTTAAGACTTGCGTGCTTCAAATGCCAGAGTTTCTGAGCCAACATTTTGGTTGCTAAGCAAGAGCGTTGTTAAGTGATACTGATATTATATAACACTTTTAATTAATCAGGTACCTTGAATAAACATAACTGTTTAAAATAATACCGATTTCGTTGTTGTCTTAGGTGACATCTGTGAAAAAAAATCAGGTGCTCAGGCATGAAAATGTGCTGCTCAAACACTATACTTTTTTGCTCACACTGAAAAATAATTAGAGGGAACATTGCCCCCAACATGAGTGACGTTGAACTGACCATGCCCACTCTGGCCATGGTCCCCTGGCTCCCCGAGGTCAAACACAACCCTGATACGTCCCTCAATGAAATCGAATTCGACACCCCTATTGTAGAGGGTAATGCCACTAACCAGAAATCATCAGATGATGTTACAATGTTTTATAGGTGGGACAAGTGAAATAATATGCAAAGAACACTTACGATGCTCTTCCTCAGCGAGGGCTATAACAGCAGCCACTACCTTTATCCCTTCTTGAACGACTTGAAGTTCGGCAGAATTCTCTGGTTTAATTTTTTCTGTTTCTTGTAGCTTGGCCACTATTGAATATATTAATGAATGAATATAAGGATATGAAACAGTTTGATTGGGACACTGGAAAATGGAAAGGAGCAGCTGGTAGCATTTAAGTTGTACCTAAAAAAGAAAGAATTATTTAAAAAGATAGTCCATCCGAATGTAAAAAAACAAGTTAAACCTGCCATTGGGAACTGTTATTTGTATAATACTTTATGCACTAAGTACTACAAGTTTCTACAAGTTTTTTAAAGCTAATTTAGCTAAAGTTAAAATCCTGAAGTTACGTAACTCTATAAATTAGAAAAGACTATTTGCTTAAGGAGACCATATATCCTCAATAAAAGTAACAATGCTGTGATTTGTATAAATGCCTTCACAACAAGAGGAAGAACATAAAGTCTTGGAGCCCAAGATAAGCATATATAACAATGTTTATATAAGGAAAGCTTCCTGCCTTGTAACCATTTGCATTTTCCCCAAAACCTGGGAGTCATTCCTGAACAATATGGGAAGAAGGAATTGGACTTGCTAGGTGGGAGAAAATCTGGGGAAAAATTCCAATTGTGAACTTCCTTATGTTAGAAATCAAGTCATACTTGATTCAAGTCAAAGAGTTAAAGTAAGAATGTCAACTACTATGAAGATTCAAAGTTCTCTTGATTTGACATTTCAGCTTTCCTAAATAATTTGTCAGGATTGATGCAATTTAGCACATATTGACTATATAAAGTAGAATCAAATTGTAAATGGGCTGATTCAGCTGATTGTTTTCATTAACAAAGCTGTGGGCTAATAACAGGATGGAATCATGGAGGATCATTTATTCTATAGTCACCCAACCCACTTTCAATGGTGGGAGGCATATGTTTATTCAATGAAAATAGCTACAGAACAAAAAAGTTGGAAGGGGCCTGGGAGGTTTTGAATCCCCTGCTCAGGAAGGAAACCTTATTCCACAGGTGTCAAATTCAAGACCCCGGGGCTGGCCTGGAAATAGCCAAGGACTAGTCTGCAGTGCCTCTGGCAGGCAAAGCAGGGCATGGGACTGCATCGCCCCCCCACAATGCCCCATTTTGGCTGGCAGGGTGCTGCAGGAGGTGTCATCCCATCTCCCCACTCCCACCCCTTAGCTGACCTCCAGAGGAGAACTACAATGCTGATCCGGCCCTCTAAGAAATCTAGTTTAATACCCCTACCCTATTCCATTAGGGCTAAACAAGCACATAGCAGAGCAATGATAGCAAATCTCAAAACGAGTTTAAGTTGTACTTACAATGGGATCTTTAGATTCCATAGCTGATTTAAATTTCTCAATGCACTGTCTCTGAAAACATTCCATGGTGCTAACTTCTGGACTTGCAGACAAGATAAATACAGTGATTGCAGTCAGCAGACTACTTTCATCCAATTCTTGACCAGCATCACCTACCAATAATAAGACATTTTAAAATATCTGAAATGGGACTAATTACAACATCAAAATATTAAAGTCAAGTTCTGATATCATTTTTGAACAAAACTCTATAATAAGATATTATTAAGCACATACATGTACTCCTTAAGACCACAATTGAGCCCAACGTTTTTGTTGCTAAGCAAGACAATTGTTAAGTGAGTTGCGTCCCATTTTACAATATTTTTCCCATAGTTTAAGTTGCAGTTATTAAGTGAATCATGCAATTTTTAATGAATCTGGTTTCCCCGTTGACTTTGTTTGTCAGAAGCCAGCTGGGAAGGTTATAAATGGTGACCACATGATTCCAGGACAATGCAATTGTCACAAATATGTAGTTGCCAAGCATCCAAATTTTGATCATGTGATCATGGGGATGCTGCAACAGTCATAATTGTGAAAAATAAGTCACTTTTTTCAGTGTCCTTGTAACTTCTAACGGTCACTAAATGACTAAGACTACCTGTATCTTTTATGTCTAATGCATACTTGTACAGGTAGTCTTTGCTTAACAATTGTTCTGTTTTAACAACTGTTCGAAGTTACCATAATGCTGAAAAATAACTTCATGATCAGTTGTTTCACTTATGACTTTTGCAATGTCCCCATGGTTCAAACTGAGGACGCTTCACAACCGGTGGGAATTTCTGACCATTGCAGCATCTCACAGTCATGCGATCACCATTTGTATGCTTCATATCCAATTTCTGACAAACAGAGTCAGTGGATAATCTGGCAGGAAAACCGCAAGTTGCGGTCACACAATTTCTTGCTGAGTGACAGAGTTGCTTATTCCAATAGGGGTTAAGCAAGGACTAAATGTAAAGTACTACTGAAATATTTAATGTCAGGTAAGATTTTTTTAAATAAACTGCTTATATTTTTATCTTGTATTAAAGCTGTAACTGCAAAAATGGTATAATTCCAATAATAAGAGATTGCAGTGATACTCATCATGCTATATACTAACCACATGGGGGCAGTGGAGTAGTAAATGGAGAATTAAATATTTACTTCCTGTTCCTTTTGCCCAATAGACTGTAAACCTCCATGACCTATAGCAGTGATGGTGAACCTATGGCACGCCTGTCAGCTGGCCAGTGTGCATGCGCGTGCTGCCAGCTGAATTCACCCTTTTTTAAAGCCATTTTTTGCCCTCCCCAGACTCCAGAGGCTTTATAGGAGCCTGGGGAGGGCCCCCATGAGCTTCCCTGAAGCCTCCGGAGTACAAAAAACCAGCCCTATGGGCAAACCGGAAGTTCAGGAATGGACTTCCGGTTTGCTTGGAGGGTCGTTTTGACTGCTCTGGAGGCTTCAGGGAAGCCTCCTAAACGTCCCTGAAGCCTCCGGAGGGCTTCCGGGGGAGCGGGGGGGGGGGCTGTATAAAGCCTCTGGAGCCTGGGGAGGGCGAAAAAAGCATGCAAAATTGGGGGACGCCTGTAGTGCGTGCACGCCCACACATGACTCCCCCTGCGCTCCCTCCACTTATGGCATGAGAGGCAAAAAAGATTCGGCATTGCTAACCTATAGAATACAAAGTAATAGAGTTGGAAGGGACCTCTGAAGTCTTCTACTCCAACCCCCTGCTCAAGCAGGAAATTCTATACCATTTTAGAGAAGTAGTTCTCCAATCTCTTCTTAAAAACCTCCAATGATGGAATACCCACAACTTCTGGAGGCAAGCTGTTCAACTGGTTGATTGTTCTCACTGTCAAGAAATTTCTCCTTAGTTCTTTCTGCCTTCCTTCTCTGATAAACTGAGCAGGTACTCTTCAATTCTCTGGTAGGAAGGTGTCAGGCTTTATCTATTATTATGATTTGCTCCCTGTACATAATTTCTTTTCTGTTATAGAAAATCTGTTTCTTAAATAATTGCTTTCTACTCTCAGAAACACTCACATACATTTCAACCTCCAACATTTACCATTTCTACTGATGTTGGAATTCCAACATTCTTAATAGCATAGCATCTCTATCAAGACTACTTCGGTTGGCAAAATTTAATGTGCTTAAAATTCTTCAGATTGTTTCATGCATGCAATCTAGCCAACAAAATCAGAATGTCATGTACAATAAGAAAACTAACATTTGCAATACTGCGATACTCAGATTTAAATCACAAATATATTTTTTTCTAGGTTTTTCTATTAATAAACAAGTAAATACATTCTGGATTCACAGTGTTAAAGCTTCTAAAGATTTTCTATATGTGAAAGAGATTGCTGGCTGTCTTAACTTTGAGAAACGTTTATTTACTGTACTTTATTGGGACTATTATTTCTTGCAATGTTGAATGTTGAAAAGTCCAGAAATTTGGGGAGGATCTCCAAATTTGTGGACTTCTCAATTACAGTTCTGTGTTTTTCTAGTTATGAACCTGCTGCATTCAGCATTGCAAGATATAATAGGTCCCAATAAGGTACAGTGAATACCTAGCCCAGTTAGGGTAGGCAATTTGGAATTAGTGAATATGACAAAGTTAGAAAAAGAAATATTTGTGGCACAGTTTGTGCCAGCTAAACTGTAGGGGAATACAAGAAGTGAATGCCATTAGGAAAGGAACAAAACAGAGGTTATGAGCATAGAAAGGGGCAAAGAGCAAGTTTACTGGGAAAAAAAACTTGCATCCTCCAAGTAACTAGGGTTGTTTTTAAGCAGCAGTACCTAATAATTTTGTTTCCCAGTAGCATATTACTGGTCTGAGGGTGAAATTATTTCTTATGCTCTATATCAGAGGTGTCAAACTCAATGTCATTGAGGGTCCTGTCAGGGTTGTGTTTGATCTTGCGGGGCTGGGATGGGCATGGCTGGGGTAGGTGTGGCCAACATGACATCACTCATGTCGGGGGGGGGGGCTGTGGTGGCACAAACACTCTGCCAACAAAAACCGGTTCCCCGAGCTCCATTTTTGGCTGGGGTAGCCTCCTGCCACCCTCTGCCAGTGAAAATGGAGCTCAGGAGAGCCATGTGCAGCCTTCCCAAGCTCCGTTTTTGCTGGTAGAGGCACTATGGGTCAGTCCTTTGTTGTTTCCAAGGTGGCCCCGTGGGCTAGATCTAATCACCCTGCAGGCTGGATCTTCCTCCAGGGCCTTGAGTTTGACACCCCTGCTCTATATGATACTTATACCATATATCTGAGCAAATTTCTTCCCATTTATATTGTACCTTGATCCCAAAAATTAAGAATGGTGAGCAGAGCACTACGGAGCAATTCATTCCAAGCCATTTGGCTCTTCTCTGCCCGAGCCATGGGTGATGATAGGACACCTTTAAGAGCTTGCAGTGATGCAGCAACAGTCATGGGTAAGTGGCCACTGGGTAACTTCACAGCCGTTTCTCTGAGGACTCCAATAATCAGATATAAGATTGTGGGAAGAACAGCAATGCTTCCTGAAGGATATAGCAAATGCATGTTACAAATATGATAGTTAAAAATATTGCATCGTGCATTGAATAAAACATGAGTTCCAACATGCCTTTATTGGGACTCCATTATTTCAAGCTCAATGTTGAATTTAATAAGAATTGTCACTTCTAAATTAAGCATCAATTTAATGCTAACATAAATATTTGTGATGAGATTAATTTAGGAAAAACAATCACTGCAACTAACATACAATATAAACTCCCTTACTGATATTTATTCAACCATTGATCAGTATGAAATATTTGGAATTAGTATTAATAAAATTGACTCGAATGTCAAGTGCTGGCAAAGAATAACTAATATTTCTCTTCTACTTTGTGAAAAAAGAACCTTCTTTTTTAAAAATAATTTTCAAAGCACCATTTTTTCTGTTTGTGCTTTATGTTACTGCTGGACTCCAATCTCCAACAACTTCAGTCTGGATGGCCCAAGCTAAAGGTTGGTGGAAATTACATTTCAATTTCTGGAGGGCATAAATTCCCATTGTTGACTTAAACTTATTCAGAGAGGTCTCCTCCACTGCATAAATAACTTCAAATATGTAAATTAAAAATAGTACTGAAAGAAGCATGCGGTAATCAGTTCCATCCATCTGCATCAGCCCCGAATAATTAGGAACTGGTAAAAATAATGACGACAGATCAACAGATAGCTCCTACAATTAATCTGTATTAAAATGGTAAACCCATAGTGGGTTTTACTCAGTGTACCTGAAATAATAATAATTTTGTCACTCCTACAAAATCTGATGTAAAGGAGACCAAAGGGTATGTCACACTTTAAAGATTCTGCTTTGTCTCTTGTATGTGTGTTGCTTGTTTAAAACATGACAGTGTAATATATTACTTCATTTCTTTTGTAAAATTCATGAATGTGAATCTATCATGGAATGCTTATGACAGCTAGAGCTAGAATCTGCAGCTAGATAGTATGCAGAACTGAGGAGTCCTTGGTGCTCTCTGAGTTTGGTTGTTTTTTTGAAGATGTTTCATTACCCAAACGAGATAGCATCATCAGTGCTAATATGTTATCTAGTTTGGGTAATGAAATGTCTGCAAGAAAACAACCAAGCTCAGAAAGCACCGAAGACTTCCCATTTCAATCCTGATCTACAAATATTCTTCTTTATTGGTGAACAGAACTGTTATATTATGTTTCATCCAAATTGTGATATTCCAATAAGCACACTAAAAGATAACTGTAAAAACCAATTTTAATTAATAATTCTGATATGTTAAGAATTGACTTCCATAAGAATGCTTTTGTATGAGATGGCTAAGTCAGCATTGCAAAAGATGTTTCATTTATAAAAACCTTTTATTGAATTGTTTTTAAAGCACACACCAATTGCTTGAAGTTGTGTGAATTTACTGTCTTGCACTGTTTTAGTAAATAACTTTCAGTTCATAAAATGAGGAAAACAAACTAAGGTCCTTCTTAGTCTGTGGCGTAAATATATTCTTTTCACTTCGCACATTGCCTCTTTATTTCTTTTGCAAAAGAAATAAAAATAAATAAAAATTCCGCAATGTATAGTGGAATTTCATCCTACCTTCTGGTGAACAGACTGCAGGAACACCAGAGAGGATTCCCAGGGCTGCTGCCACCAGTCTGTTCCCATCCGCTGATAACAACTGAGGTTTTCCAGCTGTAATTCCAGGGCTACCTGTTATCTTCAGGTTTAGCTGAGGTAGCTGCCTTACAAGAACACACATACACATTTCTAGTGTTGCAAAGACTAAAGACTTCCCAGGTATAAGTCCTCCAGTATCTTTGCCTTCTCCAAACTCTGGCAATGTCTCCTTTTCTTCAGCCCCATCATCAACTATAGTGAAATAAGGGGTAAATATTATGTTTTATTGACAAAAAATCCTCTTTGAAGCTTCTTAAATAGCTTCTGGTTGCAGTGTTCATATTTGTTGGGTAGTATATATCCCCTATAACCACTGATGCAGCATGGACAAACTGTGCATTGATCTGCTATATAAATAATCTATGCTATCAGAAGAACTTGGAATACTGCATCCAGTTTTGATCACCACAATACAAAAAAGATGTTGAGATTCTAGAAAGATTGTAGCGAAGAGCAACAAAGTTGATTAGAGGACTGGAGACATATGATGAACAGTTGCAGGAACTGGGAATGTCTAGTTCAATGAGGAGAAGGACTAGGAGTAACATGATAGCAGTCTTCCAATATTTGAAGGACTATCATAGAGAGGAGGGGATCAACCAAATGAAAGCACCTGAGAGCAAGACAAGAAGTAATGGATAGACGCTTAACAAAGAGAGATCCAACCTAGAACTAAGAAGAAATTTCCTGTCAGTGAGGACAATTAACCAGTGGAACTGTTTGCCTCTAGAAGTTGTGGATGATGCATGATTACCAGAGGATTTTAATAAGAGATTGGACAGCCAGATAAATGGCTGCTGTGGGGGAGAGGAGGATGCACAAGGGGCCAAGATGGCATAAGTGCCCTGAGTCTTGCAGTGACTGCTGCCAGGCACAGATTTATCTGGCCAACTTGTGACGTTCCCTATCAGCTTTGTTTATGGGAAACTAGCAGAGAAGATCAGAAATGGTGATCATGTTACTATGGAATGTTGCAATCATAAGTGCTCCAAGCACCCAGATCATGAAACATGACCACTGGGGTGCTAACACAACCAGAACTTTAAAGTCCAGTCATCAGTACCACTTGTCCAGTGCTAACATAAATTTGAACAGTTGCTGAATGAGTGGTGGTTAACTGAGGATTACCTGTAGAGCTGAAAACTGCTGCAGAAAAGTATTTAATAGCATGGGTGACAGGTTTACAAGACACTGCAACATTTGTCATTATTTAGAATACCCCTTTAAGGTACATATGTTTTACAAAGAAGTAAATTGTCATCTATCCTGAATGCTAGAAATTAATTTTGTAAAAATGCTGAGAATTCTTTGTTGAGCATATTAAAGTTCCTTGAAAAATTACAATGTCCACGGTTACTCATAAGAGAAACCACATCATTTTATTCATTTGGTACTGTAGAATAAAATAGAATGCCTTTTGTTAAAATTAGCTGTAGTCATTCTATCAAATCCTTACTATACTTAAAAGGTAAGACAACTATAAAAATAAAAAAAGGAATTTGCTCAACTACTCTTTACTAAAATTATCCCTCCCTATTTTGCCCTCAATTTTTAATCTGAGACAAACAGAAATGATTCAAAATCATGAATTCAAAACATACTACTGTGAATAAATGAAGCATTTGTTTCATCTAAAATGAAACAACTGTCATAAGAAGTTTGATCAAGTCTATTATACGGCTCTACCTTCTGCACTTCTCCGTTTTTCCTTGACATGCTCCTGTGCTGCAAAAAGAACCTGCTGGACAACTTCTAGAGCAGCTAGTTGAATGTCTGGGGATTCTCTGGTCAGTATAAGTCGATGTAAAACATTCAACAATTCCACACTCAGTTCCTATATATGGGAAATACAGCAGACTGTTCACTTAAGTTTTAATACAGTATATTTAATACAATTAAGGTAGATTAGAATGAGTGGAAGAGAATTGGCCCCAAATACTTGCTCGATTCAAACCTGAAAAATTCAGGTTTTCAGGGTCAAATCCTATTAAAATATCAAAATTAGAATACAAACCCTTTTAAAATATCATAACTAGGATACATGTCATGTGTTAAGAGATTTCCATAGGCATAGCTTTTAAAAATAATTATCATCTTCTGTGTAGTGGGTTCAGTGGGAATATAAGGAAGAACTGTCTGAAGGAAAAACAAAGGCAATGTTTTCAGCCTGTGCTTTTTTTCCTTTAGTTTTTAAGTGGAAGGTTGCAGGACTATGCCATTATGGATTTTTTTGTTTACTGCAAATTTCAGCGTCATGATACTAAAGAGAGCCAAAAACCATTAGAATAAAAGGGACCCAATACTGTAGAACAATAACACTTTAATATGTATCTGTTGAAGTTATCGTAGTAGTAACATTTAAAAAAAAACTTCCAAACCATGGAACTATATATTTCATAACAAAATGAAATGCAGTGGGGTGTTCCTTGAATGACTGAATAAAAACTGCTGTTCTTGATACAGATGCCATGGATCCATGTATAAGTGCCTTCTTATAGTAAATATCCCATGTGAGTTTATTAATTATAATAATTCTTATATTAGGAATTAATTATTCTCTGACCACACTTAAAATTATCGACTCCTACTGATCACAAAGGAAAGAAAATGCAGTTGAAAGCAACTCTGTAAGCTGGATAAAGTAATTGCTACATAAATTACTGTATTTTTTGGAGTATAAGACACATTCCCGGTGGGTGAAATTTTGGGTGAGTCTTATACACTGAATGTAGAATGTAATCTCACCCACCCACCGGTCCCCACCCTTCGGCCATTTTTGGCCTCTGCATGTCACATTTTAGACCTGTTCTAGGCTGCAGGGATTACCACACACCATCGCCGCTTCCGTTCCTCACGCTTTTGGTCTCTGCATGTTCCGTTTTTGGCCTCTGCATGTTTTGTTTTGGGCAGTTCTAGTGGGGATTGTGGCTGACGTCGATCCCCTTTGCCCTGGAACCTCCCAAAAACGTGACATGCAGAGGCCAAAAAGCGACCCTGGAACAGCTGCTGCCTGGTTGGTTCTGCTCCCCACCTGCTGTACTCACCGGAGCTGCCTTAGTAGTTCAGCTGCATTTTCGAAGCTGCATTTTAGCAAAAGCGGTACTCACAACCAGCAAACTAGTAATGTTCACCTCTGGGAACAGCTGATTGAGGGTATTCCGGGAGGCAGATTCACCCTCCAATCAGCTGCTTGTGCTGAATCAGGCTGCAATAATGTACTGAAGCTGACCAGGCTGTTTGCTAAGGACACTAGCCAGATGAATATTGATGGATGCTGGGAGGCAGAGGCAGAATTTTTTTTCTTATTTTCCTCTTACAAAACTAATGTGCGACATACTCTGGAGCGTCTTATACTCCAAAAAATATGGTACTTTGTCACAGAGACTATTCAAACAGCTGTCACATTATGCCCATAACACAAGGTAAAGGAGACATTAAGGGAAAGTACCATTTCTAAAGACATTTGGCAAAAGCATTCATAATATTCAGCTGAACTAACTCAGAATTTTTGAATGTTACCTGATCACTTCCAACCTTTGATCTTGGCCAGGGAACCTCAAGCAGGACCCGCAAGGCATCTAGACAAGCAGTAATGTTCTCCATCGCTTCATCTGACCGGGGAGAACAGAGAAATTCCACACTAATCCCTAAAGAATTAGTGGAATCAGGGAACATTAAATGAATTAAACATGAAGTTTAAAAATATAGAATTTATATTTATATTTCACTTTTCATTGAGAAAGCAAATGGTGATACCACTAATTAAAACAATTTACAATAAAATCATTGTCAATGACATTCTCTAAAATGACATTCTCACAGTGCAGTCAGAACAATCAGAACAATGGATGGAAAAGGTATAGCATGAAGTTGAATTAATGGTGTGAATGAATAGCACATTAATTGGCAGGAAATTCCAGATTTTGGGTTCCTGTATCTAAATTGGCCTCTCTTATGCGGCCCACTGAAACCGCTAAGCCAATGTGGCTTTCTTAATACTTTGGAGGATAGAATAAGAAAAAAAAAAAGATACTTTGTAAGATATCCAGGTTTTAAACACTTTTTCCCTTTGATATAGGGAAAAAACATTCTATTTACAGTAATTGTAAATAGAATTGTAAGCTATTTAAAGAAATTGTTGTAAAAGAGCCCAGATTATGCACATGATTTTTCAGAGGCAATGCACATTTGCAAGAAGCTGGCTGTTTATTTATTTCATTTAAAAGCTGCCCAACTCAGAAACAGTAAGTAATGCTCCTAATTCACAAATCAGAGAATTACTAATTCCGCCTCTCTATATTGCCAGGATTTTTTAGCTTCATCAATTGCATTTCATTCAGTCAAAATGATACTGTTTAACTATATACACAAACTTTCATAAACAAAAATAAGTCACAATAGCATAAATTCAATTACAAGCATATGTTCTATGTACTCATAAGTCATTTGTCTGACGCAATAGAATGGATCTTCTGAACTACATGTTCTTCAGTTCATAGCAAATTTCAGTGAACCTGGCAAAAATGGTCCACGAAAAATATGGTAAAGAAAAGTTTACACAGTTACTAACCCAGAACAAGATGAAATCTATCATTATTCACATCTTCAGGTGATTTTACTGCACCCCTAGAGGTTGAATCTTGACACATACTAGTTGGAGTCACAGGTCGTGAAAGATTAGTTAGGCCTTCATCTGAATCACCAGCCAGAAAGCCAGTGCTAGTAAGCCATAATGCAGTAGCATGAAGAATCTGAGCCCAAGCATTTTGGTAATGCGGTCTTGCATTTTCAATTGTTTCTGCAGTATAGAAAGCACCACCTACAAATAAAATGATACATATTCAGTTTGCTTCAAATCCCTCCCCATATTTTTAGTGTTTGTAACAAAGTGATGAGAAGAGTCAGAGACATGATTCCTATCATTCGAAAAACAAAACTTACTAAATAGGCTTTCAGTAAATGTCCTTGCTTTTACTCGGCAAGCTTGCTGGTAGCTTCTGTTGATATATCTTTTATTACTCTAAAAGTTGATATTTTATTTTTGTTCTCTGTTTGGTAGCAACAGTGCTTCATGTTAGGAAATGAAGCTTGATTTCTGCAGAATCTATTCCTGCCAAATGGATTCAATAGAAATATTTGCTTGATTTGACTTCTTACCTTCAGAGGGAAGTTGAGAAGCAAATTCTGACGGCAAAGTTAAGAGAGCAAAATCCTGAAGTGCAGCAAGCCAGAGTTTGCTCAGATTCCCTAGATCCACTTGGACTAAATCCAGAAGTTCATCCACTGACGAGGATGGATCCCGGAAACTTTCCTCTGAAATGTTTTTAACCAAAGGTGGACTATTGATGCCATTTTGTTTCTTCTGTGTTTGTAAGGCAACTATATAAACCTGTTTGAAATAAGAAGAGCAAATGGAACTTTAAAGTTCTTACCAAACAGAAAATTCGGATAGAAAAAACTAACACCAGTTATGGTGCCTGAAAAGATTGCCAGCAACAGTAGATAAAGGTTACTGCTTTCAAGCTGTTTATTGGTTTTCATGAAGTCATTATTTGTTTGTAATATTCTGACAGTACAGTCAGCTGCAAAAACCTATTATCATACCTTTCTAATATTAATAAAAAATAAAAGAATTAATTCATCTTCACGCAAGCTGAATTATTGTTTTTATCTTGCCCGAGAAAGCAAGAAGCCAGTTTGGTGTAATGGTTAAGGCAGCTGGCTAGAAATAGAGAGACTGCGAGCCAGCTGAATGACTGAGCCAGTCATTCTCTCTAAGCTCTAGAAAGCAGGCAATGGCAAGCCAGTTCTGAAACTTGCCAAGAAAACTGCAGGAACTAATGTCTAGGTAGTCGTCAGGAATCAACACTGACTTGAAGGCACACATACAAAGCAAAATATAACAAATCCAGCTATTTTTTTCTGAGACAGATTGAATTTGCCTTTCATTAAAGAATGGAAACTGATGCAAGTAATGCCGGAATAAACAAATTGGAAAGATCCAGGATACTGTTTTCTCTGTTAGTAGGAATAGGATTTCTATAAACAATAACAATGCTTCTTCTTTTGTTGTACACTATTGGACAAAAGGCAAGGAAATTGTGTTTCCAATAAAAGGCTTTAATTTATATTGCACACATTTAATGTCAAACCTACATTTCATTGCATATAATAGACTATTTATATACATTTAATTCTATTAAAAATAGCATGCATTTATTATCCCAATGAGAACAAATACTAGATAGCATAATTCCCTTGAAAAAAGCTCTTCAATTCCTATAGTTATTATGTTAAGATTAATTTCTAGCTAGAAAGTTACTGTAAAAGGCCTAGTAAGAAATCAACTTCTAATTCCAGTTTTTAAACTCATAGTTCTTTTTCATAACTATTAATTCCAAAGCAGTGATGAAATCATCTTTGTTTAAAAAAATACCTCTGCCCAAGCTTTTAGTACAGTGAGTATTTCCATAGTAGATGTCCCTTCATTATATAGTTGATTTTGTGCTTCTTTTCCAGCCTGTACTTTTGTCAAGGACGTCACAAGCAAATGATGAACTCTTTGAAGGTCATTAAGATCATTTACTACACCACTTGCTATCCAAGCACTGCAAACCTACAACATCAAATAATGTGGTTACTTTTTCTCTAGTGCAATAAACTCCTTTATATTAGTTACTGAAATATGGCTGGTACTATCCTCTTGTCATGTCCTATTTGCTTGGTTCTACATGCCATTAAAATGCTGGTTTAGGGGGTTATTTGCTCTGATCCAACTTGCTTCTTGTTATTTCTAATGCCATGCTACAGAACATGCATGTAAAATTATCCTATGTTTAGACTTTTTGATTCATTTATTTATTATAAAGTTTTCCAATATACAATCCCTTCATGAGGGAGATGGGCGGTTCTTAAATATGATAAATAAATAATGAGAAATAAAAACATAATCATAATTCCTTTAAGAAAATTATAATTTCTACAAATGAACTGACTGAAGGAGTTATTAGAAATAATAATAGCAATAAACACAATGAAAAGCATATGGCCTAAATAATCCTTTCTCTCTGATGTGATGATCCTACCCTGGTTCTCTGAAAATAAAATCTCCCGAGGTAATGAGCCAAATCGGGATTTTGAGCACATGTGCTAAAATAAGCCCTCCCCTGAAAATAAGCTCACACCGAAAATATTGCAACACAGCAGCAGCCATGAGGTGATCATGCTTGCTGCCTCCTGTACCTCAAATATAATAAGACCTCCCTGAAAATAAGGCCAAGTGCTTATTTCAGGGGTCAAAAGAAAATAAGACCCTGTCTTATTTTCAGAGAAACACGGTAGTTCTTATGGACAAACATTTCATCATTGCCATTATCATATTTTATCTCTGATTGGCCAAGAGTTTGACACTTACATTTTAAAGAAAGGAGTTGGGGAGAGGGGGACAGTCAGTAGAAGCAGTGAGGAGAAAAAAAGCAACTTGCCTGACATGCTTTTGCTGTTACATCAGGTGGTGTTTCTGAGGTAAAGGCTGGTCTAAGAGCAGCACCAACCTAAAAAAAAAGATTTGATAAAATGATACACAGTCTAACATCTGAATAACTGTTCTTTAAGGAAGCTAATCTTAAAGTAATTATATGAGACTGTTGAATAATAACAGTGATTAAATATCTATCCATTTGTATTACCAGCACATATCCAAAGAAAACACATTTAGATTTATTAAAATCATGCATTTTATGCAGAGCTGGGTTCCTACCAGTTCGCACCTATTCGGTAGAACCGGTTCATCAAATCTACCGAACCGGTTAGAAGAGGTTCCACCAGTGGACCCGGAAAGTGGGCCACACCTACAGAAGAGGTTCCAAATTTTTTTGAAACCTACCACTGGTCCTTGGATATGGCTATTCTACACTATCATGCTCATATTTATAAAACTCAGTGCCTCTGTGAAAGATAAGGATGACTACTGCGTTTGTGGTGCAATCAGAACATTGCGTGCGTTGAAGTTGTTTTAACGCAAACCAAAGATGCCTTTTAAAAAACAAGTTTATATCATATTCTTATGCATGCCGGTGCTGTGTGTGAGGTAATTTAAGGTGGTTCTGACAAGTGTCGTTGACATCTTCATATCCGGTCACATGGGTGGCAAGCCACTCCCATCCGGTCACATGGGCAGCAAGCCACTCCCACAAAGGAGGCCACACTCACAGAGTAGGTTCAAACAATTTTTGAAACCCACCACTGATTTTATGGCACATAAACAAACAGCCTATTCTAAAACACTACAAATGTTATTTTCTGTTACCTTAAATACTAAAAAGCAATAATATGTAACTTGGTATTTCTTTTTTTGGCAAACTCCTCCAAAGATTTACTTACATTGGCTTGGTATTGCTCCAGTATTACATGACCTGGGAATTCTGGCTCCACTACAGCAGCAAATTTTCGAATAATAATTAACAACATCTGAAGTCCGGAAAGACGAAGTTGGTTGCTGTGATCAGTGGCAGCCATAAAGGCCATACGAATTAAGTCAGCTAAATATAATACCAAGAAATCATCTGTATGTGATAAAAAGGAAATGCTTGTTTTGATAACATGAACTTAAACTCTGGTACTTTAAATATTTATCTCCATTACCTGTTCCTTTCCTATAATAAGAAAAGAAGATTAGGACTAAATGGAGAATTTTCAAAATGAAGAGGTGAAGTTTCTTGAGACTGGTGTAAGATAAATTTTTTAAAAAATTTATAAACTGGAGATATGGATAATAATGATGTATTTTAATCATAGTAATGTGTTCATGGTATTATAACGCAATGAAAATAGGATTCCAAAGTGTTACAAAATATGCCTATATAACTGGGTGAATTTGCTTCAAATAAGTATATGCAATTCCTGTAAATATAGGTATGGTGATGTATATTGACATAAAAATTCAAACTTTACCTATTAATGGGCCCTGAGCTAAAAAGGGATTAATCACAAAAAGGATTTTGAAGACATAATTCAAGGGTCAATGCAGGACGAAGTAGTATTGGTCAGGCTAGAAGAGACATGCTTTGAATCATTTGCAAAGGAAATAAAAATGCAACATATAGTATAATAACACTCCAACAAAAAATATATATAATGCAATGCTCTTTGGTATACTGCACATTGTTCTGATAAATACAAAGAGGTAGTCTGGAGCTGGGGGGGTGGTGGGGAATGCAAAAACAGGCCAACCAAAATAATTAGGAGTCTTAATCAGATACCCTAGAAGGAAAGTCTGAGCTTTTTAAGCTCAGAGCAAAGTGGGGGAAAGGGGAGATATGGTAAAAACAGATAGAATCATATTTAAAAACTAAAAGGAAATTGATAATATTTAAGTGGGAAGATCAGGGACTAGCAATCCTAAGAATGGTATGTTTTGAATAGCAGCACTTAGAAAGCAACACACCAGTGGATGATTTTCCATTTTTGGATTTTTTGAAAGTACATAGTTGTATATTGGTATAAAAGGTTTACCAGCAAAGTAAGGTATTTTCTTACTGAAAGTTAGAATTGGTTGTGCCAGTAAATCAAAAATTACAACTGTAGTTTGGTTAAACCTTTGTGTAGAGTATATAAAGGCGAAACTCCAAAAATTAGAAAAACGTGCAAAAGTTCATTATTTCAATAATGCAACTTAAAAGGTGAAACTAATATATGAGATTCATTACATGCAAAGCAAGATAGTTCAAGCCATGATTTGTCATAGTTGTATACTCTGAAAAGTATAAGCATGCATATGTACTCAGTACTTGATTTGGGCCCCTTTTGCAGCAATTACTGCCTCAATGCGGCGTGGCATGGAAGCTATCAGCCTGTGGCACTGCTGAGGTGTTATGGAAGACCAAGATGCTTCAATAGCGGCCTTCAGCTCTTCTGCATTGTTCGGTCTCATGTCTCTCATCTTTCTCTTGGCAATGCCCCATAGATTCTCTATGGGGTTCAGGTCAGGCGAGTTTGCTGGCCAATCAAGCACAGTAATCCCATGGTCATTGAACCAGGTTTTGGTGCTTTTGGCAGTGTGGGCAGGTGCCAAGTCCTGCTGGAAAATGAAGTCAGCATCCCCATAAAGCTCGTCTGCGGAAAGAAG
The DNA here is from genome assembly GCF_009769535.1 of Thamnophis elegans. NCBI lineage: Eukaryota > Metazoa > Chordata > Lepidosauria > Squamata > Natricidae > Thamnophis > Thamnophis elegans. Next base: position 126,346,974 of record NC_045541.1, read on the forward strand.
CATGAAGTGCTCCAAAATCTCCTGGTAGATGGCTGCGTTGACCCTGGACTTAATGAAGCAAAAGTGGACAAACACCAGCAGATGACATGGCTCCCCAAATCAAGAGACTGTGGAAACTTCACACTGGACTTCAAGCATCTTGCAGTGTGTGCCTCTCCATTCTTTCTCCATACTCTGGGTCCTTTGTTTCCAAATGAAATGCAAAAGTTGCTCTCACCAGAAAAGAGGACTTTGGATCACTGAGCAACAGACCAGGTCTGTTTTTCTTTAGCCCAGGTAAGACGCTTCTGACATTGTTCGTTGTTCAGGAGCGGCTCGACAAGAGGAATACGACATTTGAAGTCCATGTCCAGGATCCATCTGTGTGTGGTGGCTCTTGATTCACTGACTCCAGCCTCAGTCCACTCCTTGTGAAAGTCCCCAACACTTTTGAATGGCCTTTTCCTGACAATCCTCTCCAGGCTGCTGTCATCCCTGCTGCTTGTGCACCCCTTTCTTCCACACTTTCCCCTTCCACATAACTTTCTATTAAAGTGCTTTGATACAGCACTTTGGGAACATCCAACTTCTTTTGCAATTACCTTTTGAGGCTTTCCCTCCTTATGGAGGGTGTCAATGATGGTTTTCTGCAGAACTGTCAGGTCAGCAGTCTTTCCCATGATTGTAATTCCTACTGAACCAGAGTGAGACATCATTTAGAGGCTTAGGAACCCTCTGCAGGTGTTATGGCTTAATTAGCTGATTAGAGTGGGACACTTTGAGTCTAGGATATTGCACCTTTTCACAATATTCTAATTTTCTGAAATTGTGGATTTGGGGTTTTCATGAGCTGTAAGCCACAATCATCACAATTATGACAAATTACGACTTGAACTATCTTGCTGTGCATGTAATGAGTCTATCTCATATCTTAGTTTCACCTTTTGAGTTGCATTACTGGAATAAATAAACTTTTGCACGATATTCTAATTTTTCGAGTTTCACCTGTACATCTGTGACTTGTATGTTAAGATTACATTCAGTGTGGTATAGATGAACAGTTTATTGTGGAATAAAATTCTGGGGAATATGGTTCACATTTGTCTAGTGCTCAAAGCTGTCATATATGTTCAAAGATAGAGACGCATACAAATAATAAATGGTGTGTCATGAAATGTAAAGATTATAACCTTTAATAAAATAAGTGTGCAGTCCATCCTTTGTCTTTAGAAGTGGTACAACAACTAACATTTAACAGAATTGTTTCATTGAGCCAAATAGTAGTAATTTATTTCTAAAAGCGCACAGACGTTTTGTCAATTTGATAAAAATGATAATGAAAGTGGTTATTCATCAAAATTAAATTTATCTGTGCTTTGAATTCCATGACATTTTTCAGTTGATATTTAAGTCAACATCAGCACATACCTCTTGAGTCCCTTTGTTTCATTTCCTGTGCTAGAGCTATGTCAAAATGAGCACTGCCTGCACTCTCACACTGGGTGATAATTTTACAAACACATTCTGCAGCAAAAACTCTAGTAGACCACCGGGGATGTGGGAATGGGTGCGATTTATCCTTCTTTGCCAAAGTTAATGCCAATTCATCATCTACTTGAGTACCCTCTTCTTCTTGGCTTGTATCCACTGAAGCAACAGTTGTAAAATCTACATTAAGACACAAAGTGGAAATCAAACTGTTTATGAAGATTGCTAATATGGTTAAAATAGCAAGGTGACGATGAAGTCATAACCATGAAAAGGTCAGGTGAATAACCAACCAGATGTGGAAGGAAGCAGGAAATGGAGAGGCAAATGAATGGGAAAGGAAAAGATATTTAAGTTGCTATGCTTCCCTACAATGTAACTGTTTCTTCTGATGCTAAAAAGTACTAGGAAACCTTAAGATTAAAAAATCAATAATATTTAGATACCAATACAAAGAAGAACCATTCCACTGTCTTTGTGATAAGACCAGGAACATATAAAGGGGTGGGGAGGGGGGTTGATAATAATCTTGGCATCCATACAGGCTGCAAAAGGTAGACATCAAGTGTCTAAAGGCAAAGGTAAAAATTCCTTCGCATATATGTGCTAGTCGTTCCTGACTTTGGGGGGCATTGCTCATCTCCATTTCGAAGCCGAAGGGCCAATGCTTTCCGAAGACATCTCTGTAGTCATGTGGCCGGCATGACTAAATGCCGAAGGAGCACAGAACTCTGTTACCTTCCCATCAAAGTGGTCCCTATTTTTTAAATTGCATTTTACATGCTTTCGAATTGCTAGGTTGGTAGACGCTGGGACAAGTAACGGGAGCTCATTCCATTATGCTGTAGGGATTTGAACCGCTGAACTGCCGACCTTTCTATTCAACAAGCTCAGTGTGTTAGCCACTGAGCCACCACGTCAAATGTCTAGTGGTCACCAATTCAGGGCTTCTTTCTTCCTTTCCATAATCCTCCACATTAGGTAACTTTATGAATCATATTGTTTATTATTCTCAAAATAAGTTGAGAGACGTCTGAAAGCCTCCACCAAGGAGGATGTTGGAATAGGTGACTCCTGATATCTCTGCTAACTCTTATGTTTCTATGGTTGCATTATTTTCTTCCTGAGATGCCTATTTAGGAAGAAGGTATTAGCATACCAGCAGAAGCAGCCAGAACATCTTTGCAGAGTTTCAGCCAAAAAGAGAGTTTTCCAACAGCCATTGATATAAGCATATGGGTCAGGGTTTCTCTGATATCTTGGCACAGTTTTGGGTCCAATTCTTTGTCCAACAAGCTCAGCAAAGCTCCTTCAAGGCCTATTTCACCTATATTAACACCTGCATTTTTTAGATTTAAAAAAATTGAACATGATCAGCACATTTCAATTCAAATCAAATGATAAATTATTGTAATTGAAATCTTTCAAAATTACATACTGCAATGAAATAATTTTGATACTATTTTAGAAGATAGCGCTGGTTTAACATCTATGGAGATTCTCAATCATTTACTGTAGTAAGTCAGGGTTGTCCCAAAGGTGCTTTTTCCAAAAGGCAACTGGGCTTTCTTGTTTTTTTCCCCCTTTGAAAACCATTTTCTTCTCATCCAAGAAGCTTCTTCAGTTTTAAACTGAAGAAAGTCTATGGAGATTCTCAGTAATCCAGGTCATGGTTGTCCCAAAATGCTTTTTCAACAGGCAACTGGACTTGAAGAACTTGATGAGAAGCGAAACGTTTAGAAAGAAAAAAACCAGAAAATCTACTTGCCTCTTGAAAAAGCACCTTTGGGATAAACTGAAGAAACTACTTAGATGAAAAGTGAAAACTCTTTCAAAGGAAAAAACCAAGAAAGTCCAATTGGAAAAAGCAGAGAATTGCAGAACCTTACCTGCTTACATGGCTCCAATTTTTCCTTGTACTGTTAAAAAAAATCCCTTAAAAAAACCTCAGCTACGTTTAGAAATACTACAATATCTTAAATTGACATATTTAATTGTTTGAGGCTATTTGGTTGTGTTTTCTTGATTAGTGCCAGCTCTATACATTATCTTTCTTTCAGCATCTAGACATCATCTATACACAGATAATCACAACAGACATAAAGCACATATTCAGAAAAATAATCATAGGATTATGCTGATCTGTTTACCCAAACATCAGGCCACAAATCAGCACTAATACTGCTGACATATTCCAAATGAAGCATTGTTGCATAAATTCTTGTTATTGCCTCTGTGGTTTATTTCCAGTAACTCCTCATTCCTATAGTTACATGTTACAAATAGTTACAAATCATGAGAATTTCAGCCCAGGTTGCAACCTGAAGTGAGAAATATATTCCTGCAAGTCATTCCTTTGTTTGATGATATAATATGGGGATTACTCTTACATTCTTTTTCATTCTCTTACTCACATATCTCCCGCACACATTCATACAAGCACACTTTGCAGATAACCAAACTTGAATTATAATATTTTGAACATATAGAATAGAATAACAGAGTTGGAAGGGGCCTCAGAGGCCTTCTAGTCCAAACCCTTGCTTAGGCAGGATACCCTACACCATTTCACACAAATGGTTATCTATTGTGAAGACACAACTTCCTTGAGAAGTTCATCATACTTGGCTGAAGGAGAAAAGGATGACCATCAGCAAGGAATGATGGACTTGATTACAGCAATGATGGTTGTACCTTTAGAAAATCTGAAGGGTCATACTAGAGACAGATCATCAGGGAGAAGGTCTATATCTATATGGCTGCTAAAAGTTGACATTGATGATATCACATAATCAATCAATACTTTGCAGAAAAACACACAGACTGAAAGATTCCAGTCAAACACAAATTATGCATTTGTTACACTGTAAATTAAATAGGCAAAATTTACAAATTGGTAATACCTTGTTTCTGATTTTTTTTTTTAAATATAGATAAAAATTAAAGGTTTGACTTCCTCATATATAACATAACCCATATATTTCAAATTAGTAAATAAGAAAGATGCCCCAGAATAGTATCTATGATGGAACTAAGGTTGTAGGGGAAATGAGTAATTCACATATTTCTTTTGAAATATTTAGTTTAGTGTCATTGCACCTCATACAACAAAATTAAATGCCATTTTCAGTGTACATTATAACTATAAAAAGAAAACATAAACACACATCCTTCACATTCTATACAATTGAATTGAAAACATGATATTGCATTAATATTGCACTATACAGTAGAATTCAATATTGTTATTGCCCTGGGATAGAAGCTGTTTTTCAGCCTATTTGTCCTTGTTTTTATTACCCTGTATTGTCTGCCAGATGGTAATAGTTCAAAAAAAAAAGTGCCCAGGTTGAGATGAATCTTTAAGAATGTTTTGAACTTTCTTAAGGCAGCAGGAGCTATAAAGCTCTTCCAAAGAGGGGAGAGGGCAACCAATGATCCTCTGGGCAATGACATTAACCTTCTGGAGTGCTGTCCTATATGCCACTGTGCAAATGGCAAACCATACACAGGTGCAGTAAGTTAAAAATAAAAAAATAATTGTTTTATATTAAGAAAGGCTTTCTGATGCTGGGAAGAAATCATATCACCATTGTGCAGTGCTAAAGGTTTGTTATATGATGAGTGAAACCCAATATTTTAACCTATGGGTAAAACCCAATAGGTTCTATTGGTAAAATCTTTATATCAATGGAACAGGCAATTCTCTCTCTCTTTTTCTTTTCAGGACCTCAAAAAACCACAAAACTTATTCTTGAGAGATCTCAAAGGAAAACCTGGTAGGAAAGTGAAATGTGGAACTGAGAAGGAAAATAAGAAATATTGTAGCCAAGTGGATTTCAGCTTTTGTGACAAATGGATTTGATCCTATGTGTCAGGATTTTTCAACTTCAGCAACTTTAAAATATATGGACTTAAACTTCCAGAATTGCCCAGCTAGCATGAAGTCATATAACCTAAAATTGCTGAGATTAAGAAACACTGTTATAGGCTATTTGCTTGGAGCAGGTCTGAAGTGTTCCTCAGTATATACAGAGTGAAAAATACAAATACAGCAATGGCCTACCTGAAAAAAACATTGTATCCTAAAGATAAAGAGCTCAGTATTACCTGGAGTAAAGTCTTCTCCACCATCTTTAGCAAGGGCCACTGCATGTTCAGATACTTCAACTGCCTCTCTCTGCACAAGCTGATGCAAACAAGCTAGAACAGCACGTCTCAACAATAGATACGAACTAGAGAGATTCACCTAAAAAGTATACACAAGAAACAAACTTAATAAACCAGATGGTATCCTTACTGACATTCAGAGGCACGCTCAACAGTAACTGTTTAGATTTCTAACTTTGAATTAGCTCTTGGTTAGACTTGACAGAAGATTCCTTGCTATAGGTAGTTCTCGACTTACAGCCATTCATTTAGTGACAGTTTGCCCAATGGCACTGAAAAAAATAACTTATGATTGCTTTTCACACTTATGACTATTACAGCATTCCCATAGTCGTGATCAAAATTCAAGTGCTTGGGGCAACTGGCATGTATTTACGTTAAGTGTGAAAAATGGCCATAAGTCATTTTTTTCAGTTCTGTTGAAACTTTGAACAGTCACTAAATAAATGGCTGTAATTGAGGACTACCTGCATATCTATTAAAGGTGGGGTGAATTTACAACTACCAGTTGTAGATGAACAGCTGTATTGTCCAAGAGTGTTGCAAGATGTTGGGCATCAAGAGTCAGTCATTTAACATAACTTTAAAAGTCATAAATATTATGCTACCATTTTCCAACACTGGTTCTTCAGTCATTATGCATCCAAAGATATTAAAATGAGATATTGAAAATATTACTGAAAGTATGAAGATTCTCCTCACTCTTGATAACGTTCTACTTATGCATTAAAAATATGCACAATGGTTGAAAAATAAAATTGCATAGTTCTGCTCTCAAATACATTAATCATTCCAGAGTAATGAATAGGAAGAGATTCTTTTGGAAAATATGGTGTTAGAGCATGAAAGTGATAAAGGCACATGAAGGCTACACACCCAACCCAAATCTTAAAAACTAATATTTAAAGTCATCAACCTTCAACTACAGCTTAGAAAAAAAGTCAACATTACATTTGCAAACAGTTGAGGAAAAAACCCTGCTTTACTGTATGGATGCAGAACTGAAGACTCTGAATCTGAAATTAGTGATTACCAAATAGAGAAAACTAATGAAATGCAAGTAGCAGAAAACGATGTCTTGCAGTGGTCAGGAGTGACTGAAGGCAATTAGTATCTAGATGATGATAAAGAGCAAGATAGCAGCAGAAGCTATGGCTGGCAAAAAAGAAGAGTTTTGTAGCTGGAGAGACAGAACCATCAAACCATAAAATCAGGTTACTGTATTGGTTTTTAGGCCTTGTTTTGATGCTATCTTTTACTGATTCCTCCTCTGAATTTGAAGTTCCATCTCATTACCCCAATTTATACACTCATTAGGAGATAATCACAGAGAAGCAAGATGCCTCTAAGAATAAATTAAAATTGAAAGGTCCCTTTCTTCCAATAAGCGTTATACATTTCTCATGTGCTAAAAATAAAGCTAAGCACAGTGTAGTTAGTTTTCTCATGTATTACTAAATGCTTGAATAAGTAACATTAATTGAAGTTGGCTTTTTTCATGTATGAGTGTGTGTGTTTTGCCCTCATATGGTAAACTTTTGAGCTAATGAATGTTCAAATTTAATATACATCCTCTGTTAAACAAGTTTTACTTTAATACGCAGTTCATGAAAATTGCTACATTTATAATTGGTGTCAAAAAGAAAAAAACTAACAAAGGATACAGTATATATCAAAATACATCGCAGGAGAACAAAAACACTGCTTTTATAATAGGATGCCCAATGTTGCTGTGTTAACATTACTTTCAACATTTATTAATTTATCAAATAATTTATCAAAATGAATTCTTTTATTTAATTAATTTAAATGTGCTAATGCTATTCTTATTTTCTTTATTTCTTCAATAGAATTTATATATCACTTGGATTTAAAATACACTAAGTGGCGTACCAGATCATAATACAACATTAGAGGATTCCCCCACAAGTCCTCATAATGGGCCAGAGCTCTGATGTAATATCACAGTTTCCAACCATTTTTGAAATGCCAGAAAAGAAAGGGCCAGGTGTACCTTTGGTGGTGGTGAGGGGGGACAGTTAGTGTATTCTATATCAAGGACCGCTACTGAGAACTGCCCTCATGTCTTCCCTACCTGGGTGGGAGCTTTTGACAATTATTTAATAAATCTTCAGGAACACTCTCATGAAACTCTATTTTCTATCTAAACAATATTAAATGACCACTTTTTATGATTGAATCTAGGTGCTGAAAATGATGATGGAGGAACCAACTAATGAATTCATTATATCCAATTATAAAACTATTGCTATTAGTTTTCTTTTTGATGTGCCATAGTCAAAAGTGCATAACTTTAAGGTGATTGTCTCATGCAAAGGTTGAACAACAAGCAATCACCAGTGTTGGTTATTGAAAAATCATTAGCGTAAAAGAGAAGCAAAAGAAGTTAAGAGCAGGCCCTAAAAGGAGGTATGGCAGAAACGCAATTTGATAATCAAATGAAATGTGATTTAATTTTCCATATTCTCTTACATACACTCTAATGTAAAGAAGTTAATAGGTACAAAAATTTCTAAAAAACTGAAATTTACCGATAAGCTCAACATTAACAATTTAAATACACAGATAAATATTTTAAACATATATTCAAGCTGATGTTTCACTGGGTAGAGATTTAGGCATGCTTTTAAAAAAGATTCTTCTGCTTTTACATGAAAAAGCCAGAACCAATAAAGCTCAACTGCAAGACAATGCAAAATGCACATTTCCAATTTATTTCATTCTTCATATTTTAAAAAGGAAAAAAAGCAAAACACAGAAAAAGCAAGCAATACAGACAAATTATACACACAGACAATTGAAACTCACTTCTTTTGCAATTAATATGCTATGTTAAAATAATGCAAAAATAAATTACACACAAATTTTGAATGCCAGTTACAGTAAAAAGATGTTAAGAGAGAATTTAGTTCAGTTCAAACAACACATCACCCCACATGCTAAAAATATTTTATTTTTCATTAATGGTTAACTATAGAAATAAAGGAAGAAATTAAAATACACACACACAGAGAGACTGAAAATTGCTGATGTGTTAACAATGCACAAAGACCTACCAACACAGAATTTTCCAACAAGATCTCCTGCACAAAAACAAATGATAATCCAGTCATGATAAAAGCTAGATATTAGAATCCAGTGATCCTTACTTTGACAATACAAAATAAATTCACTGCATCACTATTTACAATAATGCAGTAATAAAATATTATTATTGGTTTATCACTTAATATTTTATTTAAAATTAAGAATGCTAGTTGTTCAAAGCCAAATATTAAGTACTAATTTGAAACCACACTGGAAACTAGCTATATGTACTTTTTGTTTAGTATTAAAAATGTAAATCACCCTATGATGAAAATTCATTGGCCTCAGATCTAAAAGCGCCAATTTCTCATCAGCAGTGACAGATTTAGAGCCAGGTGGAAATAATACACTGTAATTTATATCTGTAATTTTGGATAATATATTGACTGTTATACCTTTTCACAATCAAAACCACAGCTAAACAAATAGCCTCATCATCATGAAGTTTAGTAGAAAGGTATGATAATTACCTTTCCAAAGGCTTATTTGGAGAATCACTAATAGAATTTTTTTCTCTTTAATATTATTTAACTTCAGAATTAGTTCTTAACTCAAGAAGCACTAATTTCAGAATATCAATGTTTTAAATGGCAGAGATGGGTTCCATGCTAGCATAGGCAATACATAAGATTATACAGTCCTATAGGATTATTATCAACACTTGATAATATTTTCCTTCTGATATCCATACAGGCCAATTTTTTATACAAAAAACAAATATGTACTAGATATCAAAACACCCTTTTAAAGAAATGAGTAAGTGAATGTTTTTTCTCCCAGTCTTAAAATTTGTTAATAATTTATATTTCACCATACCTAATCCCTGCCACCTCCCTCCAAAACTCCACAGGGAGCTTGTTGTATGAATTTGCTGAATTACAATTACTCAAATTCATTGAATTAATTTTTGTCATAAACAGAAGTCTGAATTTAACAGGTATTAAGACAGTTTGGTCTAATGGTCAAAGGCATCAGGCCTTTAAAGCAAGAGATTTCAAGTCTTGCCTTAGCCATGAAAGCGGGCTGGGTGACTCTGGGCCAGTCATTATCTTTCAGTCCAACCCACCTCACAGGGTTGTTGTTATGGGGAAAACAGAAGGAGAAAGGTGTTTTGGATATGTTTACCTCCTGGAGTTATTTGTAAAAAATAATGGAGGCAAGATACAAATAAATAAATAATAAATTAAAACATTAAAATATTCCATGTCTGGCAATTTCTATTAAGAAAATATATTTTCTTAGAGATATCTGAGAATTCTTGATCTTATTTTTCTCTCTCTCTCTCTCATGAGGCTGATACAAAATATCCTTCACCAATTGGTAAATTAATTCAAGAAGTGGATCTGAAAAAAAGCATTTCACCAACTTTAAGAGGTGTGCTTAACTAAAAATTCACAAACAAAATTCACAAATTGGTCGAGAGGAACTGCTTAAAAGAGTTCATAATGAGACACCGAAAAGTGGCTTTCTCTTCTTCCCACTCCACTGTGTATGATGTTCCTATTCAGCAGATCAGTCAAGTAAGTAACTTCTCGCTTTTTAACCAGCAGAGAATAATAATCCTGCTAAGTGCATTTTCTTCCATTTGTTCTACTCCTACCAAAACTGCTGACCTGTTATGCCTATCCTTGTCTTTAGGCAAACAGAAAAGAGTCATTTTCATATGGAATATCATAAGGAATTATATTCCTTCTCTCTCAAAATACCCTCCCCCTACCTTCCTCCTCAATGCGCTGAACTAATTTGGTTCATTAAACTAGAAAACAAGACTCATAAATGTTTTACATGCACACGCACACACCATTATACATCTGTAAAGGGTCATATTGTGATATTGTGCTAAAATCAATCATAAGACTTGGCTAATATAAAGTTTACATTCACATTTCTGAAAGCAATGGATTGTATTATTTCAAAATATTCTGCTGAATTTGGTACACAAACTGCTTTTCTTTGAAACACTAATTTGAACATTCTGATTATAAAGTTGGAAATAAGACTGATTTTTTTTTGTAACATACCTATATAACTACATAGTTGTATAGTTGTGTGATTATATACTTACACAAAGGCACTTGACAAGACTAGACAGGTTTACATGATGAGGAGCAAACATGTGAAGCTGCTGAAGGCAAGAGATAGCTTGAGCCTGGACGAGGCAGTCAGGATGACCCTGCATCACTGTGCAGCCAAGGAGACAGGATGCCCTTAAGGCTGAGACTGCAGCACTGCTGCCTACACATAAGGCAAATAAGGGGAAACATATGTTACCCCTTTTATCACTTTCTTTAGTCAAATAACATTTCAAAACAAATAAAAACCAAACTACAATAAGCATGTTCTTCAAATTATTAACATCTGTTTTTAAAATCCATTTAGATCATGCTTTACTAAAAATGTACATTTATTTCCACAGCACCTCTATTATATAGGATATCAAAAGAAGATCATATATGTAGTTAAGGATAGAACTGAAGGCACCCTAGTGCTCCCTGAACTTGGTTGTTTGCTTGTAGACACTTCATTATCCAACTAGGTAGTATCATCAGTGCTAGGGAATAGCTCTTAAGTAAACCAGATCACATCCATGAATGCCAATTAGCAGTCAAAACATATGACAATAACTCCTTAATTTCACAGCACATTGGCAGAATGCATCATAATTTCAACTGGGAAACAGAGAGCATTCTAGGTCCAAAAATGCTAGGGATTCCTGGAAGCGATCATTACGCACATAAAGATAAACCACATTTACACAGCACTCAAAAGAGACAATAAAAAAGCTAAGAAGGAAACAAAAAGACCAGAACACATGCTCCCCAGATCCAACACCCAGATAAGCAGGGGTTAACGTCAGACAAACAAACAAAAAACAATACCCTAATCAAGGAACTACCAAGGAGAAAACCCATACTCTCACCAACACGACTGGGCAAAAGCTATTTTATTTAAACAAGGAGTAAACACCACATGATTAAAACTGATGATGTTACCTAGATGGATAATGAATGTCCACAGGCAAACAACCAAGCTCAGAGAGCAACAAGGACTCCACATGTAGAAAAATATTTTATGAGCAGTGAGAGAATTCTAATGTTTTCTTGTAGACAACTTAGTTATAATTATAACTTATTATAATCTAGTAATCTAGTCTTTATGTATATGTGTGCATGCATACATGCTCAGAAGATACCTTTGCTTGAACACAATTACTTTGATCAGAGTCCTTCTCTGTATAACCTGAGAAATATCATTTTTATTCTCCACTCTTATAATTATAATAATTTGTCAATTAGTATTGGCTACTAGAAATTTCTCTATGAAGAGGGAAAAAGAGCATTTCTTTATTTGAAGATCTCAGATAAAAATGTGTGTAAATCACACCTCAAGTGGAACACAAATAAGATTGTGCATGACTTTGTAAAAATACAAATACTAAAGCTTTTGTCATGGTTTTCCATGCTCATTTTGGTAGCAAATTGACTCAATGATTATTATCTTGGCTCCTATCATTTGTCACAAATGTATGCATACCTTGCAACTCAGGACCCAAAGTGGCTATAAGTGCATTTAAACAGCGACCAAGGCTTTGATGGACTTCAGTATAAGCAGGAGGCACAGTCAACAACAACATAAGAACAAGAGAGAGGGTAGGTTCCACATGCACATGATATAAAGGACCAGCAGAATCAATGATCAGTGACAGAGAATGCAGTGCCCACGTCTGTAAAATACCAAAAATGTAGTTGTGTCACACACGGGCACAGACACAAAACATGTGTAATGGGCATGAAAACAAATATGAAATATTGCTAAGTATGATAAAAACCAAAGTTATGTGTAAAATAAAAGCATGTAAATGAAAGGGTGAGGAATACTATGCCAGCAACACAGTACAATGTAACATGTAAAATACATAGAATAAAGCAATCTAGACCATGATTGTCCAATCTTTTGGGGGCTCTGCTCTGCATATATCATCTTCCTTCGGTGTACTCACACTTGCCTAATTTGGCAGCAGTATAGATGTGGGAGACAAGAGAATGGATGTGTGTGTCACAGTAGCAATTGCATCACTATAAACTAAGGAAATTAGTTTAATTCTTAATTATCTGAGATTCAAATTTCTAGCACGTGTAGTATTTCTTCTCTGCCTGTTGTGGAAGAGGTGAATAAAAAGAAGGAAAAACAAGGAAGGATAGTTCACCAGAAACTTTGAACACGTGGCAGTTAATTGACTATCACTCATGATTAGTCTTTCTGTTATCAATTCTGCTATCACTCATGATTAGTCTTTCTGCTATCAATTCTGCTATCACTCATGATTAGTCTTTCTGCTATCAATTCTGCTATCACTCATGATTAGGCTTTATGCCACCCAAAAGTACCAGAACAACAAAAATACGTTAAAAGTTCAAATAATATTTTGCAATGTATTTTTTAAATAAGAAAATATAAATGTTAATTTTCATTCCATAAATCAGGAAATTAATAGAGTTTGTGTGTGAGAGTGTGTATCAGCTGCTTTTCGCTTAGACATTTATCATCATTATCATCAGTAATACATACCTGTACTTCAGGTGAAGTGTTATCCTGAGATAAGGTAGAAAGTATTCCAACACATGCAGTAAGATGATGAGCAGAACTAATTCCTCCTGTGTACTTATAAAGAGAGCCTAGAGCCAAAGAATGTCCTGTTCTTGATATCACATCTCTTGCAGATTTTAGCCTAGGAATTGTAAGAAAATTGGATTAAAATAAAATAATTGTAATTATGATTTATTATGAAGTCTAGTATTAAGTCTACAGAAAATTTATTAACCAGCCTTTTCCCCCCACATCCAATGCCCTCTAAGTGTATTAGAATTATGAAGCTTAATACGATGCTAACAACTGTATAGTTTTCTTACATGAATTCTGAAGAACTTTATATTTACTAAATTGGGTTAATGAGGAAAAGAAGCAGTGATTCTCAGTTGACAGTGAATGCTTATGTAAATATGGAATGAACATTTCTGGAGTGAATAGAGGGGCAGAAGACGAATGCAACAGGATAGAACAAGGTGTGTGAAAGGTGGGGAATTCTGGGAGCTGAAGTCTACACATCTCAAAGTTCCCAAGGTGTTTCCTTTCGTGCCTCCACTATTTAAATACTTTCCTTTTTATAGATTTAAAAAAATCTGTTCAGAATTGACGTCTGGTCAACTTCATGGTAGGCATGCATAGGCCCAGAGGGCTTAAATATATACCTATTTTTGAAACAATGCAACAAAACCATATTATGACAAATTGCTTACTTGTCAAAGCTAATTTGTGCCAATCCAGCAGTGAAGGTATTATCAGCTACCACCTGTGCAAGTCTGGCTAGGGCTTCAGCAGCAGAACATCTTAGAAATGGACTGCTACTTTCCAAGGCACTTAGGATCAAGTTCAAGGTGCAGCTTTGGATTTCTTCATAACCTAAATTTCCCTTATGGCTAGCCATGTGCTAGATATAAATAAGATTATAAATAACACCACATTACTGAACAGTAAGTATTTTCCTTCTTTCAACAGACATGTAAATGACAGAAGAAATGAAAATCAATATACTTGTTATATTTGCATCCTGCCTAAGAACAAATCCGCTTACAGCATCTCACAACATAAAATTTAAAAGCATAAGCATTACAAAAACCCATGATAACCTTTTAAATAAATCAGTATAAGTTACATAATAGATTCAAAGTAAAATCTGACTTGGGAAGATTTTAAAAGAACATTTAAACTATTGTTTTCTACAGAACTCTAGAGGGATAATTTAAACTATTATTATTCTGCTGTTTTTCTGTGTTAAATCAGATCCCAAATAACTAAGAATATGTGCACAAATATTTTAGGGCTAAAGGGAAATTAATTCTTCAGTTATCTCTGGGAAGATAAAATTATAGGCAGGTTATAATTTCTCCTTGATTCTAGATGCCAAATTATGTTGATTATAGATGCAAAATTATGTTCTCAATCAAATATATCTACAGGTACACGAATGTTGCCTTTCTTATGCTTTGCAAGGCATAGAACAAAGTGAGAACCTCTATTATCTCAGATTTTTCCATTATAATTCAACAAATATATAAGCATTACTGTATTTATTGAAATATACAGTCACCTTTTTATCCTCAGGATCCAAGGCCTAAAAATTCTGCTATTATTATTTGCAACAATAGAATTGTATCACAGCGGCCAGTTGTTTCGCCGGATTTGGCATTGATTACCCACCCAGGGGCCTAGGACGTCGTAACATATTTTCGTAATATGCGTGCAGATCCAAGCAATGCGGCTTTTTGCATTTGACTGATGGTGATTTTGTCAATTTTTAACTGTTTTAAATGTAATTCCAGTGCTTTTGGAATAGCACCCAGTGTGCCGATCACCACTGGAATTACCACTGCTGGTTTGTGCCATAATTGTTGAATTTCTATTTTTAAGTCCTGGTATTTCGCAATTTTTTCACATTCCTTCTCATCGACCCTGCTATCATCTGGTATTGCAATGTCTATGATTGTAACCTTGTTTTTCTCAACCAGTGTGATGTCTGGTGTATTATGCGCCAGTATTTTGTCTGTTTGTATGTGAAAATCCCACAAGATCTTGACCATCTGATTTTCAGTGACTTTTTCAGGCTGATGTTCCCAGCAGTTTGTTGCTGTTTTAATATTATAATTTTTGCACAAATTCCAATGGATCATTTGTGCTACTGAATTGTGCCGCAATTTATAATCAGTCTGCGTGATTTTTTTACAGCAGCTGAGTATGTGATCAACAGTTTCGTCAGCTTCTTTGCTAAGTCTGCATTTGGCATCATCAGAGGATTTTTCGATTTTGGCCTTAATGGCATTTGTGCGGATAGCTTGTTCTTGCGCAGCCAGGATTAGTGACTCTGTTTCTTTCTTTAATGTACCTGCTGTTAACCATAACCAAGTTTTTTCACTGTCCACTTTATCTTTTATTTTTTCCAGAAATTGGCCATGCAATGCTTTGTTCTGCCAACTCTGGTCAAGATCTTGTGGGATTTCCGTATATAAACGGACAAAATACTGGCGCATAATACACCAGACATCACACTGGTTGAGAAAAATAAGGTCACAATCATAGACATCGCAATACCAGGTGATAGCAGGGTCGCTGAGAAGGAACATGAAAAAATTGCAAAATACCAGGAAAAATTGCAAAATTCACGACTATGGCACAAACCAGCAGTGGTAATTCCAGTAGTAATTGGCAGACTGGGTGCTATTCCAAAAGCACTGGAATTACATTTAAAATAGTTAAAAATTGACAAAATCACCATCAGTCAAATGCAAAAAGCCGCACTGCTTGGATCTGCATGCATATTACGAAAATACGTTAGAACGTCCTAGGTCCCTGGGTGGGGCCCGACTAGTAACCAATGCCAAATCCGGCGAAACAACTGGCCGCTGTGATACAATTGTATAATTATTATTATTGTTGTTGTTGATGATGTTGTATATTATATAATAACAAGAACAGATTTGCAAGCCAAGAATTATTAAAGAGAGACAAGTGGTTTGAATGTTATGCTAAATTTATACTAAATTATTGTTCAGCATAAAATGTTGATCATGAGAGAGCTAGAGTGTGAACATAGATTCCCTCTTTTAGTTAAATGGTTTTCAGAGGTTTGATAAAAAGGAATAGTACTTTATTACTGTAAAGCAATACATTATGCAGATTTTGTTTAACATCAAAGCAAGGCAAGTTCAAGTTATTTAATATATAGTAGTCTGTTGAAATAACACTTAGAACTTATCTCATATGACCTTAAAATTATAATGAAGTTTTTAAGGAAGAAAAAAATGCATTGACTTTTGATATGATGTGTTTTATGTATATTATATTAAACCAAGGCTGCATTCATCTATAATGCTAAGCTGTACAGGGTAGTTCACCTTTTATGTAAAAAGCAAACAAGCATTGGTGTTATGTATGGAAGTAAATACTTTGCAAAATGAAACAGTTATCATCTAGCTATAGATGGCATTCAACCAACTCAACTTTAGAAGCACAACAAAGGTATAATAGCAGTTGAATTCATTTGTCTTTTAAATTACATTTTTTTCAATAATAGAAAAACAGACAACAAAATTCACTAGGAATTTCAAAGAAAACAAGACAACAAACTTGTTTCAGATTCCCCTTAAACGATTATGATGGATATCACTGACTTTCATAATAAACAGAAGGGCGACTCTTACCTTTAGGGCACTGCAAATTGCTGATATAATATTTTGCTGTGTTATCTGCTGCCGTGATCCTTTGGTTTGTTTTATGGATGCCAATAACTGTTCCAGCACTTGCAACCTTAAATACAAGAGGAAATGGAATAATTAGCCTTTCTCCCATTTCATATATTGTAGATGCTCCTGTTTCATATACTGTAAAGTCTATAAAATATGGCTCAACAAGATGTTTATTTCTTAGTGTTAATCTCTAAATTCTCTCTCAACATTTGTTTATAGTTCTTTGTCAAGGCTATAGCTGCCTTTCAAAAGCATCCAAACAGCTATTGTGGCACACCTACAGTATATTTCAGTGTGTTTTATCTATACCTAATTCAGGGATTTGTGACTTAAGGAAATGAAGAAAAACCCAGGAAATATGTCAGAACTTTCTAATTAAAACGCACACACACACACATTAATAAAGTTGCATCTACAATTTATTTCAAATCTCATATTTATGTGGAATATAAACAAAGTTTTTTTTAACAATCTCTCATAATAACTGAATTAAGAGTTCTTAAGAAGATCTATACAATAAACACAATACAGCACTTTTCACATTCATATTCTAAACTTTGCAAATATAATATGATAAAATCAATGTATCATACATTTCATTTACAGCTAGAATTTTTTTTTCATATAAAAAGTGCAGGTCTATGACATTGTTTTATATAATTCCAGTACTGACAGCCCAATCAGCTTGCTCAGTAGCATAATTATTGTCACATAACACTCAGCACACTGCTATACTTATCAGAGGGAAACCCTTGGCGCTGTAATATGTACATACATGCATAGTATATAAATTAAGACAGACAATTCCTATCATGGGTTACTTCATAAGGCAAAAAAGAATGTTTAGATAAAATACATGTTTTTGAAAAATAATGTATTTTCCATGAGTAACTAATCTGAAACTGAAGTCTCATCTGTAGAGTCTTTACCTTTGGGTCTCTGTTGCTTGTGAAAATATCACTCCAAAGAGACGTGTTGCTGCACTGACAATGGATGAAGTTGGAGACAAAGGCTTAGGCACTGAATCTCCATGTGTAGCCTTCTCATATATTGCAAATGGGTCAAACTCCAAGCTTCCCCCTGCTGTGTTGTTAACAAAGAATAACTGCAAAGACATAAGAAAAGCAATTGTCATTACAGGATGTGATTTTTCTCCTTTATGTGCATAAATAGTCACTAAAATATGATACCTGCTCTTCAATAAATCTGTGTTCTGTCTCCTGCAGGAAGGGATCAAATAAGGCAAGTTCGCAGTGGTGGGAAAAGGGCGGAAGATACGTAGCAGAGGCAGCTGCCTGATTATCGAGCTGAGTCAAGTCTTGCACTAATTCTTTAAGAACAGCAGAGAAACTTCCTGAAATTTTTGAAGTGAAAGAAATATGTTTTTTATGCATAGCTGGTAGCCAAATAAACTACTGACACAGAACTTTAAGAACAAGAAATGTGATTTCTGATAAATGTGTGGATTTGTGGGCAAATAAACCTGAACTATCTCATATGAAATATTTTATGCCAAAAAATGAAAGGCTTTCTAAGTAAGCATATCATAATCAATTGTTAAAAAGAAAAGCTGAAGAAATACTAATTTCCTCCAGAAATTATTGCAGTAGAGCAAAAATTCTTTTGAATACAAATATAACTCAATGAAGTGGTATTTCCTTTTTTAGGTACTTATTAGAAAATAGATTTTGCAGTTCCAAATATCAAGTAAATTTTGAAATAAATCTGATATTGAAAGATTGATATTCTGGTGAAGCACCAGATTCAAGATTGCAAATATCAAGAGAAGTGTTTTTACAGCTAGAATTTCTTTTCATTTTCAGTGACTGGGTAGACTATCCGAAATTAAAATAGGAAAATATAGCTCACGTTTATAAATATGTAGCATTTATAATAGTATAATAGAAACAAAAAGAAATATATTAGCTTGTAATATACTACTTCAAACTCGATTTCACTGAGAGCCTCATCAGGGTTGTGTTTGACCTCAGGGGGCCAGGGTGGACATGGCCAAGATGGGTGTGGCCAGCTCAATGTCACTCATGTCAGGGACGCCAGTGGTAGCACAAGCTCTGCCAGCAAAAATGGGCTCCTGAGGTCTGTTTTCGGCTGCGACAGCCTCCTGCAACCCTCTGCCAGTGAAAATGGAGCTTGGGTAGGCTGCCTGTGGGCCTCATAAGCTCCATTTTCACTGGCAAAGGCCCTGCAGGCCAGTCCTTTGCTGCGGCCCGGATCCAGCCTTGACACACCTGCCCTATGATAAAACTACAAATTAGCTATGAAAAACAGAAAACCCTTGGTCATTACCAGTAAGGCAGAATAGTTTTATATTTTTTTAATTCTTTACCCTGCAGTTTAAATTGACTTTGTGGGACAGTTTAAGGTTTAAAAAGTTGAACTGCTGTGTGGCCTAATGTCTGTTACTCAGTGTTACAGCAATTCTTCTATTTCTGAAGTTCACTGCACGAAGGGATACATCTACAGTCTCCATCTGACAAGCAAAAATACTAAAAATAAAAAGCAGAGGAAGAACCATAGAGCAAAAAGTTCATATGATCATTTAGATTCTGAATCATAACGGACACAACGTACTATATGCTCTGCTATCATGCCTGAATTTATAAAGTCTACGTTCTTGAATACAATATACTGCTTTTTTAAAAGCGTAATCTTTATTCAAATTATGCTTTCATCGTCTCTATTTTTTTTAACTAGTATTATGAATGGAATTAATCTGTTACAGGCTTTTCAAATATCATTCTGTGTTAAGGCTTTTTCTTACATACAAATTAATTATATTCTGTGTTACAATGCTTTCCTTCTCCTTTTGTTACTAAAAGAAGGCAAGAAATATTTTAGGAAGAAGTATACATACCTCCATAACTCTTGGGAGGCAACAAAGCAAGCAGTTCATAAAGTCTTTTCCTATATGTCACTGATGATAGTTTTAAAGCACTGCCATACATTTTATTTAGTGAAGGAAGCCTTTAAAGATTAAAAAAATCCTACAGTTACAACAAACGCTGTTCAATTCATTTAGAGCCATGTATGTAAAATGGACAGCCTATATACTAAATACATGGATAAATCTGCTTATTGATTTCATGCATATGGACAGCTATCTGAACTGAAAGGGGAAAAGGTGATTCAGAGCAAGAACGAATTCCTTTAAAGAAATTATAGCCTTTTCTTATAGTTCAGCCATAGCTAGCACCTGATCCAAGAAAACACTCATGATTTAAGGTGGTGCCAACAGATACAATGTGCACTCCATATATACTCTAGATCACTTTTTATCAGTCCTATAAGGACTAAGATATAGACAGGGGTGGTCTTCAAAATTTTTAGCAACGGATTCTTTCCTCGGTTGCTTGGTAGGTGTGGCCATGGTGGGTGTGGCCTAGGGGGGGCATTTTCGCCTTCCCCAGGCTTCAGAGGCTTGAGCCTCTGGAATGGCGAAAACTGTCTCCCGTGGGCCCTCCGGAGGCCAGAAACAGACCCATTTCTGGCCTTCCAGAACTTCCAGGAGGCCTGTTTCCCCCCCCCTCCCCAAAAAGGTGTGTGTGAGAGGGGCGGAGTAGGAGGGGCAGGGCAGAGTGGAGGGAACCAGCCAGAGATAGGATTTGGAGGTTCTCCGAACTGGCCATAATGTTAGCTATGGGTTCTCCCAAACCTGGGGCGAACCCATAGCAACCCACCTCAGATATAGATCTAAAAATATTTTTATTAGAAGAGTTAAAATAACAGAATCTTGTTCATGCTACCTTTCCTGTCTCTTTTATTTTCAGGAAAAGGGCAGGGGCTGCAGGAAGCATTTTCGCAAATTACATTCTTGATCTGGGATCAGGTTTCATTTATTGATAGCTGCCTTAGTCCTTCAAGACTATCATATTTATTCATTAGGCTTTTCCCCCTTTCAACCTAGTTCATGGCATCATCCTGATAAACACACATGCAAATGACCACTGTCTTTAAAACTAAAGTGATTACAGAGAGCACTCACTTATCAGTAATAACTGCGATTGGCAACTCCATCATTAAAACAATGCAGCCATAGAGTAAAAATCATGTGATTATGCCAGACTTACATCAGTTTGTCAGTTCTTATTGCAGTCCTAAGTGAATCACTGCAGGTCACTAAGCATGATTTCACCTGATCAGGACTTGTGACTCTGCTGGCTTCCCCACTGATTTTGCCCTCAGAAGCCAGCCATGAATGTCACAAATAGCAATCAAGGATTGTGGGATACTGTGATCATCATAAATATGTGCCAAAATCACAATGCCATAACCATGAGGATGCTGTGATGGGTAAAAATTTTAGGGCTGGTTGCAAGATTCCTTTTTCAGCACTAAGTACAGGTAGTCCTCGATTTACAACAGTTCATTTAGTGATCATTCATAGTCACAACAGCACTGAAAAAGTGACTTATGACTATTTTTCACAGTTACGACCTTTGAAGCAACCCCATGATCATGTGATCAAAATTCAGATGCTTGGCAACTGGTTCAAACTTATGACCGTGGCTGTATCTCAAGATCACATGACCACTTTTTGCGACCTTCTGACAAGCAAAGTCAGTGGGGAAGCCAGATTCACTTTACAACTATGGCAAGAAAGGTTGTAAAATGGGACAAAACTGACAACAAATGTCTAGCTTAACAACAGAAATTTTGGGCTCAATTGTGGTTGTAAGTCAAGAACTACCTGTATACATTAACAACCAAATTACATAAATTATACTATATTGTACTCATTCTTCTCTTCATAATATTAATCTTACAATCTTAATAATATCATGGTTTTATAGTTTCCTTTAGTAAATTAAATCTTAAATCTTTGTTATCATATTAGGTAGACTATACTACCGTGTTTTCCCCAAAATAAGACAGGGTCTTATTTTCTTTTGACCTAAGCGCTTGGCCTTATTTTTGGGGAGGTGTTATTATTTTTGAGGTGCAGAAGGCAGCGAGCGTGGTCACCTCATGGCTGCTGCTGTGTTGCAATATTTTCAGGGAGGGGTTATTTTCAGGGGAGAGCTTGTTTTAGCGCATGCGCTCAAAAGGCCAATTAGGCTTATTATCTGGGGAGGTCTTATTTTCAGGGAAATAGGGTACCACAATGGGATGGCTGTAATTTTATCACTGAATGCTGCTTTATGTTGATTGAGGATGAAAATAAAAATATTATTACTTACTGTGTCAGTAAATCAACAGCACATGGGACAGGAGGAAGCAGTCTTTGAATCACTTCATCTGTAAGGAGCCCTCCACAATAGAGAATAAAGCTTTTGATAGCTGAGAATAAAGCATATTGATTGTAAATCAGTCTATATACACAACTCATAATACTATCTTCTTATAGAAAGAAGTAGAAAAAAATAAGAGAAGAATGTTACAATAAATTATGCTTAATTGATATATCTGGAACACAGCCTTGAGAGATGTATGGTATATAAATACATGCAATTATGAAACAATAAATAATACCATTGTACTATGGAATATAAAGGATAGCTATTCTACATACATAAATATGTAGTCAGATGTTCACTACTTTTCAGCCAGAAGTAGTGAAAGAGATAGAGCATCTCCAATGCTTGAACAATGAAAAAACAGTCTGATGATCTAATTAATATATCAGAGCATTAAGTTAAAATTAATCTGCAAGATTAGTATTGATTAGTAATTAGTACCTCTCTTATGCACCAAATGTCCGCATGTAATATAGCAATAAATAAAATTTTATACTTGCAACCAAATAAGCTACAATTGCCTCATAGTCTAGATATTTATGTGTAAAAAGTGTTAGGTAAAGACCTGGAATTGGAAATCAATGGAGAAAAAAGAAGACAATTCTTTACTTTTATTGCTACTCAAAGTTCAAAAAAAGTAAAAGTAAAAAGAGCCACAATTTTCACCCACCACAGAGAGCACCTGCTCGGCTTTCCAGTGTCACTTGCCATGTAAATGAATCACCACGTTTCTTCTCCGTTTCTAAGTCTTTAGGACATACCGGAAATGCACATTTCCATAATAACAGCACTCTAGGAAGATGATGCTGGACCACGGCAGGACCTATTATTTTTAAGATTGGAAATGTTTTTTTTTTTTGTAGGTGGTATTGACTGAAACATTTTCTTTAATGAAAGTATTTTATTCCCCCGTCATCCTGAAGCTCCCGTGTGCCCTTGCAAAATACTCTAAAAAGTGAAGGGACCTTTTGTAAGCAAAGTTTGATGGGTATGAGAAATTGAAGTAGAACTATTTGGATGTGTGAAAATATTTTAACTACTCAACATTGATTTTATCTACTCTGAATCATTATAGTCATACAGTCCTTGGTTATGATAGCAATCGGGGCCGGAATTTCCATCACTAAGCAATGTGGTCACAAAGCGGAACATCATGTGACTGCATTGCTTAGCGATAGCTACCTTGGCACTCCTGAGTGCCACTGTAATCCCAGGACCTAGTCAGTTGTTAAGGAAGAGGCCCAGGAAAAAGTCTGGGGGTTTGTAAGGGCAGGTGCACAGATGCTACAGGGAGATAGGGACAACACGGGCAGTTGCTATGACAAAAAATGGTGGGAATGACTTCTGACTTCCTGTGGACTTTCCCATCTGCCATTGACTTTTCATGAGTGAAGCCAGCAGGTAAGATTTGATTATGGTCAAATATTCAAAAGCCACACACTGAGTGCCTGGATTGCAATCAGGTGTCAATGGGGACACTATGACAGTTGAAAGTCCCCCTTGTTCAGCACTGTTATAGCTTTGAGCAGAATGAGTGGTTATAAAGACTATCTGCGTTAGCAATCCAAGAACAAAATAAAGATAATTGGTTATTCTTCCATTGCCCTTCACTGGAGTTCGGGAAAACTACCGCAACATCCCAATCAGGACTAAAACTCTGTGGAAAACAATATTTTACAATTCTTGTTACATGAATGTTTTGCAAGGGCTAGAGAGAAAACCAAAATTATCTTTAATCCACATATTAATATTTCTTTTTAAAACTGTTTGCTTCACCCTTGAAAGTGTGGTTCTTTATGATTCATATATAATATAAATGATGTATTTTGTGCATTTATACTGGAAAAGTTAATTCTCTATGGCCTATGACATGGAAGTAATAATTAAGTTAACTATATTTCTACAGTTATGAAACAATTAGAACTTGTTCATATGTATATTGAAACAGTGACTTCAGACAAGAAGTACAGAAGTGGTCAACTTTTATGATAAAGAAATAAAGATATATAGGTGATTAATCTTACCTAATGTCATTAAAGCAGCTATCAAAAGCCAACCTGATTGCATTCTTTGTATTGAAATCCGACTATTCTGAGCAGCTGAACGCAAAAGGTCCTCAGCTGCTATCATGACAATCTGTATGAAAACAAAAATTTTCACTATTTTAAGAGCTAAAATACAAAATTAAGTTCTTACGAAGGGATGCATATACACTACTTCTGCATATGTCGTGGCCCACAAATTAACTTTCTCATATATATATATATTACATGGAATAAATTCTAGAATAATTATTCCGTTTGAGCATGAAACTGAAGATGATAATATGTTGTATGGCATAGCATTTTATGTTAAACTTAATAGTGCTTAAATCTGGCCCAAGGGGCTGGCCTGGATATAGCAAAGGACCAGGCTGTGGTACCTCTGGCAGGTAAGGTGCTCCCCACCCCATTTTCGGATTGGATGAGCACTCTGCCAGCAAAATGGGAGGGCTGTTTCATTCTGATATGTTCTACAAATCACCTCTTGCAAATGTTTCTCACATGTCTAATAGACAGATGGAATAACTAAACAGCAATAAGAATTTCATTATTAAAGTATTTATGACTGGTTCATGCACTCTGTGAAACACAATTTGTAAAACTGAACCAATTGAGCTACAGTCTTGGAAATGCTACATGTTTCTGAATACAGAACCTTTATCACGGACAGGTTTTCCCTGTAAAATTTGACCCTGCAACAAATACCAGACAAACTGTTCTAATAATTACCTTCCCTTTGCCGTGTGGAATTCCTAAAGGACATTCTCTGACAGCTCCTAACAAAGCAGCAATGGCAAAACTATAGCCAGTCACTGCTTCTGGGGAGGATTTCATTGCTGTCAGGCGCTCAATACAGCTATCCAGAAGTGGAGAGAGATAGCAGGGTAATGCTACAGCAATACATCGTAAGCACCATGCTGCTGCTAGCTGAACTGAAATGCAGGGATGAAGGATAATGGAGATTACGGCATCCAGGACTCCTGGAAAATCGAACATATTAAAAGATTAAAAACACATATGAGAATGCTTACTGAGACCGTAAATCAACAGAGCTTCCACTTTTTTGCCCTTATATATCCACTGTAAGCTAAAAAAACCACCTGTAGAATTGCCAGAACTTTCTGGGAGACTGATAAAAATAAAGAAGCTACTCAGTGCAAACCAGATTCTCTTAAGCCAAAATGGACACTTTTTTGGGGGGGGGGGGGCAGGCATGCCAAGAAGAGCTATGCAGATTCTTATTCCTGACTAGGTCATCATCAGCCTTAGAGGTATTTATGGCATGTGTGCAAAAAGAAGGATAAATCCCACTTCAGCAGCAAAACTGCAATTTTATACAAACATCTCTTTAAAAAAATGTTCCCAAGAATTCTGCAATAAGTGAATCGGGATCATACAGAACTGTGGCTTTGTTTGTAAAGCCCCCTTTCATTTGAGCCATTTCTTGGTAATTACCCAGACACATTTATATTGTTTTCTTGGCAAGATTATGAAAAAAATGGTTTATTAAAGCTTTCTCTCAAGGGATTATTCAACCTTAATTCGCCTAGTTTGGGATTTCTTGCTTGTCTCCCATTACTAACAGGTGCAATATTCTTGGCTTTTTAATGAAATTACGTAAGTTAGGCTAACTGCTGTCTCATTGTGACACAGTCCTTATATAGCTCTGTGAAACACTCTGAATTCTCAAAATGATATAAAAATGCAGTCTTTGCTCTCATCGCTAAACTAAGAACTGATCCGGACAACATGTGCCCAATAGATTCCCTATAATGATCTGTGATGATTCAGAATCTATACACAATATTTTAATTTATTAAAAGAAAGACTGCTGGAACTCTCTGAACACTCTCTTTCTGTAGAATACACCCTGAAGCAATTTGTGGCACCACCACTCATTTTTGTGTTATTTATCCTATATCTTAAGACTCTATGAGAGTATTACCTGTACTAGAATCTTGCAGAACAGGTGCAGCAGTAGTACCTAAGCCATGTATGAGGTTTCCAAGCTCTTCTAGAGCACATATTAACATATGCTGGGTTGCTATTAACTCTGTTGTACCAATACGGGTTTCGACATTACAGTTACTCACTGCAGCATCTGACAACAGAAAATGTTATGTTAATAAAAGAAACAAATAAAAGCCAGGGATACGGGGCTGACACATATTTTTATGAGTAAAATGAAGCTACACTTTGGAGTAAATAAATTATTGCATAATAATTGTAATTTCCCTCTATCATCTGCAAAATTGATTTAAGATAATAAATAAGATGGCAACAATTTACCTTTTAAAAAGCTAAGATTTATGATCATGGTACTAATAACTGTCTAACAATAGCCACAACAGAATCATGATTCTAAAATCTGGCTGCAATAATGTGACGTTTCCATTAATTGATCTCTTTTGACCTTCTTATGTTGCCTGAGTAAGCTACATTAAAGAAAAGCTAGACTTAAGTCTGCTCAGATTCGGCAAACTTTCCTGGTTACATCATCTAGATTTCAGCAATCCTTCCAAACTGAACAAGATGAATGGGATCATTTATTTCAGCGTGACTTGCTTAAACAGAACAGGAAAGCTTGTAATTAGTGAGAATGTTGTGCTTGTGATTCCATCATCAGATATACATGTTAATTGCGAGTATATAATATTGTGCTGCCAAGCCTATAGTCAACTATTATATCTACTTTCCACACATTTATCTAAAACTGAATCATGGGAAAAAATCACGACATTTTAAGTTTAAAATGATTTTGAAAAGCCCCAGAGAGACTTGGTTTGTGTAGAGGATTAAATTAGTGTATGACTAGATGAGGAAATGATTAAAGCATTACTGGAATGGAAGGTGATGGAGAGGGGGGTTAGCAAATAATCTTGTTAGTCCCATACCCATAACTTTCTTCAGTTTCCAGATGGCTTGACAAATCTCATTGGCAGTTGCAATTCGAGCTTTTTCCCCAAGAAGGCCTCCTACTGTAGCTCGGAGAATAAATGAAATACAACGGCGGCTACAAATACTGTCCATTTGTGTCTGAATAGCCTTAGGGTGAGACTGAGAGACCAGATCCAGAATGTGGGAAAGCAAAGCAGAAAAATTCCTTTCAAGCCATTCTCCTCCTAATGTGGAAATGAATACCACGTATGCCTGGAAAACAATTGATTAAAAAAAAATCAGTTTCAATTTGCACATAATGTGTCACATATTACAAAAACATTAAACCATTTTAATATATTTATTTAATATATTTATTTACATTTATAGCTTCTTTAAGTAGAGTGAAAAGATTTTACAATAGTCATTTGAAAAATAAACTTCATCAAATTAAGCCGAATGCTGAAAAATTCCTTCTTAACTGCAAACTTAATATTCCAGTGGAAAATAAGAACAATGATATCAGTAGAATTTTATACATAAATTTATATTTAGGTAAGATTGAATTTCAAGAATAATTCAGTTAAAACTGCCATTCTTACCCCTACAAATTTGAATGACAGCTTAGAAATTATCGATATATTCTCCTATTTTCTAAATTGGTTTTACAACAATGGAAATCAGAACATAAAGGCAGTGAACAGCTTGAAAGATTCCATGCCAATCAATAAAAGCAATCTCAGTATAGTGAGCTTATAGAATACTGTCCTACTTACTAAACCAAGTAGTTTGATGGTGATCTTTCATATTGTAAGCCACTCGGCCACCTATGTGTGATCTGGGCAGCCATATTAGGGTTTAGGGTTTTATTAACACTTATAGGCCGCCCTTTTCCCTGAGGGGACTCAGGGCGGCTTACATAAAATCAAGGGAGGGATATACAAACAATAACACAGACAGAACATAGAATAAAATAATGAGCAACATTCATTCATCATTCGGGTGGGGGCAATTATCTTTGTCCCCAGGCCTGACGGGCTAGCCAGGTCTTAAGGGCTGTGCGGAAGGCCTGGACGGTGGTGAGGGTACGAATCTCCACGGGGAGATCGTTCCAAAGGGTCGGAGCTGCTACTGAGAAGGCTCTCCTCCTTGTAGTTGCCAGCCGGCACTGGCTGGCAGATGGGACTCGGAGGAGGCCTAGTCTATGAGATCTAATTGGTCGCAGGGAGGTAATTGGCAGAAGGCGGTCTCTCAAGTACATATAAATTTGTTTATTAAACAAATAAAATAAATATATTTAAAGAAACTAAAAATAATTTCCATGTCTTTAAAGACAGAAATGGGGATAATCTTAAAGGTGTAGATGAAAAATGTAGTCACACTTTCCCTCTTTAAAATAGAACATTTAAAAGGGAGGTTATCATGTAAATCCATCTTCCAGGGGGCAAAAACATGATTTCAGGCCAAAATTAACATTTTACAGGGGAAACAAAAGATGATTTATTTCATGCTTTTCTGTCCAAATTAGGAGGCAGAGCAGCCCTACTTAATCACCTCAGTAGCTTGCAACAATTCATGCATAATTTCCATATATGATATGTACAGTCCTCAACTTACAACTGTTCATTTAGTGATCATTCAAAGTTACAACGGGCCTGGAAAAAGTGACCTTTGATCATTTTCATATAACCATTGCAGCATTTCCATGGTCATCAGATCAAAATTTCGATGCTGGGCAACTGACTCATATTTACGATGGTTGCCATGTCCCAGAGTCATGTGATCAGTTTTTGCAACCTTCTGACAAGCAAAGTCAATACGGAAGACAGATTCATTTAACAACTGTGTTACTAACTATGTAATTACAGTGATTCACTTAACAACTGATGCAAGAAAGGTTGTATAATGGGACAAAGCTCACTTAACAAATCTGGCTGCAATAATGAGCAGTTTCTATTAATTGATCTTTTTTGACCTTCTTATGCTGCCCGAGTAAGCTACATTAAAGGAAACCTAGACTAGTCTGCTCAGATTCAGCTCTCAGATTCTCACTTAGGAATGCAAGTTTTGGTCTCAATTGTAGACATACTGTATGTTGAAGACTACCTGTATAATAGCAATAGCAGTTAGATTTATATACCGCTTCATAGGGCTTTCAGCCCTCTCTAAGCGGTTTACAGAGTCAGCATATTGCCCCCAACAACAATCTGGGTCCTCATTTTACCCACCTCGGAAGGATGGAAGGCTGAGTCAACCCTGAGCTGGTGAGATTTGAACAGCCGAACTGCAGAACTGCAGTCAGCTGAAGTAGCCTGCAGTGCTGCATTTAACCACTGCACCACCTCGGCTCTTTTTATTATTATTATTTTTTTAATTTTTTTTCTCCAAATACAAAAAGCTGTTACAATTCAACTCAACACAAAGCATGTTCAGAGTTACAGAAACTGAAACGTCGTATAAAAAGTTACACATTTAAGATGATTCTCTCCCCCCCTTTTTTTAAAAAAAAATCCTCTCCTGTACTGAACTAACAGAATTGTTATCTTGATGAAAATATTAACAGCTACTGACCCACAGTAAAAAACGACAGGGGAAAAATATTTCTTTGAAAAAAACAAAAACAAAATCATAATTACTGTAAGATAGCCATTTCTCCTCCCCTACGGTTTTAATGGTTCTTTGCAAAAGAAAAAAGAAACAGATAAAAAAACACCTCAAAGACAGGTGACACCAAACTGCAAGAAGTTTCCAAAAGATGTGGAATTTATAGTCACCAGCAGATAGGGTGGAGGCGGAGTGGAAAGGGGAGAATTTGGGAGGGAGTCTGCAGGATGCGGTTTAACTGATTGATGAGAATTACATTGATCAAGTGCTGTGCCAGCAGAAACACCTATCCATCTATAAAATACATTCATGCTTTCTAAACCATAAAATCTTGCTTGTTTGGTTTATGCCTGCCATTTTTAAAATTAAAAATGTACAAGTTTTCATTAACAATTGAGATAGATGCTCATCAGTATTAAAATCAATCAGACTTCTTCAGAATGTTGGAAAACTCTCGACTGCAACATAACCATATTCAACGAGAACTAGCATATAGTACAGTAACAAATTAATCACATAATTTTTTTAAAAAGTTAAAACACATCATATTTTAACATAATATATAATATAACTCAAACCTGAGTAACTCCAACTCTGACATCCCTGCTGACTGAGCTGGTTCCTTTCAAAATATCACCACCGGTTCGTAGAAATCCAGAACTTCCACGGAGAAAACCTGTCCCTAGCAGTTCCAAAGCTTCCATAAATGAGATTTTGCGAGCATGTTGTCTAGCAGATGCTTTTTCAATTAAAAAAATACATATAATTACATCATACCCCATGTATACACACCACAGTCTTTCATTTACTTACATCTTCTATTGTATGGCTGAAAGGTTGCTGAACAAGGTTGTTAACCAAGGGCAATCTGTATTGTGCTTTTAGTTTGTGAAGCCAACCAGAGTTGTTGAACAATTGAACAACCTCTAAATATGGCAAGTAAACCACTAAAGAAACAATCATGGATAAAATGTTCAAATCGGTGCCAACTACATGTCATTTTATAGAAAAGTTTTTTCCATAACCAGCAAGATCCTTATCTTTTCTTTTTTAAAAGACAACTGTTGTGGCCCAGCAGGAGCCGTTGGAGCTGCAAACAGACTTCGATAACGAGGGACCCTATGAGTTGGCTCTGGAAGATGTGGAGGACCCTGGACAGGGTTCAGACTCCAAGCAGGGACCAGAGAGGTTGGTTGGCCACCAGGAGGCACCTGAGGCATGGAGCAGTGGTGAAAGCCAAAGGGAGTTGGTCCCTGACATCAGGCCCTGGAGCAGTGGGGAGGAGCTAAGGGAGTTGGTCCTGGACGCCAGGCAAAGACGGGCAGATAAGCACCAACAGAAACTACGGAGATATAGAAGATAATTGGGGCCAGGTGGTTGTGATTAGGCTCCTCCCAAGAGAATATATAAGAAGAGACTTTGGGAGGAGGCTTTTGCAGGACTCAAGTCTTATACTAAAGCTGGAGAAGCTCTTGTGTGTATTTCTTATCTGTGGAAGTCTGGGTTGCTGCCAAAGTCTTGTCGGTGTGTTAATTTACTGTTAATAAATTGTCTAGCAGTAATAAATTGTGTTGGCGTGACTCACCATATGGAGTGGGGTCAGAACAGACAACTATCATATGAGATTAAATCACATTGGACTAAGTGAAAATAAAATATAATCAACAGAAAGATTGCTGCAGGGTGACTGCTTTACAATGTACTTCATATTTATTCAGATCTATAAATTTCAGTCTACATACTGGTTAGCTAAGCTAAATCAAGTCATGGTTACAGGCAAGAGTTAAGAGGTTAGTTCACTGTCTACAATGTGTTTGACAAACAACATTAGAGATTAGGCTATCATGGAAACAAGGCTTTTATGAACACAGTGAAGATAAATTAAGTGGGTCAATATCAAAAACATTGGTGTAGGGCAATACTTTGGCAATGGTCAAATATTACTCTAAATTCAGAAATATCATTAATAAAATATCCATGTCGTATCAGTGTATCCATGCATGCAATTTAATACAACCAGTTTACCGCATGTTATCCAAATGAAGCCATGTTAGCTTTATTCTCATTAAATTACATAATATAACTGAAAATACTGTGATTATTTAAGTAGACCATCTTTTCTTTATGAGAGAGAAAAAGAAAGGCTAGAGTAAATGTGGTATTATTAATAGTAATTAAATTGGTAAGCCTAATTCTTTCAATGTTATGAAATATTTTTATCGTCATCAAAATGGAGATAGAACATATCAAATAATCCATAGAGGTACATCAATGAGACTCTGGAAGTCACTTCTGTAGTGCAGATTGTTAACATTCAATTTGAGCTGAATGGAGGCAACTAAAGTACTGGATGGGCATTTCAACATCTCCCTCTAGATAATTTAAGCAATTTTTACTATTTACAATGTTTCCTCATATGCTATTTCTCCTTTGATTTGGGCACTTTTAATTTTAATTGCCATTTAGTTCATTTGTTTTCCCCTTTAATTGTTTTCCACTTTACCACTACAGAAAGTGGAAATATTTTTGGTCACTATTTTTATTCTGATATAGCACACACTCATGACCATATATTTTCTTAAATGCGGTAATGATCTGACATAGTTTAGGCAAAATATTCATATATGTATATGTAAATATGTTTCTTTGTATATGTAGTGTATGTGTGTGTGTGTGTGCGTGTATGGTAGTTGATAAGTTATTATGTTAATAGCTAAATAGCTAATTAGCTATTATCGTATGTTAAAATCCTTCAATGACTGATTTTGAAGGGTCTTTATTACCGGTAGTGCTTACAATTTCCTGAGCTAAATTAAGGATGAAAAAATAAATCAACTCACCTGTGGCTTGTTTTGATGTTACAGCACTAATCAATATAGAGCCTAAAAGCTTAGAAACGGCCATTCGCACTTCATAGTTGGATCCTTCAAAGGATTTAAAACATAGAGTTACTACACTATCTATGTCTGTACTCCACATAAAAGTTGCTTCAATCTGAAGTTCAAGAAGACACTATATATAGAAGAAAGGGAAGACAAGCAAATTAAACAAATCAAATAATCTGTGCACAAATATTGTGTAGCTTAAACAATACCTAAAAAAATGGATTGCATCCAACAATGTCTGTCAGGCAGGAATATAAAACCTATCACATACATTCATCTTCTCTCCTCCAATCCAGGGTTTCCTAAATTTGATCCAGAAACACATAAGACCAACCAAGAGGAAGGGAAAGCCTTGTAGAATGTAGACATTATTATTATTATTAGAACTCTGAATCGTATCAATTTATCTGGGGGGAAAGGAATTCATTTGTGGGATTTTTTATTTATTTTTACAGATAAACAAAGGTATATGTACATGCTAGAGGTAGGGTCCGGCAGCTGCTACTGCCGGTTTGCTCAGGGACATGCCACGTGGGTGCACTTGATGTGCACATGTGCAATACAACAACAATTGCTCTGTGTATGTGCAGAAGCTAAAAACAAGAGGGTGGCGCCTATGGCACCACTGGGAGAACCGGTTCACTGGGGTGGCAGGCCTGGATCGCAGTGGCAGGCCTGGGCCGAACCGGTCCGAACTGGTAGGAACCCACCTCTGCAGAGGTGGTATTCAGCCAGTTCTCCCTAGTTTGGGCGAACAGGTAGCGGCGAATGCGGGAGGCTCTGCCCACCTGCCCCAATGCATGAGCAGCATGCACAGATGAGGCATGTGTGTTCCTATTTGCGAACCGGTAGGGAAGGTAAGTGAATCCCACCTCTGGAACACCCCCCACTCTTGGGCCTCACTCTCAGCCCAACTCACCTCACAGGGTTGTTGTGGGAAAATAGGAGAAAGAAGCATTATGCACATATGCTGCATTGAGTTATTTATAAGAAAATAATGAAGGCAGGATAAAAAAAATCTTTAAAATCTCAAACCTAGACTAACATCAAAAATATTTATGCATTGTTAATTATGGATATAAGGATATAAAAGGAAATAAAAGCATGCAAACCTATGGCAATTAAACTTTACAAATGTTCAGCTCTTTCGATGAAGGAAATAAAATATTTCAATCATTCTTCCATTGGAGAGGGGGGGAGGACTTTAAATATACACTGGTACCTTGTTCATACTTTGTTTTTGTCATCCCAGAAAGGATCATATAATGCTGGTTGTATTGAATAACTATTCCAAAATGACCATGAGATCCATTTAGGAAAAAATAAATAAAACACTTACAGAGCTAAAATGTCAATATTAATTGCCAAAATAGGGGAATATTTACTTCAAATTACACAAATTCAATATCCTAAGAAAATGTATATGTGTAAACAAAGTTACTTGATGTGATTTGTAAAGCCATTTTTTTGGGTTGGGGCGCAGTGTCTCCAAGTTACTTTTGACTTCTGGTGACTGCCTGAATTAGTCCCTGCAATTTTCTTGGCAAGATTTCAGAAGTGGTTTGCCACTGCTTGTTTCCTAGACCTTACAGAGACTGACTGAACCAAGGTCATCCAGCTGGCTTTGTGTCTAATATGAAACTAGCACTCACAGTGTCCTCATTTCTAGCCTGGTCACTTAATCATTACACTAACTGTCTGTCTGTAGGAAGGATACACACTGTTGTTGTCAATGAATCTTTATAGAGACATAAGGTCAGACGGCAAAATGCATACCATTTTAATAGACATAAATTAATATACTGAATTTATCTGTGATGGAAAAATCCTAACAAAAGTATATTATATTCCATACTTATATATGCCAAAATCTTTTTGGTAATACAAAACAGTGGTTGGAATGGATGCTGTTTTACTCTTTGTGTAACATATGAAATGGTATACAAGATTAATTAGAAAAAAGAGTAATGTTTTACCTTTGCAGCAGCACAACGAACTGCCATGGATCTATCTGTCAAACATGTACGAGCAGCTTTGTAGATATCTCTGTGACAAGGAACAGCAGCAGCTCTCAACCCTTTCAGTATGTTCTGCAAACTCAGCATGATCTCGTATCGTCCTTGAGACTGACAAGACAAAAAATATCATCTTATTATAGGACAAAAATACCAGGACTGTTTTCTATTTTTGCATTTTTATTTTGCTACTCTTCAACAAACAAAACTTTAGTGACATCGCAATCATGTTAGGTGAATTAGGTCAAAAATTTTGCCAAAGGGACCCACTGTTAAATTTATGGCAGAGAAGTCATGGCACAATACTGGAAGTTGTCTCTTAACAAGTTTCAGCACTTTATTACTGAGGTATTGAAAACCAAACTGAGTTCATTTTTCAGAGAGTACAATGAGACCCTTATAGACCACTTCTGCACTGATGAAGGTTCAAGTGTGACTACTTAAAAATAGCAATACACATCATTTTTAGGCAAGCCAATTATTTCATTTAAAGCATTTTCAGCATATTGTTCAGTCAAAAAGTCTATGCCCTCATCTTTAACATGATTACTATAAATAAAGCAAATAAACACTGAAGATTTTCAATAGACACATCTCAATAAAAATGTAAAGTATTAGTAAGAGTAAAAATAGGAAGCCTGAGGAAATGGAAGAAAAATTATTAAATCATGGCATCAAATGTTCATTCTTAATGTTAGTTTCAATAAAGATTAAAAAGAGAAGAAGAAAAGTCTTAACAAAGACTCATCATAGGCAAAGGCAATTAGCCTATTTATGACTCAGAGAAGTTCTGCAGAAATATAATTTGTTTCTGGCATATCGTCAAATGTCAAAATCCCATGTTCATTAGACCTTCATTAAAATTGTTTTCTTCACTAGACTTTAAATCAATATTTTATTTCAACTTTGAACACCTGCTCATTTACCTCTGCGTTCTTCATTGCTTTAAGAATATTTCCCACAGTATTCACAAAGCTGTTGCCCAAAATTCTTCCCAGTTTTTTGTATAAAGAGCCCAAACAAACCACTGCAGCACTTTTAAAACAGAAAAGAAAAAATGTAGTCAGGCAACTTTTAAAAACATAATTAATATTATGCTATATTGCATTTTATTATAAACAAAATTATTAATAATCAATAGCTATTAATAATAAAAATCTTTTAAAAATTAAAATATTTAGGAACATTTCCTTAACCTATAGTTTCTCAGTATTAGGTTGCCATCTCCAGCAGTATGTTGACTAACAATTCTGCACAACAAAGCTGAAAGATAACCAATTGGATAAAGTAGGTTTAAGACATACATTTCAGAATCATTAAAAAAACCTAAACCAATTCACAATCTGGTACAAAGAAACATCTTGGATTTGCCTTTGCAACTGAATTTATTACTTAAAAGTAGCCCTAGATTTACAACCATAATTGAGCCTGATAGTTATGGTTGTAAGCTATGATGGTCAGAAAGCAGGTCATCATATGACCCACACATTTTAATAATTTCTTTGTGGTAGTTGTTAACACCATATTTGCTAAGTGCACCCATTGTTTGTTATGCTTTTTGCCAAAAAACAGAAATAAATGTTGGTTTTTGACAAAAATATTGTAAATTGTGGTCAAATGATTGCAGGATGCTGTACTGTAAGCCAATCATTCCTCCAAGTGGACTATACAGTTTGTACAGAAGTGTAGTTTGTTAAGAGAGCATTATTTACAGTTCTATTGACTCTGTTGGAGGCTTCTTGTTTAGTCCTTTTTACTCATCTTCAGGCAATATTTATTTTCATCAAAATCACTTATTCGTAATGAAACTAACACTTCAACATCCATGTACTCATCAACTCATCTCTCCAAGATCAGACATTACATTTCTATTTATCTGCTTTTTCTTCAATTCATTAATTAGTGCTCTTTATTATTTACACCATCTACATTCAAAGTCATAATTTATCATATGCCATGTTCATAACCAGATGACTCTGTAACTTCCATTCCCTATCATGCCTTTGGCCAATTTAACCATCACATGATGCTTTTTTAGTAATAAAGAGGAACCAATCAAGTTATCACTCTTAATAATACTCACGTAATTCAATGACGTTTTGCCATATTTTGGACAGTATGTCACAAGCTTAAGCAAAACTCAAATTTTCCCAAGTATGTTCATATATATTTATTGAAGCTATAATTTCTAATCTATACAATACAATACAATAGCAGATTTGGAAGGGACCTTGGAGGTCTTCTAGTCCAACCCTATATTTCCGCAACTTGAAACAAGTCCGAGGTCTAAGTAGGAGCCACCCAATGTAATTAGATTTTCATAAAATAACTGATATGAGGGAGCAATTATTTTCCTGATATGAGGGAGCAATTATTTTCCTTACTATACAATTATGAAAGATAATTCAATGGGCATATGTTAGAAGAAAGCATTTGCAAAAATGTTATTAAGAGAAG
Organism: Thamnophis elegans; assembly: GCF_009769535.1. Taxonomy (NCBI): domain Eukaryota; kingdom Metazoa; phylum Chordata; class Lepidosauria; order Squamata; family Natricidae; genus Thamnophis; species Thamnophis elegans. The sequence goes on from NC_045541.1 coordinate 126,384,154, forward strand.
TTTCATATAATGAAAAATATGAACTGTGTACAACAAATTATATGCCCTTTTTAAAGAATTAGATTGTGTTTCAAACAAATAAACATTATTAAAATTAAAGCATTTCTTCCATCTGTATCCAGAAAAGGAACACTCATAATTGAAGATAGCATGATGTTATATCCTGAAACTTGGGTTTACTTGAGGTTAAATGTTTTTCAACTGTTAAAGCCTATTTTTAGATCATGTATACTTCCTATTCCTTTGAAAAACTTACGCAATTCCTCATAAGGTCTAGTTATAACTTAATCTTGATCTTAAGAATATTGTAGGCCAATAGAGAGACTATAGTTTTATGCTAGGGGCTTCTATCTGCTAGCAGCTCACTTGCGAAAGGATGGAGCATTATTAGTGCCAGATTGGAGATTGGAGCTGTTTATTTGACTGTAATTCTTGAGTGCCTGTGTTTAAATGCCCGTCTGGTTATCCACTACAACATATAAATGCCAATCCAACATTTCTAGGCATTCCTCCAATTGCTGTGTTTTCACCAGTCTCTTTTTCTAAACTAAATTATTTTGATTATTCTGTTCCCATCATCCAACTATAGACTGATTCCTGGAGAAGAATACAAATAAAAAGAACAGGAGCTAAAAAGAAAGAAATTCCCTTTGTGTTGTGCAAATGGGCAGTGCATGGGAAAACATAGGGAACTATGGCTCTGTTACCAGGCCAACGAAAAATTGGATGCAGTCCTATTCTAATCTTCAAAATTCACACTCACATTGTATGCAATTTTGTTATTTTTTATTTAAGACTCTATAAGTTCTATGATGAAAAAAATAATATTATATCATAGCCATGGTGGACTTTTAAACTTACAGTTTAGTAGGTAGATAACTTGGCGAATCATCTTTACTCAGAATAAGTTCGTTGCATTTGTCAATTGTTTGGTGAACAGAAAAAACATCTCCTATGCTATACAATATAGCGAGGTTCTTGGCAATGAGTTGTCTAGCAGGAGGTCCTGGTGAACTGGTTAATAATGATATCAGTTGCTCAACAAGTTTGTTCTGTTTTTCTCTTATATCAACCTGGAAATATAGAATACATGGTTAACATTCAAGTTCTGAACTATCTGAAAAGCTTTAGACCATTTTCAGTTGGGTTCAAACTCATTCAAGTGAAGTATGGTTCAAAATAGTATTCGATTTCCATTTCCAGTTGCTAGTCAGCTCCCTAAATGATATCCCTTCCTAGGAAGAAAAGGAAGACCACAGGAAACAAAAATATGTTCTGTTCTAGTTGTATCATTTTTACCTGATTAGTTGTTGGTAAAAGTTTTTCCAAAAACCTCAGCCATTCCAAAGCAAATTCTGCTTTCTGAAATTCACCCAGTTGATTATAAGCCTCTTCATTAAATAGCAAGCTGCAAGCCAACTCCATTCTTTAAAGCAACTCCTTTTCTCTATGTGAAAGCCACTCATGAAGGCACACAGGAATGTTGCTGTGTGATGTCAGCATTTACTGGCTGAATGAAAACAACAGAAATGATATTATTTTAATTTCAACATTTAATCTCAGGGTGCCTCGCTGGCATTTTAGAAGTATTAATAATTATTGAAACAATTATTAAAGTCTCTTAAAATCTGGCAACAAGAAGCCATTCTAGCATACAATAAAGATCACTTGTAGACTGTTGTTTGTTTAGATTTTATCCTTCATTTCGGTCAAAAGTTCAAGGTGGAGTACTTCCTTGTTTGATTCCACCCCGCCCCCAATAACCTCTCTATGAGAGTTGGGACAAGACAGTAATTTACCCAAAGCCACCCAGATTTCAGACAAGTCTGAAGATGTACTTGGATCTCTGACATCTTAACCATCACACTACGTTAGAAAACTATGATGCTACCAGGCTCCTTATTTTTTACACAGCACAGTGTGGTGTGGGATATAGATCATGTGTTTCACCTATAACAAGTTATTCTCATACTGATAATAGTAGTATATTGACCCTTTCAATAGAAGACACAACCCGCCTGTCCTCTGAATCAAAAACATATCAGAAGGCAGAACAGGTTTTGCCATATTAGATTGTATAAATGTAGGTTTCTTAGTTGACACTCATTGGAATTCTTCTGCTGCAACCATAACATCCCTTTTAATAAATACTACTAATAAATATTACAGGACCTTGAAAGTTTTGTTCGATAGGTCAACTATTTCCAGTTCAGATTGCTAGGAGGGAAATCAGATCTCACCCTGCCCTAGAAGTTTTTGTTCAGGGATTCTCAAATTGTAGGTCAGGAAAATTGAGTCACAATCATAACTGGACCCAAAATGTCCATTACTAAGCAAAGCAATTGTTGTGTTTTTCCCTATTTTAAGACCTTTTTTTCCCAATCACTGCAGTTGTTAAGTGAATAATGCAGTTATGAATCATTGCAGGACAGTGTAATTATCATAAATACATGCCAGATGCTAAGTATTTGAATTTGGTTAGGTAACCATGAAGATCTGCAATAGTTGTAAGTGTGAAAACAGATCACCGGTACAATATTTTAAAGTATGAGAATCCTTGGAACATATAGGTTAAAATTCAGTGATTAAAAGTAGAACATTTATTTCTTGCCCAACCATAAACCCAAAGAAAAATTAGTTTTATTCATATGGGAATCACATGGATTCGTTTATAATTTTAGGGAACTGCATTATCTCAGCTTTTTGGAACTCTTCTTCTAAAAACCAAATATTAAACATTCTCTGCATTTTGGATTGCTTTCTTATGAAAAGAAAAGAAAATTCAGAAAAAAATAGGATAATGAAAGAACTATATATATATGGAAACGGAATTCAATTCGCTCAGATTGTACAGTATTCATCAAATTTAAGAGCTAGCTTGAGAATAAAAGTACACTTCATTGTAATTCCATGTTTTAGTATGAGTCAATCTTTTATATGGTCATTAATTTTTATGAAGCATTGCCACTGATTTCTTTTTTCTGTTTAGATTTAGAAATATTCACATGTTTTCTAGCCTTTTAAGTTGGAGGGAATGATTACCAACATTTATATAGGACATGACAATATGTAATATATGTTTCTACAAATATTTTTGTCAATTTTGTACAAACATGTCTGGAGTTTTCTTCTAAAAGTTGATTTTCCTCGTGAATTTAAGGGTCAATTCTTTGTTCTGTCATAGTCTCATTTAATTGTAGGGAGAAGAGAATTTCTACCATTAAAAGAAGAGACAGACATGAACGCAGTTAAGTTGTCCACTGAGATCTGATTATCTGATGTAATTTAAGAGAACAGGCTTATTATTTATTTATACTGTTATGATAGCTGGTTTCTACCTAGAGGAACAAAGTCCTCTTAGTGTACAAACTAAATCCATTTGCTAGGTAATAAGTCCTATTGAAATTAATAACCTCATTTCTAAGTGACATTAGGGTGGCAAATGTACTGCAAAAAGCGCCACACATTTTATTTTATAAAAATAATGCCTATCACATTTAGACATGTGTGGCAAAGCAAATAGGAATTGCATGATAGTTGTCATGTACTATAACTACAATTTCTGTAGAGATTCTCCACTGCTATTAGGATCTGTGTGATAAAAGAGATACTATATAGCAGTGATGGCAAACCTTTTTTGGCTCCTGTGCTAAAAGGGGAGGGGAGCACAGGGGGGCTCCAGAGGGCGAAAAACAGACCTACGGGGAATCTGAAAGTTCGGGAATGGTGAGTTCTGGTTTGTCCGTAGGGCCGATTTTCAATCTCCGGAGCCTTCAGGGGCCTTCAGAGGGTGAAAAATGGTTCTACAAGCAAACCAAAAGTCTGTTCCTGAACTTCCGGTTTGCCCATACTGCTGGTTTTTTGCAAGTCTCCAGATGGCGAAAAACGGCCTCAAAAGAAGGCCGAAGTTAGCTGGCCAATATGCGCATGTGCACTGGCCAGCTGACAGGGCAACGCCTTGCATGCCCTTAAAAAGGTGGCATATGTGCCATAGGTTATATAGTCTAAGCAGACCCAATAGCACAGCGGTTCTCAACCTGTGTGTCACGACCCCTTTGGGGGTCGAACGACTCTTTCACAGGGGTTGCCTAAGACCATCGGAAAACACATATTTTAGAAAAAAAATACGGAAAACATAAAATAATTTTATGGTTGGGGTCACCACAACATGAGGAACTGTATTAAAGGGTCGTGGCATCAGGAAGGTTGAGACCCACTGCAATAGCATAAAAACTTCTCCACATTCTGTGAATGTAGTACAGTTGTTTAATTCATATCATGTAGAAGTAGATTTAGAAATATTCACATGTTTTCTAGCCTTTTAAGTTGCAGGGAATTATTACCAAGCTTTAACTTGGTATTTTTAAGAGTATTAATATTCAAACAGTAAACTATCTGCAACATTTCCACTGCTTCTAACTGCCAACCCATATCTTGAACATTATCAGTCATAAAAGTGCAATACTTTTGGGAACAAAGAGCGTTAGTGAAGTCAATATAATTTACTCAAATATAAATTCTGTGGTGTGATAAAGCAAATTTTTGGGATTTATTTCAGAGCAAGTGGCTATTTGTGCAACTAAATACATTTCTGAATCCAAACAACAATCAATACTTCACCTTATGATTTATATTTACAAATATGCTCCAGGAACATTTCTTGCAATGGCCACCACAGTGGAGTAAGTTCTTTCGATTTTTTAGGTATGACATGAATCAATGAGTGTAAATTCTACATATATTAGAATTGTTACCAAATAAATGACACATGAATGGGGATGTTTAAAAGAGGGGGTAGCCAGTAATTTATTGCACCAACAACCATCAATTTGGGAATTAGCTTTTCTAATTTAAAACCCTCCTAATATATGGGTATACTGATGCATCTTATATGATCCGGTTGATACTTGATTTAAATATAATAAATTATCTCACTCAAAAACTGTATAAATGCGATTCATCCCTGAGTTTGCAAACTTCCTTGAGAACAAGTGCTACTGAACTAAATGAGGAGCATATCTGAGCAAACACCTATTGGATGAAACAGCAGCACCAGAGGCCCTGGCATTGTGAGGTGCAATTTCCCCTTCTGCTCACAAAAGAGACATTCTATTCATGATTAACTACAGTGATATATAGATCAATAACATAATGAACTTTCCCCCACAGGACAACTGTAATAAGGAAACAGAATATTTAAAGTATATTAGAGCTTTATAACATGAAAAGATTACACATCTATAATTACTGTGAACTATAACAATTCAAATATATATTAATACAATTCTATCCTGACATTTCTCTTCCCTTACCTGAAATTATTAACATCTGCAATTTTTTGTAAAAATATAATGAAGTTATTTTTGTTTAACTGTATAATAACACAGTATTCAATTCTCACAGACAACTCAAATCTATCAAGCATAAATCATAATTCTATTTAATTATATGGTAGTCCTAAGAAGGGAAAAAACATGTACCTAGTTTTGGGCATCATTAAGAACACTAAATCTTGGCAAAGAGAGTATCAATAAAATCAGTCAATAGAACCACTACCCAAAGTCTCATTTTAGTTCATTACCATTACATTTTAATGACGTAAACAAGAACATACATAAAAATATTTCTGGAATAATATGCTACTAACAATGATCTCTGTCCTCTCCTCCATCTTTATGTTGTTAAAAAGTATTGTGCAGACATGGGAGGCTCTGAAGACTTCCATAACTACATAATATTTCAGAGCCATTCTCCTTAAGCAAAGATAATCCCCTAATAAAAGACTGATCATGATAGGAAGCATAGAATATTGTAAGTATCTGGAAGAAAAGGGAAAGCAGAATAAAATATCCTGATCAAAAAGGTGATTGACAGACTACAAATTTCAAGATATAGCTTCTTGTTCAATTAATTAAATGTTATAGTGATTTGAAATTAATTAGTTATAGTTATTTGAAAAGATAATTAGAGAAAATTTCAAGGTGCTAGTCGTCACTTATAAAGCCCTTCATGGTATTGGACCTGGGTACTTGAGAGACCGCCTGCTGCCAATTACCTCCCAAAGACCCATTAGATCACACAGATTAGGCCTCCTCCAGGTTCCGTCTACTAGCCAATGTCATCTGGCTACTACCCGGTGGAGGGCCTTCTCTGTGGCGGCTCCGGCCCTTTGGAACGAGCTCCCCGCAGAGATTCGGACCCTCACCTCTCTCCAGGCCTTCCGAAAAGCCTGGCTATGTCGGCAGGCCTGGGGTCGATGAGTTTCCCTTCCCCTCTCGAAGCGTGTGGCTGTTGGTTGTTTTAAATTCCCTGTACTTTTTGTTGTAGTTCTTGTGTTTCCCTTCCCCTCCTTTGGGTTTGTGCGCCGTCCTGAGTCCCGCTGGGAATAGGGCGGCATATAAATAAAATGAACCTTGAACCTTGAACCTTGAACCTTATAATCTTGTAACCATATTACATATTCTAATTACTAGTTTCCCATTACAAGGGAAAGAATGGGCTGTTACATGCCACCTTGAATTCTTGGAGAAAAGACAAGACATAAATCTAATGAAAAAGTAAATACAAGAGACAAAAATAGTCTTGTATCAAGTTTCCTTGCTATTTTAAAGAAATGAATTGAGCATTAATATATAGTATTTAACATTTGAGTAGACAATCCAGTTGATCGTTCAATAAAGCTAGCCATTTTTTAAAACCAATTAGGAGACAACAATATTTGTACAATGGATATTAAAAAAAATACTTACAGAGTTTCATAATTCCTTTCATGTAGTTACTATGTTTACTGCTAAACTATGCCATTAGCTAGGTTTCAAAATAGCTCTCTGTCTCAAAATAAATTTGCTTATTTGGCAAAAAAAAAGTTTTAGCTGCTAAATAATGGTATTCTCTGCAATAAATAATTTCCTACTCCAATCTGAGTTACTCATTCACCCTTTTTTGGTTTTCAATATTATGACACATGGAATAAGCTTGTGCTGCAAAGTCTTTTTCTTTTATTAATGTCGGACATAAACTGGTCTATTCATGAATTTCACTGAATACTTTCCCTTTCCTTTTCTCCAGCCTCTCTGACTTTATGACCCATGTGATGCTAGCTTTTAGTGTTTTGTCTATTGTGATTTTCTGTTGATCTCTGTTAAGATCTTCTCCAATCTTCCTCTTGGGATTTAGAGGTGCTTTTTAAAAAAAAGTGAATCTAAAAATCAATTTGGAATGTTTTACATATAAACTCTTAAGCCCTTATATCAAATTGGACCTTCAAAAAGAAGTTTTATGTTCTCATGGAAAAAAATGTAACTGGATCATCCAGTCAAAACTAACTTGTGTTGCTATATTGTTTAAAGAAAACAGCTGTATGTGAAACAGTTTATTACAAAATTAAATGTTTTGTTAAATACTGCATATTAATTCCAGTATGGCAAATGAAATGTGCTTGAACTTAAATGTTTCAAAGCTTCCATAACTTTGAAGTTGATCTGTTTAACTTTTATATGAAGCAACAGTTTGGAGGAGGGGGATATTTCTTGTTGTGAAGGGTCTTTGGTGCTCTCTGATCTAATATGTTTTCTTGCAGACATTTCATTATCCAATTAGAGAACATCATCAATGTTAGACACTGATGATATTATCTAGTTGGGTAATGAAATGTCTGCAGAAGAACAACCAAGATCAGAGAGCACCAAAGACCCTACAGTATAACCATAAACTACAAATACTCTCATATATTGATATTTCTTGTATTATTACAAATTTGAACATATGTGACTCTTATCAAAATTATATCCTTATACAATAAATCAGAGCAGTTTCCAGCAGTGTGGATTCCAAAATGATGCCAAGTTCACTATATCATCACACAACTGCTATAACGTATTTCCATCCTTACATTGGATGCAAGTATGCAAGTCATGGCATTTGTGCTAGCACATTGTAACTTGTGTGTCATCGTTTTCTCTCTCGCATCCCTACAGGTACCCAGAACCACAAGCATCCTATTCCATATTCAGAATGGATTACTTTGAACATCAAAGAAACTAAAAAAGGAGAGAGAAAGAGCATAACACATCAACAATAAAAAAACATCCTGATAGTTTAAGAACAATATTTTAATTCGGCAAATAGGAATTACACTACAGTTATCAGGTTCATTCATACTTCCTCTAATATGTATTTTTATTGGATCGCAGACCCAGAGGTTTTTTCCTTTAAAAAAAAAGTTATTCCCATTTAACAGTGTCTTTGGTATGCTTTGATCCACAGCCTTTTAAAAAGTTGTTTTTTTTACAACTTTTCCTCTTTTTTAGTTCCCCCCACCACCACCACCTATTTTTCCACTATGTATCACTCACACACAGTTTCGATGAGCGCTTACCTTTGGTTACAACCATTCCCCGGAGAGCTTCTCGCCGCCCGCCGTCTCTTCTCCGTATCGGTTAAACTCAGTTAACAATGTGGCTTCTCCCTCCTGACGTGTCCCCAGGCTCGGCACGCTTTTTGCCAGCCGCCAACGCTCCCTAAGGAAAGGGATTCTTCTCACCCATCTGCAGCTGCCTCCGCCTCCTGAGTGGGAGAGCCCGGCCAGCCCCTCTCGTCCGGCTCCAGGAAAAGGAGGGCTAATAAGGAGCTTCGGCAACTCGGGGAAACTGACCGGCCTGCAGGGAGACGCTGCTCCGGGAAAGCAGGCGGCACAGGGCGGGGTTCTGCCACCGCGCCGGGATCGGAATTCTCCCCTGCGCCTCCGCCGGGGAAACCCGCACCCTTCCTTCGGCCAGGAGGAGGAGTTGGTGGCGGGACCACCTTCGTCCTCTCCCCCTTCCCCGCTTGGATGGCCGCTTAGGACCGCCTAATCGGCCCCGGAGCCATCGAGCGGCGGCGGCTGAGCGCGGCTCCGGTCCCTCCGCCAAAGCGGCCGAGCTGTGAAGCTGCTTTCTCAGACCGAAAGAGAAGCTAGGTTTTTCCCCCTTCCTCCCGGCGCGACCCCTTTCTCTGCAGCCACTCACACGGCCACGCTCCGTGGGCCTAAAGCGTGAATGCTGCACATCTTTTAAAAATTTCAATTATCCTGAACCGGAAGTTGAGGGAATGGCTTAATTTTTTTTCTTTGACAGTACTGTAGTGAAGCTGTTTACTTCGGTTTTCAAGCCTTTTAAGTCCTGTGGGTCTCTCGTTTTCCCAGCTGGGTTGAGAAAGCACTTGTACTTCAATGCGCTGTTGGAAACGGGCCCAGTTTTTAGCTAAAAGGCAAGTCATTCCACCCTGCTTGAATCCCTTCGTGGCTTCATAAGGCTCACCAAGCTAAATGTCATTCCTGTTACGTGAATTCTGTGATGAGTTCATAGATCATAAATTCATAAAACTCTAGCTAAACATGACTCAGCATATTGGTTAGGTTTAGGTTTATTTCACTTGTATGCCGCCCTATTCCCGGAGGGACTCAGGGCAGCTAACAAACCCAGGTGAGGGAATACAGACAAAAGGAAGAGACAACAAACAAACAACAGAGACAATTTAAAAGCAGTCAACAGCCACACAATTCGAGCGGGGATGGGAACTCATCAGCCCCAGGCCTGCCAGAACAACCAGGTTTTAATGGCTTTGCGGAAAGCCTGAAGGGTGGTGAGGGTCCGAATCTCCATGGGGAGCTCGTTCCAGAGGGCCGGAGCAGCCACAGAGAAGGCCCTCCTCCGGGTGGTAGACAATCGGCATTGGCCGGCGGATGGGATTCGGAGGAGGCCTAGTCTGTGGGATCTAATAGGTCTGTTGGAGGTAATTGGCAGCAGGCGGTCTCTCAAGTACCCAGGTCCGATACTATGAAGGGCTTTATAAGTGACGACTAGCACCTTGAAGCGTATCCGGAGACCAATAGGCAGCCAGTGCAGCTCGCGGAGGATAGGTGTAACGTGGGTGTAGCGGGGTGCACCCACAATCGCTCACACGGCTGCATTCTGGACAAGCTGAAGTCTCCGAATGCTCTTCAGGGGCTGCCCCATGTAGAGCGCATTGCAGTAGTCCAGTCTTGAGGTCACAAGGGCGTGAGTGACTGTTGCGAGGGCCTCCCGGTTCAGGTAGGGACGCAATTGGTGTACCAGGTGAACCTGGGCAAATGCCCCCCTGGTCACAGCCAACAAATGGTGTTCTAAAGTCAGCTGTGGGTCCAGGAGGACTCCCAAATTGCGAACCCTGTCTGAGGGGCGTACAATTTCACCCCCAGCCTGAGAGATGGAATACACGGCCAATTGTTGGGAGGGGAACACACCAGCCACTCGGTCTTGTCAGGATTGAGTGCAAGCTTGTGCAAAGAGCCAGGGCATTTGAGGAGGGAATTATTACCCAGCAGAAAATGTCTCCGTCCTTTAACACAATATGACCGAGCCTCTGTTCACAAAATGTGTTTATTTCATTTGCATGCAGGGCCGGATTTTCCTATAGGCTAACTAAGCTTCAGCCTAGGGCCTCAAGATCAAGAGGGGCCTACATTCAAATTGTTAGCAAAATTAAAATTGCACTATTCTAAAAACAGTGAACACTAAAACACTGAACCGAAAATAAGGAGAAATTCTACGCATATGACTAATAAACAAACATAAAAATGTATTGGTTAATATCGTTCCAGCGCCGCGGCAGTTAGGGAGCCCGCCCACATTCCCGGCACCGGCGGTCGGGCGAGAGGCGCGGCCACTCCCAGTAGCCGCCCCGTCGACGCGGAGCCCACCAGCGGCCAGGCAGGTGAGGGCGAGGGGGCCGAGCCGGGCAGCTGAGCGCAGCAGGGAAGGCGGCTGGCCTCGCTGCCTTTGCCGTAGAGCAGAGCCGCCCTCCGTCGGGAGGCCAGCTATATATATTGATATATATATTGATATATCACAGTAATTATGTATTTTATTGTCTCTCATGTCATATACAAACTTAAAAACGGGAGGTGAAAGGGCCTCATAAGTGGAATAGCCTAGGGCCTCTTTTCATCTAAATCCGGCCCTGTTTGCATGCCCAGGATGTCTCAAACATCCTCAAAGATAATCTGTGTCCCCAGATTTATGGGTTATAGCTAGCATCTTGAATTGCATTTGGAAACAAATCTAACCATTTCAATGCTTTAACAGTGGTGTACCATTGCTATAATCAGCGGCAGATTAAGGCTCACTGGTGCTCTAAGCACTGACAAATCTTGGTGCCCCCTCCTTTTACATACTGTACAAATCTTCATTGGTTTTTTTTCTTTCTTTCTCAACTTTTTTTTTTTTATTAAATGTTTTATTCATTTTCATTTTCAATTTTGTACATTCACTTATATACTGGATATTTGCAATAATAATAATATAATAGTAAGAAAAGAAAAACCCCAACCTAAACACAACTCATAAACCCAACCTATCGCTTTCATGCACCCCTTCTTCTCCCCCTCCAACTTTCCTTTCTCCCTCCAACGATCACCCCTCCTACTTCCCTTTCCCCTCCTATCTTCCTTTCTCGCCTTCCTCACCCTCCTTCCCCTCTCATCCTCCTTACATTCCCCTCTTCCTCCCTCCTTACTTCTCCCTCTTCCTTTCCTCTACTTCTCACTATGGTGCATTTCTCTATTCCTTAATCTATTCTGTTACGCTAAAAAGAAAAAAGAAAGGAAAAAAGCAAAAAGAAAAAAAAAGAGAAAAATAAAAAGAAAATATAAGGATCAACAGTATACAAGTGTATTCTTCTTATTCTATATATTGAAACTATATCTCCACCCGCCCACCCACCCCCAATGAACCCCCCTCCCTAACCCCCTCCGACTTCCCAGGTCCCACACCCGGCACAGTTCAGTACCATTCACCTTCAAAATATCTTATTAACAATAATAATGAAAATAAAATAAAAAGAACACTCCGAAAAAGAAAAAAAAAACAAAAACGAAAAAGTAAATAAAGAAAAAAAAATTTTAAAAAATCTTTTGCATTATGCTCAGCCTCCCATCATTCTTAAAATTTAAACAGTGTGAATCATTCCATTTATATTTTGTCCTCGTCCCTTACTTCTTTGATATTTACCCCCATCTTCCTGTAGACTCTCCAGATAGCCTTTCTTAACCTTATATTCAAATATTAGTTTATACAAAAATCAATTTATCTTCAAATACAGAGCAGTCTAATCATACTTTCGCTACTCATCTTCCTACCCTTCGTTTCACGTCTCCATTCCTCCCAAGCCCAAATTGCATAAGATTAGGATCTCGCTCGTCACTTTAAAATCCTGAGCTTTTTATGTTATACTTCAAGCATGTAAATCCGTAAAATGTGTGCCCAAAATCCATACCAGTTCATTCAATCCCAGGATCCCTTCATCAATATCCCGCTCCACCTTCCTTTCTGCCCCACTCCTCCCAACTCCATTCATCCCAAACCGCAATTCAAATAAGTCTTAGTCCCCGCTTTCCTCACAGAAAACACTTCATGCGCAGTTTGGGTTGAGATTCAAATAAGTCTTGTAAAAGTCCCGTATAATATCTGTCTAGAATAAGCAATGCTTCTTTCCATTCCTCATCAGTACACAGCTTTACCATTTCATACCAAACAGAAATCCTAAAGTTTTAATCAGTCCAAAAGCTTAGAAAGTATTTTAAAGACATCGCTGGATCTATATTCTTTACTCTTCTGCCCTTTCGGAAAGAGAAGGCTACCCTCTCCCTTATAACCACGTGTCCCGCTGCTTTGAAAATATGACTGAATCCTCAGTTTCCGCTCTTCTGCCTCTCCAGTAGGGGGAGAACAACTCCCTCCTTCTTGTAACCAAGTGACTTGCTGCTTGTCTTTCCTTCACCTTGTCCTTCCGCGTTTCCGAGTGAGTCAAGAAGCCCCACCTTCAGAGTTTTATAATAAAAGTCCCGAGCTTCCGAAACAGAATTAATACGAAATCTTTGATTTTCAAATGTAACTGTGATTCCAACTGGAGCTTCCCATTTGTACAGTATTTGACGATTTCTAAGTTCTTGGGTTAAAAAAAGTATAGCCTCTCCTTGCTTGCAGCATCTGGAGCGGGATTTCTTTAAAGACAAACAAATCATGGCCTTCGATTCGGAGCCTGTTATTGTAAAACTTTTGAGTAATCGCATTTCTGGATTCTCTTGTGAAAAAGTATATAATTATGTCTCTTGGAAGCTGTCGTTGTTCTGCTACACGCGAATTCTGGCGATAGATTTTTCGAATATTCCAATCAAAATTGAGTCCCGGACCTCCCACCGCTTGGCTGAAAGCTTCTACAAACGTCTGTTTCAAGTTCTCTCCTTTCTTTTCGGGCAGTCCTCTGACTCTTATTGCAGACGCCTTTCTGTTATAATTTATCATTGTAAGTTGTGTTTGGGTATCTCTAATCTCTTGTTGTAATGCCTGGATATTAGAAGTCAAATTAAAATTAGCCCCCTCCAAAGTTTCCAGTTTAGTCTCCATTTCTTCGATATAATCTGTCAAAGTAGACGTAACTTCAAACATATCCGCCTTTATTTGGGCAATTTTAGTCTGTATTTTATCGCATAAATCCAGCACAAATTCTTTAATTTCTTGTTTAAAGTCATTAATTATTTGAAAGAAAAGCTCCTGTGTCAAGGAATCTCCAGTAGGTGGCGTAGGAGACAAAGGCAGCGATTTACTAACAAGTTCTTTAAGCACATGCGGGGGGGATTTTTTTGCCTGCTTAGACCTGGGAGGCATTATAGATAAAAGCTGAGAATAAACAGATAAACAGTGTCTTCAGCTGGTCAGTTCTCAATAAATTATTTGTAGATTTTGCTTGTTAATGAGTAGCAGTCTCCGGGGAGATAAAGCCGGTTAATTACGTCATCAATCACCAACACAGTAAAAACGCCATTTTGTATCCCAATTGCACAGAGAAGTTTCAAAGGAAAAACAAGGCTGGTGTTTAGATAGTTATAAAAAAAAAAACATCACAGGAGTGAGACCCGCTCGTGTTAGCTTAAGTTGCTTTAAACAATTTATCATTGTCCTGAGTGGGGGGGTCGCCTGTCTAGGGCTGCAAAAAGGCAGCTGCGAGGAACTGGCTGGAGATAAGAGCTCAGTTACGCTGGATCTCTTCTCCGTTCGCAGCCCAAAAAAAAAGAAAGGGGGCTGTGAACTACGAATAAATCCTAGCACCTGAGCTTCTGCCTGCCCCTTTCTGCCAGAAAGGGGTGATATCTATTGATCTTAATTAGATATACAGACCAGAACTCTGAGAGGGGCTCCGTTGAGCTCCTTCGGCGACAGGCTCCTCCCACAGGAACCTTTCTTTCTCAACTTTGTGATGTCCCCTTGGGCTTGGTGCCCTAAGCATATGCTTAATCTGCCTTAATGGTTAATAGTATTAACCATTAATATTACACCACTGGTTATAATAGGTGTGACAGGTTCTGTGTGAGCCAAAAATTCAAGACAGCCTATATAGAAAGAATTGTAGTAATCCAGATGACAGGTGACAAGTGTATGAGTTACACGGAATGCCTCTAATTTCAGAAAAGGCAGCAACTGTCGAGAGCTGGTTAAAGGGTGTCTTTGTCACAGCCACCGCCACTTTTCCAGTAAGATCTGTGACCTCCAGAATGACCCAAAGAGCAAGCAAGCAGGGCAATTTTTAAAAATCCGAACTTCATTCACACAAATCCTGGTCTTCTTTGTAGCATGAGTCAATTTTAGAATTGGCAAGGAGACAACGTGAGAATCATATTTATTTCAATTCACTCATTTGAAAGCCAAAAACTATAGAAGTTATACTATTGTACTGAAGACATTAACAAAGAAGACAGAGGTGGAATTTAGGCCCATAATAGGAAGAGGTGAACCATGCTACAATCCAGCATCTATAAATGCCATAATCCTGCCCAAAGTCCTTACAAAAATCTCCAGAATTAAAAAGTGTTTTTTAAGAATTATAATTGCAAAAAGATACAAAAATATAGATTAAAAAAGATGCAGAAAATGGAAAAAGGTGGCGCAGTGGTTAAATGCAGCACTGCAGGCTACTGCTAGAGCAGCAGTTCAGCGGTTCAAATCTCACCGGCTCAGGATTGACTCAGCCTTCCATCCTTCCGAGGTGGGTAAAATGAGGACCCAGATTGTTGGGGGCAATATGCTGACTCTCTGTAAACCGCTTAGAGAGGCCTGAAAGGCCTATGAAGCGGTATATAAGTCTACTGCTATTGCTATAAAAAGATAATGTAGTAATGAAAAATATATAAAGAAGTGACTATCACAAATATAAACAATTTTAGTAATTTATTACCTTCTCTTAGAAGACAATACATTATCTTCTCTATGGGAAGGGAAAATTAATTAAATATGGGAATTAGATATGTAATTAATTAAGTAATTTAATTAAAAATAGAAACACTTAAGTGTTCTTCTCCTTTAATTTTAATATTTAATAAATCCCTAAAGCCTTGTCATTTCAGTCCTTCTCAGCAGAAGTCCATTAAGGATTATCAGAAATAACAAAATATCTATTTTAACATTAATAAACATTGAATAAACCAACTTTGTATTTCTTATTTTTAACAATCTTGATCTTCAAATGTTTTAGAATGTGATTTCTTTTCATTTTTTTTCTTTGTGCTTTCTAACAAAATTCTTCAAAGCTTTAATAAGCCTCTTTTGTTAATCCAATATAGGAAAATTATCCAGGTCACTCTCTTAGTTTGTTATTTGTATGTTCCTTTTAATTAATAAGACACCAGCAGGTTTCCTCTGTAGTCTAGTGTAGCATCTTTTCCCATATCATTCTTGTAGGTTATCATTATTAAATATACTTTAAAATAGATCTCAATGTTGTCAGGCAAAACCTGTTCCTTTTCCAAACCATTTTTAATGCTATCTAAGAAGCAGACACCCTTAAAATTAGGTCCATATCCTTGGTTCAAAAATATATTTCAATATATCCAATGTTAAAATATTTTGCTTCATTCTGTATTAGTAAGTCACATTTAAGTGTTCATCTCCTTTAATTTTAATATTAAGTTCCCTCTAATTCCCTGTAGTGTCCAATCTTCAGTCTCATTCTATCATGCTTTTTAAAAATTAATCCCCCCCCCCCCGGTAAGGTTTATTGTGATAAATTCCAAAATCTTTTCAAATCCAGTTGGACCCTTTTTAAAAAAAATTCCAAATCAAAATTCTAGTTACCCCTTTTCTATTTATTAAAAAAAGTATGTGTGCATACATGAACTTCTGACATTCCTTTTTTTAAACATTTTTTATTTATTTTTGAACAAAGACAAACATAAAAATAAAAACATCTTCCATTACATTGTAGAAAGTGTGTCAGTTGGTTACAGTATTTCCATGCATCTCTTCCATAGTCATCACCTGCTTTTCATATCAAATCGCATATTTTAAATTCACATATATTCATGTATATCACAATTATTATATCTCAAGCTTAATTTGACTATAATTGTTTTTACGTCCTTTTATATATAATATTCAAAATCTAGAATAGGATAGAATAGGATTATATGATAACATTCCATTAAATCATCCTAAAATCATCCAATCACAATACATCTTTATAACATATTCTAGATAGAGCTTTTAAACCTCCTCTCATAATCTCCATGTATTATTTATATAAAATTCCATATTATCAAACTACTATATATGTATTATCATTATTAATCATTATTTAACTATAGCTATTGTCGCTTCATTTTATACATACTACTAGTAAACTAAATTTAGTTTAATTTATATTATACATTTTCATTGCATCAACTTGTATCCCTCCAGCAATAATACAGTCTTATATCTCTTGCCATTTGTAGCATTAATGTTCTAGTTACTTTCTTAATAAATCTTGTATAAACCTCCCCTGGCAACATGCTATTCCTTTCCTATCTCACAAAAGCTTGAAACTCAACATCTGCTCTTTCTATCAGCTTATCTTTGGTTATCACTAGTGTTTTTATCAAGAGAACTTCTGAGATTCCCAACAACTGCTTGGACAAGTCCCTGCAGGTTTTTTTGGGACAAGATTTCAGAAATGGTTTGCCATTGCCTTTTTCCAAGAGAGAATGAGAATGGACTAGCCCAAAGCTGCCTTTCATACCTAAGACAGGAATAGAATTCATGGTCCCCAGCTTTTAGCCTATGCAAGAACAGTCTTCAAAATTGCAAGCACTTGTACTTCTGCCATTCCTTCTAATTTGAGCCTTTCCCCCCCATGAGCACAGCAGAGATGCCCATAAAGCAGCAATTTTGACACAAGTGTGGGAGGTGAGGTGTGTTTTTGGAGCTCTGCAACCACCAGTAAACTGAGAACAGCAGCAGTGTTCTGTTTTTCCTTCAGAGGGAATGGATAGTCCACAGAAAATATGTACAAAGAACCAGGAAAAGAAAGCACAATTTAGAAAGATACAGCAGCTCTATCTACTGGCCATTAAAAGAGAAGTAAAAAAGAAGACATCTCAGAGAAAGGAAATAAAAGTCAGAATAGGCTCTGTAAGAAGAAAATATTGATGTATATATGATGTAGATATAGTATGAATAGAGTAGAAGAAACATTGTGATAGTAATAGAAGATAGGAAAGAGGTAATAGGATAATAGGAAGTATGTGGTGTGTGTGTGTGTATGTATGTATGTATATATATATATATATATATATATATATATATATATATATATATATATATATATATATATATATATGTTATATTTGTGCTGATAAATAAATAAAGGGAGACTAGTATAGATCTATTTCAAGCTATTTAGCTCTCATCAGCTAGCCATACCCTTGCTGGGAATCGAACCTATGCTCTATACATATATATATGTATGATAGAGATAATAGGACTGTGTGTGTGTTGTGTATATGTCTGTGTATGTGTGTAAGTACGAGTTTGGGCAGAAAAGAAACTATATAGGTCCATAATGGCAAACTTATGGCACTTGTGCCAGAGGTGGCATGCAGAGCCTCTCTGTGAGCATGTGTGCCGTTGCCAGTTGCTCTTCAGGTTTCTGACGTGCAGATGTGCTTCGGCCAACTGATCTTTGTGCATGCCGGAGCTCTGGAAACCCGGCTGTTTTTTGGGTTTCCGGTGCTCCAGCACGTGCAAAGACCAGCTGGCCCACACGCATGCGCATGATCATGCATGCACAATTAGGTGGCCGGCATGCGCATAGGTACCGGGCAGTTGGTCTTTGAATTTCCGGAGCTCCGGCATGCACAAAGACAGAAGACCCCACCGGCCAGCTGGTCTTAAAGTTTCTAAGGCTCCAGCGCACACATGCACACTCATCTGTGCATGTATGTGCATTCCGGTTTGGGCACTAGGTGCCAAAAAGTTTTGCCATCACTGATATAGGTTCATAGTTGGCTGAAAAGACTCATGGACCAAAACAGCCTTCTGTTGGAGCCATTTGTTTTCCATGACAGAATTATTGTTTGTTTTGAAAGTATGAGAAAGAAAAAATATGAGATAGTGTAGTTAAAAATAAATATATTAATGTGGACCTAAAGTTACTGGTGGACATTTCTATTTTCTTTGCACAAACATTAGCATCAAGTTAAGGATATTGTTACCTGTAGCACATATGTCTCAAAACTCAATCTGGTGAGTGTAAGGTCCATTTGTATCTATTCTCAATACTTGCCGGTTTCCATATGTGCCATGCTTCACGACTACACCAGCTTCTGTACATCTCACATTAGCAGCCAGTTGTTTTTCACACTGAATCACAAACTGGGAATAGAGTTCTAGTCCAATTTCTTTTTCAATGTTGGCATGATATTGCATTCTTCTTCCTTTCATTTTACCACCCAGTGTGGCTTGTGGTATTACAAGTATGCTGCCTGGCAAATCCAAAATAGACACATATTTGCCATCTTCGCATTCACTTAATTTCACTTTCAGGATTGTATTGACTGTAAAAAATAAGAGGGGAAAATACTTGATTAGCAGGTTCAAACACATCATATATTATCAATAACACATGTTTAAATTATCTTTATTTATTGAACACATTTATTAAACACATTTATTAGTTGTTAGTATGAAAAAAGTCTTAAAAGAACCCGTTTGTGGATCAGTAAACTAACAGGCCCTGCTCACATAGTCTAAAAAGCATGCTGCAAAGTAAAGAAGGGGAGGGGAAAACAAATGAAAACATTCATGCACCAGTTCTTAATGGTCAAATGCAGCAATACTGTATAAATGCAGCACATACTGTACATACAAATGCAGCTCATACTGTATTAATTGAAATGTGAGTCCTATAAAGTTTCCTATACCAGCTCAAATAAAATATTTATCTATATGCTAGTTCCCTCTACTGGCTCCCTGAAGCATTTATTTTTCTACACAGTCTAATGATTAAACTTCTCTCTAAAAGTTTCCATCCAGCAAACAGTAAGTCCCATGACCCTTTTTCAAAAAACTGTAATATTGAGATGTCATTCTCAATATTTATTTACTAGTTGAAGTAAGGTCCAACTAAACTGTTTCTAAGGACTACTTCCTATTTATTTAATTATAAATTAATTAATTCAATTTATTATGTAGGAATTGATTTTGTCAAAACAATAATTAAAAAAACTATAAAAAGATAAACTTGTCTAACTTATGCAGGCTTGGATATAGTGAAAATTGGACTACTCAGGTTTACTGAGTTCTCTGGCACTGGTAAGTATGTTGTGTGCCTATGATTTAGCATCCGTGTTGGTAGCACCTACAAAGTTAACCAAAGGGTGGTTCTGGATGGAAAGCATTTGCTGATACAATATTGAATATAGGGTCTCAGAAGCAACAAAGGATTTTGGCCTTATCTCTACTTTTAGAAGGTGATGTACAGTAATTGTACAGTGCAGCACAGTAAACTGCTGGAAGTAGTTGATGAGATAAGAAAATCTCATCCTGGTCCCATCTGTTTCTTAGTTCTGGTTTTAGTATAGTTTTTAAAAGCTTAATATGTGTAGTTTTAATGTTTTGACTATTTTTTTCTTCTTGTTTTATAACCTGTAAGCAGTTGAGAATCACCTGACAGATGAGCAGCATAAAATTAATAATAAACAAATTAAAAAATAAATAAAATGTTGCTTTTGTGTCACTTCCCTTGTTTATTTCCAAAGCAAAACCTAAAATATATTTTTGTTAAAAAAATAAATTTACATATAAATGATACTTAGGTATAAACATAAATATAAGAATTTTATTAATGTTTGCTGTCTCTATTAACAAGAACTGGACATACTATATGTACAATTGCAATTTAGAAGGAAATGTCTCTTGTGGTTACAGAACAAACTTTTATTTGCACACAAACACAATAAACACTGTTTTTAATCACTAGTTCTAAGAATAATTTATCAGGAAAACCTACCCATTTGGGGAATAATATCTTCACTAGCCCCTTTGAAGAAACATACGTAGATAATAAGACCACGTTGGATCTATATAAAATGACAAAGATATATTGAATTATTAATAAAAGTTAAATAAAGCTTGATTTCTGATTACTGGGCATTCAGGTGTAGGAAGTTATCACCCAGGTCTCTCCCAGAAAAATGAAATATCCTAGGAAATATTGAAAAGGCAGAATATTTATCTGGATGTGAAAAAAAGAAACATGTTTTAAAAGACAGGATAGCTCCCTGTAGCTTCCTGCCCATCCCCACTTTGTCAATGGGCCATTAAGAAGGCTACTTTACATTATAAAGAGTTCTCCCCTTCAGCTCCAGAGTGATGGGATTAAGGCATGATAATATTGGCCCTTTACCCAACTCACCACATGGCATCTGAGAACTCAACTAAACCTGGATTCAAAACACAGCCTAGAGAGTTGCCCTTGCATGGCCTCATGGGAGTCTGACAACCAATCAGAATACAAGCTCAATATCAAAGGCCAGAGGGGGATAAAACCATGGACTCCGCATCTCAGTCCTTCTCTTTTCTCCACCAACATTGAAGCATGGGATCACCTTTTCTGTTCAGGACACAAGCCATGTGGTCCTGTCCACCAATAAACCATCTTTCCAAGTAGTCTCCATGTCTCTAGTGTCTTTTTCCCCACTTGGAGCCAAATGCAGAAGGACATTTCTTTCATCACAGGAAAAATAATTTATTTCAAAATACATTGATAAAATGTTTGTATGACTGTTTTCAATGTTCATGTTAAAAGCAAGTTTCACTTAATACACATTTTTAAAACAAAGGAAACACTCCTTTATGCTAGACTAAATTAGAAGACTTCCCTAATGAAATTTCAAATATTACATTTAGAAATATATTTAAGTGACAAAGTTCTAAATATTTTTATGTTCCAGATGTCCTGAAGACCTGTATCAAATTTTTACACGTATTTTGAAATATATTCAGAATAGACATATGGCTGCTGTTTCTATCAACTGCATAAGAAAAATCGAAAGGTGCCTACGTTTTTTTGAAAATAAATATCATTCAGTGGGTTTAGTACAAGTTGCAGAAGAGACACGTGCAATCTTAAAGCGTTATGTCAGTAGATGTCACACTAGTCAAAGCAAGCGAATTTTCATATGCGGCAAAATCCTTAAACCATTAAATATTTTTTTCAGTGCCGGAAATATTTCTAGTATAATTTAGTTTAGGCACCAGAGGGCAGGCATGTTAATAACCAGATGAAATACTTCCGTATTACGAAAATTCGTTACGGATTACTGCAATAATGCATATTATGAGTTCCTGTTCATTACAGGAAGGCAGATTATATAGAATATGAAAATCTAATCTGCGGTATTGTAGATAGAGATATGAACTCCGGATTTTTGCGGATCTAGGAGACAGGTCTGTAGAGAAGTTGGGACGAGAGTGATACAAGCATACAGCAAAGCGAAGAGAATTTGGCCATTAACCCGCAAGATTTGCAATGCTAATATTACCTCTACCCATCTGGCTTCCGAATCCGGCTCCGCAGGCTTCACTTGCAGCTGCGCGTGCAGACACTGTTGCAATAGCACACGAGCTAGTGGACTCGGGGTTGAGTCAGCCATAAACGCACGCAAACAAACACAGGAACAAGCAACTCAGCGTCCAGTCGTCTTCTCAAACTCCTCCTCCAGTTCCTCCTCTAAGAAGACATAAACTCCTCCCGCTTCTTTTCTTTGTAGTCCATGGCCCTTGACTCTTCGTTGAGAGAGGATTCGTTTCTCTGCCCCCTTCACATAATGTACAAAACCAGAAAGCAGTACAAATCGTCCATTGAAAACAATGGCTGAATTTAGAATTATTTCACAAAACTTGAAAACACAAGAGAATCTATCTGGTTCCTCCTGTTTTGTAAATCAGGTATATTTATGGAAGATTATTAAACTCAACTCTATTTAGTCTCTCTTAAATGTACTGTGACACAGCCAAATTATTGAAAGAGAAAATGGAGACTGCATTTTTATGGACTGGGAGGATTGCAATAAATTTGGGGAAATGAGTGAAGCTGGTTCAAAGACTGGTTTAAAAGGCAGAAAATACCTGGGATACTAGGAATCTGGATGCCTGGTGTGTCATTGGCTGGAGACAGAACAAAGTGTACAGTTCAGGTACAATAAGCAGTGGTGCAGTGGTTAGAACGCAGTACTACAGGCTACTTCTGCTGCCTGCCAGCTGCCTGCAGTTCAATCCTCTACTGTCTCAACCTTGACTAAGCTTTCCATCTTTCTGAGGTTGGTAAAATGAGGATCCAGATTGTTTGGGGCAATATGGTGACTATAAACTGCTTAGAGAAGGCTGTAAAGCACTGTGAAACGGTATATGGATTCAGGTGCTACTGCTATAAGGGGAGATGGGTAACTTGATGATGAGATGAAATAAATAGGTTCTCACTTTGTGATTCTCACTATAGTGTGGAGAGGAAGAAACAAAGCTTAGAGATTGGAAAACATACAAAAAGATGTGGCGGTGGTAGATGCATGCAGAGGATGAATTCTGGGATAAGTAAGTTTTGTCCCAGAAGGAAGACAAGCCTAGAAGAAATAGCTAGAGAAAACAAAAGGAAGACCTAGAGAGTTCTACTGAGTCAGAAGGATTTCTCAGGAATAGAAAAGAAAGAAGGCAAAGCTGTAGGTTGAGTAAAAGATGACTCCTGCATCAAGTAGCTTAAGAAATCGAAAGGGAGATAAAGGTTCCTTGACAGAAGGCTCCCCCCCTGTGTGTTTATTGGCATGCCTACCTCCAATTTGAGCTCAAGAGGGCTAGGTAAATTCCATTCAGAAAGGGAATCAAACCAGTTGGGGAGGTAGATATAGAATGAGGGATGCCCTGTAGTCTCCCCTGCTTAATAGGAAGCTGAAAAAAAGAATTTTGTTTTCTGATAGGAGTCAGGAACCTGACCCAGACTTTTTGGAACTTCATTTTGGACATAGTTTTATCAAACTTTGATCTAGTTACTATGGGGAAAAACAGTGTTAACCAAAGAGCTATGTTTAAATGTCACGTAGAGGGAAATCTGTCGCTTGTGACTCCATCTTTTACATCCAAGCAAAGTAAGGGGCAGCAGGCACTAGTTCCAATCATTTTTTAAATGTATTTCCTTTCTTGAGTAAACTAGCACAACTATGCTAGGTGATTTGCTTTTTGTGTGAGTAGGAAAAGGTGGGATGGATAAAAAAGAACTAAAAACTTTAAAAGGCAATTTAAAAAATGATGCCATGGATGCTATGCTGTTTTAGAGATTAGCAATATTGGGGGTTGACCTCTTGCAGTGTTATTTTAATTATTGATTGGCATTGGGAGCAATCCTGAGGGGCTCATCGCCTAGAAGCACCCAACGCTACTAGCTCCAACCCCGTTGGGGAAAAGTGGTGAAAGTCTATTACTCCGTTTTGAAGAGGTTTGAATGACAGGGGACTCTTCCCTCCATGTCCCTTTAGGACAGGTGCCTTTGTCCTAAAGATGCCTATTGGGCGCTTGGAAGGTTTGCTTTTCCAATTTTCAGAAAATCTGGTGGGGGAAGTCTCCATCCTTACAGCAATGAAGATGCATCCTTTCGCAGCTGTTAATATGTGGTGGGAATAGCTGGAAAAGGTTTTGCCCTCTCAATCTTTAAAAGATTTGAGACCCTTAAGGAAAGAACCCATTAAATCGATGTTTCTCAACCTTGGCACCTTTACGATGTGTGAGCTTTAACTCCTAGAATTCATCAGCCACTATGCTGAGTTGGCAAGATTGAGAAACGTATGAAATATAGCGCAGTGAGCGAAGGAAACGCTGGAAGGGTTTTTACTGTTGCAAGTGCCGTTCTAGCCAATAGAATCTGCTCTATGGTTCCCTGAGATTAAAAAAAAAGAAAAACAAAAGAACCGCTCTAGCTTTATTGTCCCGGAAATGATGTAGCAAGAGCCTGGAAGTGCCTAACAGTTTCTCACGGGGGAACCCTTCCGGCTTGGTTCCCTTCATTTCCTGTAAGACTTAAGGCGAGCACCTCCTTGCAGAATGCAAACTCTATCGTTTTAACTCCTAGCTGTCAGATTCACCTGCGCGGTGAATTGCATAGTATAGTTTCCTTCTCAGAAAACTGTAGGGGAGCTGCTTGAGAATAGCTCCTGTTAATACTGAAGGGGATTTTGAACAAGATAAATGGTTGGCAATCTGTTCTCCGTAAGGCTGCTAAACCTAGTGGCGGCAAATTTGAAAAAAATGGTAGGTTTTTAAGGCGCAGGTCTTTGTCTCGCTCGTTTCGTAAGTGTGATACCTTACTTGCTGTCATATGCAACAGTAATGTAGCAATATTGTGGAATTCTAAGAGGTCCAAGAAGAATAGCAGGCAATTAACTGTGAGATGGGACATGTTTCTAGGTTCCTAATTTTTTCCCCAAATCGGCAAACTGTAATGCATACCGTAGACCAAGCTTTTGAACGTGTACATTCTTGCTTTTTCTTGAAAGTCATCAAATACGAAGGATGGTGTCCTCCAAGACAAGCGTAGCAAGATCATGGCTAGAGGGCTTCCGAAGCAAAAGCCGATTGAAGGAGTTAAGCAAGTGCTGCTTGTAGCTTCTGGTAAAGGGGGCGTTGGAAAGTCCACAACGGCTGGTAAGTCGTTCATATTATATTAGGAATATGATATATGCATAACTGTGTTTCACATTTTAATGTATGTATTCCATTTATTATTACCATTATTACATTTTCCATAACTTGTTTGTGTGTGTAAATGCATACATAACATTCACATACACACATGCATGTATATACATACATGCATGCATATGCACACATATACACATTTACACGCATGCATAATATTCATACACACATATATTCATGCATATACACACATACACATACACATACATGCATACATAACATTCATACACACCCAAGGCAGCAAATGATACAGAAATAGCATTATCAAAAGGAGTAGGTTTTTTTAAAGATTAATTAATATGCTCCTTAAGAAGACCCCCCCCCCCACTACTTTGTCTTCTCTAACTTGCCTTATTTCCTGGCCTAAAGATTAGGAAGGAAACAGAGATGTAGGGTCAGATTGCATATAAATAGCATCCTGGTTGAAAATAATTAACTGTTTCTTCTTACCCCCTCCAGTAAGTTTTGGAATGTTGCTTTCCAAGCAGCATCCATGGAATAGGGTAAGAAAACTATACAGAGCTTGAAGTCTGGAAGTTTTTTCAGCCCTTTTATGAACGGTGCCATAGGGGGCCTTAAGGTGGTGTATATGTGTGTGCATGTATTTTTCATTCCAGAGATTAATCAGAGCGGAGGCATATAACTTTGTTGTGTATGGAGTTTATGTATGTCTGAGAGTCTGACAGAAATGAATACATGTATTTTGTGTCTGTGCATGGGGAAGGTGTTGGTTCTTTTCTTGTGTTGCATTTGTGTCTATGTGTTCATAGGAAAGCATATGGAGCATATGTTCTGCTTTGTGTCATGTGTTCAGTAAGGAAAAGAGGACTCTCTACTTTCCACCATCTTTCCCTTAGGGATGAATTGGGGAAATATTTTCAGGAATGTTTTTCTCTGCGAGACATCTGGATAAGATGAAGAACCGAAGATAGCTCTGCTTTTAATGGAGCTGACCACAGCAGAATGAATAGCTAGCAAGTAGACTGAGCCTTTGTAATTTCTCTTCAGACAAGGGAGGACTTGAGATTGCCCACAAATGCTCCAGACAGTTTCACCTGGCGAGGAGTCACAAGACAGCATTCTCCAGTTGGTTAGAGCTCTGGAAGATGAGGAAATCGCCATCTGGTTCAAACCATGCTTGGCGTTTTAAAAGGACACTTAAGTTCTCCTACTTCCTTTTCTAATCAATTGTTTGTTAACTGCTTTTTCAGCAATTAGGAATATTTAGATCAACATGCTTTAAAGTATCCAATAATTTCCTTCAATCTCAGCAAAAGAAGTTTTAACTATAAGTGCAGATAGTGCTTGATTTATGACCAAAATAAGGACTGAAATTCAGTCACTAAGTGATACACTTGTTAGGGAAGTCATGATGTGGCTGGCTCTGATTTTATGACATTTTTACAGTGGTTGCTAAATAAATGAATAACATAATTAAATGAGTAACATAATTATTAAGTGAATCATGCTCTCATGGAACAAATCCAGCTTCCCTCAATTTTTTTTGCTTGTTGGAAGCTGGATAGGAAGGTCACAAATCACAATCATGTGACTGCAAGATGCCTCAATTATCATAAATGCAAGCCTGTGGCCAAGTGCCCAAATTGCGATACCTGACTGTGAGGATGGTTGAATGTCATCACTTCAAGGACAGGTTGTAAGTTACTTTTTCCTAGGTTGTCATAACTTTGAATTGTCATTAAATGGTTGTAAGTCAAGGGCTACCTATATAAGAACTGAATAACAGTTCTTTTCAAATAAACCAGAAAAGGGTGATTAAAATGTTGATTTTAGAAAGTTAAAGAATTTGGAAATAAGAATTTGGAATTAATGACAATTCCAAAATTATAATTTTCTGTAGGAGAATGCTTTTGTTTTGGATTATATACCATATTTTTCGGAGATTAAGACGCATCTTCCCCCCCCCCCCAAAGAGATTGAGACTGACCTGAAAGTGGATTCAAAAATGATAGGTTACAAAAATGACCCAGAAAAAGATATTACAATGGACATACAAAAGAAACCAGCTGATATCTTAATAATTGAAAGGCATATACAAATAATAAGAAATGACCTGGATAATTGTCCTATAGGATTTATAGAAAAGACTTGTTAAACTTTGAAGAATTTTGTGAGAAGTGTATGAGAAGAAGAGGAGTGCTTGGAGGCAGAATCAAGAGAGGAATCAGTCTGGAGTCATTATGTTTCCACAACCATCCCAAATCTAGCTCCCCCCTTGAATTCCATTAATTCTTATCCAGCGTCAATTTAGTGCTAACCATTAGTTGACTATTAGATTTGTGTGTATTGGCTTGAGCAATAAATCTTAACTGGAACTTAAAATGTGATTCTGATTCTTTGCACTTGACAGAAGTGACAAATAAAAAGTTCTAGGATATTATGTAAGAGGCTAAAGATTGAAAATTTTAAAGAAAGGAATGAAAAGTTGGTTTATTTGATCAAGGTTAGAATAGATATGTTGTCTCTGGTAATGGACTTTTGCTGACATCAGAATTAAAACGACTGGATATTTTACAGATAAGACATGGGATATGGTATTGAAGGGATCATTTATTGCATTTTAAGAGAGTGTGATAAGTTACTAAAATTGTTTATATGAAGGGGAAGTCAGTTTATACATTTCCTTTTCTTTATATTTTATTTTATTTTCTTTTCTTTTTGCAGCTTTTTTTTAGTTTGTGCTGGTTTTTAATGTTGTAAATTGTATTTTTTTAAAAAAATGATTTGTTAAATAAAGAAATACTTTTCTCTGCCACTTGTAGATGGATTTAACCAATTTTCTAATCAGATTTTTGGGGGGGTTCTTCTCCCCACCCACACCAAATTTGGTCCCTTTCTGTTGCCAGAGACTTACAGTATTCTGCTAATGGACAGACAAGCAAAGTCCAAAGCTCATTTCCATAATTTCTTTTTAACATTCCAGGCTTATAGCTAATTCAGTCTACTGTTTTATTGCCAGGACGTCCTTTTTTCTCAGTTATTGCTCCAGCCTTACAAGATAGACTCCCCTAGAATTAATATTCACACCATCATCTGTCTTAACTTTTGGAGAGGTATCCTAACTTAAAATGTGCAGATTATGGTTTCCAAGGTATTATTTCCAGCATTCTTGTCTATGGATTACAATAACTACAATTCAGTTATTCATTGTCCAGATTTTTTTTTTAAATTATAGCTCAGCAATATAGACATATTCCTTCTATTAATTGAAGTTTGGTGTTAACACTGCAAGAATTTTGATAAATCCTTTTTCTTCCTTTTTCAGTAAATGTAGCCCTTGCATTGGCAGCAAATGAACCGGTAAGTGACCACTGAAGATTTGTTTCTGGTATTAATAGACATATTACTAACTTCTCTTTAGGAATAGTTTTAAACCAGTTGCAATGCTGTGATTTCAATAGGTGGCTTTGGATAATAAAGGTTAAATTCTTTTCCCTTCCAGGATTCTTTAAATAAGAATATTGAAGAAAATGTGAAAATTATTATTTGTAATTGCAACCTGAATATTGCACAATACTATGAAGCACTGCACTAAATAAATAAAATGTATTCTTAGAATTAAGATTTGATTTTACAATTTGATGCATGCATATATTCCCTTGTAAAGAATCATAGACTAGGAAGGAACCCAATCCAAGCCCCTGCCCAAGACAGGAATCCTTGTAATATCTCAGACAAATTGTTGTCCTATCTTTTCTTGAAAACCTTCCAGTAATGGAGCACTCACAGCTCCAGGAGGCAAGATGTTCCACTGCTTAATAGTTCTTGCTGTCAGGAAATTCCTCATTTCCAGGCTGGATCTCCCTCTGATGAGCTTCCAAGCACTGCTCCTTGTCCTATCCTCGGGTGTTTTATGGAGAAAAATGGATTCCTCTTCCTTGTGCCAGTCCTTCAAGTATTGGAAGACTGCTATCATGCCTTCCTTCAGTCTTCTCTTTGTTAAGCTAAACATAGCTAGTTCCTTTAGCTGTTCATCTTTGTTGTTGTTCTCTGTACTCTTTCTATCATTCATTATCATTCATTTAATGAATTTATAGGCCGCCCAATCCCGAAGGACTCCGGGCGGCTTACAACAATACATTTAAAAATAGAAAAGTTAAAAACACAGAAATATAGATTTTAAAAAAAGCCACAACATACACCCAGTCTAATCGAGGCTGGACCTAAGTCATGAGTTCAACAGACCGGGGCCTGCCGAAATAGCCAGGTCTTAATAGCCTTTCGGAAGGCCATGAGAGTGGGTAGGGTCCGGATCTCTGGGGGCAGTTTATTCCAGAGGGTCGGAGCGGCTACAGAGAAGGCCCTCCACTGGGTGGTTGCCAGCTGACATTGTCTGGCTGACGGCACCTGGAGAAGGCCTACCCTGTGCAATCTTATCGGTCATTGGGAGATATGTGGCAGAAGACGGTCTCGCAGATATCCGGGTCCTAGGCCATGTAGGGCTTTAAAGGTAATAACCAGCACCTTGAATTGCGCCCGGAGACCAATAGGAAGCCAGTGCAGCTCGGGGAGGATAGGTGTGATATGGGTGTACCTTGGTACACCCAATATTGCTCACGCAGCTGCATTCTGGACTAGTTGTAGTCTCCGAACACTTTTCAGGGGCAGCCTCATGTTGAGCGCATTACAGTAGTCAAGCCTTGAGGTGACAAGGGCGTGAGTGACCGTGTGAAGTGCCTCCCGATTCAGGTAGGGCCGCAACTGGTGCACCAGGCGAACCTGGGCAAAGGTCCCCCTGGTCACAGCCAACAGGTGATGTTCTAATGTCAGCTGTGGGTCCAGGAGGACTCCCAAGTTGCGGACCCTCTCTGAGGGGAGTAGATTTTCACCCCCCCAGGCATAAGGATGGACTAGCCGAACTGTCCTTGGGAGGCAACATCGATAGTCACTCGGTCTTGTCAGGATTGAGTGCGAGTTTGTTCACCCCCATCCAGACCCTGACAGCTTCCAGGCACTGGCACATCACTTCCACCGCTACATTGAGTTGGCACGGGGCGGAGAGATACAACTGGGTATCATCCACGTATTGATGGTATTTGATCCCGTGCCGACTAATGATCTCACCCAGTGGTTTCATGTAGATGTTAAATAGGAGGGGGGACAAGACCAAGCCTTGTGGCACCCCATATTTAAGGGGCCTAGGGGTCGACCTTTTTCCCCCAACCAACACCGACTGCGACCTGTTGGAGAGGTAAGAGGAGAACCACCGTAAAATGGTGCCTCCCACTCCCACCTCTTCCAGCTGTCGCAGAAGGATACCATGGTCGATAGTATCGAAGACCGCTGAGAGGTCAAGGAGCACAAGGATAGAGGAGTGTCCTCCATCCCTGGCCCACCAGAGATCATTGATCAGCGGTTTCAGTGGAGTATCCAGGCCTGAATCCAGACTGAAAGGGATCTAGATAATCTGCTTCATTCAAGGTCCGTCGGAGTTGTAGGGCCACCACCTTCTCAACAACCTTCCCTACAAAAAGGGAGATTGGAGACCAGACGATAGTTGTTGAGAATAGCTGGGTCCAGAGAAGGCTTCTTAAGGATGAGTCTTACCACCGCTTCCTTCAAGGATTGCGGGAAAGATCCCTCCTGCAAAGACGAGTTGGTAATCCTCTGGAGCCAGTCTCGTGTTACCTCCCTGCAGGTCGAAACCAGCCAGGAGGGGCACGGATACAGCAAACAGGTGGAGGCACTCATCGCTCCCATGGCCTTGTCCACTTCCTCAGGGGTGACAAGCTGGAACTCATTCCAGGAAATCTGAGCAAGACCTTCCCTTGGTACCTCCATTGGTACTGTCCAACTGGAGTCTAGGTCTGTCCGAATCTGAGTGATTTTGTCCGACAGAAACTGAACAAACTCCTCATCCCATCCCTGTAAGGGTTCCCCCGCATCCTCCCCTTTTAGGAGGGAGCGGGTTATCCTAAACAGGGCGGCTGGGCGAGATTCTGCGGATGCAATAAGAGCGGAAAAATGTGCACATTTTGCCGCCCGTATCGCCACTAAATAAGTCCTAATAAAGGCTCTTAGTAGTGTTCGGTTGGATTCGGAGTTGCTAGCCCTCCAATGTCGCTCTAGGCGTCTCTTTTGGCGCTTCATCTCCCGGAGTTCCTCGGTGAACCAAGGTGCCTTCCTGGATCCACTGCCGCGGAGAGGCCGCAAAGGCACAATTCGATCCAGAGCCCCAGTCGCCGTTGCATTCCAACTGGTGACCAAGGCGTCTATCGGAGTGTGGGCAAGAGAGTCGGGTATCTCCCCCAGCTCCATCTGAAACCTCAGTGGATCCATCAGGCGCCTGGGGCGGAACCATTTAAGCGGCTCCACCTCCCTGCGGAGGGGGAGTAGCTTCCGAAAGTCAAGCCTCAGCAGGAAGTGATCTGACCATGACAAGGGTAAGGTCTCTATCCCCCTTAGTTCAAGATCACATCTCCACTGCCCCGAGAGAAACACAAGGTCGAGTGTGTGTCCTGCTCTATGAGTTGGACCCTGAATTACCTGGGTCAAGTCCATGGTTGTCATGGAAGCCATGAACTCCTGCACTCCATCAGAGCGTTCGCCCAGTGATGACAAGTTAAAGTCCCCCAGTACTATTAGTCTGGGGAACTCAACTGCCAACCCGGCTACTGACTCTAGGAGGGCAGGCAGGGATGTTGAGATGCAGCTGGGAGGTAAGTACGTCAAAAACAAGCCCACTTGAACCCCTAGGTCTAGCTTCAAGAGCAGAGACTCACACCCCATAGTCTCTGGAGCAGGGATCCTGCGAGGAACTAATGATCTTCGGATAATAATTGCCACTCCCCCACCCCTTGTCTGGTGTCGAGGTTGATGGAGCACCTGAAACCCTTCTGGGCACATTTCAGAGAGGGGGACTCCTCCCTCATGTCCCAGCCAGGTTTCAGTAATACATGCCAGGTCCGCCCCCTCATCAAGTATTAAGTCCCAGATAAGGGGAGCTTTATGGGTCACAGACCTGGCATTTAGCAACAGCAACCTGAGGCCAGGGCCCTAGCTTCTCTTGTCACCAGGTCCTGGAGTTTAGCTTACAGGGCCGGAACAAGGGATCGCTGTAACGTAGCAAGCCCTCCTTCCCCGGTAATGGCTAGCCCTGTAGGCCCCGTCATACCTGCCCTTCCCAACTATGACTGGGATGCTCCGACCCGCCCCCATCCCCGTAGACCCCCCTCCCCTTCCCATGGTCCCCGTTTTTCTCGGCAGGCCACATCTATCAATCATTCTAGGGCCAGAGGTAGGCCTGGGCCCCCTGCCACTTCTGCTTATGCACTCAGTGGAGGGGGCACCAGGCTCTGTTCCTGGCCCTCATGTATGCTACACTACCTTTCTCTCATTCATACCCCACTGTAATCATTTAAAACATTACAAACTTACAAAACATGGTAATATAAAATTAATTAATTTAAATTAAAAGTGGGCTCATTCATCGTCATTCACACCATATATACTTCATCCCAGTAAAAATTGCGTAGGGCCTCAGCTTCTTTTTTGTATTGTGTTGAGGAAAACTAGACTCAGTATTCTAAATGGGGACTCACCAGTGCAGTACAGAGCATTACTATTCCTGTGCAAAAGTCAGGATGAGGAATACCTGGTTGAAATTTGTGGGGGAAAAGAAATATGAACTGTCAGTAATAATAAAAAAGAAAAATACAATTTTTAATATGCATCAATAGATTAGAATTTAAAAATCCTGGGAAGTAATACAGTTTCAGTTTTAATTCAGTCACCTCAACTAATGTGTCTAGTTCCAGTTTCAGAGAGGATAGTACAACTTCAGAGAAGGATGGTAAGGATTATGATGGCTCTAAAGATTAGGTTCTGTGAAGAAAGGTTGAAGGAGCAGGGCATGTTTAGCCTTGAGAAGATGCAGAGGAGATAAGAAAACATTCTTCAAATAATTGAACAAATGTCATGCAGAAGGAAATAATGATCTTTTCTATCATTCCAAAGCATAGAATAAAATAAAATATTTAAGTTAGAGGAAGGTATATTCTAATTTTATTCATGTATTTGTTTGATTTGTATCTCATCTTTCTTTTATGAGCTCAAGGTGTCATATGTTTTTCTCCATAAAACAATTCTTTGAGGTAATGCTACAGTCTAATAATAGAAGTAAGTGGCTTCCTTTCACTGGATTCAAATGAAGCCAATTTCTGTTTGACAGGGATGCATTAATGTGGATTCCTGCACTGAGCAGTTTATGAGATTTTATGGATCAAATGCTATGGTGTCTTCCAACCTAAATACATTACATACAATGTATAATATCGTTATAATATTAGATTTTATTTAGTGTATGATAGTGAAATAAAACAAAATCTCTGCACATGGAGTAAATTTTTGTAATTTATGTATTTTTGGAATTTCTCCTTGAGGGAGAAGTTTCAACTTTTCCCCTCAAGACTCCGCTATAGAGTATTACATATCAAAACAAGTACACACAAAGATAGTTTCTTCCCTCATGTCATCACTCTGCTAAACATCTAACTCCCACAGTGTTGTCTTATGCCTAGAGATACTTACCCATGTAATAGGCTGTATTGCTATTATTCTTGTCATCTTCATATCTTTTCCATCTTCTCATCTTTCTCACTGCTGATCTTTCCTACTATGTTCTCCTATTGATATATTATGATTTATCAATTGTTTATATGATTTATGATTGATCTTATGATTTATGATTGTAGCTTTTGATTTATGATCTATGACTTACCACTTTGTTGTTTGTATGTACACTGAAAGCTTATGCACTGGAGACAAATTCCTTGTATGTCCAATCATGCTTGGCCAATAAAGCTGTGCCATTCTGTTCTATTCTTATTCTTACTCTTTTCTTATTCTATTTTATAATGTGCTAATCCTCATAGAAAATAAAAAAGTGAGATTGATAAAGTTTACAAAGCATTGTAAAGGTATATGGTATGTCTCTAAAGACATTTCTATGAAGACAGCAGGCATTATACTATCTTCCTTCTTAGTCAATTTTAATTTTTCTGATAACAGATTTTTTTAAAAAAAAAACCTTTCAAAATGGCAGTAGTCAAGTCTGTTCCCCTAGGAAACCTGTAAAGATGTCTAAGCTCTTCTAGTAGGCTGACAGGCATTCATCCTAGATTGAGTATTTAATGAAAGCATAATAACTACAGACAATTTATTGTAGCAGAAGTAATTCAAATTAATAGAAACCAGCTACAATACATCAAGATTTCTTGTTTATGAAGAGGGTGTTTTAGTGAGGAAACACCAGCTGTGTGTGTGACTAAAGGTGGCACAGATCCAGTTGAGAAACTATGCTTATGCTGTTACCATGTGGGGGGGAGTTTCTTTAAAAATTACTTTTATCAAAGAAAACTGTGATGCTAACCATCAGTTTTGTATGAATTATAGCAAAAGGGAATAATCTGTTTGGTGGTAAAAGAAAGGATTGCTGTTAATTTGCAGTTAGCACATTTTGTGTGAATATACAAAAGGACACCAAGTCAAATGAAAATAAATAAGGGGCGAATTAAGTGAATGCACTGTTTTGTCCACTGGGCTATTTATTTATATTTTGCTTCTTTGAAGTGGGGCATAAACTATATTTTAAAAAGCATATAATAAAACCACCAAAAACAACAAAGATCTAAAAAGGCAAACAATTGTAATAATAATACCCCTTCTCAAGTCTCCCTCATTGCTCCCTCATTGTGGTGGAGGGGGGGGGGATGGCAGTCCTGGGAGGTATAAGCAAAAAATGCTAGATCTCCATGCCAAGGATATATGCTACCTGCAAGGTTACCCAAGGTCTGAAGGTCTTCCCATCTGCCCAGCTAAAGCAAATAGACAACTATACTAGGCAGCAGAAATATAGGAAGATGAGGAAGATGGATAATCACAAATGCGACAATAGAAAGTCATCACTTCATATTGTGGCAGGCAAAGGCAATGATGACCTCTTTTGTATTTTATCAAGAAAATCACATAAAGTAGAATGATTGACAATAGTGTGCCAATGGATGTGCATCTCAGATCATGTGGTACTCAACTTGTTAATGAGTGGCTGTTGAAGATCTTTTAGAGTATTAAATATGTTTTATAATATGGGTTTTTATAAACTTTGGGATGTCAACTTCCTGACAGCATGCAAGAAAAAAAAATCTAAAGTTGCAAAGACAGAATTATAGTGGGAATATGGAACATGGGAAACCTTAATAGACTGAAAGATGAAATAAATCAGCTCCACATTGAATATTAGGCATCAGCAAAATAAAATGGATTTGAATTGGACACTTTTGCTAGAAGATCGTACTGTTTACTATTAAGAACATGAAGAATTGGAAAGGAAGGGCATTGCTTTAATAATAAGGAAGGATATACCAAAAATAATAATTGGATACAAAGCAGTCATTGACAATCCCAATTAGACTTTGTGGACAACTCTTTTAGTGTGATGATTGTTCAAGTTTATGCACCACACTGATGTAAAAGTGATGACTGGTGAATTTTATCTTCCAAGTTCAGTCTGAAATCAACCAAACATATTAAGTGTACTGATTATGTCTGAAGACTGGCATGCAAAATTTAGAAATTACAAATGGTGAGGAAGAAATGAAGTTGGACCTAGGAAAAAAATGAAACAGGAGAAATGTTTTCTGCCAATTAAATGATTTCTTCATTGCTAACATATTTTTCAGGCAACCAAAATGAGCCTGTATTTATGGACATTACCCGACGGAACACATAGATATCAGCTGGATTATATTATTGGTACAAAGAGATGGAAGAGCCCAGGAAAAGCGGCAAAAATATAGTTGGTGTCTGTCTCTCTGTAGAACATACCATAAACTGCCCATGTTGAAGTTCCATGTCAAGCTAAACAGAATTAGTTTTCATTATATGATGGTGAAGATAAACCTGCTGTTTTCAAGATGAATGCCAGGAATTGTTTCAAATTCTTGAAACTAATTGGGAACCAGAGGAGCTGTGAAATCTCATCAAAGGAATTATAAGAGGATATATATAGCTCAGGGATGAACTGGAAGAAGCCAAAGCCATGATCATAGTGCTACTAACTAGAAGTCCCATACTTGTAGCCACTTGGTAGGAACAACTAGAGAAAGGTCTTCGGTTTCAGAGAATATGTAGGCAAATATTTAAGAGTATT
The DNA here is from genome assembly GCF_009769535.1 of Thamnophis elegans. NCBI lineage: Eukaryota > Metazoa > Chordata > Lepidosauria > Squamata > Natricidae > Thamnophis > Thamnophis elegans. The sequence continues at coordinate 126,420,391 of NC_045541.1, forward strand.
TGAGTTTAGAATATTAGTATTAGAGCAGATTTAACAACTTCTTTTCTGGCTGTCTCACTCGAAGAGTTGTCTATGAAATATAATTGCCTCAGTTAATTCTAGCTGGCAGTCTAGATGCTGTTTTTTAAACAATATCTAGTTCATGCATCAGCCATTGACAAAGGAAGATTGATGTTTTTTAAAAATGTAGGTGAAAAGTATAATGCTTGTGCATGTATAACATTCATCTCTCCTTTCTAAGGCTTGCGCCCCTGCATACCTGAAAACAACTGTCTACTTCTGCTCATAGTAATTACAGCGTATTTATTTCCTTTGCAACAGTTATTCTGTATTGTTTTTTGAAACAGATTAAATTACTCTCACATACTTAATTTATGGAACTCAGACTTATAGAGTGAAGAATAGCCACCCTTAATGTTTATTATATATATATGAATCAGATAGATAGAAAGATAGATGATAGATAGATAGATAGATAGATAGATAGATAGATAGATAGATAGATAGATAGATAGATAGATATAGATGATAGATAGATAGATAGATAGATGATAGATAGATAGATAGATAGATAGATAGATAGATAGATAGATAGATAGATAGATAGATAGATGAATCATAGTAATATTAATATTACATTTCCAAAATAGGAACAGATGAAGGAAAAACCTCCAGCAAATTATCAGAAAATCAGGGTACTTTTGCTGAAAAATGTAATGAATCAATGAAAACAAGGCCATTTTCAAAAGTGTCCTGTTTAATGCAATGGGAACCAGCAGAGGGTGCTCACCAAGCCAAATTTTGTGTTCTGCTGTTTCATCTCCTATGGCACTCCAGTCATGATGTCATGAAACAAATTTAACATGCGCACATACATCTTTCCTAAAGCTGACTACTTTTAAGGAATTGGAAGTGGGGAGGTTGACTAAAAAAAATGCAAAATATTCCATGGCCAAGAATTACCTAGGTGTAACACATACTTGCAAATTGACAAGGAACTAAAGTAATTTTATTTTTATAGTCACAGTATATTGAATACATTATATGCTGATATTTACTCTGTATTTTGATGTCTGTCTGCCTTTAGGGAATTTAAATATGGAATCTTAAATTTTACTTAGTGATAGAAAAAGAAAATGGATGAAAAGAGTAATGTATGTAACTACATTTCAAATGCAGAGATCAGAGGAAAGCTAAAATGTTCCCTAATATTTTGATGCATATTTTGATGCATCTCCATGAAAAGAATGTATCATATTACATGTTCTTTTGCTTTTATTTTTTAAGTAGCAAATACTACTTGTTGGCAATATAATTGAGCAAGGAGACAAATATATTGATTTCTCTAAGTCAACTAATCTCATTCTGTTGTTTTCTAGAAGTTTGAACTTAAATTGCCATAATTCTGGCTGTAATTCTCTAATTTTGGAAAAGTTGCTTTAATCCTGTGCCATATTCAAATCTATGAATTTACATATCCATTGATATCAGCACACCAAATAATGCTTTTGCATTTAAATAAAATCAAAATTTTATTAAAATTAAAGATCAGAAAATATGCAGTTAATAAAATTTAAAATTGTATGAATTATAAAATTAGATTTAAACTAGTCAAAGAAATCACTTGTTGAGGTGTCTTCACTGTGATCCAATCATAGATAGCAACAGTCCTTGTTACAAATAGATTACTGTCTGACATACAGTATGCAACCCTTTAGTGCAGGACTATCAAACTTGCAGCCTGTGGGCTGGATGCCTCACGCACTGGCCACGCCCATGCCCAGTTTAGCGAAGGGGAAAAAGTCACGATACGTCACTTGATGCCACCGTGACAATGCGAGTTTGACACCTGTTTTTTAGTGCATATTCTTTTTGTCCTCTGATCTTCGTTGTAATATAGATTTAATTTCAATTTAATGCATATCACAAAGCTGTGATATATGGTAATTTCTCGTGAAAGCAGAAATTATCCCTCCTTTCACGCACACACCTTGAATACTTTAATTCATTGGGGGAAACTTGTGCAGCTTCTTGGAAATTCGCATGCAGTCCCTAACAACCCTCTAGATCAGGGCTCTCAAACTCGTCGCCCGCAGGCTGGATGCATTATGCATTGGCCATGCCTATGCCCGGTTTAGCGAAGGGGGAAAAGTCACAATACATCATGTGATGATGCCATGACGACGCAAGTTTGACACCCCTGCTCTAAGACTCTGCTGCTAAATTTCAGGGGTATCAGTGGATCCTATTCTCTGCTGCAACTTAATGTGTTCCCTTCTCTGCTTGGTCTCATCCTGCTGCTGCTGTTTTTCTGTCTTGTCTCTCCTGACATTTACTTTTTCTTTAAAAACAAAACCTTTAATAATATAAAAGAATTATAAACTACCAAAAGGCAAAAGAGAATAAAAAAGAGTCATGATATTTGGAAAGGGAGAACTCTCCTATCAAAATTTGAACTACAAAGAATTTATACAGTAATAAAAAATAAAAAATAAACTTAAAACAAAATAAAGAACAATGATTTATTAAACCTGTGTGCCACCCAGTTCCCAACAATTCTGGGCAGCTCGCAACAATAAATTCCAATAAAAAATAAAGATAAAAGATGAGAAGCCCAACAGATCAGATGGAATGAAGGGAATGGTCTCACTCTCTCCTGCCAAAGACCTGTGTGAAGAGCCAAATCTTCATGGCTTTTCTAAACACAAGCAGAGTGGGGGCCATCTGGGTCTTGGGAGAACCTCATTCCAGTGAGCAGGCACTGCTATAAAGAAGTCCCCAATTCTGCCTCTACCCTCCCATAGATGACATTGTTTGATTGAAGGAATCATAAGTGACTCTCTGAAAGGCTCCCCAATCTAGGAAAGGGTGCAGTTAGTTCACCCAAAGGAATTGTGCAAGTGCAGTGTCCTTGCTGGCAATGACTGAGATCTCTTCAAGCAGGAGCTGCAAGTCCAGGAAAAGCCCCCAGATTGGGTAGCAACTTTGAAGGGAGAAGTGCAACCATCAGGGATGTAATATCCTCAGATCTGGAGTAGATTAACAGTTGTATATAATTATGGAACATTACAGCTTAGTTTTCATACAAAATCTTGTTCTCAAAACATCATAATGCCCAGGGTTGCTGGGAGTGTGGCGACATAAATTTTAATTGATGATGATCATCATCAATATTTCCACTGCTTCACCTGAATCACTTTTAGGGTGCACATTTTTCAAGACATATTTTGAAGTGTAGTGTACAAATATCTTTTCAAAATGTGTTGCAAAATTTTTCAAGAATCCAGTCACAATAATTTAAGTACTTTATAAATCAAGTCCAAAGTTTAAGAATATGGTTCAACAGAATATCAATATGTTTCATCTTAAATCCCTTATTGAAATCTTAGTTAACAATATTAAGATTATTCAATCCATGGAACAACCAGAGGACATATTCAATCATATGTGTTGATTTACTTTAAATTTACTGCATTTGTAACATAAAATATTTGATCTTTAGCATTTACTGCTACTTCTCCCTAAATTGTGCCATTGACTTTCTCTCATCTCTTTGTGCTTTATAATCTCTCCCTTCTATCCAAACAGCAAGCCTCATGTAATAATATTAATATTTAAAGTAATAGTTATTCGTTTAGCCAGATTTTAAAGGTAGTTCTGTTTTATTTGTGATGCAACTCCTAGTATACTATTCGAAGGCTGATAATAACCCTTTGCCCAGTGAAAATTGTACACCTGTTTTAAGAATTTAAAGAATATAATGAAATAATAAGCTTATTATTAGTTCCCAACTTGCATTCGAGATTTCTTCAAAGCTTGATTCAATCTGAAATAAATATGCAGATCAATTCCAGAATCTAGGGTTGTTTTTGCTATTAAAATGTTAGAACCTATAAATTGAAAAAAGAGTGTTTGCTAGGTTTGAGCATAAGTAGGCAATTCTGCAAATATTTATCTTTCAAGCAATAATTAGGGGATAATGCATTAGGATGATGACTTGAAGGGGTTTGATTAGCTGAAAATACAGATAAAAGGAATGAGTCATAAATTGTCATAATCAGGTAAATTATGTGTTTTGTCTGAGAATAAAGGAGTATTGAAGTCTTTGAAATTAGGCACAAAATGTGGCTCAGTCTTAAAATTATGGCTTTCGTGTAGGAGACATGAAACAGCATAATCTGTCAGAGTAACTCCAATAGGATGTTAAATAGCTTTATGCATAATAAAGAAGCCTAATTGTTTTTTAAAAAAATAATGTTAAAAGCAATACTAGCTTTGATCTTCATGATTAAGTAAATCGTACATGGTACTGTCTTCCAATGACTTTTACATCAAAAATGTTAGGAAAAAAGATATTTATTGATTATGCAGTTAGGAAATTGAGATATGCCTCTTAATGATACAATCAAAAGCATTTTCATGCTTTTACTCATCACATGCCTTCCCATCACTTGGCCTCATGACCATAGACATGTGATTGTAAGGTCTCTAGATTTTTTTGATGAAATAGTCTGCTGAGATTTGAAAAATACCAGCATTGGTTGGGTTGTACACTAACATTTAGATTTATATACCGCTTCATAGTGCTTTACAGCCCTCTAAGGGATTTACAGAGTCAGCATATTTCTCCCAACAATCTGGGTCTCATCTTACCAAGCTCGAAAGCAGTGGTGGGATTCAATTTTTTTTTACTACCGGTTCTATGGCTGTGGCTTGGTGGCCGTGGCATGGCTTGGTGGCTGTGACATAGCTTGGTGGCCGTGGCAGCGGAAAGATACTGTAAAATCTCCATTCCCTCCCCACTCCAGGGGAAGGTTACTGCAAAATCCACATTTCCTCCCAATCAGCTGGGACTCGGGAGGCAGAGAATAGATGGGGGCGGGGCCAGTCAGAATGGTATTTACCAGTTCTCCTACTACTCAAAATTTCCGCTACTGCTTCTCCAAAACTGGTCAGAACCTGCTTGGAAGGATGGAAGACTGAGTCAACCTTGAGCTGGTCAGAATTGAACTTCTGTCAGTCAGCAGAATTAGCCTGCAATACTGCATTCTGACCATTACTTAGCCGGACTGTGCTTATCCAACATGAATGCACCCATAGTTTAGTGAATAAATAACAGTAGTAACATAATTAGACTGAAACGTAATTTGGAATCCCTGTTGTTGGTTCTTAGAAAATGATACGTTTCTGTGTATCTCTAGTCTTTATTTGTATTTGGACTTTTATTATTGACACTGTTCTAATTGATATCATTCTTCTGGGTATTTTATTATAGATAGGTAGGTAGGTAGGTAGGTAGGTAGGTAGGTAGGTAGGTAGGTAGGTAAGTAAGTAGGTAAGTAGGCAGGTAGGCAGGCAGGCAGGCAAGCACATGTTAAAGTGAATCAATGTACTTTTGCTGTTAGAGAACAATAATAATAGATTTGACATTGCCCAAGAAAAACACAAGTTTTTGTATTCCATAAACATGTGAAGCAAACAAGATTTGTAGGCTTTTAATGCTTTAAAAACCTGAAAAACATGCTTAATCCAAATGAACAGACCCTTCCCCTTACTGTAATGTGACTCTATGGCTGAGAACAGCTCTGTTATGCTTTCCATGATTTTATTAAGTCTCCTGTGTTGCTGGATGCTTAAAAGTCCTAGACCAACAGGCCAATGTTTCCCTTATATTTGCCAATTTATAGGTATAGATGCTAATTTAGAGTCATTTCCAAAACTGATTTTAATTTGATGCTACCTAATACCTAAATTAGATCATCCAAACAATGATTTCCTTCCAAATGACCCAGTTGAACGTCTCTTGCTCAAATTGAAATTTGCTGCTCAGAAGCTCAATGTGTCTGCCACACTTAATGTTTCCGTATCATGACCAGCTTTTTATTGCTGCTAATTGTCACGGCTATATTTTTCAGTAATGCCTCAAATAAATACAAATGAAGGATCAGTTATGCTTTGGTAACAAAAACAAACTTCTTCTGGTAATCCTCCCCCTAACCCAAATATGCCTGTATTTTTCTAATTTTCTGAACAATTAGTGTGGCAGAAAATAGCAAGTTAAATAAGACCAATTAACATTCAGAAGCATTTATTCTGTGCCTAATTGTGTTGCATAAACTGTAGTCAGCCCTAATTGGGTCTCTAATGTCACCTTGAGACCTGAGACAGGCATCAGGAAAGTGAGGCTAGAGTGTGGATGATCAGACTCACCTATTGTCTTTATTTTCTCTGGTTTTGCCCTATTCACTGTGAATGAGGATTTTCAATCCACATGGAAACAAGCAGTGACAACTAACATCTCAAGTCTCCTACTCGTCATGGGATATGATCAGGCCAAAACACTTGTCAAATTATCTCATAACAGACACAGAGGACCTAATGGATCTAGCCAGGACTCCAGCCTTTATTGCCAACAGATATTCTGCCTCCCCTACGGCTCTTCTGTGGGCACCCGCACTGTCTCCAGCTGCTCTTCTGGTTTCTGGCCAGCTGATCTTCGTGGGTGCTGAAGCATCGGAAAACAGCCTGGAAAGTGGCCTGGAAAACAGCCCCAAAAAACAGGCATGTGCACACTGGCCAACTGGTCTTCGGGTTTCTGGCACACACATGGGCACACATACACATGCATGCACGGATGCTCCGGTTTGGGCACTTGGTGATGAAAAGGTTAGCCATCACTGCCCTATGGCATAGCTACCTAAAACCTGAAGTATTTAAACGCAGGAGAGTGTTTATGGGGCCCTCCCCTCAGCTGTCTTTGAAGGTTGCTACAAGAAGATTCCTTCCCTGGGAAGATAATGCTCCCATCACTCTGGACACAAGAAAGAAAGGGCATGTACTTTTTCAATGCCTTTACAGGTACTCCTCCACTTACAATTGTTCGTTTAGTGACTGTTCAAAGTTACAACAGCACTGAAAAAAAGTGATTGATGACCACTTATGACCCTTGCAGTATCCCCATGATCATATGATCAAAATTCAGATACTTGGCAACTGGTTCATATTTATGACCATTGCTATGTCCCAAGGTCATGTGATCATCTTTTGTGACCTTCTGACAAGCAAAGTCAATGGGGAAACCAGATATATTTAACAACTGTGCTACTAATTTAACAACAGCAGTGATTCACTTAACAAATGTGGCAAGAAAAATTGTAAAATGGGGTAAAATTCACTTAACAAATTTCTCACTTAGCAACATACATTTTGGACTCAGTGGTGGTCGTAAGTTGAGGACTACCTGTACTAAAGGCACTTGTTTAGCGTCATCTTACCATTACTGCATAAAAGCCTTAGGTACCCAGGATAATTTTAAAACACCCTATTGCTTTCAGATACCAGACCTGCTATACCAGACCTGCTACACCATTCAGTGTCGTCAGGTTCTATACAGCAGCGGTTCAAAATTCTTCAGATTATGACATGTAACTGTACCTAGATATAATCTTCCACATACTAACTTCTTGCTCCTGGTTTGGCCCGGTTTGGTTGAACCGGTAGCAGCGGTGGCAGGAGGCTCCACCCACCTGCCCGGATGCTTATGTACAGAAGCGCCCTGCACGCATGGGAGCGTGCCCAAACCAGTAGTAAAAAATTTGGCAACCCACCACTGTTCTATACCCATCTATAGTTTCTGCTCCTTATTTTGGATTCTTGTGTATTTTATATCTTATAGCTATTAATTTCTACACAATGCAGGTAGTCCTTGACTTACGATAGGTCCTTAATGACAGACCACATTTATATGGCTGTTTGCAGAGTCCCATGGTTACATGACTTAAATTTACAATGTTTTTTTTTTGCTGAAAACCAATGTTTACAAGCAAAGATGGGACTGTTTAATGACCGTGGCATTTGCTTTACAACCATGGTGTTTGCTTAATGACATGGCTTACCTGGTTTACAACTGTCACAACTTATATCCCTAATGGGCAGGCTCCATTACAGTCATTAGTCAAGGACTAGCTGTATAGGGAATTTTTGTTTCTAGTTCACAATTGTGTGTGATATAGTAAGTCCTTCTGACATGTGGGATAACCAGAACACAGCATCAAATCACTTTCAAATATTGCATATTGGTGTCAATTCTTATGGCAGGTGGATAGCTCTTAGAATCTTACACTCAAAATGAATAAATGCAATTAGTAGCAGTTTCTGTAACAATTTGTGACAGCATCAAAAAATGAATAAGCATGCAATGTCATCCTGCAAATTTAATGTTGATGTTTTAATCTCAGAATGTGTTATGCAAGCATATTGATCATTTGCTCACCTTGCTCTCCCCACCTACCTGCCTCTGGTATCAACAGCATTTAGTGTAACTACTGCTTATTTAGTATTATTAAGAGTAAGCGGTCCAAGTAATGCACCCATAGAAAGCAAAACTTCAAGGCAGGTAGAACAATTTATTGGATACATCATATAGGCACAACTTGTGAAAATTGACTCTGAAAGTTCTGGGGTTTTCACCTGTTAAAAAGTAAAAGTTCCCCCTTCCCCCAAGTCATCAGTTACATTGTCCAATAGAGGTGCTGACTGATAGCTTGGTTACTCCACTCCTCATCTCCCCAGCCACCTGTTGGAATGTCCTTGGTTCCCACAGGAAAACTTTTTGTTTTGACTACAAAGCCCCAGTTATCTATCTTCTCCCTCCCTCTCCCTTCTTCTGGCCAACCCTAAAGCCTCAAAGATGGTCAGGTTTGCTTCAGGCTTGACACACACAAATATTTTCCCTGAATGTTTATTAATATAATGATTCTCAATCGTCAGTTGGGGCTACCTTCAGAATTTTAAAAGGCAGAATATTTTTAATGATGCTTTTCTTGTCCTTGTTTTACTCACATAATGAATTCCATTGGGAATGACATTTAAATATTACCAAGTACTGACTTTTTAAATCCCTATTTTGGGGAAGAAAGAGGTTTCTTCGTAATGGGAGTGCCTAAGATAGGGTGGGCAGAACAGTATGGGAACAGGTAGCCCTGGAAATGATGCCTTTCTATTATTCATCAAATCTTGGAGTATCTTATGGTAGAAGGTAACATGGGAATGAATGAAAGTATTCCATCATCCATTTCCTGACTGATTGATCAGGGCTACTTTGCAGAAATAGGGAATAAGAAGCAAAGTTAGTGTTCCTATATCTCTTTGTTGTCAACTAATGGATTTTTTTTGCAGACCAGGTCTGATAGCCCTATGATGGAGAGAGTGATTTATTGATTGTGAGTCATTTATTAAATTAGTTTGACCTGGAAATCATTTTGCACAGAGCAGAGGAGCGCAACAGGGAATAGGGATGTTTGGAATGATTTAAGTTGCTTTCTTCCAGAAAAGCTGTTCTAAACATCTTTGGGTCCTTTTTTTTCTGATAATTTTTGCCTGTGATTTTAGATGAATCGGCTTGCAGATTAATTTGTACATATGTATGAATTTTTAATATTCATATATCTAGATTTTTACTTTTGGAAATCAAGTCAGCCTACCAATTCTACAAATTATCAGGATTGCAGAAAGCGTTGGATCTAGTTTTTGTTTCTCTATATTTTCTGTTCTTCTGTTCCTTACATTTATATCCAGACTCCTCCTACTTTCCCATCTGAAATATTTTCTAGAGATAGTTATCGTTTAACAACTATATGTTCAGCGATGGTTCAAAGTTATGGCAATGCTGAAGGAATGGTACTTAAACCCATTTCCTAAAGTTATGGCCATTGTTGGGGGTGCCCACCATCACTTGATCAAAATTCAGGCATTTGACAAGCTGCCTGCTCTTACAACAGTAGGGGCACTTCCCCCCCCATTGGCCTATACTCTCCAATCCTGCCCTTTTTACCCTTCTTTACTCCACCATGTCAGCTGGCCTTGCTATTCTGAGCTCTGCTTGCCTGCCGTCCTGCTGCCTCCAGTTGGTGGAATTGCTGTCACTAAGTGATGTAATCATGTGATGTCACACTTTATGGCCACCTTGTTAATGATGGGAAATCCAGTTCCAATTTCTGTTGCATCTTCAGGACTGCCTATATGCTGATTTCTTGATATTATATTTACACGATTTGAAAAACAAATACAACCAATCTAAATTTGGTATTATGGGAAGAAGCCTACAAGCATATGCACAGACTTAACACGTTGTACAGACATTGAACATCTCCTATGACCGCTGCTAGTAAAGCAGTTGGAAAGAATTCATGTTCTATGTGTCCTTTGTATATTGTTATATTTTGCATAAATACTTTATGAATGTATTGTGACATAGTGGCTTTTAAACTGGGGGTATTTATCAAGAGAGTAAGTTGAGCCTATCCTATAGGGCCGTGATGGCGAACTTAGGGCACCTATGCTGGAGATGGCATGCAGAGCCTTCTCTGCAGGCACATGAGCCATTGCCCTAGCTCAGGTCTACCGCACATGTGCCTCCCACCAGCCAGCTGATTTTCGGGTTTCTGCTGTGCATGTGTGGGGCATGCCCTCTCCCTGTGGCCTGTTTCTTGTCCCTGGAGGCTTCAGGGAGGCCTGCTAGGCCCAAAATGGGGTGCAGGGGGTGCTTTGCATCCCCCCTACGCGGCCCATTTATGTTAGGAGGCTTCAGGGAGGCCTGCGAGGCCCAAAACACGGCATGGGGAGAGGGAGTCGCACATGCATGCATAGGGAGGTAGGCACGCAGGGGGGTGAGGTAAACAGGGGGTGTTGCACACACATTGAATTATGGGTGTTGGCATGCATGTGTATGCATGTTCACACACTTTCGACATGCAACGACGAAAAGATTACCCATAATTGCTATAGGAGATGACAAGGCTGAACCTCAGTGAGGGTCAAACACATCATAAGTCAGGAGCCTCTATACACCCGCAAGAGACCTAAGTCCAGCCCCGCTTGAATCTCTGTCTTATCTTTCACGCATTTCCCTTGACCATCACTTGGTCAGATTCTTGTAGAGTGCTTAAGTTTGCAATAAATCTTTAAACTCATTTGAACTGCCTGAATCTTCTGATTTCCATGGTGTTTAACATCCTGAGGTAATGGAATAATTTATAATTGCTTATTTGAATTAATGTCGTAGCAGATGAATTTTATGTATACTTATTCAAAGTTATTATTTCAGAAAAATAATTATTATTATCTATTAATTATTTCAAAAAAAGAGAAGAAGTAAAGCACAGAAAAATATGTCTCATTTGTACTAAAGAGAGATAGCCACACATTTCTGTTAAATTGTACAATTATATTAACATGTATAGTATGTCAGACAAGGTAACAATAGGAAAAACAAAGGGAGTTTAATATACAAAATGATATATGTCGTTCAAACTTCTAAATCATCTTTAAACTGAGATTCAGTTTAGCAGAAGAAATACTAGTTTTCAGACTGTTACAATTCCTAATTGATGATTTTCTAGTATCTTTTCCCCCCTGGAACGATGAAAGTTTGCTGTAGCCATTTTCATTGTTCATCTGTTAATTTCAAAACTATTATTATATAATTCAAAAGAACAAAAAAAATCTATAAAAAACAATGAATTTTCCAGAACAAAATTGATACATGAGATATTTTATGTTTAGAAGACATTATAGCATGCCACTATATCATATGAACTGACGTATTTAAGCACTTCACTAATAATTATTGAGTTGAGCAATTTATTTCTTCAAATAATCTACTGCATGCAAATGCAAAATAGTAAGTTTGTTTAATTCATTAGAATTTTAAATCTATCAAAATGTGATTTAAAAAAGTCCATGATCTCTCACTGACTTGTGCATGTGTATCTTGAACTGAGACCCAAATAACAAAATTAAGACATGCAAAATCTTCCTTTCAAATGTCTGGTATAGATGCAGATCATAGTGGAGAACTTGGAAAAGCACACTAAATGACATTCTTGAGCAGCCATACCACAATCTATAGGACTTTAAACATCAACCATGTTCTTTGCTGCAAAAGATAAATATGACAAATGTCCTGCAAAATATTAAATGATAAATAATAGCAAATCATTCTATTTGTTATTTGTATCTTCTTAACAGAATCTCCTCAGTCGCTTTTATCTTGCCTCTCAAAAAAAACCCACATTTTTTTAACTGACCCAAATCCAACAATAATTCTATGTTTTTGGACATAATTAGTGGTTGTGGATGAGAATGTACTTCCTATGTATCCTTTGTGTGTCTAAATTAATTCTGCAGTGGACACTGACTGAGCATGAATCACTTTATTGTGTTTTAACTACTGGAATTTTGGTGAATTTTCAGATGCCTTGCTTTAATAAGTAGCTGTTAGAGAAAATATAATTAAAATGTTGCTGTGGTTGATGTGCATATTTTTTCCTGTTTGAAGAATATGTATAATGATGTGCATTTTCCTTCCACAGACAAAAGCAGTTGGGTTGCTTGATGCAGATATATATGGGCCGTCCATACCAAAAATGATGAATCTAAAAGGAAATCCAGAGGTGACATCAAGTAAGTCAGTCTGGATATCACAGTTTTCCCAGAAACTGAAGCTATTTTTGGGGGATAGAGGTAATCCTCCATTTACAACCATTTGTTTAGTGACCGTTCAAAATTATAACAGCACTGAAAAAAGAGACTTATAGCCATTTTCCACACTTAACAACCGTTGCAGCATCCCCATGATCATACGATCAAAATTCAGACACTTGGGAACAGGTTCATATTTATGATGGTTGCAGTGTCCCAGGGTCATGTGATCATTTTTTGTAACCACCTGGCAAATAAAGTAAATGGGGAAGCCGTATTCACTTAACAACCGTGTTACTAACTTAATGTCTGTGGAGATTCTCAGTCATCCAGGTTATGGTTGTCCCAAAGGTGGGACAGGAGATGTTTAAACTTTCTTTGTTTTTGTTAAAGACATTTCACTTCTCATCCAAGAGGCTTCAGGTCAGACCTGAAGAAGCTGCTTCTTGGATGAGAAGCGAAATGTCTTCAAGCAAAAACAAAGTTCAGTTGCCTTTTGAAAAAAAAAAGACCTTTGGGATTATTAACTTAACAAATGCAGTGATTCACTTAACAAGAAAGGTAAGAAAGGTTGTAAAAAGGGGCAAAAGTCACCTAACAATTGTCTCACTTAGTAACATAAATTTTGGGCTCAATTGTGGTCATAAGTTGAGGGCTACCTGTAAACTTCTCTGGAAGGCCATACTTATATATTTTAAAATAAAAGCAAATAATTGAATCTATAAACCTATTGCTTGCCGTGAGAATCAGCTTCTGATGTTGTTCGGAACTTCCTGGAATATATGCACAGTTTTGAGTTTTTCTGCAGCTGTTTATGCTTTTTAAATGCATCGGACTGGGAGGTGCTTCTTAGAACCACATAAAGAAGTTCTGAAGAGCAGAAGGAGACTTTAGGTTTCTTTTGTAGGTTGCTGAAAAAGGGCCAGGAGAAAGATGCTAAATTATACGTACATACCTAGTTTGTACTGAGGAGAGAAGTTCTGTACAGAAAGAAAACAAATAATTGCTTATTTATTGTGTGTTGAAGTATTTACAAGAGAGTGCCTTCAAAGTAGTTCAGGTTTCCATAGTTCTGAGGTAAGCAGGTGGAGATTCCTCAGCAAACCAGATCTTTTTGAAAGATATTTAAAGAATAACAACAACAACAAAATAGCAGGCTTGAAACCAAACTAACAATTGTGGGAAATGGGGGAGGGTGAAGTTATCACTTGCAGTGCTTTTCTATTTTCCATCACAGAGATTTTGCTAACTATGCAAGCATTTATCTCTTGGATTTTCAAGAGAAAAAAAACTAGTGGGACTAACATTTTCAAGATTTTTTTTACAAAAGGGTAGCTTGTTTTAATTTACCGACAGAGAATAGTACAGGCCCTCAATGGAACTGTCCCTGGCTCTCACCAATACTGAATAGCTTTTTTTCCCCTTTTACTGGAATAATATACTGTCTATTAAAACACTCTTTACAGTAATGTTTCTAGGTCTTTTTTAACAGAGGCAGACTAGATAAAAATGTGTGGCCCGTAGCATGTGTAATGTTGCTTTATTTTCAGGTACATCAAAGCCTAAAATTATAGAAACCGATGCTACAAGATTTTTGGGGTTCCACAAGGTAGATTGTAATCCAAACCACTTCATATATTGGGAGGTAGTTGTTTAGCCTATGAGTTTAAGGGAATCTAGAGAAATGTGAACTCTTATATTAACCACCAATGATTTTTCTAATAAGACTTTGAAGTAAGCTCCTGCTTACTTTAATAGGATGAACAATTAGGTCATTTGTTCTGTCTTGCATTCAAGAGCTTCAGGCAATGGTATTTTTCCCACAGTGATAACTCTGGATTGAGGTGGATTGAGATAGTTGTTTAGTCTCAGATCAGTCAGTGCACTTCCACGGCTGAGGGTGGAATAGGACATTTGTCTTCCTCCTCTCAGCCCCAAACTACTGTACACATCATTAGGTCTCACAAAACATACACATTATCCTTCAAAGATGATTTTGTGTTTCTAGGAATATGCAAAACCAAGCATGCATTTGTTTTCCAATTGGGAATTTGACTGTTACAGACTCAGCACATTTCTAACAGAGAGGTAGTCTAACCCTGCCAAGAAATGTGCTGGAAGAAAAGAACAATCCTAGATAAACAGGAAGAATTGAAACATTTGGAAGCTTTTTCTTGCTGAGATAAAAAAAAAAGCATTATAGTACTGAAAATTCTAATTGTTTGAAAATGGAAAGGGAGCAGCTATTTCTATCCTTCTGTAGAAGCTGAATTTGCTTATTGAGTATAAAAATTAGTAATACTTAGTCATACTCTCTAGTTTTATGCCTGCAATATGTTACTATAATTCACATCTCATAAAGTCTGTGCAGCTGTTATTGTAGTAGGAATATAGAGGAAAAATTCCATTATCATTTTTTGCCATGATAATCTTGTGTGCTCTCTGCTGCAGTCTTCTTTTTAAATTTCTGTATGGTGAATAACTACTGAGTAACTGCATTGAATTATAATTTGAGACTATGGTTATTAATATAGATAATTGTGGAAAGTAAGAACTGCAGCAGTCTCTTAAAAATCAAATGTTCATTTTAGATATGTAAAACTGTTAATTACAATTTTATGTGTACTCATTTCACATACAAACATTGCTATCCAGGATGAGGCCATACTTTAGCAGAGAACAAGCTGTATATTCAAGATATTTTCCAGGATTTATGTTATAGTTCTAACTCCTGCGAGAGAAGTAACTTTTATTGAATTGTGGTTGTCTCTTCAGCAGTGGAATCACACTTGAAATTATTTCAAGCAAAGTACTAGCTGTTTCATCAATGTTCTCTTCCATTCTTTGCTTTTCAGGCTTTCTTTGCAATGGAACTTGAGTAAAAAATTTAACCATTTTTGTGGCATTCTATTTAATATTTCTTTTATGCAGCAGTTACCTGTTTTCTGTCTCTATATATAATAACCTTAAATGAAAGGCTATAAACCTTTCTAGTCTTGCCGTTTTCTCTGTGCAAATACGAAAGGACTATTATCATCTTAAATTATACTAATATCCCTAAATATTTCCTAAAACATCTATTAGATATTTGACAATACCTGTTAGGAAGGGTTGTAGGTGCTAAAGGCAACACACACACACACACGCACACATTTTTAAACACCATTAAAATGCATCTTCTGCATTTCGATTGATAGTGCATCAGCACTAACAATAATGAAACCCATGAAATGGTTGCATGATTCTAATTTACATTATTCAAGTACCGGTAGTTCTCAACTTACGACCACATTTGAGCTCCAAATTTCTGTTGTTAAATGAAGCATTTGTTAAGTGAGTTTGTCCAATTTTATGAACTTAATTTCCACAGTTGTTAGTGAATCACTGTAGCTGTTAAGTTAGGAATCTGGCTTCCTCATTGACTTTGCTTGTCAGAAGATCACAAAAGACAATCACACGACTCCAGGGCACTGCAACCGTCAGTTGCCAAGCATCTGAATTTTGATCACCTAACCACTGGCATCCTGCAACAGTCATAAGTGTGAAACAACGATCATGTCACTTTTTTCAGTGCTGTTGTATAGACCAAGACAAATCCAAAAACTCTAAGGAATTCCTGGAAGCTTGTCATTCAGCAAATTAGTCCTCCATAGATACATACGGATTAACCAATATTTATACATATTCAAAAAAGTCAATTAGGAAAAAAAATCCAGAACACATTACTTTCCAGCACCCAACACTAGATAAGCAGGATTAACACTTAACAAACAGAAAATAGTATTCTAATCAAGGGAGTACCAAGGAGAAACCACTTCCCCTCCAAGACTGGCAAGGCATGATGCTGTATATAAATGGAGAGCAACCTCACACTCATCAGCACTGATGTTATCTGGTCAGGTATTGAAATGTCTTCAAGCAAAAAACCAAGCCCAGAAAGCACCAACAAACTCTCCAGTTAGAATAGTTATAGAAAGCAAAATAGGAACAAAAACATTCTAAATATTATTTCTAAAGATAAGATTACACTGTCAAAAACATCTTTAATATCTTTTAAAGTATTTGAAAATAGTGGTGGTGGTTGTTTTGCTTTCTAATGGATTATAAGTCACTTCGGGTTTGCTCATAGGGCTGGTTTATGCCCTCTGGAGCCTTCAGGGAAGCCTCCTGAAGGCCCCTGAAGGCTCCGGAGGTTGAAAATCGGCGCTATGGGAAACCCGGAAGTTTGGGAATGTTGAGTTCCAGTTTTCCGTAGGGTCGATTTTCTACCTCCAGAGTCTTCAGGGACCTTCAGAGGCTTCCCTAAAGGCTCTGGAGGGCAAAAACTGGCCCTATGAGCAAACTGGAAGTGACTTCCAGTTTGTCCGTAAGTCTGTTTTTCGCCCTCTGGAGCCTTCAGAGAAGCCTCCTGAAGGCTCCAGAGGTTGAAAATCGGCCCTACATACAAACCAGAAGTCACCATGTCCGAACTTCTGGGTTCCCCATAGGTCCATTTTTTCCCCTCAGGAGGCTTCAGGGAAGCTCTTGAGGCCTCTGGAGGGTGTCCGGGGGGGGGTGGGGAGAGGCTGTTTTTGCCCTCCCCAGGCTCCTAAAAAGCCTCTGAAGCCTGAGTAAGGCGAAAAAACCACAGCAAAAGCAGGGGGAGGGGTCGTTGATTGCGTGCATGTGCATGCACTGGGGGAGGTCACGCACATTGCATTATAGGTGTGGCACACCGGTGCAGGGCCCCCCCCCTGTGCTCTCCCCGCTTTTGGCATGGCAGCCAAAAAAGTTTTTCCATCACTGCCCTATATTCTGCACAAGTTTTGTACACCCATTTGATTAGTGTCTAGTATTCCAATGGCAACTATGCATGCACTAGCCTCAACTGTGTGTACACTCAACCTGTAGTAACTGAATTCTGGCTTTCATTAAATATGATCTGGTATCAATTTATAATTCACACTAAATCAAACATTGCACTCTTCAAGCTTCCAATAATCACAACCTGTCTATATATGAAGTTTCTTAGCAACATTGTAGGATACTGCTGATTTTGTACTACAATTTCCTATAATTCCTACTCCTGGTTCAATTAATTTCGTTTTGTTGAATTATTTTGGCAAAGGTTCAGTTATCATAGATTAAAATGTCCCAAGGGTGATTTTTCAAGAGGCTCTTTTTGAAGAGAAAACTGGACTTTCTGGTTTTTCTTTGAAGATGTTTCGCTTCCATGAAGCTTCTTCTTGGTCTTCAAAGAAAATCCAGAAAGTCCAGTTTTCTCTTCAAAAACCACCTTTGCGACAACCATGACTTGGATGACTGAGAATCTCCATAAACACTCATAGATTAAAATATTGAAAATCTTGTTATCCACCAGAAGTCAAGCTCAACACATCGGTTTTTGTTTTTTAGATTAGATGCGATCTGTACAAGGAGCCTCTGGTTTACAACTATTTACATTGAGAGGGTTTGAATAAATTTTCCAAAAATTGATCCTTAAACATAATTTCTGTTCTAGAAAACCTAATGAGACCTCTTGTGAACTATGGAATTTCATGGTAAGCCCTCTATCTTTGTTTCTATTTACTTTTTAGAATTATTGTTTGTATCATGTCTGAATGTTGGAAAAATGCCTTTAATTCTAGTATGTCTATGGGTTTCTTGGTGGAAGAGACTGCACCAATTGTCTGGAGAGGACTCATGGTAATGTCCGCTTTAGAGAAATTACTGAGACAGGTAAAAAAAATGTTTTAAGTTAACTTCATTGGTGATTATAACCCTATAATAAAACAATTTCTAATAATGTTTATATCAAATGCATTGTTAATGTTTTAATATAGTATGGAAAGAGTGGTGGGATTCTACCAGTTTAACAACTAGTTCGCTGAGCATGAGCTTTGCCTGAACCAGACCGAACCGGTAGAATCCCACCCCTGTATAATGGAAGGTTTGAAAACATAATAGCAAAATATTTTACTTTGTTAGCAAATATATCACCCAATATTTAAAATTAAACTTAATGAAATTGCCCTCAAACTTTCTGCAGATCCTGGCTTCAGATGGAATGAATGAATTAGCAGCTTGTTAACACTTTTCGATACTAATCTGCAACACAGAAATTCCACAGCTATAAGGAAAGGAAAGGAAAGAATTTGTTTTGACTGCAGAAGTTTTTTTTAAATTATTAAATCTCTGATATCTGTTGACAGTTCTAGGAAATACTTCTGCTTGAAATCCCAGAAAGTTTCTTACAGTCATTATAAGCTAGTCTTCCTCATCATGACACTTTTCACATGTATTGGATCTACAAGCGACCATATCTATATCTTTCTTCCTGTTTCATAATAGGTTTCTGATATTTTTCTGAACTGCAGATGAAAAGTTTCACCTTTCTGATACCTTATTTTGAATGTGTCCATCCCTAATAAAGAAATTGTATCTGACATCATAAAGTTTAGGCTTTTTCATCCTATAAGTGAAGTGCAGTAATAAAAAAACATCTGATTACAAAACATACAAGATTTAATATCACTAGCCATTATGGAAGAAAGTGGGAGACATTAATGGCTACTATCTTCAACTGTTGAAATGCTGTCAGCTTTAATTTATTCAAAAATCTTAAACATAAGGTCTCTCAGTATATTGCTAAAAGTAATCTTTTGTGCCAATTACTTAAGGCAGAAAAACCCCTACTATTGCACAAGTAGTGGTGAGTTCTTCTCTTTCTCTCCTTTAACTCTTCTCCGGAACCCTTCCATTCTGTTGCAGAGCCTCCAAAGAAAATTAAGGGGTTATGAAAGGAGCTGCAGGAACAATGGAGAACTTCCATTTTCCTGGTTCCATTAACATGCCTTCTAGAGCCAGAGTGCCCTCTGGATGTACAGGTAGGTCCCAATTAGTGGGGTTAGTGAAACCTACAAAATGGTTGCATTATTCAAATTCACATTATTTAAAAGCACATTTCAATGGAAAATAGGGTAATTGGTTTCAGCTTGACAAAAATAGGCAATTAAAAATTTTAAACATAATTTTTATGTCTATTAATGAAGTGCTGTATAACAGTAAAAGAGGACAAACCCATCAACAAAGCTATCTTCTGTATTCTGCTGTAGTTCTTCAAAATAAGCTTTTTTGAATTTTCTCTGAACTCGTCTCTATTTTGCACATATGATAATTAGCTATTAAAACCCCGAGAGCAACTGTGGCATGTGCTAGCCTCAATACATGTATGGTAGTTTTCCACTAACTGAATCTTGGCCCACATTAAACACAACCTGGTATCAATTTATAAATCACACTAAATCAAATATTGTGCTGTTCAAACTCTCACTAATGCCTACATTGCCTAGATGTCAATTCCCCCTTAATCCTAAGCCTTGGTAATAGTTATGCTGGATGGGTAATTCTGAAGGGCACCAAATTGGAAAAAGGTTTTATTAATGGAAGAACTTCAAGCAGTGAAAACAGAACATTTGATTTCAGTTACAAATGTTTTTAATATACTTGGCAGGGTTGGAGTGGACCTGATTACATATGGCAGTATTCTGAAGTCAGAATCAAAACATAGATTTGGGTGGTAATGTTAGCGCTTACTTTTCTAAAGAGACCAAGGATTAATTGATTAGAGGAAGAGAAATGAGATGATGTTTGAGAAATTGCAATGTTACTTTAGTCAATGGAATTCCCAATTGGGAAGCAGATGGCAATTTCTTCACATGCATTTTGATAATGATATATACTAAGTCTGTTGTTACCTAGCAACTAAAAAATAGTTTTACTCTACACATCTAGAAGCAAAAAGAAATATCGTTCCTTGACATAAGGGCCATTAATGATTTTCCCATAGTGATTGCAGAAAGCTTTAATGAGGACTTTCCCTCTAATCAGGCTTTTTTCCTCTTTTGTATATAAACTAAGATTTTTTTTAAATACTATCTCAGGATAATTTGAGTACCTTTATCAGCTTGCCTGAAGATCCAGGAAAGAAGATAAAATCTGTTTATAGCATTAGGTTTTATTACCAGACAATTGATAGCATTCACTACACTGCTTTTAAAGAGTTATAAATATTACTTGTAGCAATAGCTTGTAACCAATGATTTGCTTATTAATTTTCTGATCAGAGTATTGTGTAATGAGTATTTATTCAGACACCCTATGCATGTTTAAATAAATCATTTTGTTTCAGTTTGATTCTAAATGTCTCCCCATCTTTTGTCACCAATCAGATTAGGATTAGAGCTGTTTTCATTGTTTTATACTAAACATTTTTGTAGATGTTAACATCCTGTCTATTTCTGTGATGGCGAGCCTATGGCACGTGTGCCGGAGGTGGCACACAATGCCCTCTCTTTAGGCATGTGAGCCGTTGCCCCAGTTCAACTCTCTTGTGCGTGCCTCTCGCTAGCCAGCTGGTCTTTGGGTCTCTGCCATGCATGTGCAGAGGTGCATGCAGGGCATTGTGCGTGCATGCACAGGGCACATATGTGGGGGCATGAACATGAGCACATGCCCGGGGCTGCATGCACAGGGGGGAGCATGTGCATTGCATTTTGGGGGTTGGGGGCACACATGCATGCATGGGGGCATATGCATGGGTGGGAGTGCGTGCATTGCATTTTGGGGGTTTGGGTGTGCACACGCATTCACACGCACACGCTCTGGGCACCTGGTCTGGAAAAGATTAGCCATCACTGGTCTATTTGATCTGGAGGAAATGGCTCCTACTCCTCTTTTCCTAAACATCTAAATTGCTTCCTTAATCTTGGTTCATGATATAATACATTGAGTTTAAAGGGGTTCAAGGCATTGAGACATGCATTTGAAAAATAGATGTAAAAAAAAAATTAAGTCAGTGAGACATAATATATTTAACGCATTTTATTGCAACCAATAGTAAAAACAGTTTATAGTTTCCCACATAAGACTTCAAAGTGCAATGTGTTCTTTGCTAAAAGTTTTTAATATAAAGCTTTCTTATAATCGAGTATCACAGAACATTATTAGATATGGCAACCAAATTGGGTAATATAGATTTTCTCAAGACATCAGAGATGTAATTTAATTGTACTCTTCCCAATACATTTGAAGCAGCAGACAAATGTGTAGCAATGAATTAGATGCTGCTCTTTTGTTCCCAAAATGTTGGCATAGCAGTAATATGTAAATCTTTGCCATAGACAGCACATTTTAATTGGATCTCAGTTTTTAAGTAAGTGTTAGAATTTGAGAGCTGCACTTTTGATTTCACTAAGAGTTTGTAACAGACATAATGCACATAACTGCTGTGCACTGATATATTTCTGTTGCAATTTGTACAATGTTCAGTTTGCTTTTAGTATTTTTCAGACTAGATAACAATCATTGTTCAGCACTAAGAATCTTATTATATATTTAAAGCTATTACTAAAATACAATACTGAGGTAGAACAAATCAAACATTACAGGATAAAATGGATGCTGAATGTCAAAATAATCAAAGTGGATCAATGAAAGAGTTGTAAAAAAAATAATAAAATTTACTCCAAGTTATACTTTAAGGGAAAAGCTAGTATAAAATGTTCCACAGATGGTATATAACTATTGACAATTGCCAAGATTGATAAATTATTTATTTTCTTATTTATCAAATAAATACTAAAAGCATTGCAATAAAAAAGAAACATTCTATCATATGTGATGCTTATGCAAAAGTATTCAGAGGTATTAGAAAGAAGCATCAAAACTTTTAGGGAATTTTGAAATTGAATTGAAACCAGAAATATTTTTATTAGTAATGATTAACAGAGAGTATAAATGAAAAGTACCACAATTTATTGGGATATATATACTGATGATGGCAAGAATAAATTTATCAAACAATCAATTCATTAAACTTATTTATTTTGAAGAAGAAGCTTATGTTTTTAATTTTTCCATAGTAGAACTAGAAAGGAAATAAGCAGATAAGTGACAGACTTTTCTAGAAGTATTTCTAGTACTAAAACCATGCCAACATTCAGGGAGATTTGGTGTCTATATTTAATTGGAATGCTGCAGGAAAATGTTAGTTAATTGAGAAAAAAAATCCTATTTTGAAATACATTATTATTATCAAAACAGTATGCAAGGGTTTATTTATTTTCTAAATGATACAATGCAGATCATATTCTTATGCAGTGATTCTGAGCAATTGCTTCCTTGTAATATCCTCATTCACAGTTGGGCCTGGAATTGATATTACATAAATAACTATGTTTGCCACATATATTTACTGATTGATTAGAACAATTTACAAGAAAATTTAGTGATGTGCTTGAATAGAGGAAAAATATATACAGAGCCGCCTGGCAACAAATGATGTTTCTCTATCAATAAATGTCAGGAAAATAATTCCTAGAGAAGAAAATACGAATGCTGTACTTAAGTAAAATGTAACCACATTCCCAGCATCTGAAATGTTTCACAACACTATATATTAAAGAAGCAAATATTTTAGTGTTTTCCACATATGCGTGTTGACTAGCAGGTGGTGGATACTACAGGTGTAATTTTTTAACCACACTCACTTGTTCACTTGCAAAGAGTAATTCCTGTGGCGGCAGTGTTTTCTTAATTTGAGAGAATTTATTCTTGAGGCAATATTTTAATAACATGACATGCATTTATGGATACACTTCTGAAAAGGTTAGGAGGATAAGGACTAATCACTTCATGTTTTGTACAATGTTATTTATGAATATGTCTTACATATAATATTGAATCTTTTTCCTGAAATTACCTAATCTAAAGATTTTATTCAAGTTTTCTTCAACTTGAGGGTAGCATTTAATTTTAATATGAGACTTAGGGAAAGCAATGAGGATGCCTCACAAGTCATCCTATTCCTCAAAAGTTGCAGTATTTGCCTCATGGCCTCCAGAGTACCTTCAGTTCAGGCATTTCAGATCAGTCCCATTAGGTGGATGGACCAAGAAATCAACTTCACAGGACTGCTAAAATTACTTTTACTGAGATTGATTGTAATAGCACAATTTTGCAAGTCTGATTCTAACTGTATGACCTTCCTTTTTTTAGATTCCTGTTAAATAGGAAGGTTTCTCTTTGAGCTTCTTCCTAAAATTATCTGCCTATTGCTTACAATATGTGTTGCTTCTCATTGCTTTGGCAACACAACTTGCATATCTCCATCAAGATTATCTTTATTCTCTATATTAATAGCACAAAACAATGTAATCTATAGTTCTGCTATACTGACCTGTGTTCATACTTTCTTTATTGTATTGTTTATTTAAATACATTTGTAATGGAATGTGGTGAACACTCAACTGCTAACTTTGCTACTGTGGTCTGAGCAATATTAACAACTCTTTCCTGAATTTTAAGAATCCCAAACACAATTTCAAATGCTAGGTGATTTGAAATACCACTGCAACAAGTAAGAAGGGCGAAATAGAATGCATCTTTTTCAATGGCCATACAGATACAACTAAAGTTATCCTGAAAGCAAACAATTCAGATCAGCAATTCCCCAGTACCATCGAAGAAGAACATTATTCTCTGTGCAGTGAGCTGGATGGATATCTTTATCATTTCACTCCAGAGGAAGGCTCAAAAATAGGAAAACTTGTTCAAGTGATTGCAGATAATCTGGTGTATTTCATGAAGAAGAAAGGCATTGACAAAAGACTGAAGGCCATTGAAGGAGATTCTTCAAATGTTAAATACTGGCTGTGATGGTGCTACCATGCACTGGGTAGATGTCAAGCTTGACTAGAAGTTGATCTGGTTGGTGTGTGCACTACCGTATTTTCACCCATATAACCCGCCCACGCAAATAACCCGCCCACGCGAATAACCCACAGGTTTTCAAGATCATGTAAAATATTTTCCGTATACCCCGCCCACTTATATAACCCACGACGAGTAAGGGAGAAGGGAAACTGCTGAGATCGGGGGAAGAAACGGAGGAGGAAGCGCGCCTGTGTGTTTTGTGCGTGTGTGCGTGCTTGTGTGTGTGTGTGTGTGTTTGAACGAGCATGTGTATTACAGCTGTGGGGGGGAGGACGACAAGAAGAAGTCCTGCGGAAGTCAAGAACGGCACCCCCCCCTCTCTCTTTCATTTTTTCTTTCCCGTTTTCTTGCACTTGAACCTTTAAGCTCCATAAACCTCAGAAACGTTTCCTACTATGAAGGAGCCGGATTCTCCCTTCCTGCCGTTTGTTCTTTGCCAGGGAATTCAACGCTTTGCCTGCAAGGATCGTGGGAGAAAAGGGGGATTTTATGGGGAGAAGGGCTCTGGTTCATCTCAATGGGCGGAAAGTAAGAGGGAGGGACCCTTCCTCCCTCCCTTCCATCTACTTTATTGAACTCCGTGGGAGGAAAAGCTCTCCTAGCCCCGCTCTGAAGTGAAGGAGTATATTCTTCCACGCTATGGCAGCCCTGAAGGGCCGGGAGATATTTGGGCAGCTCTCGTTTCAGTTCTACGGGCGAGGAGATGGGGGAATCGGGAAGATATTCCCCTTCCTCCAACCCTTCCCCAGCTTGCCCAGGCTTCCTCCTCCGTTTCTTCCCTCGAACTCAGCAGTTTCCTTCTCCTCCGTTCCTTCCCCCTTCCCCAGCTTGCCCAGGCTTCCTCCTCCATTTCTTCCCCCGATCTCAGCAGTTTCCTTCTCCTCCGTTCCTTCCCCCTTCCCCAGCTTGCCCAGGCTTCCTCCTCCGTTTCTTCCCCCGATCTCAGCAGTTTCCTTCTCCTCCGTTCCTTCCCCAGCTTGCCCAGGCTTCCTCCTCCGTTTCTTCCCCCGATCTCAGCAGTTTCCTTCTCCTCCGTTCCTTCCCCCTTCCCCAGCTTGCCCAGGCTTCCTCCTCCGTTTCTTCCCCCGATCTCAGCAGTTTCCTTCTCCTCCGTTCCTCCAACCCTTCCCCAGCCCAACCCGCCGAGCCAAGTCTCCCCAGCCCTTTCCAGTCTGGTTGCACGTGCTCCCGATGGAGAACGGGGAGCCGAGGTAAAGCTGCCTCCCAATTCCTCGAACTCCCAAGCTCTCCCTTTACCGTAGTTAATCTGTGTAAAATATTTTCCGTATACCCCGCCCACTTTTATACCCCGCCGGGGGGGGGGGGGTGCTGTGCATGTAAAAAACGCATATAACCCACGGGTTATATGGGTGAAAATACGGTATATGGTCTGGTACGCCAGAAGAGGTAGTGAAAACCTGGCGTACCAGATAGGACCAGTAGTAATGGTGGCTTGGCTACGCCCCCGAACTTGTTCTCCCTTCAGAAGTTTCGTCAAAAACTTTTTTAAAAAAGTTTTTTTCCCCTGCCGGTTCAGGCAAGGGAAAAAAAGCTTTAAAAAGTAAGAGAGAGAGAGGGAGAGAGAGGGAGGGAGGGAGAGGGACGGAGGGAGAAAGGAGAGGGAAGGGAGAAAGAAAGAGAAAGAAAGAAAGAAGAAAGGAAACTTACTTTTCAGCCAGGAGATTCAGGAAAGGAGAAAAACAAATGCTGTCACTTTAAATTGGAACTGAGCATGCCTGACTGTGGAATTCTGGGAGCTGAAGTCCACAAGTCTTAAAGCTGTCCTGTTTTAAATTGAAAAGCTGCTCAGGTTTGCGAAGTGAAATTCAGCAGTTATTTGGGAGGGGGGCGGATTGCTTCCCACAGAGAGAAGAGAGAAAGAATGAAGAAAGGAAGGAAGGAAGGAAAACAACAAAGCAATTTAGGGCTAGAAATCTACTCAGAGGTCATCTAGTCCAACCCCCTGCTGCAACAGGAAAACTTACATTGTCTGGATTATTTTGATGCCTTTACCAGAGAGGAAAATTGCCATAAAGGAGAAGGAGTTTACTAGGACAAGACTGCTTTGCAGAAGAAGGCAGAGATAGTCCCGGACTTATGACTACAATTGAGCCTAAATTTTTGGTTGCTAAGCAAGAGCATTGTTAAGTGAGCTTCACCACATTTTACTCAATCCACGACATCTCCTGGTGAGTGACATCAAGTTGGCCACGCTCACCCAGTCACATGACCACCAATCCATGCCCACAAAATAGACCAAACCCACAGAATAGGTAGTAAGAGCCGAGGTGGTGCAGTGGTTAGGGTGCAGAACTGCAGGCCACTTCAGCTGATTGTTATCTGTAGTTCAGCGGTTCTAATCTCACCGGCTCAAGGTTGACTCAGCCTTCCATCCTTCCGAGGTGGGTGAAATGAGAACCCAGACTGTGGGGGCGATATGTTGACTCTGTAAACCGCTTAGAGAGGGCTGAAAGCCCTATGAAGCGGTATATAAGTCTAACTGCTATTGCTAGTAAAAAGGTTTGAAACCCACCCCTGGTGCACTCCACATGAATAGTTACTTCTATAACACTTAATCACACAATTGGATGGGAGCACCTTGTTTAATAAGAAATGGGAAAGTAAAATTGGTAACATGCTAGACACTACAACAGAACTTGACATTGATCCTTCATTCACCAAAGATTCAATTGGTGAGCCTCTCATTTTTTTGAGCAACAGTGTTGTAAAGGACCTCTCTACTGATCAAGCTTATGGATATAGGATCACATAGGGAATAAGGACAGGAGGACTTCTCACAGACCTGTCTCTTCTGCAAATTGGCTCTGTAAACCATTCACGCTGGTTGACAACTGCAAATAGGCTTTGCCGAATATGGGTTTCAAAACATGGCTTTAAAGGCAACACTCTCCAAAACTTAAGAATGATAGTGGAATGTATTGTTGGTGTGTACTACCCTTGCTGGTTCAAAATCAAAGTAAAAGATTTCTAGATTGCATGCCCACATCATGTGTTGTTCCAGCTGCAGCAAGTCAGACTGCAAAAAAAGGCTGTAGTAGATGCTGTTTTGCCAACCATTCGCTGCTCAACATGATGCACTTTCAATGAAATGATAATCTAGACACTCTTGTGTTCAGATGACATTCAAGAGAGGAGAGCTGGTGTGCAAAAGATCATTGACTTCAGGGGTGCAGACAATGATGTGTGGGGAGGTTTTTCTATATGTGCAAAAAATGCCTTTAAACAGCATCAGAGTATCCACTCTACTGGAGCTTATTGACTGGTCTGAAAATGAGCCACCTTTGATATGCAAATTGACTACAGTGGAAATAAAGAAATTCATTGACAAACCAATGCAAGTACCACAGTGACCCTGTCATGCCCAATCAATGGAGAGATGTGTGAAACAGGTGACAGATGCAGCAAGCAGAGTGTATACACATGAGAAATGTGAGGGTTATATCAGAGGCCAAGAAGCAAATTGGCAGCTGATGTCAAAGAACAAATCAAAACAAGACTTGATGAAATTCACTAACATTTTGTAACACAAATAATTATATTAGTTTATGATTATTTTTTGCTTAGTAAGATAAGATAAATGCAATTTTTTTTGTAGCACAAGATATAATTTTGAGAAGATAAAGTTAACAGCATTTGGGTTACAAGTGACTTTTGTGGAGTATATGATCAGATGTGGATTTACCATACCAAGCTAAATGTTATGCAATTGCAAAAATAACAGCTGATTTCAATTCTTTTAGAATCCCTCACTGAAAAAAATTGCAAAAAATAATTTTTACCCCATTAAATGACACGCCCTAGCAATAGTTTATTTAAACTATTTTGTGATGGTGGAAACAGCTGGTGAGTCACTAAGTTTCTTGGTAGTCCTGATATTCAGGTTTTATGGTACTCTAGAATCACAAGATGGTTATTCCTGTGATTTAAGATATCAAGGATTATGTTTTCTAAATTGGCATTCCATTAGAGTATTATATGTATCTTAAATAAGACGTATTTTACTAGAGACAATGCATTTATACATCATGGTAATTCAGATTTTTTAAGAATATCTCCCCAGGGACCAAGCAATATACAAACTGGTCTAATCTTTTCTGTCAGCAGGACTTCTACAATAACAGGCAAATATAGATCTGTCTGTACTTTGTTGCCTGCCAGCAAGCCAGCATTTGAGGCTTATTTTAACTTAGATGCAACTGGCTGCTATTTTCTATTTTTGAGCATGTAAATTGAAAATCTGACTTGAATATTGATTAAAGTCAAGAGGTTTTGAAGTATCATCCATAACATTGCCCAGAGCCACTTGTCTGAGATGGCAGCTATGAATTTGAATAAATAAATAGAAACATGTTAACTGAATATTTCACCAAAAAAATTCTTAAATTGCCCTACTTTCATAATGCAAAAAAACACTAAAGAAAAAGTTTAAATCTAAATGACCCTGTCAAAGTTTTGACTGATGAATCCAACCAAAAGCAAGCAAGGCTATCTGCTCGGATTCCTCAAGCCATCCCTTCAACCGGGTCACCACTGTTTGGGTGCTGAAATCCACCTGTGCAGCAGCCGGGGTCTGTGGCTGTCCCAGGGTCTGTGGCTGTCCTGGCCTTGGCTATCTGCTCTCCTTTATGTTTTGTCCTGGACATCTTCTGGATCTTCACAGCTCTTCCAGAGGTGACCGGAGAGGCTGCAAGAGCCAGGACTCCTTTGTAGATTTTAATTTTGGTAGACTTCGTTTAATGTCAAGGTTTTGACTAGCAAACCCGACCAAGCAAGCACTGTTGAGATAATCCAATCTCTTTATGCAAAACTTTACTGAGTGCTTTCATGATGTACTCAATAAAGCTTTGCCTAAAGAGATTGGATTGTCGCAACAGTGCTTGCTTGGTTGGGTTCGTCAATCGGAACCTTGATAGACCCACTGGAATTGAAAGAAATAGAGTGAATCAGCTGCCTCGGTTAACAGAAGCACTAAGATTGCAAGGAAAGTTTCTTTATGCTCCCTATGTGGGTTTGTTACGCTCTGGTGATAGATTCAGTTTTATCATTGATCAGTGTAATTGATATCTAACTAGTAGTTCCTTTCTCTTTTTTCCTCCAGCACTATTACTCATTTCTATTTGGATCATTTTAATAATAATTTGTGATGTAGATTCCAAGAAATAGAATTTACTTATATGTTATCTCCAAAGATGTTAAAAACTACAGGGAGATTGACCTCGACTTTAAGGTGATTTTTTCCCCCTCCTTTATTTATACCTTTTCTAGGTTGACTGGCACCAACTGGATTATCTGGTAATTGACATGCCACCAGGAACAGGAGATATTCATCTGTCAATCTCACAGAATATTCCAGTTGCAGGTATCTTTGGTAGTTTTGCAATGTGGTGTAAGCAGTGCAACTGGGTGCATTTGAATTACATAGCTGGAGACAAAGATTTTATTTGGAACCTGCAAGGTTGCTCCCCTTTCATAAATGTTGCATTTGCTCACCATAATCTATGATTAAACACCACTGTATGACTTTGCAGATGAATCTATCACCTTATTTTTAAATAATTTTATTGTTTTTAAAAAAGATACAAAGTTAAAAGATAAACAAATGGAAATAGAAAATTAGAAAAAGAAGTGGCTTGCAAAGGATATAAAGCTGAAAATTTTTTGAGTTACATTTCTATGTCTATGTCTATGTCAATATCTCAAGTCATAGCTGCTCATTTTAAAGATTAAAATACTTTCATATTCATTCTTCCAGTGTTTTGGGAAGACAGATTTGATTTTTGCTCTTCAGTGAGATTGTTCTATATTTGATTCCCCCCCCCCCCCAAAATGTTTAGAATCACTGTAGGAAATAAAGTTTGGCAGGATAAAATGTTTTGCGGTAAAATATTTTTTAAATTCACTAAATACAAAAAACACAAAAACAAGAAACAAATATTTTAAAAAATATATTTGCAGACACATATATATAGAAATATTAAAGTTCATCTATATTAATCTTTATGAATGACTTCAAAACACTAAATAGTTGAAATTATATATTTCTGTTTCCACTGCTGAACAATCTTTTGATTCTATGTTCATTTTCCCTCTCCAAAGTACCATATCATTGAGATAAATTGTATCTCAAAATGTTGAATTAACACATGTGATCACTTTCAAAATAAGACAATATATTTAAGTGAAACATTGCTTTCATTGCACTTCAACAAAATAAATACAAAATAGCCATTTCTAAAATACTTTTTCTTATTAAAAATGATGCTATCTAAAAATCTGCTAAATTTTCTGGTTTTTTTTTTTACATGTTTCTTCTTTTTTTATTAGCTAAATTTAAAAAATTAAATAAAGTCCCCCTTCCACAAAAACTGTTTTTGGAGTTGGGTGAATTTTTGCAGCAAATGTCATTTAGGGCGGAAGGAATCAGGGAAATTGATGATAATTGGCTACTTTGATACATGTGAATGGAAACACTGTTTGTAAAGCATAACTATCATTAATCTTTAATTAGAGATCTATTTTCTGAGCCTATTAAAGATTCTTCTAGGAATTGAAGTACCTGAATGAAACAAAACAATATTAATTTTTCCTGGGGTTTCTTTCTTTTTAGGGGCTGTAATTGTATCCACTCCACAGGATATAGCTTTATTGGATGCACATAAAGGCATTGAGATGTTCAGAAAAGTGAATGTGCCAGTAAGTACATTTTATTTGACCCTGCTAGATTATGGATCTGTATTTAAATTAGAAATGGGCAACCTATTTCAGCAAGGCACATTTTTGAAATAATTTTTAAATTATACCTAATATCCTAGAAAACTCTTGATATATAAGCATTGGCATTGATATTATTTGATTGCCAATTAAGCTTAATTGATATTATTTAGCTTTGATTACATTGTACCCTAGTACTGTCCTTGCTATAGCCTTCCTTACTATGAAAGTAATGCTATTTGTTTTCTGTGTGTATGTATGTGTGTGTTGAGTAGTAAATTTCTAATCTTTTGCCTGAAAGTGTCCAGTCAATTCAGTCAAGTGCATTTCAGTTCAGTGATGCCTAAGATGCCAGAATGTATAGTAGTTAATTCATATAGTCTTTCTGTCAGCGTTCGAAATATCATGCAGAATTAAATCAGAGTCCAAGGCAGAGCTATCCTTAAAATTCCAATTTAATAAGACAAACATGTTGGCATTATGTTATGGAATCCCAATACTGAAAATGACATCAGAATTCCACCCAGTTAAAAGTCCATGATCTTGTCCCCACAACCACAATCCATCACATGGTCCAAGCTTCTTCTTCCACGCTGGCATCCACACCCAGCTGCTTCCGGTCATATGTCAAAGTACGGAGACAAAGGATGACCTTGGCTTCTAGTAAAGAATGAAAACAATACATTCCACAATCTTACTCCTGTCTATTCCTCCCTCCCATCAACTATATTAATGAAACAGCATAATGAAGTGTGGCACGCCAAAATTCTAAAAGGAATATAATTGCAGGCCTGACACATTCACTGCTTTGGATTTTTCCCACATTTCTAATTCTTATATTCCAAATCTCCACTATAGTTTTTTCTTTGCAGGTTTGGATTTTCTTTTCTTGTATGGTAGCACAAGTAATTAGACTTCCCAAAGGCTTCAATATAACCACACCATAAGCATCAATACTACTCCCCAAAATCCTGAGCTCATCCTTAGTAGACTGTTGAGTACTAACCTACAGGAGGAGCCCATTATCCACACTATCAATCACTTTACATTGCTATCCATGTGGTTTCTTCAGTAAAGGAGTATTTTATCATTGCCTTCTTCTGCCACAGCATGACTTGATGGCCTTTGCAATTGTAACTAAAATGATCAGATACCTCTAGCATCTTCCTGTATCACTGTTGCCTGATATAGGTCCCTGCTTGTTTTAGCTCGGCCCTTAGAAATAATTTTCATGACTTGATTGATGCCTTGGATTATGTATTCTAGGCCTATTCTTCCCATGTTTTTTGCTCATTCCTCCCAAGAACATCTAAACATAATAAGATAGCCCAGCAAATCATGAGATAAATAATGGTTCTGTACTCAGCTTGTTTTTTGTATTAGAATCCCAGTGCCAAAGTATAGAAAACCTGCTTTTACATACATGAGTCTTAGGGGGAAAGGCCTCAGACAGGTTATAGCTTTAGCAGACAGTGCAAACAAAAATGTAGCCAGAAATCAGCCAAGAGGTGTTTTTTTTAATGTTGGTTTTTTTGCATTGTCACATAAAAGTTCTATTAAACTGCTTATTCTTTGGAAGTCAGATCTGGGAATAAAGAATTATTAAAAGTGAAGCCAATTCAGGCGAAGGAAAAGGAAACAAAGGAATTGTTTGTCTCAGGACTTCAGGACTGAATTCTTAGTTCCTTATAATGATTACCCTGCTTACACAGAGAAGAAGGCAAAAACACTGACAACTTTGTAGCCCAACAGCCAGGCTGGTAGTGAGCCAGCAGCAGCTGCTCAAATAGCAGAGCCAGGCTGAGTGGGGCACAGTGGCTTATTAATCACACTTGGCAAGGGAGGGAGTTAGGTGGGCTAATGACTGAGTGACCACCTCATATATTGTTCCTGGTGGCCTTCTTTGCATTGGTACTAAATCTGTGCTACAGGTCATCAGTTGGGCGCCAGTGTATACATGCAGAGTTTAAGAGAGTATAGTCTGATAATGTTTCTTTAAATCTCTCTTCTGTTTCAGTCTTTATATTTATTTTCCTAACATCTCATTCTGAGCAATGTTTGTGTATTTCCTGCATCAACTACATAGCCCCACAAGATACCTATGGTCCACAGTGTGAGAGCCAGTGATCTTCAAAGAAGTCCGATATCTTATCCTAACTTGTTGACAATTTTCTGTAATATCAGTATACTGAATCTGCAAATCACTCCATATGCTATATACTATCAAAAAAACCCACTGTAGTTTGGTAACAAAATGTTTGAATATTAATTGGTGAATTTTTAACAGTTCATCAAAATGTCATCTAACTACAGCCATATTTAGAATGGAAGCAATTGCAATTCTATTAATGTTTTGTCCTCCTTTAATATTCCTGCTGTTGTCATACCAGTTTGTCTCATCACATCAGATGTTCACAGCTTTGCAAATAGTCATTTACCATACTAATTAAATGTTTTGCTACATCATGTGCCGGTAGAAATTTTGCTGGGCAATGTGCTTTTTACAGCCTGTTTTTGTAAGAAGACCCCCATGTTCCATGTCAATCTAGACTTTGAGGCATTGTAAACTACTTGGCTGGACTTCCACCATAAGGGAATAGCCATTGGCCAGTCTGTTTGCTTTTCATACCAAAGGTCCATGTTCATTCTATGGCATCTCAAGGAAGAATGAGGAGAGATTTTAGCCTAAAACCAATCACAAAGGAAATACGTTTGTTCCAAATTGTAGACCTCTAAGTCTCTTTTGTCCATAATTTTTATACCTTATGGTATATTGAAGCCACAGAGAATATCTGTGCATTTATGAGTAAGATCATTTTTCCAGTGCACAACTATTTTGATAATACTAATCTCACATAGAGATGTTGGCCACTTAAAAAAACCAAACAGATATTCTGGTTTGTTCCAAGTCTATGGAATAAATGTTGCTGAATATTATAAAATAGCAAATAAATAAAATAGTTTGACAAATTAATTGTGAATATGCTATTTATCAAAATGTAGTCTTTAGAATCCTAAATGCATTGAAGTAAAAATTAGGCTAAAATTCATATGTGCATCAGTATGTCAAGAAATGTATGTTTTTTTGGAATTAGTATTGAGAATATTAAGCAAATGAGGATTTAAACATTAAGTTTGAATGCCATTTTAAAGTTGGAATTAAAAGAACATCCTTAGGGACTCAAGTTATCACTCCAATAGTAAGGTAGCGTGCAAACTAAAAGCTATCTTCAGAACTAGTGCTTTCCGTCTTTACGCTTAATAAATAAAAATTTGGCTTGCCTGCTAAAAAATACCGAAGATAAAAGAAAAAAGTAGAAAGGGTCTTTCAGTATTAAATATTCTTAATGATCAGTTTACGCCTGGAAATATAATGCTCCAGATGTCATACCGAAAATAAAAATATATTAGAGTTGTTGGAAATTTGAATTGACAGCACAAGATAGTATGCTAGATTGGAATGTGACCCAGAATATGATGGGTTTTTTACTCATACAGAGAAGAAAAAGTGGGAACAGTTTTATTCCCAATTCTATTAAACAGTTTTCATATTACTATATGAAGTGTATCAGGAAAAATGGCAATAATTATATCCAGAAAAGTGAGTGATGTAAAAATCTAAGACAAATAAAAAAGGAAAATGTGCACTAAAATAATCTTCAGAGAGAAATGAAAATAATATTTTTTAATGAAATTTATAAACTGCTTCAGCCTCAAGAACTCATGTAATGTTATTGCTTGTTGATTTTGTATTTTAGGGTTTAATTTTTATTGTTACATAGCTGTAATTATATCATAGATGTTTTATTCTTATGATGGTAATCCTCCAAGAGATTCTTAATTGTGGCAGGCAAATACAAATAAACCAACTGAATACATAAATATAGTCCAGGCGATAAACACTGGCAATATATTTAGTGCAAAATACAGTAAGATGTTGATTCTTGGCTTGGTGCCTGGGGCCATAATGTGTCCCCTGACATATTTTTGGTACTCAACTTTTTTTCCTTTAAAAAAATGGGGGAGGGGAGAAGTCTCCTCGATGCAAATTAAAACAAAATCAGGCAAAACATATAATAAGGGCTCTGTGCCCTCAGTCACCCTCAAGACATTTTTAGCAAATAAAATGGTGGAAGATAGGAGCTCAGAACTTGCCTTCTGGTGAATGAGTATTTGTAATTGGCAGCACCTGCTAAGGCAACCATTTTGTGAATATGCCCATTCATAACATGGTTTCAATATAAATATGCTAATAATAATAATCTGATGGGTATACAGGATTAAACTAACAGCTACAAACATTGACCTGTAGTGCCAGCAGTCATGCCTAATGTGCCCACTAGCCCAAGGAGCTTGGGGAATCTTGTCTTAAAGTTTAGGATATTTAGAAGGATTAATGTGTAAGTAGGCTTAATATGAATAAAATCAGGCAGAGCTGCAAACCAATTCAGCATCAATGAAATGATAAATTACACACACACACACACAAACCATAAATAGCATATGTTCTATTTTATAATATTCCATAAGCAGAATGCTAAGATTCCCAGTTTAAATAGTTCTCACAGTCTAAAATAGACAGTTGAGAAGGAGGAGCAGTTTTTTTCCTGGCTTTAGGTTTTTGGAAAGATAATGCTAACCTACCCTGGTGTTGTTGAAACCTAAGCTTGATTACAGATAAAAATAGATTTTTTTTTCTTGCATGTAGCTTTCATCAGAAATAAGAAACAGAAGAGGTGATAATTTCTGTTGGCAGAGCTACTGGTATTTCTGAAGTTTAAAAAATGAAAATAAAAGAAGATACCATCATCACTGAATCCAGAAACTGCTTAATAAAAATACGTTAAAAGGCTGTTTATCTTTTCCAGTTCTGCACAGAATTACTCAGAGTATCTGGTATCTGGGACAGAATGTCCCTGAGAACAAAACAGAAGCCTCATTATGAAATAGCTAAGACTAAAAGTTAATGGGACCTCTCTAAAAGTTATGTTGCAAGTCAGTTACAAAGATTTGCACTGTCCTGGCTTTAATGCAAAAATGCAAGCCTTGTGCTGGACATGACAGATGTATCCTGTCTACTGTTTTTGCCAATTAGGTACTCTTTAGGAATGAAGGACCTGAATAGTAGTGATACCTGTATTCTTTATTTGTGTTCTTCAGTAGCTGGTATTGACAAGCATAGTTTAATATTAATATGAAACTGTTAATTAATATTACTGGATGTTCTCTAATCCCTATTTATATTGGTAAGTACTATTGGCATCCTATAGTAGTAGGTCCTACGATTAACAGATTTTTATAAATTCTTAATCTTTCACCATTCAACCAAGGGTTTTTCCCCCATGTAAGAGCTGCATGTTCATTCAACATTTATCAATTTATAAATGTTGATAAATTTATACATTTATCAATGTATAAATGGATTGAAGAGTCCATTTGACAGCTCTTCACCATCCTTTTTCCTTTTAAATACGCTTAATAATGTCTTCTAAGCAAATTTGTCCACCTCATTCCTATCTTCCGCTTGATAATTGTGCTTTTCCTATAAACAATTAATGTATTTTTAAAAGGACTTTGAAAGCATAAACAATAACTGTGAAATGAATTCACCAACAAGACTTTGGGCATAGCTTTAATTGATCAAGTGCAGTTGTCTGATAATCTTAAAATGCAATTACTTATAAATAATAATCATTCATCTGATGAATAATTAAATTTCATTACCAGATCTCCTAACCAGCTCCCGATCTCTCCACACAACTACTGTAAATCTTTTATTTCTATTTTTTTGTCTCTGCTAAAACTTACCTGAAACTCAAATAATTTTTGGCAAGGTGGTGATGGCAGTGGTGGAGCTTTGTGGAGCAGTAGATTTTGTCATTATTTTCTTTTCACCAATATGCAATCATTTCACTGATGATTGCTGGCAAGGTGGATGGCTATTTACAAATAGCCTTTTCTCATAAATTAAAGTGCCATGGAAGGAGTGCTATTAGCAGTTAATGTTATTTCCTGTTATGGGAAATGGACAGTAAAAGGAATTGATTAACCTGGGACACACAGGTTCAGAGTGGGGGTATGGCTGACTATTTTTCCTTGATTTCCCCCCCTTTTGAACAGCCCAATATTCTCAATATTTCAATCTGTTGGATATGAAGGCAACCACTATTTGGCTTCAAATGCTTTAGAACAGGGCTGTCCACCCTAGGCAATTTTAAGACTTGTGGACTTCAAGTCCCAGAATTCCTCAGCCAACACATGCTAGCTGGGGAATTTGGGGAGTTGAAATAGATCTTAAGGTTACCAAAGATGGATACCCCTGTTTTATAAAGTTAGAGGAATGAAAATGTTAGCTGTAAAGAAATGCCTTAAAATGGTATGAATCATTCACATAAAAGGTTTCTTGCAACTTATTAAATGATAACTATTTTGTTACTTAAAGTGCAGCTTGTTTTGCCGCTTTCTCCTAAAAGTTATGTGAATGTGATAATAAGCATTGATCTCTAAATACGGAATCCCTTTGCAAAAGTTGAATATTCACCAAGTTTTGACAAGAGTCCTATGAGCTAAAGTCTGTTTCTGAAATCTTTGTATTTCCATTAATATGGAAACATGCTGTTCAACCTAAGATAGCATGGAGGTCACAAAACTCAACCTGTAATTTGAACGAGAAATCTGTCACCATAACGATTCTTCTGGTAACGTAAACCAAAACTATTTATGACAATGATATTTGAAAAGCTAATTACAGAAGTTTTTCAAATAATGACTGATGTAAATAGCATTCTTAAAGAACAAATAAACCAAGAAAGGTGTATGTTGGGGAGATAGATATGCATGGGATAGGATCAAGAAATCCCTCTAGAGATCCCTCTAGAGCAGGAGTATGCAACCTTGGCAACTTTAAGACTTGTAGACTTCAACTCCCAGAATTCTGGGAGTTGAAATCCACAAGTCTTAAAGTTGCCAAGTTTGGACACCCCTGCTTTAAAGTGTCTAGGGTATTCAAGTCTGATCCCAAAACCAGATGGAAGTGTGTATGGAAAAGTTTCCTTGCTGTATATATGACCAATGGAGTCTTACATAGCATTGTTTGCAGCCAGGGATATGTTTGACTGTTTTCATTGCTGTCTATTGCCCTGAACGTGAAAACCTGTTTTAAACAGGAAAGTGACTTGCCTCTGCCTAGGTGTATAGGTGCAATGTCAACTGTTTAAAACACCTCTACTTATGTGTGAATTATTGCTGCCCCCCCCCCTTCAGTCATACAGATGGCTGTTTACTGCTGCAAGTTGACTCAGATTTTGCATGATAATTATATCTGTTGTCTGTATTTTGATTCCCAGCAGAAATGTTTAAGTATTGGAATCCAAAGTAAAAATGCATCAGTGGTACTTATGGTGTGTGTGTGTGTGTGTGTGTGCGTGCGTGCGTGTGTGTGTGTCTGAGAGAGAGATTACATTGATTTTATTGCCTTATGCTAGGTGGAACCGTATTGGTTATTGGCAAACTAAGCACTGAAATGACTTCCTTCTCCTGAAGTTACTGCAGAAATAGGGGGAAAAACATATTGAAGATGTAAATTATTTTCTCAACTTGTCAACCTGACAGTTCTTTAGCAATGGTAGTTTTCCCAACCTGCTGCAGTGGGGAAAATCCCACATTTTCACCACTGCTGTTTGTGTTCTGCAAGCTATGCATTTAAACATGTATTTTTATTATTTATCAATCTGTACTTATAGGTAATCTTTGACTTCTAATCATTCGTTTAGTGACTGTTCAAAGGTACAAAGACACTAAAAAAGATGACAGGACTGTTTTTCACAATTGCAATGGTTGTAGCATCCCTGTGTTCACGTGATCAGAATTTAGACACTTGGCAATATTTATGACAGTTGTAGTTTCCGGGGGTCATGTGATCATCTTTTGCGACCCTCTGACAGGAAAATCAATGGGAAAACCAGATTCAACTTAACAACCATGTTGTTAAGTTAACTGCAGTGATTCATGTAATAACTTTGGCAAGAAAAATAGTAAAATGGGGCAAAACTCACTTAACAATTGTCTCGCTTAGCAACAGAAATGTTGAGCTCAATTGTGGTGGTAAGTAAAGGACCACCTATATTAGTGATGGCTAACCTTTTTTGGATCATGTACCAAAAGCAGGGAAACACAGGGGGGTCATGCATGGGCGTGCCCACACCCATAATGCCAGTGTTCATGCGTGCATGACCAGTGAATCCCCCCCGCTTTTGGCGTGCTTTTTTTGTCCTCCCCAGGCTCCAGAGGCTTTCTAGGAGCCTGGGGAGGGCAAAAACAGCCTCCCCCACCCCCTGGATGCCCGCCGGAGACTTCAGCAGCTTTCCTGAAGCCCCTGTAGGGGGGAAAATGGCACTATGGGCAATCCGGAAGTTCGGGAACGGTGACTTCTGGTTTCCCCGTAGGCCATTTTTCGCCCTCCAGAGGCTTTGGGAGGCTTCACTGAAGGCTCCGGAGGGCGACAAACACTCCTACATACAAACTGGAAGTCACGTCCGGGTTGCCCATAGGGCCATTTTTTCGTCCTCCGGAAGCTTCAGGCTAGCCTCTTGAAGGCTCCAGAGGGAGAACAACGGCCCTACAAACAAATCAGAAGTCATCATTTCCAAACTTCTGGGTTTCTCGTAGGGTCGTTTTTCACCCTCCGGAGCCTTCAGGAGGCTTGACTGAAGGCACTGGAGCACGAAAAATGGCCCTATGGGCAACCTGGAGGTGACTTCAGGTTTGTCTGTAGCGCCCTTTTTCTTGCTCTGGAGGCTTTTTTCTTGCTCTGGAGGCTTCAGGGCCCAAAGTGCCAACCGGAAGCCCAATCCTGAACTTCCAGTTTGTGCGTTGAGTGGTTTGCCAGTCCTTACAAGTACCAGTTCGGCGAATCAGATATAAAATTAACATCCAGTTCACCCGAACTGGCTGAGTCTTACCCCTGGTTGGGATCCTAACCCATTAAAAATTTCAATTTGCAATTCTAGCCACTAACCCTGATACACTGAGGTGAATATTCCTTCTTTATTATAGATGGACAAATTGTTGCCAAAGAAAGGATAGCCTCTATAAGGCTTGACACTGAATGTAGAACAAAAATAGCACTTCCTGCTAATGATTCTGGGCAGTTTTATCAGTATACCAGAAGTACAACACAATTTTTCCCCCAATCATGCACATGCTGCTGGAATTTCTAATATGCAAGCTGGAATTTCTAATATAAAGTGTGCCTGGCAAGCCAGCATACGGCTGTATTTCTTTCTAGGAATTACAGGCAGTCCTTGCTTACCAACCAGTCATTCAGCAACTGTTTAAATTTGCTCTATGCTGAATGAATGGTGCTTACAATTTGAAGTTCTGGCCTTGCACCACCCCTGTGACCATGTGATTGCAATTTGGGCATTTAGCAATCAGCTCACACTGACAGTTGTAATGCCTCATCATCCCTATTTGTGACTTTCCCTACCAGTTTCTCCCAAGCTCAGTCAATGGGGAAGCTGTCACAAATGGTTCTGTAAAGTCTCCAGCTTCCCTTCCTTCACCTGGCATGGTATCCTGATTCCCTTGACTTTTATTGCTCTCACACCAGGGGTAGGTTCCGGCTTCTGGTACTGCCTGTTAGCTCAGGGATGCACTTTAGGCGTCCGTGCTTGATGCATGCTATGCGTACATGCATAGTGAAAAAATTGCTTGTGTACAGAAGCAAAAAATAAGATGGCGCCGCCAATAGAATCGGTTTGGGGGTGGTCGTGGCCGGCCGAGTTACTACCTACTCAGCCGAACTGGTCCGAACCGGTAGGAACCCAGCTCTGTCTCACACACAGCATGGCATTCTGTCCCCCCCCCAGCCTCTATTTGGTCATGCGTTGTCTACCCCATCCTATGGCATTCCTATGCTCCTTACCTGGGGACTCCTGATGCTTTCTGGTTAATGAACCATATTCCCAAGGTTACAGTGGTAACTGGGACTGCTGGGATTGTTACTAAGTGATGTAGATACATGATGTCATGCTTTATGACCACATGCCTAGCAAGTACAAACCTACTCCCAATTGCTATCATAATCCGAGGACTACCCATATATGCAGTATAGTGATACATACTCAGAGCTCATGTACTGCAGAACAGTTGTGTATAATAAACAATATTGGGGAAGGTTTCCTTGGACTGACTTCAAAACCTTTTCCTGTTTTTTATTTTATGTAGCAGGGATGAACACCCAATGAATGACTTCTGCTTTCCCAACATAATATATATAATACTTGTTCTTCATCATACATACATAGATACATGTCAAATTTCTTGTAGTCTATTAGTCCATTGTTCTCTGTACTCGAATAAGAGGTCTAATAATGCAAATACACTTGTGTTTGTTGTAGGTGCTTTACTAT
Organism: Thamnophis elegans; assembly: GCF_009769535.1. NCBI lineage: Eukaryota > Metazoa > Chordata > Lepidosauria > Squamata > Natricidae > Thamnophis > Thamnophis elegans. Next base: position 126,461,769 of record NC_045541.1, read on the forward strand.
AATCTAGAAAAGTAGTAAATTAGGAGAATGTAATATTTTAGGTGAATAGATTTAATATAAAGATTGGGTGCTGTTTTAACTTTTCCTCCCAAAAATTTGGCAAAGAATAAACATTTTAGTCACCATTATCAGATAGGTTAGCTAGATTGCATATAACAGATGTGTGTTAATCCATTTACCATTTGAAACGCTATATCTAAGTACTGTCAATAACATGTCATTTTTATAGCTTAAATAATTAAGTTAATTGCTCTTCAAATGTGCTTTTGATTTGTAGAGAGAATAGAAAAGGCTGAGCTACCCTCCCTTCAGAGTATCAGTGAATACACATTTTGAAGAACAGAAATAATGTTGCTCATGTTTTCTTTTTCTTTTTGATTACTTTAGGGGATTATTGACTGGTGCAGAATCCAGACTAATTTAATGAGCAATCAAATCAATAGATTTTGGCAGCACCTATATACAACAGTCTTAAAGATAGAAATTTGGAAATATATCCCATTGTACCGACCAGGGCTTACTTCTAAATACATGTCCATGTCAGCATCACTCCATTACATAATTAGGAAAGAAAGACTAAGAGACTCCATGGGTTGGAAATCAAAAGTACTTTTACTAATTATAAATGGTAAGCGAGCAGTTGCGAAGCAAAGTCTACTTAATTAGGCGCGAAAGCGATGGATATATAGAACAGTCCATTCCCCACCCCTTAGGATCATAGCTTCAGGCCAATCATAAGTCCTTCAAATGTCAGGTGTGAGATAACTTCAAAATGACATCACGAAGATGGAATGTCGAGGCCGTTGGTCTAGGCGGGAAGCACTCACGCATGCGCCATCCAAGCATCTTGTACATCCTAGAACATTCCTCCAGCACATCAATTAACCCCTCCCAAAACCAGCCCTCCCTCCCCGTTTCATGGCAGCTGAAGCAACAGCAAGGCAGAAGCTGACATCCGGCCGTCCCCCGGAAAAAGGCTGTTAGGCCTGGGAAAAAAAAAAAACGAAACAGACAAACAACAAAACATAAAAAGAAGAAGGGGGGGGAAAAGAAAATTAAGGTTTGTCGGGATAAGCAGCATAAAACTTCTGAAGCAAGCGGGGAGCCCGAACATGGGATTTATCAACCCATTCTGTGTGGGAAGGAGGAAAATGCTTCCAAGCCACCAGGTATTGGATGCGATTACGGTGCTTGCGGGAATCAAGAATTTCACGAACTTCAAAATGACATTCCCCATCGACTAATAACGGAGCAGGCGGAGGATCATCAGGTGGACGCAAGTGGGAAACCCGAACAGGCTTGATGAGGTTAATGTGGAACACCGGGTGGATCCGGTTGAGGTGTTTGGGCAATTGTAAACGAACAGACACAGGATTGATGACCTTCACAACGGGGAAGGGGCCGACATATTTGGGCCCCAACTTCTTAGATTTCTGCGTAGTGTGCAGGAACTTAGTGGACAAATACACCAAATCCCCAGTCCGGTATTCATAGGGCTGAGAGCGCTTTTTATCTGCTTGTTTCTTATGGGCCTTATGCGCAGCGTCCAAAGTGGAGAGGGTCAAAGGCCAAACTCGACTGAGACGCTCACTCCAGTCCGCAATTGAAGGAACCTGCGGTTGGTCACGAGGCAATTCAGGAATAGGAACAAAATCCTGACCGTAAACGACTCGAAAAGGGGTGAAACCCGTGCTGGAATGAACCGAGTTGTTGTAGGCCACCTCAGCATGTGGTAACAAGTCTACCCAATCATCCTGTTGATAATTGATGAAGCAACGTAAATATTGCTCAAGAACGGAATTAGTACGTTCACAGCCGCCATTAGTCTGAGGATGGTAGGCAGAGCTAAGGCCCTGGGCGGAGCCAATGCATTTGAGAAATTCCTTCCAGAAATTAGATGTGAACTGGACACCACGATCGGAGATAATACGGTCGGGCACTCCATGCAAACGGTAAATGTGGGAAATGAAAAGTTTAGCCAATGCCTTAGCGGAAGGAATTTTGTGACAAGGCACGAAATGAACTTGCTTGGAAAACAAATCAGTGACCACCCATATGACCGTATGCCCCTGGCTTTCGGGGAGCTCAACAATAAAGTCCATGGAAATCTCTTTCCAAGGGGCAACCGGCCGAGCGACAGACTGGAGCAGTCCTTGTGGTTTCCCTGGCGGTCTTTTGGCGGTGGCACAAACTGGGCAACTGGCCACATAAAGTTCAATGTCCTTCTTTAAAGAGGGCCACCAGAATTGCCTCTTCACTAGATGTAAAGTTTTGACGAATCCAAAATGACCCGCCAACCTGGAATCATGTGCGCGACGAAGGACCACGAGTCGTAGGGACGCGGGGATGTACAATTTGGCGCCAATCCACGGCAAATCGTCTCTCATAGTGCACTCGTCCCGATGGTTCAGGAACCAGTCGTCGTGAGGAAGCGCTTGTTTGAGGTCAGAAAGAAGATTTTGAGGCACCTCCTTTATTTCTCGGGTCTGCTGGCGCGTGACTACTGGAGCCGCTAGGAGCGGTTGGACGACACTCAGTTTAGAGCAATTATATTGAGGTAGTCTAGACAAGGCATCTGCCATGAAATTTTTTCCCCCCGGGATATACTTAAGTGTGAAATTGAAACGGTTGAAATATTGGGCCCATCGCATTTGTTTGGGGGATAGACGACGTGGCGTTCTCAAAGCTTCCAAATTCTTGTGGTCAGTCCACACCTCAAACGGGTGCTTAGCGCCCTCTAGGAAATGGCGCCACATGGCCAGGGCCCAACGGACCGCGAAAGCCTCTTTTTCCCAAACTGCCCAACGTCTCTCCGTGTCAGTGAGCTTTCGGGAGGTGTACGCGCAAGGTTGTAGGTTACCTTGGTCGTTGGCTTGCAGCAAAATGGCCCCCACGGCGACATCGCTGGCATCAGCCTGGACGACGAAAGGCCGGTCTAGGTCAGGATGCTTTAGCACTGGCTCAGCGGCAAACAGACGTTTAAGTTTTTCGAACGCCGCCTGGCATTCCATGTTCCAGTCCAGAGGCTTATTAGGTTTAGGTTTCGGGTCCCCCTTCGACCTGAGCAAATTAGTTATAGGAAGAGCAATTTTGGCAAAAGAGGGAATGAACTGACGGTAGAAATTAGCAAAACCCAAAAATTTTTGCAACTGTTTACGAGTTTTGGGCGCGTCCCATTCAGTGACCGCCCTCACTTTTGCAGGGTCCATTTCAATGCCATCTGGTGAGATGCGATATCCAAGATAGTCAATTTTAGTTTGGTGAAACTCACACTTAGACAATTTGGCATAAAGATCAGCGGCACGGAGTTTTTTCAAAACAGTGCGCACAAGAGCGACGTGTTGGTCATATGTGCGAGTATAGATAAGGATATCGTCCAAATATACGATAACTCCTTTGTAGAGGTGGTCGTGCAGGATCTCATTGATTAGTTGCATGAAAACTGCAGGAGCCCCCTGTAGGCCAAAAGGCATGACCCGGAACTGGAAACAACCAAGAGGGCAGTTGAAAGCAGTCTTCCATTCGTCTCCTTCCTTTATGCGGACCCTATAGTAAGCTTCCCGGAGGTCCAATTTAGTAAAAATGCGGCCCTTCCCTAGCTGGGCCAACATGTCTTTCATCAACGGGAGTGGGTAGAGATTCTGAGTAGATATAGCGTTCAGGTTTTTAAAATTGCAGCATAATCGAAGAGAGCCATCTTTTTTTTCACGAAAAAGTACAGGGGCAGCCACTTTGGGTCGAGCCGGTTCTATGAAACCACGTTTCAAATTTTTATCAATGAAAGTCCGCATTTCCTCCATCTCCCTGGGTGACATGGAGTAAATTTGGGGTTTTGGCAGTTTAACCCCGGGTAATATGTCTATGGAGCAGTCAGTAGGCCTGTGGGGGGGGGGGGGAGTTTGTCGGAAGATTTTTCGCTGAAAACCTTCTTAAGATCCCAATACTCTTTAGGAATTTTCTCCTCTCCTGCAATCCTCTCCTGTCCTCTAGCGGCCACTTCAGGAGTGTCAGTTATAGGTTGCTCCGGAGAGCCCTCCCCCACTGGAGGCTCCTTTGAGCGAATGCGTAAGCGGCCTGTCCGCCAATTTATGTGAGGGTTCCACTTCCGGAGCCACGGTATGCCCAAAATTAGCGGTCTATCCATGCCAGGCGCAACCACAAAGGAAATTAGTTCAATATGGGTACCCATCTTCATCTCCAAAGGCTCCGTAAAGAAGTGGGCGCCCCCCCCTGCAATAGATCCATCTATTTGGCAAAACACAATCGGGGTTTTCAAAGTGCGCAATTTGAGGCCCAATTTTTCCACCATGGCTGGATTGATCATGGACCGGGAACAGCCCGAATCGAGCAAGGCATGAAGGGTGGCTGGTTGCCCCTCAGGGGGTACTTTTAACTCTATGGGGATTAGCAGGGGCCCTTTGTTTGAACTCACCCAGTGAGGCGATGTGTCGTCATCGGAGCCCTCAGAAGAAGAGTTGGCGTTTGCGTCTCCCTCCAACGCCTGGGCGAAACGGGGGGGCTGGGAGTCCACAGCGAAAGCAGCTTCCTTCTTCTTGTCGGAGACTCTGCCAGACTTCTCCTCACGTTTGGGAGGGGGTTGGGCGGAGATGGGCAATTTAGCATGACAGTCGGGGGCGATGTGCCCTAACTTCCCACAACGGAAGCAAGTTAAGGGTCTGGAGGAGCTTGAAGGAGGTCCCCTCCCCTCCCCCCGTCGTTTGAAGAGAGATTTTCTGCCTGGAGGGGGGGTGGACTTAGCAGCTTTCTCCTTCCGCTTCTTTCTTTCCTCTTTAGCATAACGGAGCCTGGTTAAGTCGAGTTCAGCATCCGCTGCATGTTCAAACCAAGTGATCAAACGTCTGGGCAGGTTACGATTGACACATTGTTGATAAATATCTTCATCCAAGCCTGAAGCAAATTTGTCCAGGAGGGCGTCCTCCCCCCATCCTCTCATGTATTGTGACAAACACTGAAATTCCTGGATGTATTGGGCGACCAGTCTATCGTCCTGCTCGAGGGTTATAAATTTCAATTTGCTCCGCTTCTCCGTCAAAGGGTCATCAAAGCGTTGTCGGAAGGCCTCCATAAATCGGTTGAAATTCCCCAAGAGGGGGGAGCCAGACATATGTAAAGCCGTGGACCACTTGGCAGCTTCACCCTCCAAAGATAAGAGAACCATTCTGACTCTCATGCCATCAGTCTCAAAATCACGGCCATAAATTTCCATGTAATTAAAAACTTGCATAATAAAAGAGGCAAGGCTAGCCGAATCACCATTGTAACGCACAGGCAGGGGAGGGATCTTTGCCATCCGGTGCCTTCGGGGAAGTGGGGCCCCGGGTCCAGCAAAACCTCTAGCTACAGGGGGAGAAGCAGGCCGAGGGGGAGGGGGTGAAGGCACGCGTGGGTATTGTTGCTGCCAGCTCCTCCAGTCTTTTTCATCTTCCCCACTCCTTTCCCCAAAATACCTTTGACCCCAATAATCAGGTAATTCACTCCTCTGGGGTTTTCTCACGGCTCCCGTCTCCAGCGTTGGTTGTCGGGGTTGCTTTTGGGTGATTCCTGCATTCCAGCTTGTCTCTTCCTCTCTTTGTCCCACCGAAGTAGACCATCGTGGGGGGGGAGGGTCAGGCTGGCTGGAAAGTTGTAGTTGAAATAAATCTTCGTGAAGTGAGAGGTCGGGAGGCCCGGGCTCGTGAAGCGAAAGTTCGGGAGGCCCGGCTCCGCTGGTATCCACATTGCAAGCGGCCCCCTCCTCTTCTCTGATCGGTGAAGACATTCCTCCCTTCACGGTAGACGTAAATCTCCTGGAAAGGGTTTTGTGAGACTTTGCTTCTTGTCAGCATCACTCCATTACATAATTAGGAAAGAAAGACTAAGAGACTCCATGGGTTGGAAATCAAAAGTACTTTTACTAATTATAAATGGTAAGCAAGCAGTTGCGAAGCAAAGTCTACTTAATTAGGCGCGAAAGCGATGGATATATAGAACAGTCCATTCCCCACCCCTTAGGATCATAGCTTCAGGCCAATCATAAGTCCTTCAAATGTCAGGTGTGAGATAACTTCAAAAAGACATCACGAAGATGGAATGTCGAGGCCGTTGGTCTAGGCGGGAAGCACTCACGCATGCGCCATCCAAGCATCTTGTACATCCTAGAACATTCCTCCAGCACATCAATTAACCCCTCCCAAAGACCAGCCCTCCCTCCCCGTTTCATGGCAGCTGAAGCAACAGCAAGGCAGAAGCTGACAGTCCATCTGATTAACTAACTATTGCTTAAGGTCAGCCCATAAAAGACATTTCAATGATAGCTCACTTGCTGTCATTTGTTTTATAGTGTTCTGGACTTACAATTACTGATTTTTTTCCCCTTCCTGCTTACATGGATTTTAATTTATAAACAAGGTGTTATCAGAACTCTTAACCCTCCAAAGGAAATTGACATTTCTCTAGAACTGTTGATCAGGGAATTCTGATGAATGAAGAATACTTTTTTTCTGACTAGGATATATATTTTTTATTTTGATAAAATTGGTTAAGTAGATGAAACTGATCTTTTAACTTACTGTTTCTATAATATTAAATCTGTTTATGATTTGTTTTTGTTTGAACAATTTGCCAGGTATTGGGCCTTATACAGAACATGAGCGTTTTTCAATGTCCAAATTGCAAACATGAAACACATATTTTTGGAGCTGATGGAGTGAAGAAATTAGCCAAGAATATTGGTATAGATGTTTTAGGTAAGAATATGTTGTTTAAAATAAAACTTATATTAGCCAAAACAGGATGCAATACAATTTTTCATTAGTACGTATGTGTTGATTTTAATGAAACTAAATATGAATCGTAGAAACCTGGATTGCGTTGCTGCATTGTATTTATTGCTGCTACTCTTATATATGGAATATTCATATCTATTATGACTATAAACAGTGAATGAATGAGTGGTTATTAATTACCCATAATAACATTGGGTCGTTCAGATTGGAATTTAGAAGCTGGTAAAATAAAGACATAAAATACTTTTAGAGAAATATTCAGGCTGACAGATTTGGTAGACACCAAAACTATGTTTGGTGAGTTAAGCTGTCTTCTGGAAGAGTACCGAGGATTCCTGTCTGAAAGCTAATTTGTGTTTTACTGCCAGCGTAAAACATCTCCCATATTAGAGGAAGTTTCTTATTTATTTTACAAACAAGTATCCATGTATATCTGAAAGCAAACAATAATGAGGACTGACTTGTGCAAAGTGTACAACCAGGAGATTCTGCTGTAAGATTTATAGGATAGATCTATACAGCAGCTGTCCCCACTCCCCATTTTTGGGTGCCAGGGACTAGATATGTGGATGCATTTTTTCTATGGAAATGTTTTTCTACCTGGGGTGTGTATGTCGCATGTTGCCTGAATCCTGTGTGTGCTGCTGCTGATGTTATCTAGTTTGGATAAGGAAAACAAGCAAGCTCAGAGAGCACCAAGGCCCCCTCATTTTGACCCTGAGCTTCAAATATTCTCCTTTATTGCAGAAAGAATATTTTCAAAACTGTTTATATTTGTTTCTAGATTTTGTTTTCATTTTAATAAATCCTGCATTCATTGAGAAACTGACAGATGTTTTATTTTAACCTAAAATTGACTTGGCCTCCTCTGCTATGTTCCATATTTGTAATAGCAGCCCCAGAAGATTGTTGGTCATATAGTGTCCTAGATCCTAATTGTCTTGCCTACTCCTTAGAACAAATTCTGTATGTAAAGTTTTACTTTTAAGTTATTTCTTCAACTGAGTTGGGAACGATTCCTCTTTTTTGTCATTCTCAATTTAAGTGTAGATTTGATTTTACAATCTGTTTTTGCGTAATGGAATTATTTAAATCTAAAAAGTTAATCTTCTGCAAAGAATTTTTTAACGAGATGATTCTGAGTATTATTATGCAGTTTTTCTTTATTTCTGTGGCAATTGCCTACTGAGTAGAAAAAAAATCAATATACAGTTAACAGTTGGGAGGGAAAATTAATTAAATATCTAACTAGCACTTAAATCAGTAGTTGTCTAATAACAATAACACTCTCATTTTGGTGATTAAATATTTAAGCATCTGTTTGAATATTGATTAGAATTTTATACTACTGAAAATCAGTAGGGAATGAGATGCAGTGCTGAAGAAATAATGTGTTGCATGAAGAAGTTATATACTGGAACATTTTACTGTGGATTTATTTTTGTGTGCATTACAAAATAAAACATCTGCTCAGTTGGGATTTGGACTTGATTTTATATAGCAAAGCACCAAGTACATGCATTGCAGTACAGATTTCTTCAGAACTAACTTGGCTGAAAAGTAGAATGTATATTATGGAGTTGAAAAGAAATTGGTCTCAGTGGTGCAAGCAGATCTGGCATGTTTTCTTTATTATCATCCTAAATAGGTCATATCTGTCTCCACCCCCATCCCAATATTAGATAATTTTAGCAGACAAGAGAGACTGAACATCACTTTGCAGTCATCTTAGGAACAATTTCTTTTAAAAATGATCTCAATAATATAAAACTTGACATGGCTTGACTAATTCTCATTTCTAATACTTCTGAAATATGACACCAGGCGTATTACTTGTACTACTTCAATTAAGTATTACTTGTACTACTTCAATTAAAAACATTTGCGTAACATTCAACCTTTGTGCCAATTTTCTTATATTTAATACAGGTGACATTCCACTACATGTCCACATAAGAGAAACATCTGATTCTGGCAAACCTATTGTCATTTCACAGCCCCAGAGCAATGTGGTAAGTTTAATGTAATAAACTTCTTGAATGTAGACATTGTTTGATTAGAACATGTTATTTTTGTGCTAAAAGGATTTCAACAGAACTAACTTATCTTATTGGTCTTTACTTCTTTCATAATTACTATTTAGCCATAATTTCAGCAGGCGATACTAGGCAATATTTAAGATTTTTGCATAGGAAAGAAAGTGATTTAGAAAGCAATAGGAAGTGATTTTTTGAATAACAAAACATTGACTATGTTTTTTAATTTATTCTTGAATAATTTTATAGGTATAAATGTCTGACCTTACTTAGTTATATTATATTTACCTGACAGGAAAAGAGACTCTTCCTTCCCCAAATAATTGCCTGAAAACATGGAAACATCATTTACTGAGAAGAGTTATAGAAGAAGGTTCTAGTGAAAGGGAATATGCAATAAATAATGTGAATAATGGAAGAGCCTCAACCAGAGTCAAAAAGGGGGGACTTTGCTGTCCTTGTGTCAAGAGGAGCACATGAGTCCTCCTCTTGTGATTCTCCCCATATAAAACAACTAGACACAGTTTTTCCACTATGTCATCCCTCTGCTAAACAACTAATTCTCACAACACTGTTAAACTACCTAAAAGGGCTTTGTTACTACTATCCTTCTAGTCTTTCCTATTATCTATTTCCTTATCTTCTTATGACTATAGCTTTGTTGCTTGTAACTTAAGACTCATGTTGATTGCTTATTTAATATCCTATGACTAACACTGAGTGTTGTGTCTTATGATTTATGATGATTGTATTTTATGATTATGATCATAATTTATCACTGAGAGCTTATGTACCGGAGACAACTTCCTTGTGTGTCAATCACACTTGGCCAATTAAAAAAATCTGTAATTCTGTTCTATTCTATTCTATTCTATTCTATTCTTCTGTAGATGGTGAATGTTGTCAGTAAAAACTCATTCTATGGAGTATTTCCATAGAGCCAATACATAAATTATTCATGAAAGAGGCTGGCCCATTGTAAATCATAAGGATGCTTACCTGAGAATAAGAGTCCCTGAACTCAGTAAGACTTACTGAGTCTGAGTCTGAATCTCACTTTTGCTTATACTTCAGCATAAAGGCTGCCACTGATGTGTCTCATTTTTACAAGTGTAACAAAAAAACTAAACTCTTTTGCCTAGTTTGCATCCATGATAAATGATGCAAACTGACCTAAACAAATCCATCTGTAGCATGGCAACAATGTAAAATACTTCCCTAGGAGTGAGAGTCACTGTCCTTTTCACAAAGTCAGTTTTAATTTACAAATATTTACGAACGTTTGTGCTTTTTAACAAAATCTGTTAGTATGCAAAGGTGCTAGCAAAGGCCTCCTGATGGTTGACTTCAATAGGATTCCCTTCAGAGTTGGCACCACATTTTTGCAGTCTCTCTTTGTGTGAATCTAGAATGTTTAGTTTTTTTCTGCATGTTTACAGAAATGCAGGTACTCCTCAATTTATCACTGTTCGTTTAGCAGTGACTGAGAGCCTGAAAAAAACTGCAATCACACTTATGACTGTCACAGCATCCCATTAGTCATGTGATAAGCAATACAGGTGCATTTATGACCAGTTTCAGTATCTACAGTCATATGACCATGATCTGTTACTTTTTTTTTTACAATTACTGGGAAAATAAATGGGATAGCTAGATTCATTTAACGACCATGTGATTTGCTTAATGATCACAGTGATTCATTTAACAACTGCTATAAAAATAATTGTAAAATTGACTTATCACTGCAATGTCTTGGGATGGAAATTCTGGTCATAATTTGAGGACTACCTATGGTTACATGTCATTTCTATCCTGGTTCTAATATATTTATAATTCAGAGAATTCAGTGTAAAATTCATCTTAATTCATGAAATTAGGAATTAACATCTTAATTTATGAAACGCTACTAGTTGATAAATATTTGGTTAACAAGTAGACAAGATGCATTGGGTTTTGCAATTACTTTAGAATGAAAATTATAGCAAAGGAAGTAGCTAAGGATTAGAAGTTGTGGTAGGATTTTGACCCTAAAGTTCTGTAAAGCTATAAAATACCAAACCTCTGTGGTCAGTAGATCTTTTGTTCATCTATTGATTTATGAGTCTAGTTATGCCTTCTGTTTGTGCTATGTTTAAGTGTTTGGCCTTCAGATGATTGGTCAGCAGATTAATGGGCAAATGATTAGTGTTAAACTGTCACCTTTTTATTTGCTAGGGCAAATGGATCCTTGCTTTGCAGAAATGTGAAATGTAATAATTCCTTAGAAATTCCAAAGCAAAAGAGAAGGGAGAAATATCTGTAGTGAACATAAGCTAATATTCATGCGAAGACATTTCTGAAGGATAAATGCGAGCTGTATATTTCTGCTTGCAATTTTTCATGTTGTGCTTCCTCTTATTTTCTCTTTTTAGTAATGGTGACATTCATGACAGTAGAATGCAGTTTTATTAAATGGCCCATAGTTAAAATGCATGCATATTACATACATATATAATATTTGTGATGCTACTCCTTTTCAGGATGAGCAGGGTGTCACAGAGTACAGAAAATATGTAAGAAATATTAAGCCAAAAAAATTAAAGGTCTGAGATAAGAGAAAGAAACATGGCTAAAACTCGGATAGCTTTCTCCAGCCATCTATCTCTCCACCCCCAGCCGGGGTCCATCTATCAATTTATTTATCCTGAGAGAAATTATTTTTGCAAATCCATACCACTGAGCTGATTTTTTAGGATATGTCTACACTTTAGACCTAGCATTAGCATTTAGATTTATATACCACTTCACAATCCTTTACAGTCCTCTCTAAGTGGTTGACTATTGCTCCCAACAATCTTAGCTTTCTGTTTGAAGTGAAGTTGTCTTATATGATCTAGGCCTTTCTAGAAATGATTCAGAACAGCATTGTTCCAAAGGCCCTTCAGTGATGCCTAATGCCTGAAATGATTGTAACAATGGTTTTATGATGATGTAATTTTTTATTTTTATATCTTGATTATTGTAAATGGCCAACTTTAACCCTAACCACCAAAATGGTGGGTAAGATATTAGATAGATGGATGGTTGGGTGGGTGGATGGGTAGATAGGTAGGTAGGTAGAGATAATGCCAACATTATTTAATAATGCTACTTTCCAATATTCTGTCCTTACAAACTGTGCTTGCTTGCACCACATCTATTTACCTTCATGCATCATCTTTTGTTCTTTCAACTTCTTATCTTTCGGACCCTCACCACCCTTCAGGCTTTCCGCAAAGCCGTCAAGACCTGGCTGTTCCGGCAGGCCTGGAGCTGATGAGTTCCCAGCCCCACTCGAATTGTTGGAGCTGTTGATGAGTTTTTTAATCTGTTTTTTTGTATTTTGTTTGTCTTGTTTGTTTGCTTTGTATTGCCCCCCTTTCCTATTTTGGTTTGTAAGCCGCCCTGAGTCCCCTTGGGAATAGGGCGGCATACAAGTTTAATAAACTATAACTATAACTATCTCTATTTTTGACACTGTCATCAACTCCATCTAAACACAACTTTCTCAATTGTCCCATTCCTCTCAACTCATTCATTCTTTCTTCATAAAGAAAGTCTTCAATTGCTCTAACCAATCACTTTAACCAAAACATCTCAATATACTTATATTATGACTTATTATTTTATTTTATCACACACACTCCTTAAATATCTCAGCATTTTTAGAGGCAGAGTCTTAGCATCCAAAAGAATGCATTAAAGCACTCATTTTGCTTACCAAATCCCTCCCAACCCTTTATGTGCAAAGTTGTGAAGCTTTTATAAAATATTAATAAGACTTTTGGTTTTTGGTTCTTGTTCTGTTTTTGGTCTAGGTTTTCCTCCTCCTAGGAACTCATATAACCAGTTTATGCTGATGAGCAACAGCTAAACATTTTTAGATCATGAATTCAAGAAATCTGATACTCCAGATGTCTTTTTGACATTTCTGACATATAGCATCTTGGACTCAAATAGCAATTTGCTTAACTCTTGTGCTAGTTTCAACAGCAAATCGATTTTTTTAAAATAGGTTCAGTGGGAGCTTTTTTCCCAGTTTTGCTTGACTTCTTTGGAACCCCTCTTTTTCACCCATCTCCACTACTTATTCATTTCTGCCTTAATTAGATATAATTTTCTTTCACACTATATATTTTACTCGATGTCTACCCTTTAGGTCATTTTCCCACTCATCATTGAGCATCCATTGTTTCTGTTTGGGGGTCTTTTTCTGCCAATAATACTACCTATATTTCAGTATAGTATGAAAAAAGCACATTGTAGCTTGGCATCTGCACTACCCTAGTGTTGTTTTTAACCCCCTCAAATTAAACATCATCATTTTAGCCCTTGTCTATCTACTGCAGGATGAAGGCCTCATCCACATGTTTCCAACCAATATGATCCTGAGTTTTCTTTTGCCAATAGGGCCCACAATACTTGCTGATGTTGTCGATCTATAACTTAAATATAAACTTAATTAATTAATTTTTTGTACGTGCCTAGAGTCAACTGAATGTGAGTGGACAACCATATAAATTCTCTAAATAAATAAACAAATATTTTCATGCTAAAAATGTTAGTTTTCCAAGTTCTGTAAGATTCAGGCTTTCTTGCATGCTCTGGTGTTCTTATACAATAATAGGCAGGTGATACTGGTGACATTTCTCATTAATGACAATATTTCAAGATTTCAGTCATTTTTAAAGAATTGTAAGGGATTTCCAAGCCTTTGTCTAATAGAAGTGAGGAAGGGTTCCGAGTCTCTAATAAAAGATATCCTATCCCATAAATACAGTGATTTTACATCATAATTGCTATATTATTTTTCAATGTTTTGCTTTTGGCCACTTTTTAGGTACAATTAGTATAGTTAATCACACTATAGCAGCAGTCAAGTGGTGGTGGGCAATTTGTACTCCTGTTTCATAAGAAATATTTTATATTCCATTCTAATCTTGGATATTAATGTGCTGAATTTGTAAATATCTTGCAGGCTCAAGCCTATTTGAAGATTGCTGCTGAAATAGTGAAAAGACTTGTCACTTTTTCCAATTTGAAGTCATCATTTTGAAGAACTGCACCTTGGATTTTAGGATTGAGCTATGATAATGTAGCAAAATAAATAATAAATATTTTATGAGTGTGTATTATGGAAAGTTTTTCAGTTACATATTTTAATATTTATATTTAGATTTTTTAAAGTTAAAGATAGTGTTCCAGCAAATAATCTTTTGGTACTTTAGAAACAGATAAACTCATTAGGACATAAGATTTCATGGATTAAAATTTATTTAATCAGAGGTATTGAATATAGTCTTGAGAATGTAGTACTATATCAGATGCACTGAGTATAGTCCAGAGAAAGAATTATTACATGCAACGGAGATGGCCCATTCAAAAATATGATAAATAAATAAACAAATTACATATACCGTCAGCTAAGATGGGTCTAGAAAATTCATGATGGCTGTGAATGTGAACATTTAAAACATTTGTTTAGTACTTTCTAATATAAGATCCATTAAAAACTAACTATTTTGTGGAGCTCAATATCATCCATTTAACTGTCAATCATTTATGAAACATGGAAGTTTTTTTTAGAGGGCGGTGATCCAAACCTATCTATATTTATTACAGAGATTGAGAAATATCAAAGGGATCAAGAGATGCAGGGAACAATTTGTTCTTAATACGTCTAAAATACAAAATACAGATACTGATCTGGATACAAACTATGACTAAATGAATTTTTCCATCCATGAAAGGCATTAGATGCAGCAGTGAATTTACATTGGCAAGATTAAGAGGGCAACTGATCTTTGTCAATTTCTCTTTTCCTTATGGAGTAACTCTGTTTGGAGCACTCCAAAGCTTGTTCCAGCAAGTTGTGAGACATTCTGAAAGTGATGTTGGAACTTCAGAGTAAAGTATAGTCAGCCAAGATCATCTTGCTTTTCCTTTCTGCTGGTAAAGAGTTGGGGAACTTTCGATCCTCCAGGTATTGCAGAACTGCAACGTGAGCCATCACCGTGGCACGACAAAACCGCGCTTGACTAAAGCGCGCCCGATGAAACCGCGTCGCTGACGTCATCAACAGGGCGACAACAGCGAGCACGGAGAAAGAAGGGTGCTTTAAATAGCGCTTTTAAAGCAAGCCGATTCAAGTTAAGATAAGGGTTAGGTTTAGGGTTAAGTTTAGGGTTAGGTTAAGGGTTAGGGTTAGGTTTAGGGTTAGGTTAAGGGTTAGGGTTAGGTTTAGGGTTAGGTTAAGGGTTAGGATTAGGTTTAGCGTTAGGTTAAGGGTTAGGTATAGGGTTAGGTTTAGGGTTAGGTTTAGGATTAGGTTTACGGGGTTAGGTTTAGGTTTAGGGGTTAATTTTAGGTTTAGCGTTTACAGCGTGCTTTTTTCTCCGCGTTGTTGTCGCGCTGTGATGATGTCAGCTACGCGGTTTCATCGAGTGCCCTTTAGTCGAATGCTGTTTTGTGGTGGAACCAGCCATCACACATCACCCATTTCTTATGCTGACTACAACTACTGGGATTTTAACTTCAGCTACACTTTGAGAGCTTACCTGGGCTAGCATCGTAGTTCTGCTCATGAAATGGTCCAGGTAGAGCTGATCTATATTAGATCTTCTAACTTTTCCCACTGATTTAATCAAGTACTATATGAAGATTTTGTGCCAGTCCCTGTCTTTCATTTCAACCTGTTTTACAAAGTTATGGTGAGGATAAAATGAAGGGGGATGCCCATAATTTAATCTTTCATATGAATGCTTAAATATATGTGTAGTAAAATTAAAATAAATAATCGGACTAAAATGGAAATTAACATAGTCTGGAATCAACATAGCAAAAATTTGTTCTACCGTGAAGAGTTATTGTGAAATTGCCAGAAATTATTTATTTTGAGATGTAAAGAACTCTATTTAACTTCTGTGCATTATTCTATGTCAGTTGAAGCTCAATAAATCCCATTTTGTAATTGTCTTAGCAAATTGTTCATTTTCTTATATCAAGCATGAATAAACTCAACATTCAGTAGCAAACTCTTCATTAAAGTAGAAGCATCAGGTTACTTGATCAGGGAAGAAACAGGTGATAAAAATTAAGCACTGATCACTGAACATATGATTATAGTTTCACAAGAGAATAATAGCCCCAAATACATAAACAGTACATTTAATTGCCATTTTTTATCCAGCACATAGAGATATACTGTATATTTCATTATTATGTGCAGATTTATAAACATGTATATACATGTGCATACTAAAAGTTTTACTGACTATGCTAAACCACATGTTAGTTTGGGTTACTACTATTTTTCTTTTATATATATGAATTAAGGAACACAAATCAAAATGCATAAATTCATTGTTAAATTCCTAATACTAGTACACTTTACGGAAGTTGGTTATATTTCCTTTTCATTGCTAATTGTTTGAGAGCTGGTTTACTCTGTTTTAATTTTAAAGTTTTGCATTTGTGTTTTATTGGACGGGTTGTAAATTAAGTAAATAAAGTAAAAAGATACACAAATATATAATATTTAACTGAGCAAGATTGTATGAATTTAAGAATTCAAGTTGAACTTCTATGATTTTATTCTCTAACAAATTTCTGTTATTATTTGGTATTATGCTTTATGAATTCGAATGATTAGAGTTGTAGTACAGATAATGTGAAGAGCTAGATAAATTTTCCTGGCTCTTGGGGTGAGGGGAGGTTGTTTTGTTTTTTTGCTCAGTCTGATACAGTGTAGGACTTGGGCGACTTTCATAATAGCCAATTTAAGATTAGATTGAGAACATGCCATTAAATTCAGGTCCCTCTTTTTTGTAGCTTCCACTGATGTGACATCAGTTTTGATGGGATCTCAATGATATGTGTGGAAGTAGCATATTTTGGAATCTGGGATTCATTTTGATTTTGTACTCTGGGCAGAGAGTCATATCGTGACAGATATGCCATTATTCATTGTATAGTCAAGTGCTATTGGGGAATTTGGGTAAGGTTAATGTTAATGGCTCATTTCAGATTCTGTCAAAATTCACTTCTCTTTGTGTGCTTTATATAGCATTCAGACTTACTAATAAGCTGTGGTTTTTAGCCAAAATCTCGGTTAATAGGTAGCTACTTGGAAAAATGCCAAATCCTACAGTAGGACCAAGGATCACCTAATAAAACTGTTCAGAAGGAGGTTTAGAAAAGACTAAGCTAAGTATTGCTTAGCCATGCATAATTAACCCATGGCACTCATCAAAGGATATGATGACTAGAAAAGGAGATTAGATAAATTCAATTTTTCAAAATCTATTATACTTAATATTCTCTTTGGGTGAGGGGTTTATACTTCTAAATACTAGTTACAGGAGAGGGACATGTGTCCTTGAAGTCACCAAGTAGTTCAACTCAAAAGACATTTTACTTTGAACTTCAGTTTTTAGATGACTTATTGTCTCCGTTCTGCTTTTTCTTCTTTCCTGCTCTGAATGTATTGTAGGGATTTACCTACTAATCTCCACAACTGTTTGAGAGATGAGTAGGGTGAGAGGGTCTGTTACATCCTTATGTCAGTTACTTCTGAATTTATGTCATCAGCAACAATAATTACATTCCATAGTTTCATAATTCATGTAAATGAGGCCAGTGTAATAACACTTCTATTTAACGGAGAAAGATGTAATTTGATGGACAGTAGTCCATACAATGCTGATAAAGTCCTCAGAAAACATTGTTAATTTGAATTTTGAAAAACTGTGTTTAGCAATCTTACTGCAGTTCAGGCATTGATAAACCTCTGCAAAGTTTTTGTGCTTTTTAATATCATAATTTCAATATTTATGTAGATGTTTCTGAAGATTAGTTGGCTGTTGTCCTGTGGGAGGCAGGGGCTATCCTAATTTCTATTTTTAATCCTAACCTCAGTAGACTTTTGTATTTATGCACTTCAAGCAATTACAAGATTCAAGCTGATTTCCTATGTGTTAATTGCTTGTTTGTTTCCAGGTTAACTTCCCCACTCACCAAACCTTAACAGTATCTTTTACATATTCTAACGTAATTGCACTGGAAGGATGGGTTATTTTTATTACTTCATATGGGTTTGTTCACTGTAGTAAATCTACAACAGTATAAATGAATAAAGCAATGAACATCATATTGCACTACATATGTATTTAAAATCAAGTTTGCACATTGTTTTCAAGAGCAAACAACACATTTTCCATTATCTTTGTAACTCTGAATAGTTTTGATCAGGCATACAGGTTAAGTAAGGCAGTTGTTCATTATGTTTATATGAAATTTCATAGGATTGTGCAAATCAAGTCTGTTTTGAGGTCTCCCAAGTTGAATTGATTCAAATTGAATCTGATTCCAAAAGGCAATTTGTTCTGGAGGGGGAAAAAACAGCATTTCTGAACATGTGCAAAAAGTCATTAAATTGTCAAACTGGTTCAGAGACAACCAGTCAATTTGACAATGCGGTCCAATTTAGAAGGTCTATATTAAATTCATATTTATTTAATGTTTATTTGTTAGATTGATAGCCCATGTGAATTGAATGCCTGGACTGAATCCCAATACATTGTTTATAAAAGATGTCAAACTTTTAACTCACTGTTGTCCATGATGTATTTGTCATATTTTTTTGAAACATTAGGTGTAATCTGTGAGGCAATTTTTGAAAGCCTTCTATTATAGTAGCACCTATAACCATTTTGGGATAGTATATTCCAAAATTCCTTCCTTTTGGTGATGCTGATTGACAATTGTAGAGGATGAAGGATCCTAGTTGGAGAAGATTTTTGAAGGAAGCAGGTAGGACAGTGATGGCTAAGCTCATGTGTGCACACACCCATAATGCAATGCATATGCGACCTTCCCATGTGTGCCCAACCCCTGTGCATGTATGCATGACCCTCCATGTACACCCCATGCATGCATGATCCCCATGTGCACCATGCACATGTGACCCCATATGTGACCTGCATGACCCAGCACATACATGCACGCCCCAATGCATGCACACACCCCTGCACATGCAGGCACATCTCCCACATGCGCCCCGTCCCCTTGCATGTGTGGCAGAGACCCAAAAACCAGCTGGCTCGCGGGAGGTGCACACGCATGTGGAGCTGAACTGAGGCAACGGCTTGCGTGCCCACAGAGAGGGCTCTGTGGCACGCGTGTCATAGGTTCGCATCATGGAGATAGGGAAACTGCTATACAGTCTCAGGGGTCAATCCATTAGCACATGCAGTTTTATGTAAAAGTAGAGGTAAGAGCCATAGACAAAATATTGCCAAAGATTATTCATTTACAAGATATCCTCAACTTACAACAATTCATTTAGTGACTATTCAAAGGTACCACAGCACTGAAAGTGACTTATGACTACTTTCTCACTTATGACCATTGCAGCATCTCCATGGTCACGTGATCAAAATTCAGACGCTTGGCAATTGACTCCTATTTATTACAGTGGCAGTGTCCTAAGGTCATGTGGTCCCGTTTTGTGACCTGACAAAGTCAATGGGGATTCACTTAACAACCATGTTACTAACTTAGCAATTGTAGTGGTTGACTTAACAACTGGCAATAAAGGCCATAAAATGGGGCAAAGCTCACTTAACAAAAGTCTCACCTAGCAACAGTAATTATGGTCATAATTTGAGGACTACCTGTGTAGTAGCATTGCAACTAGTATTTTCTTCAGTAGGGTTCCCCACCATTGGTAGACAAAGCAGCTTGAGTAGAAGAACTGATTTTAGTCATAAAAATAAATGAATGGGAACATATTTTCCTTTCAAACCAGCTCTCATAGCTGCTGTTCCTTTATTTTTAAAAATAGTTTTTGTGCTTTGTGTCCTTTAAATGTTCTTCAGTTTGGCCTCACCATAAATATGCACTTAATTTAGGGGTGTAGGAACCTATACATTTCCAACTGCTCTCAGTAATGGGATGATGTCTTAAATCAAGGTATTGTGATGGTACAAAAATAGTTATGTAAAAGTATAAGCCATGCAGTGCAATTAAATATTTCCTTCAAAGTACAAAGAGTAGCCATGAGATAATTGTGTACATCACATAATTGCCCTTTTTGTGTAATTAAATGTGTATTTCTCATGCTGATTTCCCTAAGAGCTTTATTTTTAGTCACTATTCTAAATAAAACCACAGATCAGGGAGCAAATATAGGCTTATAAATGTATCTGCACACAATTTAAGAGTAGCACTGAGGTTTTTAAAATCCTTTTTTTCTGAAATATTGATAAATGCATTGCCACAATTTTGGTTACACTTAGCAATCAAAACTACCAATAGATTGTTCCTTTTTTAAAATAAGTTATTTTGTATTAAACTTTTTACAAAACAAAACAAAAAACCAAATTCAGCATCCATTCTTCCCATTCCTAAGACATCGGTATATCCCATTTTGTTTATCATCTTACATACTTTCCAATTTCCTCTTTACATTTATAATTCCTATAACCTAATATTTACATATATAAATATTCTACTTTCATAAGGTGACCAGATTTTCAGATTGGTAAAGAGGGACACCATTGACCGGGGGGGGGGGCAGGGGGGAGCTAGGCTGCGGCAGTTACTGCCAGCCCGCGGCCTCGCTAGGGACGTCTGGTCACCTTAATTATACATATCCTCTCTCTCTCTATCCATCCATCCGTCTGTCTGTCTATCTGCCTGCCTATCTGTCTATCTAGTTATGGTATCCCTCTCCCTCTTTCCCCCTCTCTCTCTCCATCCATCTATCTGACTGCCTACCTATCTCTCTCTCTTTCTCTTTCTCTCTATCCATCTGTCTATCTGCCTGCCTATCTGTCTATCTAGTTATGCTCTCTCTCTCTCTCTCCCTCTCCCTCCCTCATCTCATTATCATCTACCTCAGTGTTTCTCCACCTTGAAGACTTGAAAGTATGTGGACTTCAACTCCCAGAATTCTTTCAAGTCTCCAAGGTGGAGAAACACTGATCTATCTAATAAATATAATTATTTCTCCCTCTCTTTTTCACTCTCTCTCCAGCGCACACACGCAAATGCATAGGGCAGCCCACCTCACACACAGGTAACTCCGGGCGGCTTACAACATTATGATGCACACCCAAAGCGAATAGAGTCAGGTGCCTGTGATCCCAACCCTCCTTTCCCGAGGGGGGAAGGCTGTGGAACACTGCAAAACTCTTCTTGGTTGTGTCACTTTCTGGGGCTTTCACTTTCGCTTGTCCCCCCCCCCCCACTCTTTCCAAAGCCAAGCTTCATCCGATTCTAACCAATCTCAGCGCCTCTCTCATCTCTCCTTTGCAAGCGTCACCCTGGCCTCTGAGCATGTGCATCTTTTCCCTGGCTTTCCACCTAGCCGTGAGCGGATGGTGGTGGGATTGTCGCCCGGGAGCCGCCAGCCTTCCTGCCCAACACCTACTCTCCCCGGACTTGTTTTGATAAGCGCGGGGCGACTGACGGTAGTTTGCGCCGGCCGTGCCCACTCAAACTATCGTCAGTTGGCCCGTGTTATAAGATTAAGATCTCTTGAATTAGATTCCGGCTGATGCAGCGGGCGGCGCGGATTGCAGCAGGGACAGCCGCCAATTGCAGCCCGATTGCGCCAGGGGCTGCGCTGGCGGGGATGGGCGGCGGGGATGGGACTGGTCCTGCTAAGGGTGCAAAGGACGTGCCTCTTGTCGGTCGAGGCATCAGCTGCCCTCCCTTCTTCTGCCTTATCTCTCCGTCCGTCTACCTTTGCGTTGGGAAAGAGGAGCGGAGTGGGAAAGCAAGACAGATTGCCATTGTCAATTGCCAGGCTTCTAGCAGGTTGGCTGGATGCCGCCCCTGCGCTCCCGCCCAGTAGCAGCAGCAGCAGGGCTGGTGCCTGAGTGTATGGCAGAGACACCCACAGCCTTCTCCAGCTCACTGATTCTCCCCAACCCCGCGATTTTCCTCCTTTCCAGCTGGGTGGCGCCTGGGGTCTCCCTAGGTCAAAGCCAAGAGGAAGGGGGGAGATTACATATGAAGGCATCCCGAGGCTCTACTTTAACCCATGCGAGAAGTTTTTGGGGGGGGGTTGCATCTTTTCCCTGGCTTCTCTGAACTTTGTTCCTCCCGCTTCCGCTCCTTCAGCTGGAGACAATTACACACACACACCCCAAAGAATCCCAGGCACACAAACAAGCAGCTTCCCCACCGTGGGCTTTGTTCTTAACTGACAGCGGGCAAAGGGAATAGAGAGAGGCGGCGGCGAGGCTACCTTTTGCGGGGAGAGCAGGAGCTTGGCCAACCGTGGAAAGGTGCCCCGGGGCTGGGATCCAAGGCGTGCTTAACTAGGCGAAGAACTTGTGCAGACCCACCGGGGCATGGGAACTGAGGAAAAGAATAGAGAGGGGGGCATGTGGAGAAGAAGGCGCCAAAATTAAAAAGCGGGATCTTTTGAGAACGGCCCAGGACGCGGGAAAAATTATGAAAAAGCGTGCCTGACCCGCCAAATGCGGGACGTCTGGTCACCTTATACTTTCATTCATTATTCCTATTCTCTAACCACTGATACCATTTATCCCATACTGTATAATATTCTTTATCTTCTTTATCTTGCAGTTTAAAAGTTAATTTAACCATTTCTGCTCAGTCCATTATTTTTTTAATTATCATTTTTTCAAAGTGTATGCTGTCTAATTTCCAATTTTGGCCATATGTTATTCTTGCTGCTGTCAGTATGTGAATTATGATATAACTGATTTCCGTTGCAAACTTTCCTCTATTCCTAACAAAATCATCCCTGGTTTAAATTGGATTTGAAGGCCTGTTATTTCTTGCAACCAAATTCTTATTTTACTCCAATATTTCCTCGCTTCTGGACAAGTCCATCACATGTAGAAATACGAACCATGTTTGTGTTTACATTTCCAGCATCTGGGGCTCAAATTTGGGTAAATTTTTTGCCAATCTTGCCAGTGCTAGATGCCAACGGTAAAACTTTTTATATGTTTTCTTTTATGAAGCCGACATTGTTAATTTATAATTTTCAGTCCACATCTGTTCTCAGTCCTCTAATTGAATGCTGTAGCCAAAGTTTCTTGCCCAAGCTATCATATTTCCTTTGACTATTTCTTCTTCCCTTTCAAATTTTAATAAATAGGCATACATTTTGGTTATAAATTTCTCCTCCGTTCCTAATAATATTTTGTCTAAAAACTACCAATAGATTGATATTGTGTTTTGGAACACACCATACAGTAGAAAGCAGTTTAGCCAATAAAGTTATCCCATGTAAAGGTAAAGGTTCACCTCACACATATGTGCTAGTCTTTCCCGACTCAAGGGGGCGGTGGTCATCTCCGTTTCAAAGCCAAAGAGCCAGCGCTGTCCAAAGATGTCTCTGTGTTCATGTGGCTGGCATGACTAAATGGCGAAGATCTCTCTGTGGTCATGCATGGCCAGCATGACTAAACGCCGAAGGTGCACAGAACACTGTTACCTTCCCACCAAAGTGGTCCCTATTTTTCTACTTGAATTTTACATGCTTTTGAACTGCTAGGTTGGCAGAAGCTGGGACAAGTAACGGGAGTTCACTCCGTTACGTGGCACTAGGGATTCGAACCGCCAAACTGCGGACCTTTCTTATTGACAAGCTCAGCATCTTAGCCACTGAGCCACCGAATCCCTTCCCATGTAACTTGTACCAAATATATTATGCAAACATACTGTCTATTAATGCTGTATTATATGATAGTGTGTAAGCATAAGAGATGTACATAAATAACTTAGCTTTCTCCACATATAAAATGTATGCAATTTTAAAAAATATGATATTGGGCTTCACTGCTCTTAACTGCAGCTGTAAATAGATAAATGCTTTGGATCAGTGGCATTCACTTCATTTTTTAAAAAAAAAATCTATGGGCGAATAGTAGTCATTAAAAGGGGGTTTAACACTTGTGCTTATTCTGCAGCTGTTCCAACCTGACTTTTTCTGTCATACCCTCTTAACTGCTTGTCTGTATTTTACAATAATAGTTAGAACGGCCACAATAAAGCTGTACATAGAATTGTGATTGTTGCTCTTCTACTGTATTTATGGACTCTAGTTTCAGTTCTGGAAGGATAAATTTACAAATTATTTTTATGCAGCGGCAAAGCTGAATTGCAGAAACATTTACAGAGAAGTAACAGAGAACAGTAAGTTGTCAGGTTATAAAACCAAGAAAGGCTTAATTCCTTCTCTTCCCCAGTGCTTCCATCTGTGGCTTTTGATACCCTTTCTGGTGCTGTCACAAAACAATTTTGTGTTGCTCCCTAAAGGGTTCCAATACTGCCAATCATCCTGAAGATGAATGCATGGGATAAATGGAGCTGATACAAGATTGTTTCCCACATTCGTAGGTCTTAAAAAGGCTAAGTGAGTCATAGTTCTATTCCGGAGCAACTAGCTTGATGCTGAGCTTCAGCCAGTTTCAGTCGTTGCTCATTTTAAGCCACCTCTGAAAGAGTGCATAATTTTCTCCCTCTTATTGGTATTTCAGTTACTCTGTTTAAATATTGTGTGACTGTATTGCAGAAATGAGCTGTCAGAAATAAGGGAAATGACAAAAGCATTGAATGAAAACCCTGTACAATATGTTCTATTTGTAATGCAATCATTCTGAAAGTGGAACAATTGAAGCCTTTAGCTTCCTTTTTTACAAGAAATTCTGAAAAGAACTGAAAAATAGATGCAATAAAAGGAAAGGATAGGTGAGCTCTTTAAAAGTGGTAAAGGGAAGTGCATGATGTGCATATGAATCTTCTCTTGTGAAATGATGAGATGGTCTCAGCGCTATTTCACATTTTTACCAGTCACTGGCATCACGTGTTCATCATCTGGCCACCACTAAGGACCAGTAGCCTATGGTGAATGAATAGTGACATTTGAAAGAAGAGTTCATAATATAAGTGGTGCACATGTATACCTAGAATGATCCTTTCTGTCTCTTTTGAAAACTTTTCTGAGTGGAAAGTAACACAGTCCTGCTTGACTGCATTTTGTTGAGAAAATAAAATTTTGAATGAATACCTTTACTAACGCTTGCTTTTCCAATCCATAGTGGATGTTTTGCAAATGGATATGTAAAATGGAAAAAAAATGACAGTATGACATTTTAAAAAGACTCTATATTTCTGCCTTCAGTTGATTAACATCATGTTATTAGACATGGCTTCAGTTCTAAAACAGACATCACAGTGACTGATCAGTGCTTTGATGATGGGTTGGGGGTTTTTTTGCAGAAAAAAAATGCTGCTAATAAAACAGGAATACTGAATCCTGCTACTTGCTTTCCTTACCCTAACTACAGGTGATTATTCTTCCAGGAGGCCCAAAGGTTAACATAAATCATATTAAACAGAACACCACTTGCAGAGGCTGCGGAAATAACTGGTTTCAGCATCTCACCATTGCCTCTGTATCCCATCAACTGATTATTTGGTGACATCCAGGGGGAGGCAAGACAACCTTTTGATCACTAGGCCTATATTAACATTTGGGGGGAGAGCAGCAGCCACGCCAGATGGTGAAAATGATGCAAAATGAGTGGGTCCATGTCACACTTGTGAATGTGTCAGCATTAGGAGGAGGAGGAGATTTTTTGGGAAGTTGTTTTTAAAATCATTGTTATTTTATGACTTATCTTACACTTCCTCATAAGGAAGCTGCTTCACCTCCTTGATTGTAGCTGCCCTCTGAACCTTTTCTAACTTCCCTTATACCCCTATATTCCTTTTGGAAGGTGGCAACCAGAACTGTACACAGTATTTCATACATGGTTGTTGCTGTGTATAAGGCATAATATTCGTGTCTCTATTTTTTATTTGTATCTATTTCTCTTGCTTTATCTGTAGATTTCTTACCTTATTTATAAAGTATCTACTTTTCACTGCCATTCCTTAGAACATCTTCTCTTGGAAGGATGGTTAGTAGCGACATTAATTGATTGGTGAACCTGAAGAACAGAAATAGCTATTACTGGTGAAGTTTTGATCAGGAAGAAACATGGCTTCCTTTCCCACTGAAATGGACAGAACATAGTACTGAATACAATAACAACGACTGAACAATTTCAAACTAATCCAATTGTGTTTTATATTAGCAAGGTTTGGGTAAGTAGGTCACTATGTTGTAAGAAGCATTCAATGGGGAAAGAAATTGCATCTTCTCTCTATGATTTTCTTTCTCCCATTTATGTAATTAAGTTAATTTCATAAAACAAAATCAAGTACAAGGAGTTCTCAACTTATAACCACAATTGACTCAAAATTTCTGTTGCTAAGTGAAACATTTGTTAAATGTATTTTGCCCCATTTTATGATTTTTCTTGCCAGTTGTTAAGTGAATCACTGCAGTTGTTAAGTTGGCAACACAGTTATAAAGTGAACCTGGCTTCCCCATTGACTTTGCTTGTAAGAAAGTCACAAAAGTTGATCACATGACCCAGGGACCCTGCAATTGTCATAAATATGAACCAGTTGCCAAGCATCTGAATTTTAATCACATGACCATGGGAATGCTGAAATGGTCTTAAGTGTGAAAAATGGTAATAAGTCATTTCTTTCAGTGCCACTGTAACTTTGAATAGTCACTAAATGAACTGTTAGTTGAGAGCTACCTGTATAGTATGGTTTGGGGTTTTTATGAATCCTGCCAGTGTATGTATTCAGGCACTGTTAATGCCCTCTACATAACAAATCAAAGAAACAAAAGAACTTTTTAGGTTGCACAGGTAATACAGTGCCTTTCAGATGTTCAGCTGTTCCCATAATCCCTTGAGGTTATAGTTGATGGTGGCAGGTACAAAGTTGCCGATTTGTTTTAAGTTCTTGGAATGAAGGACTCAAGGTCCAGATTCAGGAACACTCCTTAAATTCTTTGCAGCATTTTCTAATGAAAAATGCCCAGCCTCTCACAAAATAGTCACATCTCACAAGATCTGTACTCTTGCATAAGATCTTGGGAAATTTCAGCTATATAATTCCCTTTGATGTAAAAATATTGACACCTGAGAGATTGCATGAAATCATGCAGAGGCATCTGAACCAGAGAAAAAAAAATGTTGGACCCCTGATATACCCCAAAGGTGCTTTTTTCAGGAGACAAATGGACTTTCTTGGTTTTTCTTTTGGAGATATTCGCTTCTCATCCAAGAAGCTTCTTCAGCTCTGACAGGATAGTGGGGAATAGAAGTAGTTATATTCCTTGCAGACATTTGCATTCTTTTAGCAGGTCATTAAAGTCACTTGGAGGTTTATTTGTGCCCTCAAGTTTACCTGAGTAGTGCTCCTCGTTCCTGCAGTCTGCAATTTTTCCTCTGGAAATCCATTCCTACTCCCACACCATTCAAAGGGAGTTCATCCCAAATTGTATAGCTAAACATCTGTACAGATTCTCAGTCATCCAGGTCATGGTCTCAAAGGTGCTTTTTCAGGAGGCAACTGGACTTTCTTGTTTTTTCTTTTGAAGACATTTCGCTTCTCATCCAGGAAACTCCTTCAGCTCTGACAGGATAGTGGCGAATGGAAGGATTTATATTCGTTGCAGACAGCTGGTAATTTGCATCCTTTTGGAGGGTTCTTGAAGCACTTGGACCCCTGAGATATTTCTTTATCACAGAAAGAAGCCAGTGGGACAGCTTTAAAAAATTAACCATGTTGGAATAACAAGCATGTAACCTTCACTGCTCTTAGACTACATTCAAATTAGATGTAGTTAACATAAGCATATATCTGCATACTTATAGTCTAGTTTTTTTTATATGTGTGCGTATTACTGATTTTTTTAAAATAGGAGCTTTCAGTTTTTTTCTTTTGCTGATTCTAGAACACATAATAGTGTATTTAGCACTAACATAAGAATTCATGGTTCTGATGTACCGTATTAGCTACTATGAAAGGATTTATTAATGTGCCAACTCAATGACCCTTCACTAGACAGAACTAAACACCAGATTCTTAGCTGTAGCTTTGGTGATGTTAGCCTGCTCTGGTTATAGTTCATGCTTACAAAGACACTCTCACAGTAAAATTTATTATTTCTGGTTCCTTGGTAACTTTGTAACTGTCTCTGCAGGAGGTCTGTTACTACTCAACAGTGGCAGCTCTAAAAGTGGAGTTTACTACTAGCAAATCCATTGCATTTATTCCATTTTCATGAAGTCCAATACTGTGTGGTTACTGATATAGTATTTAAAAAAAACATTTGCGCCAACTCCTGGAATGCCTCCATTATTATAAAAGTAAGCAATTTGTTTCTCCTGGTGAGGTAAAATTTGCTCAAAAGGATTTATAAAATTCTCTACTGAGAAGGATAGAATTTCATTTAAATCCACTGCACTATTAAACTAAAAACTCTGGTTACATATCTGCCAACTTTCTCAGGAAAAGTGAAGAAACCTTCAGTGCATTGTGCTTGA
Organism: Thamnophis elegans; assembly: GCF_009769535.1. Taxonomy (NCBI): domain Eukaryota; kingdom Metazoa; phylum Chordata; class Lepidosauria; order Squamata; family Natricidae; genus Thamnophis; species Thamnophis elegans. The sequence continues at coordinate 126,490,050 of NC_045541.1, forward strand.
ACAACATAATACTAAGCTGAGATGAAAATTAGTTGTCCCTGTAGTCATAAGAAATAGACTCTGATTCAGTGGCATTAACAAGAATCGAACATTGTTAAATATTGGACAACTGTTCCTGGTGTTGTTTGCAGCTTTATTCCTCAATAGGATTTATCTCCATTTTTCTGTGATGCATTTTCTGCCACTCTAGGATTTACCTCTATCTGCTCCTTTGAGGCACTTCCTGTTCCTGTTGGATATACATATATGATGTATATAATGATGGCTTGTATAGTCTGTTAATTGCTTTTGATTAAACTACTTGAAACAACAGCCCTAGCCTCTGTGGTTATTTGAGCTTTAATGAAGAGTGTAGGACAGTGATGGGCAACCTTTTTGGCGTGGTGTGTCAAAAATCGGCAAAAAATCGAGCATAACTCGCGTTGTGTGTCACTTCGACAAAAACATAATTTTGTGCAATTTATAGTTTAAACTACAAAAATGTATAATTGCAATATATAATTGTATTTAATAAACCAAAAACAAATTATTTAACATACCTGCTTAGTAACTTCTTTCATCCTCACTTTTTTCCAAGAGCTGGGAATGATTAGTTTCAAAATGTCTATTTATATTCCACGTTCTGCTTACTACCGTTTCAGTACATAGAACGCAAAATGATCTGCCATTTTTTTCTATAATGCCATACATCTCGCTCCATGTCTCTTGAAAGGGTCGGCCACTGCCACTACCACTCCCTTTACTTAACCTTTGTTTTTTATTTTTTGGGTGCTCCATCAGTGGGCCAGTGACAGCAGATAGAATTATAGATAGCCAATTAGGGGTTAACTAGCCTAACAAGCTAACACAACCTCCCCCTCACTTATCTCAGTTATTGTGGGCAATTACAAGTCCATGGCACCCCAATAGTTGCTGCTAATGGCGCTCACAGTTCCCGTTGGCACTCTGCTGTTCCCTGCTGTGGTGCGGTCGTAACCGACAGTTCCAGGAGTAGACTCTCTGTGGCGGCCTGACTGGAGAGAGGCGCGCACTGTTCCCGCGCTCCTCTCCTGCGGGTCCTCCCTCGCCGCGCTGATGACGTGTGTGCGCACGGCACGCACGCCTTACCAGCAGCACCTGCACTCAGAAAGGGGCGGCGGCGATACAGTAAGTGAGTGTGGGCGGGGGAGATAGCAGTAATAGCAATAGCAGTAGACTTATATACCGCTTCATAGGGCTTTCAGCCCTCTCTAAGCGGTTTACAGAGAGTCAGCATATTGCCCCCAACAATCTGGGTCCTCATTTTACCCACCTCGGAAGGATGGAAGGCTGAGTCAACCCTGAGCCGGTGAGATTTGAACCGCTGAACTGCTGATCTAGCAGTAGCCTGCAGTGCTGCATTTAACCACTGCGCCACCTCGGCTCTAGATCACACGTCCCGCCCCCCCGTTCCTCCAGCACAGATTCTTTCATCCTCGGCGGCCGTGCAGGAGCCAAATCCTGTGCGTGTCACCCCAAATGGCTACGCGTGTCAGCACTGACACGCGTGTCATAGGTTCGCCATCACTGGTGTAGGAGAAGGCCAGGCAGAGCTGAGTGGCAGAATTAAGTGCACCATTTACTTAGAGTTGTTACATCGCCACAAATGGTCCAAGTCCAGCCCCTCTTGAATTCTGTTAATGTTTATCTGGCACCAATTTAGTACTGAACTTCAGTTGACTAGATTCTTGTGTATAGGCTTGAGCAATAAAGCTTCTGAACTGCGACTTAGTGCATGGTCCTTTGCTTGTGACAAAAAAACTTCCAAAATATTATAGTATCAAAGCTAAAGATTAAATCATGGGTAAAGGACTTCTAGCCCTTGAGAAGTTGCCAACAGACATCCATGCTACTAGGAGCTGCTGAGTGTTCTATCTCAGTAAATTTTGAAGATCATCAGTTTAAGACTCATTTTTTAGTCATTGAGTTGGCATTGAAATCTGAAAATTTGAACAAATGCTTCAGATGATAAAAAAAACACACTCTGAAGTGGAGTACTGTGGAAGAAAGTGGCTTTAATATTCCGAATCCTGATTACAAGCAACTTCTACTGCAGTCTCATATGAAATGATGGTTAAGGTAAATTTTTGAGGCTATGATGGAGGCAGGATAAGAAAGAAAAAGCTCTTGGTCTATCTGTTTCTACTCGTGTGATGTTGAATATTATCCCCTAAGGGCAGCCCTTGGTTAAAAAAATAAATCACAAAGACTAATCTGCTCTCTGAAAAAGGAATTGTATTAGCAGCTTCATACTTTGACCAGAAGTATTGACTGGTAGAATCAGTTTTACAGAAAACATAAAATGGATTACTAAATTGCAACACGACAAAGTTATACTATGATTGTACCCTGTAACTTTATCATTTGTGGCATAATTATTTTATGCTCAGTTGTTTACCTATCTCCTTCATACCAACTGTTGTGGAAAAGCAAGCAAAATATTGTATATATACCCAGTACATGGAAAAATGTAAACTGTCCACCCAAATTCAATTTAAATTGCCAAGTCTATAGGGGCATATTGCCTAATCATTGCTTGCAGATACATACTATAAATCATGGAGGTGGGAATTGTGTATGTATATGTTGTGTTCAGCTTTACTAAACATAGATACTTAACCACTTATGACTACATTATTCATAATAGCTGTGCTCCATTAGCCACACTTTCTAAACTGTTTAAAACAAGTCAAAATAACACCCAAACTGTTTATCTTATGATTATCTAATTAGGTTTGATTTGACTTTAATAGTTTTTTAAAAAAAAGTTCAGATTATATTTGCTCCTTACGTTTATTGCTCCTTACGTTTACTGCTCCTTATGTCTAATCACAACATGTGCGTAAGATGTTATCACTGAAGCGAGGGAATTGCAATCAAGAAAATGATTTGTATTGTGAAAAGAGTATCATCCTGCAGAATTAGATTAGTTTATAATTTTGTTTACACATTTTAAGCTGCTTTCTTAAATTATGAAAAATGCATTATAAATAATAATCTAGGAACAAACCATATGCCTTGCAGAGAATGGCAGCAATCACATTCTGAATGAAGTGACTAGAGAACAAATGTTATTGAAAATTGTTTAGACACTTCTTGAGCCAGCAGTATTTGTTAAAAAAATAAATAACTGAAGACAGGTTATTACTTTCAAGGGTGAGTATGAGTTCAGCTCACAGCACATTCCTTTCTTTGAAGCAATATCTGCTTAATATTATTATTAGCAGCCCAAAATAGAGAAATGTTCTCATCATATAGATGGCCTGCATATTTATGGATTTATGATCTTGTTCATGGAAGTGCAGATATAATTTACTACCAGAAATTTTGAAATTTGGTTCTCATCACCCAAAACAGCATGGCCAAGAAGGGTTGTGATAAGATAGATTTGTGCCAAAACATAACAATTTGCTTTTCACTAAGTGGTTGCCAATAAGCTTTACACCAAAACACCTTTAGGCACTGAAAATATGTTCATCTCTTTTCTATTAGGAAAGTCATTATGATTTGTTTTAATCAAAGAAATAGGAAAAGTTTTTGAAGTTAGCAGCCTGGGAAAGATCATGCACTACCCGGTCTTGGTCTTTCCTACTCTGATTAGGGAATATTGTGTTGCCATAGGATCTTTTGTTCTGTACTTTTAAGTATACATTGACATATATGCATACCTGTATTTTCTTTTATGGTGATGCATTTTATTTTGGAAAGTACATATAAATGGTCATCCAATTCAAGAAATCATACCATGATTCACACATTGCTCTAAACCAGTGTTTCCCAGAAGTGGGTTGCTCAAGCCTGAGAAATTTTGCTAAATATAGCACAATGAATTTGCACAATGCACAAAGCTATAAACTATAATTTACAAACTAAAACAGAAAACTTTGCACAATACATGCAAACTAAAATGAAAGCGCAATGTGTGAACCAAATCAAACCTTTGTTTGATTTAGCATGAGTCTGACATCTGTCAAGTTTTAAAGAATACAAGAATCAGTGTAAGCAGAACTTCATTTTACTTAAATAAGTATTTATATACAGATTCTTGCTTAATAGTAATAGGCACTGGAAACTCTGTTGCTAAGTAGCATGATTGCAAAGCACAAATTAATATGACTGACCTGCTTAACGATAGCATTTCTGGCAGTCTCCAGTTGCTGTCATTAAGTGGATGACTGACCTTGTGATCCTCACTTGTGACTTCTTGCCAGTTTCCCTATTGACTTTGCTTGTTGGAAGCCAGTAGGAAGATTGAAAATTGCAATCATGTGATTGTGGGACTCCGTAAGGTCTATAAATGCAGTTGGTTACCAAGTACACAAATTGTGATCATGTGACCATGAGGGGTTGCTGCTGCTGCAATGGCTGGAACTTTGAGAACTGTTCATAAGTACCCCTCGTTCAGTGTTGTCCTAACTTCCTTAACTGATTGTTAAGGAAGCAATACTTGTATTTGGAAAATTCAACTACAATGTGTTTTAGCCGTTCTGTCCTCCTGGCCTATCTATAATGACAATTTTGGCTACTTAATTTCAGGCTCAGTGTGAGAAACCCAAAGCATATCTGAACTGTATTGTGTTCCACTTGCAGAAGTTACCTACCTAATCCACAAAGGTAAGGGAGGAACAGAAAGGATGGGGGAAGAGAAAGTGTTGTTTCTGAATTTGGATGGTAGTTGTACTGAATGTACAAGTTATACAGAGCCTGAATGTAGAAATGTCAGAGATAATGTTACAATTGCCAAGTGTTTCTCTCATTAGATTGAGATGAATTTGATTTTTTTTATGGTGATAACATGTGGTCTTTATGAATCTCGTAAATGTGTTCCATGACCTTTACTGTTTTTTTTTAAATGATTTACTATAAAAAAGTGAACAAATAAAAAGAACAAAAAGGGTAAAAAGAAGTTGCTAGCAGAAATTATAATTATAGTACATTCAGCCCAGTTTTTAAATACAGCATGAAACCGTAGCAACCTGGAAACTATTGATCTATCTTTCCATTATTGTACATCAATAGAAAGCTAGTTCCTAAATGGAAAGTGAACATGTAACAATGATCCAAGATTTTACATTGGGGTCACACATCTTCCCAATATTAAGCAGAGTGGTCTTGGGGTTATGTTATGCTCAATAAATCTATAGAGGTAGTCTTTAACTTACAATCATTCAAAATGAATTCTGCCATTGGAATTTTGAAACTGCATCATAAGTAGCTCTGGGGAGTTCTGTCATAATGTTGAACAACTGGTTGTAACTCGAGGACTACCTCTGTTACTAAATATCAAAATACATGATATAGTGATAGGATTCAGATTTTAGTACGATATATATTTCATATTTAACTCTTTAAATCATACTGCTTTTGGAACATCATATGAGTAAGAATCTCCTCACTTATTTAATACTTCCAACATAAAGTAAGAGCCAACACACTCAAAACATTATCTGGTGCATCGAATAAATGTGTATAACAATAATCTTTTATTGAATTAATATCTTTTTAAGGCTGCAAAGAATTTACAATTTTAAGATATTTTGTTAATTGTTACAACGGAATATTCCAACTCCTACTGAAAATAATTAATGTCCATCGTGGTGATGTATTGTAATTTATAATATATTATTTAGAATTATTCAAAACATATTCTAAGAACGGGCAATAATTTGGGAGTTTTAGATTTTGCTAATGTATGTGGATTACATTGTAAAATCAACAACTATTTTAATCAAAGACACCATTATTGATCTTGCAACAGCTGAAATAATTTAAATATGTGATTGACAGTATGCTTATCTAAAACCCTATGAGCCTAGAATTTTGTCCTTCCCATTTACTTACTATTTTCAAATTAGGGTGGTCTTTGAGTATTAGTTAAAGTTATAAGACTCAAAGTTAAATGTGTCTTGCTAACGTTAATATAGGATATACATGGAGCAATTGCTTAACATGGACCCAAGCCCCACCCATGATCATTTTCTAAGTGTGTATATAGTTTTTTTTTACCCTAGTCATTTGTGCCTGATTGAAAAATCGAAGCCAAAATATATGTTCACTGATAAAACCAGGAATGTTAACTTCATATAATTATGATAAGATGCAAGTTATTCAATTATAAATAAATTATACATTTAGACTAGATTAAATATAAATTATTAAATTAAATAAACATTACAGTAGCAATATGTCAAGTAATCTAGGGATTTGTCCTTACCATAGAAAATGTATTAATAGCAATCTGCTTAAAGTAGCAATATTATAACAGGAATACCTCTCAGCAAATATATCAGTTTTGTATTAACATTAATAATAATTAAAAAAAATAGATTGATTGTGGTAAAAGAAAGCAAAGGTGCAATCCCAGAACAACTGGAGTATCACTTGAACACTATCGGCAAAATCATTATCAGTCAATTGCAGAACTCAACTTTACTCAGAACAGCTTCCATCCTGGAAGCCTCCTTATCACAAGACTTATCACAAGACCCACTGATGACTCACAGCTGACCATCACAAGACTCTCACTTGACTCACCCACACCTGAAGTCCTTATAACAGAAGAATACTTACATCCCCTAAACCAGGCATGTCAAACTGGAGGCCTGTGGGGGAGATGTGTCACATGCAGTCCAGGCCCACCCCAGCTCTGTGAATGGGAAAAACACTGTGAAACGTCACATGTCGGTAACATGACGCAGCAAGTTTGACACCTATGCCCTAAACATCTGCTGAAAATATTATCTAGCCTGGTAATGAAACATTTGAAATCCAACCCACAAGCTCAGAGAATGAACCTTCACCCTCACCTCTAACACCATCAAACATCAACATCTGCCCATCCCAGGTCTTTGGGAGGGAGTTGGTAGGTGGATAAAATGTCAAATCTAGTCTAAACAACTGGCTAACCATATGATGAACCTGAAATGCAATAATGATGATGATAAAATATTTATATAAGGCATATTAATATCAATGTAATAGGACCAAAGAATTATAATCACAAATATCCATTTACTTTACACAGGAATTGATTGGTGACAAAGAAAACAATGCAATGGGCTAAATCAAGAAATATGGCAATTCTTTTTATGGTTGATAGAAAATAAAATAATGGTGGTGGTGTCAGCTTTCGCCATCATGGTTTTAATAAGTTAGTACCAAAACAACTTTGATATTTGGGAAGAAGGGCATTGAGTGATCTCAATCCTCTTTTTTTAAAAATCCTTAAAAAATTATGCATGTATTTTATGTCCTACTTCAATGAACTTAGTGGCTCCTTAATTTTCAACAACAGCTCTTTTTCAAATTCAACATGCTGCATGTTGCATTGCTTTCTGGTTTGTACTATCCGCATTTTTTGTTAGTTCCACTAGTATGCATTTACAATCTTGAACAAAAATGAGCCAGTTAAGTTACTTTTAGGCTTTGCAATTATCTGTAGCTCAGATTAGAAGCATAAATTTAGTAACAGCAGCATTTTTTTAATTCTGTGCATAATCAACTTTTCTTGAAATTTAATAAATCCATAATAAATCCAATAAATAGGTCCTGCTCAGCTTCTGGATGGCATTTATTGCCAAAGGTGAGCAGGATGGTGAGAACCCTCCCCCATCATTTTGCTATTGAATTTAAATGTAATTAAAGTAGATTTAATTAAAACACCTAATATGGTTAGCCCACATTTCTTCCTATTACATTATAGATTCTAATTTGGCAGCTATATTTGGAGTTGTTCTGGCTTTTAGGAGGGAGAATGGGCACTTAGTCTTTGGTTAACCACTAGGTTGGGACAGCATTAACAAGTGATGCTTATGAATGGTCCTCAAAGTTCTAGACATCACACCACACCCATAGTCACATGATCACCATTTGTGACCTGCTACAAAGTGAATGGGAGAGCTGGCAAGGAATGTACAAGTCACTCATATAAAGTTTGAGTTATGAGTCGCCTTGGGTGAATATGCAGCAATATAAATTTAATAAAGAAATAAATAAGTAGCTCCTGCCATTTTTTCTCCCAACGAACTTGTTGTAGAATACAAGTTCTCAGGGAACTGTCCTATGTACAACCCAGCTACCTGCCATATCTCTCACCTGCACACAATAGTGTCTGCCTGCCCACTGTGATTGTGTGATGCTGCAATATCCCCTCCTTTGCCCTCACTTGTACACACAGCATCCCTCTCTCACTAGCCCACACTCATGTTGCACCACAGCATTCTCTCCCTGCCTGCAATCATGCCACAACAACACCTCCCCTACCTGCCTACCCTTGTGCCATATCCTGGCACACTGTCTCCTGTCCACCTGCACTCACAGTGTTTTGTAGCACTGTCCATTCCAGACTGTGCTCACCAATCCACCAAGTCTCCTGGGACTTATGACTTCCTGCTAGCTTCTCCATTGATTTTGCTTACTGGAACTGCAGGAAGTCATACAACACAGTCAAATTAAGCCCTTGCTTGATGACCCGTAATCCTCACAGATCAACAGCAACTGGGACTGTTGGGATTGCTGCCGCCAAGGGATGTAGTCACATGATATTGTGCTTTGCAACTGTATCACTTAGTGGTAGTAATTCTGGTTCCAATAGCTGTAATTAAGCAAGGACGACTACCTACCTAGTTGTACTTTGGACCATAGATTATGGTCCCATGCTTTTTTGATAATCTTTATCACCATTTTGCTCAATGTATAAGTTTTGCACAGAGAAGATTCAGGTTTCGTTCCTGATATTTCCAGTTGAAAGACATGTGATGGAAATGAACCATAACTGCCTGAGATCCCAGGAACCATTGGTAGTCAGAACAGTCAAGGCTAGGCTTGATTAAGAGGGAGAGCTTCCTCTGTTCTTCAGAAATTTGGGTAAATTATGTTTATATGTGTATGAAATCCTTCCATTCTAGCCTCAAGAACAGGCACAGCTCAACAGGACATTGTACAGTATCAAGCAACAGAAATTTTCACAAGACACAGAAAGTTGAGTATTACAGGTGTTGGTTTCCTACACATTGTGACTAAGCCAAACCGGGGGTGGAAGCAGAAAAAGCAGTACTTGTGGGTGGCAAGTTGAATGTTCAAGGCATGGAATGTGAAATTTAGGATCAGGTTTGGGAGGGAGCATAATCTTACATCAAGTATGAACATTAACATGGAAGAACTTTTGCTGTTGTAGTAGTAGTAGTAAAAGATAAGATTTCTAAGTCTTAAAGTTGAATGGATCCTTGCTAATGGAATAACAGAGTTGGAAAAGACCTTGAGGGTCTTCTAGTCCAACCCCTGCTCAAGCAGGAGAACCTAAACCATTCTGGACAAATGACTGTCCATTAAAAATAAAATAACTCCAGTGATAGAACACCCACAATTCCTGGAGGCAAGCCATTCCACTGATTAATTGTTCTGTCAGGAAATTTCTTCTTATTTCTAGGTTGGTTCTTTCTTTAATTAACCTGACAGTATCCAAGCCTTCGAAAGGCCTAATGTAATGCATTCATTCTTGTAGAGTGAAAAGATATACATTCTCACACAGATTTTGCCTCTTTCTCCGAAAAAATGATTTCTTGCAGTTATGAAGATGTTCGTCCATCAAGTTCGAAGGGGACCTTGACATCTAAGTGGTTGTGGGCTGTCCACTATGTGTCCACAGGTGGCTGGTAAGGCCTATACGGGCATGAAATGTTCTGCCACATGTCAGACAGACATGTGTGGGCACCATTGTTGCAGCATTTGCAGGTCTGGCTTTGCGGAGTGCTCGCTTCTCTTGTGCCATGGTTGTTCTTCTGTCCTCAGATGTCTGGCAACCTTGGTGGATTAACGTGTGCCATGTCGATCAATCTTGTGCCAGGGTTTCCCAGGAGGTGGTGTCAATTTCCAGGGACTTGAAGGAGGCTTTCAACTTGTCTTTGTGTTACTTCCTTTGTCCCCCGTGCGATCGATTTCCTTGAGACAGCTCACCATAGAGGAGCTGTTTGGGGATGTGATGGTCTGGCATGCATGCAACATGGCCTGCCCAGCACTTAACTGACTAGTTGGTTTCCTATAACTAATGGGGGAGTTTCGTTCCAATGAATTTGTTGCATAAGATACTGAAATTGTACCTTTTTTTCAATCTCAAGTGATTTGTGTTTCACTTATTCACTTACATTATGCTTTGAGAAGGCACTGTGGTAAGGTATCTTTTTATTTTGCATTAAATGTACCTAAATATGTGACAAGGTGGCAGAAAAAATAAAAAAAACAAATTAACTATGTTGTTGTTTTCCCTGGTACAATAGTGCAACAGCATCATAGGACACATTTCTCAGCTTCTCTCTCCTGTGTAAAATACAGCATCCCTGTTAAACTGTGTATTTGGCCTTTTCTACTGTAAGATTTATTCATCATTAAATCATCAACAACCCATCCCTCATTCTTTCTGCTCATCAATCTTGACAATCCATCCTGAATGCTTTGGACAGCTAAAATCCTGCTTTCTGATGGTTGAAAAAAATCTGCATCCAAGAAGAGAGTTATTGTACATTATCATACACGGTAAAGCAGCAGTTCAAAATGGTCCGTCACGTTAGAATGAAGGCAATATGCATATAGAGCAAGTAATCAAGAAATAAGGAAACAGCGTAAATTATATGTATCATAATGTTTGCTGCAAATTGTGATTTGTACTGTTGGTATAAATTGTCATCTGTTGGTCATTACTCACGGACTTAGTTTTGGACCTAATTAGTTGATTGAGAGAATTTCAGGGCGTTGCTGTGCTTATGACACAGTCCCTTTCCACACAAATGCCATAATCCCATTACATATCTTTGTCCTTGTAAAACAGCTGGGACATTTGGATCACCAACTATAACTTAGTTCTTAAACTACTCATCTTAGTAGAAAGCCTCTGACTTATGTTCTTTCTACGTTCTTCTTTGCCATATAAGGCATTGGCTCCTCCTTCTCCTACTCACTGATTACGGTCCATTTTGCTACACCTACCATCTCATGAGTCATGACGTTTCTATTTTAATTATAAAACTTTATTTCCTACATTGCTGAAAGTAGGCTGCAGCTTTTCAACTATGCTCACGCTCTCCTGTCTTCTTCCTGTTTAAAAATAACATCCAGAATTTGGATTACAATCCTTTTTGTAGCCTTTTGTTAGTCCTAATAATAATCACTTGTTCTGTTAATACCAATAGACCAATATAGTCATGATCCAGTAAAGCACTGGATGAATATGTTTCTATACTGTCTTCCTTTTCCCTTCTTTAAAGAAATGGATTGCCCAAATTGAAAATGTTTGCACTATTCCAGAACATAGTAGTCTCAGAGGCAAACATCAGAGACAATAAATGTCCATGCTAGTAATGCTATATTTGTCTAGGAGACAGTCATGGATGGGGCATTATCTTTTGCAAGATCTACCTAGTGTTTCTTTTAATAGAACTAAGAATAGTGCTTTTGCTCTATCATTTTGTCATTTCTTCTTGCCAGCTGGGAAGAAAGCTCACAGATTTGAAAATAGCCATAAAAAAGACTTTCTCTCTGATAGAGTTTGTGAGAGAGAGGTTCACTTTATATTCTTACTAAAAGAATTTGTATGGCTGCCCAACTTGAATAATATAACTCTGCTTACAAGAAAACAACCAAGGTAAAAATAGCAATCATCAATAAGCAATAAACTTCCTTTACTGAGAAATTTCACATCTGTCTCATTGCCCTCAGAAAAAGCTGCCTAGCCTCTGCTAGGGATATAGGAAGTCCTCTTTTATTTTATGATTAGGATTCAGGTAGAGAAATACCCATGGATCATTTAGAATCCAGTGAAGTTAATTTCTCCACATCCCCAAGCTCTTTTCTTCTCTCTCTCTCTCTCTCTCTCTCTCTCTCTCTCGAAAGAAATATATATTAGTATTAGAATATTAGTCACATGTTATTTGTGAGTGTGTGTGTAAGGACAAGTCTATGTGTGTGTCTTGTGTATGTGTGTGTGTGAGAGAGATTAGCATATAACCAAGGCAAAAATAACTAGAACACAGTTGGTGAAGACGTAAAAAGAAGGTAGGAGGTATAAAACCTAACTAAATCAGAGAAGCACACAAACACGATGACATTCTGAGAGAACAATCTGTTCTTTTTCCATGACCGTTCCAAATATATGAAAAATTGGGAAAGTTGCACAAATGGTCAACTGGTTTGATCACCTCAAGCAGTAGGACAAAAGTTTTCATTGCTTCCCAAGAATCTGTTGAATGAAAAGTACCAATTGAAGATGGTGTGGAAAAGCTAAGCTTTGTTGCTGATTAAATCTGTAAATGAAATCAAATGTGATATGAATATGGCTGGTGTCAAAATATACAGGTAGAGCTTGTTTTTATAAAAGCATCCAGGTCGGACCAGAGCTATAGTGAAGGGAGAAAAAGAATTGAACGCCTTGACCTACTACAATACAGGTAGTTCTCAATTTACAACAGTTCATTTAGTGACCATTCAAAGTTATAACATCATTGAAAAAAATGACTTATGATCATTTTTCACATTTACAACTGTTGCAGCATTCCTCTAGTCATGTGATCAAAATTCAGTTGCTTGATAACTGACTCATACTTATGATGGTTGCAGTGTTCTAAGGTCATGTGATCATCCTTGGTGACCTGACAAGCAAAGTCAATGGGGAAGCCAGATTCACTTAACAACCGTTTGACTAACTTAACAACTGCAGTAATTCACTTAACAACCGTGGCAAAAAAGGTCGTAAAATGGGACAAAACTCACTTGACAAATATCTCACTTAGCAACAGAAATGTTGGGCTCAGTTGTGGTCATAAGTTGAGGGCTACCTGTATAGGCAACAAGTAAACCGACAGGCAAATTGCCAGGCTTGAGCCTCAACAGCAGTTCCAGGAAGAGGGAGTCAGCCTATCAGCAGCCCCCTTGCTGTGGTGAATCATTGCTGTCCAATGACTTCTGTGCTCTTTGGCTCCAGACTAATCTGCCCCGCAGGCAGAAAAAGTTTTTTGATCTCTGGTATGAGCCATGATGAGATGTATCTTGTCAATCTTTTTTATTCTTTAAGATTTAAAAACCCATTTTGTTTAACACCTACTTGCTGCATCTGGTGAGTCCTAATTCATTAAAGTTATATTCTGTACATCAGTGCCTTCTATTCTTGCCCATCCACATTTGAATGAACTGAGAATTGCATTTACATTCCATATTTTTATTTTCATGTTTGCATCTTACTAAGTTTGAGAAGAAGCTTTTTAATGAAACTATGAAAACTATCTGACATTGCCCTTTGATGGACTGATTGGCTTCATTGCCATCATTAACACGAAAAAAATACAAAAAGCAAAATAGGCTGCCTTTTGTTCTTAACTTGCTTAACTTTAGCAAAATGAATAATCTAATTTATGTTGATAAATATCATTTCTGACAATTGGATAAAAGATTACTTGCTATAAATAAAATCACTTTGACCTCCCAGAAACATTTGCAAGAAGATATTATTGATTCACTATCAACACCTAGGGCTAAAATGGACACACAGTTTACACTGTTACCAGTTGAAAACATATAATTCTACCCAACCACAAGGAAGAAAAGAAGATATTGTTACTGAATTTTTTTAAACAAGCTAGAAACTTGAGTTTAGAAAAAATGAAAGCATAATGTATTGAAAATACGATAATCTGAATTTGGTCATTTGTGTCCTCAATTAGAATTCCTTCATTGATTTTTTTTCCCTATGATTTGCTTCTTGGCTATCCATAAAATCCTCAGGTGTTTTTCCCAGAACAAAAGTCTAAAAGCATCAATAATCTTTTTCTATCCTGCTTGTCTTCTTTGTAAGGTTCAGACAGCTCATATTTTTTCTAAAGACTTCCTTAGTGCCTACCACACACTAGTCTGCAATATATTCCTTGACTGCTGGTTACTTTACGTGGGTAGTTATTTTTAAAGGGCAAAAACATCACACCATTTCAGTATCTTAATTGTTAAGCCTGGTTGCTATACTAGATTTAATGATGCATTAAAGCAGGGGTCATCACAGAGGCATCACGTAACATATTGGGACTTTTTTCCTCTTCACTAAACCAGGCATGGGCGTGGCCAATGCATGATACATCCAGTCTGTGGGCCAGGAGTTTGACAGCCCTGCATTAGGGTTCCCAAACTTCACAATTTTAACATTTGTGGACTTCAATGCCCAGAATTCTCCAGCCAGTATGGGAGGTTGAAGGCATGGGAATTGAAATCCATGAGTCTTAAAGTTGCCAAGTTTGAAGATCTCTGCATTAAAGGACTGAGTTAAATATGTATTAACACTATTTAAAATATCAAATGGCTCTTTATTTAGTTCATGTTAATTACTTTCATGTGTACCTTTTATTTTACCACAATTGTATTATTTTTATTTTTGCTTGATGATTTTCACTCTAGTATAAAACAAAACAACCTACAAAAACAGCAAAACCCAATTGTACAATTCAGCAAACTAGCATAATGTTGCCTGCATTTTGCTTAGAAATAAACATAGCCTACTAACATACCCTCAACATTTTCTAAAATAAAGATCCTAGTTTGCACTGAAAATAGGATTTATTCCTAAGAAAATGCAAGCTGTTTGAAGAATCTGACATTTCTTTATTTTAAAATCAACTAAAAGTAGCATGCTGTTCTCCTGTGGTTTTAATTAATGTGTTAAGGCAAACAAATCATATCTTATATATATATATATATATATATATATATATATATATATATATATATATATATATATATATATATATATATATATATGTCTCTAGTTGTTCGGGTTTTCTCCCGCGTAGAATTGGAGATGTCTTGGCGACGTTTCGACGAAGTCACATTCGTCATCTTCAGGCTGCTGCTGACTACTTCAGGTTTGGTGTTTCCAGGAGTAGTGTGGGATCTTTGGCTGTTTGTTCCTTAAGGAAACACCAAACCTGAAGTAGTCAGCAGCAGCCTGAAGATGACGAATGTGACTTCGTCGAAACGTCGCCAAGACATCTCCAATTCTACGCGGGAGAAAACCCGAACAACTAGAGACCTACATACTAACACCCGCGAAAACCTCAGAAAACATATATATATATATATATATATATATATATATATATATATATATATATATATATATATATATATATATATATATATATATATATATATATATATTTATATGTGTGAAATTGAAAGTAAGGAAAGTAATTAGTAAGTGAAAAAAGTACAAATAAAGACAGAGAAGAGGAAAAAAAGAGAAAAAAATTAAAGAAAAAACAGTTTCTGATCTTCTTAATAGCAGTTATACAAGTACATGTATATTTTACTTTCTCTTTCTTAGGTTACAACATAATTTCCTTCTTTCCTTAGTCTGTCCTTTTGAATCATCAAATCCATAAATCACATTTTTAAATTGTTTCAGCAAACAGGTCAGAAGAGGTTTCCCTCTATAGATTTCAGTCTAAAGTTTTCCACAACAGCTTTCCTCAGTGGGCACATTCCCAGACAAACTGGAATTGTGACTCCCAGATTTTCTGGTCAAAACAGTTAATTGATTCTGAGAATTTTATCCCAACGTGTTCAGAAGACACTAAGTTGGAAGAGTTTGCACTCTATTACGTGTTTGTTTCAATTTTAATTTGGATGGCAGCAGAATTTATTGCTACTTAACTTTACAGTTTACCTAACTGATATATAATATCCGAATATAATTACAGAATGATATCTTCTAAACATTCCAAACTAATTGGAATGTAATCTACATTACTTTACCGGTAGGTTCCAGCAGGGTGTAATTCTTCTTCCTCTATGAATAACCTGTTGTTATGCAATAATATTCATGTAGAGATACGGTCATTTTCACCTGTGCAATATTGTCAACCTGTTTCTCCTGTTTAAATAGTGACATTTTAAAACTGATTTTGTTTTCAGTTGTCTGTTCAGTTTTCAGTGAAGTAAATGTGCCTGCTTTGAAGCATAGAAGTAACAAACAGCTGAGTTGGAACTGGAAAAGAAGTGATAAGAGAAGCCATTTAATTGGTCTGTTTACTACATAAATCAAGTAAAAGGTAGGATTGTTTTTGATAAACAGTTTCCAGGCTGTGAAAAAATGGAGAGTGAAATTAATACAAAATATGCACATTAACAGTCTTCCAGAACTTCTCCGAACAAATTAAACTATATCAGTGATGGGCAACCTTTTTGGCGTGGTGTGTCAAAAATCGGCAAAAAATCGAGCATAACTCGCGTTGTGTGTCACTTCGACAAAAACATAATTTTGCGCAATTTATGGTTTAAACTACAAAAATGTATAATTGCAATATATAATTGTATTTAATAAACCAAAAACAAATTATTTAACATACCTGCTTAGTAACTTCTTTCATCCTCACTTTTTTCCAAGAGCTGGAAATGATTAGTTTCAAAATGTCTATTTATATTCCACGTTCTGCTTACTACCGTTTCAGTACATAGAACGCAAAATGATCTGCCATTTTTTTCTATAATGCCATACATCTCGCTCCATGTCTCTTGAAAGGGTCGGCCACTGCCACTACCACTCCCTTTACTTAACCTTTGTTTTTTATTTTTTGGGTGCTCCATCAGTGGGCCAGTGACAGCAGATAGAATTATAGATAGCCAATTAGGGGTTAACTAGCCTAACAAGCTAACACAACCTCCCCCTCACTTATCTCAGTTATTGTGGGCAATTACAAGTCCATGGCACCCCAATAGTTGCTGCTAATGGCGCTCACAGTTCCCGTTGGCACTCCGCTGTTCCCTGCTGTGGTGCGGTCGTAACCGACAGTCCCAGGAGTAAACTCTCTGTGCCGGCCTGACTTGAGAGAGGCGCGCACTGTTCCCGCGCTCCTCTCCTGCGGGTCCTCCCTCGCCGCGCTGATGATGTGTGTGCGCACGGCACGCACACCTTACCAGCAGCCCCTTCACTCAGAAAGGGGCGGCGGCAATACAGTAAGTGAGTGTGGGCGGGGGAGATCACACGTCCCGCCCCCCCGTTCCTCCAGCACAGATTCTTTCATCCTCGGCGGCCGTGCAGGAGCCGAGGATGAATCGCATGAAATCCTGTGCGTGTCACCCCAAATGGCTACGCGTGTCAGCACTGACACGCGTGTCATAGGTTTGCCATCACTGAACTATATGAATGAATACCCAACATTTTGGCCAAATGGAACACATGAAAAGAGGCTTCAGGCTTATTGGTGGGTTTAACTGTTTATAATTCGGTCACCAAAAGCTGCAGGCTGAGAATATCTGGAAAGACTGGCTATTAAAACCAACATAGTGATGTCTAAGTATCCTCTTCCTTCTGTGTCCTCTTCCTTCTGTGTGGACACCCTCCAACTGCAGAAGTCTAATAAAGTTATGTCCAAGGAAAAACGCAGCACTAGGGTGTCAAGATCTGAGCTCAAATCAGGCTTGTCTATTGCCATTGGATCCCCATATTCCAGAGAAAGAAGATGAGGGAGAGTCAAGAAAATCTTTTAAAGCTTCTGTTTCTCTTCTTGAAAAGTTGCAGTATCCTGTCTCACTGTTTCCAGACTACTTTCAGTCCAGGCATTTCATGTCAGTTCCACCAGTAGACCAGATCAGGAAGCAACACTGCAGAAAGGCTAGGATTATTTTTTTATGGAGAAGAAGGGTTTTAATAACAGAAACTTGCAAGTCTGATCATGCTGTACCTCCTCCCCCCTTTCTTAAACTCTTGTGAATTAGGAAAGTATCGGTGTGAGGCTCTTTAGCATATTTTCTGTTTGTTGTGGGCTTAAGATATGCTTTTCCTCTTGTTGCTTTGGTAACAGGGCTGTATATCTCCATCAAGGTAATCTTCCTTACGCTCTACAGTACAGCACCTGGCACTGTTGTTGTTAGCCTTTGCCACACATGGTTGCAGAGTCCGATTGTGTTTTGCACACTGTGCTCATTAGTTTTTCCAGCAAAGCTTTCAGTGCAAGTCAAAATGAAGGATTTTGATTATCAACCAGTTGCAGAGCAACACTGATTAAGTCTGAAAAGGAGTCCAAGGTCAGCCAACTGCTTCCATGATTGAGAGAGGAGTAGAACCTGGGTCTCCTCACTCTTAGACCAGTACCTTAACCATTATATCACACCACTCTCATTTTTCACTCTGTGGCTCTGTCCTTTTCATCTCCACTTATCTTCATTTAAGAAGCAAGGTTTCCTATGATTTCCACAGGTTTCTTTTTAGCCATTCCTGCGTCTCCATGGGACTGATATGTGTCATTGAGCTCCTTTTCATGTCTTGTGAAGTTAGGTTCATTGAATTCAACGGGCCTTATTCAAGGGTGGATTCCGGCAGTCTTTGTCGAATGATGCGCATTGCACGCACATACACAGTGCAATAAAAATTGCTCTGCGCATGCACAGAAGCAAAAAACAAGATGGTGCCACCCGGAGAACCGGTTCGGGGGCGTGGCAGGCCTGGGTCACTGCTGGTTCCAGCGACCCAGGCCACCAAACCATCACTGGCTTTATTCTTAGGAAAGTAGTATGGGTCAAAAATGGGCAGCCAGTAGGACACATGAAGTTTCCTAGAACTTCTGCAGAATCCCAAACATTCGTAGAATAGATCCTTTATTGAAATCCACTTATAAAAGAAAATCAGACTGATTATTCCCATTAGAATGAGGTTATAAGCTTCTGCAAACCTATTCTTTTCCTGACCAATATGCTCATCATATGATAACATTTTTGATTTTTAAATGAATGAATTTTACAACAATGGTATTGATAGCCAATTTAACAATAGTATTAATTTCCTAAAGATTGGATGAAGCACATATTATTATGACTAATATTTTGTAAACAGCTAATACTTCTTTTTAATGTTTTTTTATATATATACAGATAATACAGGAATCTCATCATCTTCAATGACTTCCTCTTGAGACACTTGGATTCTGGAGACTCCTTTGCCAATTATGACATTTCTCACCACTCAGAAATGGGATATTTAAACATAATATTTGTTTTATATTTTAATGTAACAATCTATATTCTGGTATCTGAACAAAAACTTTTTAAGCAGACTTTACTGCCTAATTTTGGTGAATAGATGACATGTTTGAAGTAAAACTAAAACAGATGCTTCACCAGTGTCATATGGAAACAAGATATAATTAGGTGATATTATTCTAAACATTATTCTACATGGCTGTCAACATCTCTCTATCAGAAATTATTTGTCAAAATCTTGTACAGAAAATTATTTTTGTTCATCTTGGTTACATAACATTTCTTTTGTCATTCACCACATCTAGAAATGGAAAGAACATAATTACTGCCACAGGGAGATCCTAATTGGTTCGAATGGTATGAGCATCTTGTTGCAGTTATTATTGTTATTATTATTTTGTATTTTAGTTTGTGACTAGTGTAGAGGTAACAACTGAAGACTGTAGCGACAGACACCTAGCACAGGATTTGTGTAAGTACAGATAAAAGTACCGTATTTTTGGAGTATAAGACGCACTGGTGTAGAAGACACACCAAGATTGATAACAGGTAAGAAAAAAAAAGTTTTTGCCTTCCCTCAGCCGCCAGCAGCACTCTGCAGGCTTAAGCAGGGCTGGGACAAGGCACAAACACCCCTGTTTCTGCTTTTCCCCAGCCCGGCTGGAGCCTGCAGAATGTTGCTGGGGGCTGAGGGAAGGCAAAAAAGCCTCCGTTTTGCGAAAAATGGCCTGGTTTTTTTATAAAAATGGGATGCAGGGGCAGGACTTCAGGAGGCTAAAAATAGCTGTATTTGGTGTATAAGACACACCAACATTTCCACACTCTTTTTTTGGAGGGGAAGGTGTGTCATACACTCTGAAAAATATGGTATACGGTCTTGTTTGATGCAACTGTTAATCTCATGGATAGTATAATTATTGAATAAAAATATCTAAGTATCACCCCTGAGATTTCCACTTAGGATTGGATGATGCCAGGGAATCAGCATGACATTCTGCAAAATCTCTGTCCATTAATGATGTGTTCATTCTACATATACAATTAAAAACAAATAAGAATCTAGTCCACATGTGCTATAAATACTGTATTTATAGTTCAGCTTGTGCAAACCTATAAGATGGGATTTTCTTAACTTTAAACAAAGCAGTTAAAAGGCGAATGGCGGTAGATGCAAGCATTTCATATTGACTTGTCCATACCAAACTTACAACAACACTTTTGTGTTATGTAACACTATGTTGATTTTTAACTATTACTATGTTAAAAATCTACATAAAGCATAAAGTCCAGTGAGAGTGTTAATTAGACATATAATGTGTATGAACACCAACCAATGACGAACCTTATGCCCACAGAAGGCACAGATTGACATACAGTTCTTTCTGCACACACACAAAGGAGGCTTGATGGCAACTGCTTCCGCGAATCGCAGAACAAGAGAGTCCCTTCCTTGTTAACTTTAGATGGCTGCCCAATTCACACACACAAAAAGGCCAACTCTGGGTGACTTTCCATTTGTAGAATTTTAAAAGAAGAGGAATGCTAAATAACATAAATTCCAGAACAGAAATAAAGCAACAGAGTAATAAAAGTAACAGAATTCATTTGAGACCTTTCATTCCAGACAGGTTCATCTTGCATTCTGGCCCAATGACAGAGAAGAATCAGGAGGAGGACAGGAGAAGAGTAAGGTCAAGGCCACCTGAAACGTGAGAGGACTGTTGTTTCCCAGGGCATGCTGTGGATATAAATCATGATAACTGATTAGATTCACATAATATGATGAACTGTAAAACGTGACGAGCAAACTATAATCACTTGTAATTAAAGCAACATACTAAACAAAGCAAGCCAAATTATACTTATCATGAATGGGGTTTATGGTTTTCCGTGACTCACACCTTATTCAAATGCACACCATGATTTATTTGGTTTTGGCTTTGGCTTATCCATTCTCATTTGTATACAACACAGGGACGTGCAGTCACTAGAGGCAAGGGAGGCAGAGCCTCACCAGTCTCCTCAGGAAAAAGAAAGAAATTTAAATATTTTTTAAAAAATAATTAAAGCCAAGATAGTTGCTACCAGATTCCAGGTCACAGTGGCTTGGTGTCTGCTTAGTGTTAACCAAAGCAGGAGGCGAGAGAACTCGGGGCCTCTTTTCCATAAGGAATTTTTCGCCTTCTAAAAGTTAAGAAAGAGTTAAAAAGCAAAAAAGTTCAGATGCAAAAGAGGCACTAATTCTTCTGCCTCCTGATCTGGAAGCAGCGAATCATGTCTTCTTGAGCACGCTTACGTTGGACGGGGCGTGCTTCAGAGGAGAGAGGAGTGGGAGAGAAGGAGGAGGCTGGCTCTTTGCTGCAGACCTGGGCTCTTGGTGGCTCCCACGATGCAAAGTGCCCCACCATCCCCGATGCTGCCGCCTGCCCGTTGCCCCGGCTTGCTTCTCCAGGCTCCGCCACTGGAAGTCCCGGATCGCCTCTGGGGGAAGGCTGGGTGAGAAGCGGAGCAAAGCTTCTCTGCGGCCTCCCGGCGCTACGCAGAGGCTCTCGCAGGAGCGTGTGTCAGCAGCTGGCGGCCTGGAGCGGCCCTGGCTGCGAGACAAGGCAGCGCCTGGTGGGGTGGTGGCAGCGGCGGCGGCAGCGGCTGCTTTAAGCGCTGCCTTGTCTCGCAGCTGGGGCTGCTCCGGGCCGCCGGCCGCTGGCACGCACTCCTGTGAGAGCCTCTGCGTAGTGCCGGGAGGCCGCGGAGAAGCTTTGCTCCGCTTCTCACTCAGCCTTCCCCCAGAGGCGATCCGGGACTTCCAGCGGCGGAGCTTGGAGAAGCAGCGGACACAGGCCAGGGCAGCGGGTGGGCGGCGGCATCAGGGCACTTTGCATCACGGGAGCTGCCAAGTGCCTTTGTTGCAGACCCGGGCGCTTGGTTGCTCCCGCGATGCAAATTCCCCCCCGCGCCGAGGCCGACCGCTGCCCTGCTTAGCTGCTTCGCAAAAGGATGCCCAGCTGAGCCTCACCAGGTATAAACCTCACCGCACGACACTGATACAACAGGATGGCCAAAGGAAGCATACAGTCCCAGTCTTTCTTCTGGAATCCCAGAATGTAGATAGAATTGGTGGGCCACAAAAAAGCATTTATTGTTTGTTTACAATAGCTTCATTATTGCCTCAATGAGCATTTTGGATTCAAGCAGGGATTTACATTAGTCTCAGAATTAAGTGCTGAAATTTGAAGTTCAGAAACACCTCAAGAATCACAACTTCCCCATTTTTTTCCTATAAAAGGTTAAGCAGAAAGGGTTGGAGATTATTGTTTTTAACATGATATATGCCTGTTTTAGAGTTTACACTAGAGTTTCCATTTGTTTTGCACCTCAAAATGGCAGGAATTCAGGTGCCATCAGGTTTCACAGGGTAGGATTTAAGGGCCACAAAAATATGACTTGAAAAAATGTGGGGTTTTAGGCATTTGATCAAATTTGAAGAATTTATAACAGAAAATTCAGAACACCTGTGATGGCTTATTTACAAGGTGTTTATGAAATATGTCTCTATTTACATCTACAGTAAGTAAATTTTTAAAAAGGTGCTAGGTTGTCATCACCAGAGTTACCAAGACCCAGTAACCACCTACTCTACTGCTATATGTAACCTAAGAGGATAATTTGGAGAAGAGCTGAAGTGACAGAATTAAAATCTGAATAGATGTATATTCTGACAGGAAGTTCTTCAAATACCTGGACCCAAACTGTTTCTTTATTTTATTCTGGTTCAAGACCAGCATGAAACTAGTTAAATAAAAGCTATCCAAAATAGAAATAAAACAAAATGATATTGATAGAATAAAACAATGTAAAATAATGAATGTAAAATTATGAAGGACAGGGATTAAATCCTGGGAGAAACCTGTAAAATTAGAATTGTATTTGTTTGTTAGTTCAGTTTCTACAGCTACCCATCTCAGTAAAAGTGTGGGTGGCTTACAATTCAGAACATATATTACAATTAATTTATAATCATGGCATGAAAGCTCTATATAGGATTTCAGGTGCTACACCAGCCGAGAGCCCAGGGAAGGGGTGGGGGTGTGGCCGCTGTTATCCGGGAGTCGTTAGTTCCTCGTAGGGTCCCTGCTCCGGAGATTGTCGGGTGTGAGTCTTTGCTGTTAAAGTTGGACCTCAAGGGTCAAGTGGGTCTGCTGTTAACGTACCTGCCTCCCAACAGCGTTGCAGCAGCCCTCCCCTCGCTCCTCGAGTCGGTAGCCGAGCTGGCAATTGAGTTCCCTAGGTTGATGGTCCTGGGGGACTTTAATTTGCCGTCGCTCGGTGAAAACTCTGAGGGGGCGCAGGAGTTCATGGCTTCCATGACAGCCATGGGCTTGACCCAAGTAATTCGAGGCCCAACCCATTCGGCGGGGCACATGCTTGACCTTGTATTTCTCTCGGAGCAGTGGATTTGTGATCTTGGTCTGAGGGGGAACGACATCATACCCCTGTCGTGGTCAGACCACTGCCTACTGAGGCTCGACTTCCGGAGACCAAACCCCCACTGTAGGGAGGAGGAACCGACCAGGTGGTTCCGCCCCAGGCGCCTTATGGAACCGTCAAGGTTCCAGACAGAGCTTGGGGTTATTCCTGACACTTTCGCCCACAGTCCGGTAGAGACTCTGGTTGCTGCGTGGCACTCGGCAGCATCGGAGGCCCTCGACCGGATTGCGCCACTGCGGCCCCTCCGAGGCGGCGGATCCCGGAGACCTCCTTGGTTCACCGAGGAACTCCGGGAGATGAAGCGCCGGAGGAGATGCCTAGAGCACCGTTGGAGGTCCGATAAGTCCGAATCGAACCGAGCAATGGTAACCACCTGCACCAAGGAATACACCAGGGCACTTAGGGCTGCAAAAAGATCTCACATAGCCACCTTGGTTGCGTCCGCTGAGTCTCGCCCAGCCGCCCTGTTTAGGATAACCCGCTCCCTATTGAATAAAAGGGAAGCGGGGGAACCCTTGCAGGGCAGAGCTGAAGATTATGCCCAATTCTTAGCGGACAAAATTGCTCGGTTTCGGTCGGACTTGGACTCCACCCCCGCAGTTCCAGCCGAGGCACAGGAGGATCAACCAGAACAGCTCTGGGTTGAGTTTCAGGACGTTACCCCTGGGGATGTGGACAAGGCCATGAGGGCTGTAAGTACCTCCACCTGTGTACTGGATCCGTGTCCCTCATGGCTGGTTACTAACTGCAGTGAGGTGACACGAGGCTGGATCCAGGCGGTTGTGACCGCCTCGCTTCGGGAGGGGAACTTCCCCGCTGCACTGAAAGCAGCGGTGGTGAGACCCCTCCTGAAGAAACCATCTTTGGATCCAGCTATCCTTAATAACTATCGTCCAGTTTCCAACCTCCCCTTCCTGGGGAAGGTTGTTGAGAAGGTGGTGGCCTTCCAGCTCCAGCGGTCCTTGGAGGAAGCAAACTATCTAGACCCCTTCCAGTCAGGCTTCAGACCCGGTTACAGCACAGAAACCGCTTTGGTCGCATTGATCGATGATCTCTGGAGAGCCAGAGATGGAGGACATTCCTCCATCCTGGTCCTCCTTGACCTCTCAGCGGCTTTTGATACCATCGACCATGGTATCCTTCTGCGACGACTGCGGGAGGTGGGAGTGGGAGGCACCGTGTTGCGGTGGTTCTCCTCCTACCTCTCGGACAGGTCGCAGTCGGTGTTAGTGGGGGGGCAGAGATCGTCCCCTAGGCCCCTAACTTATGGGGTGCCTCAGGGCTCGGTCTTATCCCCCCTACTATTCAACATCTACATGAAACCGCTGGGAGAGATCATTCGCAGGCACGGGATTAGATACCATCAATATGCGGACGATACTCAATTGTATCTGTCCGCCCCGTGCCAACTCAATGAAGCGGCAGACGTGATGAACCGAGGCCTTGAAGCTGTTATGGACTGGATGAGGGTTAACAAGCTTGTGCTCAACCCAGAAAAGACCGAGTGGCTGTTGTGTTTCCCTCCCAAAAATTCGACCAATATTCCATCTCTCAGGCTGGGGGGTCAAATTTTATACCCCTCAGAGAGGGTTCGCAACTTAGGAGTCCTCCTGGATCCACAGCTATCGTTTGACCACCATTTAATGGCTGTGACCAGGGGGGCATTCGCCCAGGTTCGCCTGGTGCGCCAGTTGCGACCCTACCTGAATCGGGAGGCTCTCACAACAGTCACCCGGGCCCTTGTGACCTCTAGGCTGGAATACTGCAATGTGCTCTACATGGGGCTGCCCTTGAAGAGCATCCGGCGACTTCAGCTAGTACAGAACGCGGCCGCGCGAGTGATTGTGGGTGCACCTCGGTTCACCCGCATAACACCTATCCTCCGCGAGCTGCGCTGGCTACCTGTTGATCTCCGGATGCGCTTCAAGGTGCTATTAGTCACCCATAAAGCCCTACATGGCAGTGGATCTGGATACTTGAGAGACCGCCTTCTGCCAATTACATCCCTGCGACCAATAAGATCACATAGATTAGGCCTCCTCCGCATTCCATCGGCCAGCCAATGTCGGCTGGCAACTACAAGGAGGAGGGCCTTCTCAGTAGTAGCCCCGACCCTTTGGAACGAGCTCCCCGTAGAGATTCGCACCCTCTCCACCGTCCAGGCCTTCCGCACAGCCCTTAAGAACTGGCTCGCCCGTCAGGCCTGGGGACAAGGATAGTTACCCCTCCCGAATGATGAATGTATGTTGTTTACTATTTTATTATATGTCTCTATCTTAACGTCTGTATTCCCCTTCCCCGATTTTATGTGAGCCGCCCTGAGTCCCCTCAGGGAAAAGGGCGGCCTACAAATACTAATAAAATCTAAAAATCTAAAATCTAAATCTATATAATTATGATAGATAACTATAAAATGACATAAATAGTAGGAATTGTAAAGCACTATGACACTATAAAGCTATATTAATTTATATTTAGTCTAACACTTGCTGATATCCTACTCGGGTTTATTGGGATCATGATAATTATGATCCAACCAATTTAAACAAAGATATAGCAAATCAAAACATTGAATAATATGTGTATATTTAGAAGGGAAAAAAAGAAGAGGGAAGGAGAGAAAGATTATAAAATATATTGCAAGAAGTCAGAAAAAGTGGGTAAGTCTATACAAATCAAAGTTTAACTACTCTTGTTAGCTGAATTCCCCTGATGAATAACTTTACCGGATTGCTTAATTTGGGGCACATCATAAGGTTGCACAATTCTGGTTTTTTTTCTTCATATTTTGATGACAGTTTCCTAATTTTAGGAGGTCTACAAAATTAGGCAGAGAACATTGCTCTTCTGTAGGACCACAATACTTTGGAATGGCGTTCCATTAGAAGTTAGAACAAACTTGATTTTAACCACCTTCCAAAGCAGGTGAAGATGTCAGTTGTTTGGGAGCTGGAACATGCCTTTTGGACAATTTTGTTGGATAGTTTTTGGAGGTTTGTTTCGTGTGTTTTAAGTTTTTGGCTTTACAAGATTTTGTACATGTGTTTCTATGTATGTATCAAGCACATTTACCCAACTCCTAGTGACATTGCATTGGATGCAAATTAAAACAATTCCCATATGGTAAAATCAAAATGAAGGTTAAAATGCAAATATTAATATTCCAACATTAGTATAGTCCCTATATTTTCCAAAATAGTACCTGGGGAAAGAAGCCAGGTTTTTCAAGGCCCAGTTAAAGAAGTGTAGAATCAAGGCAACTCAACTTCTGCATAGATACTATTCCAGAGAGCAGGCCCCATGACAGAGGGGGCATTTCCTGGGTCTCATTGGATGGCAGTATTTTAAAAATGAGATTTGGAGAATGCCCACTCTGGTAGAACTTGCCAGAAGGTCAGGAACAGTGACAGAAAGAAGGACTTTAGTTCAGAATCAGACATTCAAATGTTTAAAACTCATATATAGAATAGAATAACAGAATTGGAAGGGACCTTGGAGGTTTTCTAGTCCAAATACCTGCTTAGGTAAGAAGCTCTACACTACTTCAGACAAATGGTTATCCAACATCTTCTTAAAACCTTCCAGTGTTGGGGCATTTACAACTTCTAGAGGAAAGTTGTTCCACTGATTAATTATTCTAACTGTCAGGAAATTTCTCCTCAGTTCTAAGTTGCTCCTCTCCTTGATTAGTTTCCACCCTTGTTCTGCCCTCAGATGCTGTGGACAATAGTTTCACTCCCTCTTCTTTGTGGCAGTCCCTGAGATATTGGAACACTGCTATCATGTCTCCTGTAGTCCTTCTTTTCATTAAACTAGACATACCCAGTTCCTGCAACTGTTCTTCATATGTTTTAGCTATCTATTAAAGAAGGTACAGTAGCTTCCACTTCAGCTTGTTAAAATTTTTAATCACAAGTAAAGGTATCCTACCAACTTCTTTTCCAGTATTTTTCCCTGTGCAGCATGACAATAAAACTGCCAGCTGCATAAACAGCATCTTTATTATTAGTTTACTATTGTGATATCTGAGAGTCTTGTGGGAGTCCAGTAGGGTACCAATGTAATAAATAGCCATGTGTGTCAGCCTTTTCTCTTTTATTTTCATCTTTGATTAAGTAAACATAATTAAGGCTCTAATCTGAATCAAATTTACTTGGGAATCATTCCTATTGAAGTCAGTGGGGTTGGCTTTTGCATGGACATTCAAAAGGTCGGATTGTCAGTTTCAGTTACCAATTAATTCTTCAATCCAGGCTTGAAACAAAAAACTTTTAAAGGTCTTTGCATTGTTCTTCTTGAGGGATTTGGAAATGACCTGCTGTTGTGCATTTCCAGTGCCCCTGATAGCCAGAAGTTTATCACTGTTATTCAGCATTCTTTTCTAACATGAAAATCTATCTTCAGAGCTACACAATTCATTGCACTGCAACTGCTGAGTGTACAAAGAGAAAGCCAGAAATATTCATCTCTGCTTTTTCTCATAGATTTTAAAACAAGCTTCAGCATTGATTTTCATGCAATAGAAAATTCATACAATTAATATCCTTGTCCCTAGATCAGACTGGTAAAATTGGGAAGTGTCTCACTATATTATTATTTCATATCCTTTTTATAGATTTTATTTCTGTTTTTTTGTTCAGTAGGATTAGTGCATTTCTGGTGGCTCTTTCATCACATATTTTCCATTAAAACACCTAATGATTGTGATGTTGTTTCTTTGTCTATTGTGTCATTTGGATGATGTTAATATTGAAATGGTTGATAAGACTCCAGATTAATTTATAAATTTGATACAACTCCACTAGTTGAGCTGTTACAGTATGATTACTGAAGGAACAACATCACAGTCTTCCCCAAACCAACTCATATGGGTGAATTTACACCGTACAAACGAAATAATATGGCTTACAGTATATAGTATAGGATGAACTCATACACTGTAACGTTGTAAATCAAGTTTATGGTTTTGTATGATATGTGAAGCTGGATAATTGTGCTTACTCAAAGCAATTAAACAGTATTCTTTGCAGTGGTAATGAATGGATTTGAAAGCAATATATGGAGGAAAAAAAGAGAGGAAAACATTGATTTCAGATTATGGATCAGAAGATTATTAAGAATACCATGGTCAATTTTGCAAGAAGAATTTATCAGTCCATTCTGGATCACTTAGAGGGTACCTGCTCTCTTGAGGTGAGTTAGCAAGCAGAAATATACATACTTGGAGGCAGTGGTGGGATTCAAATAATTTAACAACTGGTTCTCTGCACTAATGACTGGCTGGGTAGGTGTGGCTGGCTGGTCATGTGACTAGGTGGGCATGGTCAACTTGACGTCACTCACATTGAGAGGCGCTTCACCTCACCCGGCCTTTCATGACCATGGGGATGCTGCAATGGTCATAAGTGTCAAAAACGGTCATAAGTAACGTTTTTAGGCGCCATTGTAGCTTTGAACTGTAAGTCAATATTACCTGTACAAAAATACAAAAAGGTTTTTGCTTGCAAAAAGCTGCCCTAAATACCAATCATTAGATTAGAAATGAGGGAACACACACTGTAGATCAATGACAGTCACAGCCATCATGGAAACCTAAACCATTCTGTCCAAATACTTTCTTTTTAATCAGCCAGTGATGTGCAGTCAGGGGAGGCAGGGGAGGCACAGCCTCACCACTGTCAATCATGAAAAGGAAAAAAAATGTAAATGGAAAATGCGAGTGCTGAGGTTAGGCTAACTAGCTGCTGCCACACCGTGAATGACTGCCTGTTTAAAAAAGCCTCTAAAAAGCGCCCTCAACTATGAGGCAGGAGAACTGCATGCCTCATCTAGTCTGACTTTTTAGGTGCTCAAGCAGAGTTAAGTGAGGGTTAAAAGCCCAAAATATCCCGAGGTAGTTGAAGCACACAGTTCTCCTGCCTCATAGTAGAGGGCGCATTTTTTAGAGGATTCAACTCTGTCATTCTGTTTAAAGCTGCAGCATCATGCTCACTTTTCCTCCTCTCTCTGTTTTTCATGCCCCCCACCCCCACCCCACGCTCCCTCTTTTCCTTCAAATTTCCTTTTTTTCTTTAATAAATGCAATGCTCAGGCATTCTCTCCTCTCCCGCGACACCCCACTGACTAAAGCTCAGTCTCTTTTGCCCACCTGTGCTCGCGGCAGAGCTCAGGCGTGCTGCTGCGAGCTCAGGCGGGCTGCTGTGAGCACAGGCGGGTGAAAGAAAGTCACTTTCTTTTGCCCACCTGTGCTCACTGGAGCCCACCTGAGCTTGCAGCAGCCCGCCTGAGCTCAGCTCAGGTGGGCTGCTGTGAACTCAGGAGGGCTGCTGCGAGCACAGGCAGGTGAAAGAAAGTGCTTTGATCAGTGGGGTGTCGGGGAGAGGACTGCCTCACCAGCCATAAACCAGCCTCCCTCAGCAATCAAGAAAGAAACAACTTAACTCCATTTCGCAGAATTAAGAGTACTTTTACTGGTTACGAAAAGATAGCAGCTAAGCAAAGCAAGATCTGAGACAAAAGGGCGCGAAATCATAGATATCAATATGTGACCCAACCCCCTCCCCCTGGTAACCCCATCCCTAGTCCAATCTGTAAAACCCTTAGATGTCATGTGAGTTCCATTTTCAAAAAGCATCATCAGGTTGGTATGGAGGACAGTTGGCCTTGGCGGCTCCCATCACTATCTCCAGCATGCACAGTAGATGGTGAGAACAAAACTGCCTTTACACAATCTCTCCTGTAATCTCTCCTGTAATTAAAACTTCCCTTCCCAAATACCAGGCCTCCCCCTCCCCGTTTCAATGACAGCCGAAAGCAAGTAGCGAAACAGAGGCTGACATCAAATGTCTATGGAGATTTTCAGTCATCCAGAGCTGAAGAAACTTCTTGGATGAGAAGCGAAACGTCTTCAAAGAAAAACCATAAAGTCAGGTTGCCTCTTGAAAAAGCACCTTTGGGACGATTATAATGGAGTAGAGACACTATATTGCCAAAAATATTCGCTCATAACTGATTCTGATTATGTGGATGGGTGAGCGAATACTTTTGGCAATATAGTGTAAATTAATAATAATAGACTACTAAACTAATTATAATAGACAAGGCTGATGTAAACAAAATTGAAGGGATGGGAATAGAGATTACTATAATGTTGTTGGAAGAGATATAATTTATTTCTAAAGCCAGCAAAACTGGCAAAAATTTGTCTATGAAGTGACCCAGAGTCAAACTTAATTCAATAGCATTAATGTATTACAAACAAAGAACTGATTATTATGGTATATAACTCAATTTGAACAAGTTCCTTTGTCAAAACAGCTAGTCAAAATAATGACTCAGTTCATGCAATCCACTAAGTCAAACTCAAACAAGCCATGTTATCGCTTGGTGCAATATGTGAATCTATTTTATGACTAATTTGGAAGCCTGAGCAAATGGATCAGAGAAGTAACTACAAATACCCAACCAATTAGCACACATCTGTCCCCATTGAGTTAGGAATGTCCGTGTTGAAGTCCAAGCATAGGGCAGAGTGGATAAAGTGTAACATATATGGATGACATATAAAGCAATTGCAATGTTTGCATGACCTCATATAGAGAATTCTATAACAATATTTAATATGAAGAATCTATGGTCACTTTGAGATAACTATCATTTTTGTTGTTTTACTCTTCTAATTTATTTGTATGTACAGCTAGGATGAGCCAGTCGTTTGACTGTTTACAATTTTAAACAGTCCTTAGTGAACAAAAGAGTCGATTGGTATTTGCCCTTTTCTGTCACTAGCTTAGCATCAGAAACTATGATTCAATCCTTGCTCAGTTATTGGCCATTTCCTCCTGTCTCCCTGCTTATTTTTTGCATCTAAACACATGCCTGGCCCATTCTTAAGCAAAGCATATTAAACTGGCAAAGTTTCATGGCCTTCAAATCTCTTTTCCTGGCATGTTCCACACAAGGAAGGGAACTTATGATCCCAGGAACTGAGCGCTAGTATGTAAAGCCTGCCAGTGCCCAGAGGTGAAATGCTACTGGTTCGGACCAGTTCACCCGAACCGTTAGTAAAAATGTTACCCGTTCGCCTGAACCAGATTTCCTGCTTTCTAGCTAATCTAAATTGTGTGGCACAGAGGATTTCCCCCCTCTCACTGTTTGCTTACCTTTGCAGGCGTGCTTGGTTGCAGGGTCCACCCACCTGCTCGGACATCACCATGTCCGTTTTTGACCCTCTGCACATATGCGGAGGTGGAGCACGTGTGCGAGCTCAGATTGCTACCGATCTGATAGCAAAGGTAAGTGGATTTCACCCCTGCCAGTGCCTCTTCAGTGACTAGACAAACTGCACATTGACTTCAAGGAAGAAAAAAAATGCTGTTATTACTTTAGTAATATTCCCTGAAAGAATCACAATACTCTTGTTGGAGCCCTATATCTGCTGCAATCACACAAATAGTGTATTTGCCTATCAGCACACTGATATTCCAGACTGGATAACATATAACAGGATAACCATTTTCAAATCACTAGGCTTTATCACAAGAAACTATGGGAGATGGATGAGTAAGCATGTTAAATATTTGTAATTGTCATTGTATAATAGGCATGTGTTTAACTCATTGACAGAGATGTTGTTATTAAGATTGCTTAGACTTTATTCATATCTGTGATATTCAAATAGTTCCAATGGAGTCAATGCTTTGCTAACCCTTTTTCTTTTGAGTTCCGTAACATGTAGTGCAATGAATCATTTTAGTTTTGAATTCCCTGGGATGTGTACTTACCAGTGCCAGGAAGGTCAACACAATCCAACTCAGTGTATACCCTTCACTGTTCCATGTAATTGACTGGCGTTCCCCAAAGAAAAGGATGTTACAAATCAGTGTTAATAATATATCCCCTAGAAGAACTTCACAAAGACTCTGTGTCAAAAGCACCATAAGCCCCCACTTTCCACATTGCGGAAGGTTTTTCTTTTAAAAATCTGGTGCCAGATATTTGGTTAGAATGAGTTGGAAATTAAAATCTGCCTGAATTAGATGTGACTCTAAGGAAGGATGTGGTTTTGTGCCTGTGAGCCATGTGGCCCATGAATGATGGCAATTTACAATATCTCCTAATCTTCTAACAGAGCATGATTGACAACAGATATATACCTTGTAGGAAAAGAATAATAATTAGAAATGCATCTTATCATAAATATTGCAGCACTTGAAATAAATGTATGCTACGGAAAAGCATGCTTCTGCGAACAGAGGTCTTTTAAAAGCTATAAGATCCATCTCACACAATTATTTACTCTTCAAAGGTTGGGAAAAGAGCACTTACATCCTATTCCCTATCTGTTCAATAATATTTAAGTGGGGCACCATGGATAGAGTGGTTTAGCCTTCTGATGGATCATAAAGGTTTGCATTGGTAACTTGCTCTCAAAGGCCTCTTGGCTACAGATCACCAGAGTGGAAATGATACAACTCTCCCTCCATTTCTGCATACTTAAAAGATATGCTGAGGCAAAATTGGACAGTGAAACAATGATTAGGGATTGGTGTGGTTAATCAGTTGTTTTAGAACTGTTTGTGGGCAACTTAAAGAGCCTCACACAAGTCTGTTCTGTTGGTGACTTGTTACAGGACAGTCCTTTGAATAGAGGAGAGTTCTCATTTAGTTGTTTGAATGAAAAAAAAATAGTGGTTTCTTTATGAAGGAAACCCACAGCTACATTTTTCTCCCTGATGTTCAGAGATGGTTTTCAGCAGATTCTGACAGTTCTGGAGAACCAGTAGCAAAAATTTTGAGTAATTTGGAGAACCAGTAAATACCACCTGTGACTGGCCCTACCCCCATCTATTCTCTGCCTCCCAAGTCCCAGCTGATCGGGAGGAAATGGGGATTTTGCAGTAACCTTCCCCTGGAGTGGGGAAGGAATGGAGATTTTACATATCCTTTCCCTGCCATGTCACCAAGCCACACCCACTAAGCCATGCTATGCCTACCAAGCCACGCCCACAGAACCAGTAGTAAAAAATTTTTGAATCCAACCGCTGCTGGTGTTAGGCCAATTGGTGGAAAGGCAGTGGCAGATTTAAATTTTGCAGATTTAAACTTTTAATGAATTGCCTTCATGTAAATTTTTGTCATTTGTTCCCTCTCTTCCCTCAATTAATTTATTTCTTGTTGTACAACATACCTTGTAAGGCCTGTTTCAGACATTGCAATGAGACAACTGTAGAAAAGCTGTATAAATTTCTGTTCAGAAGGAGATATTTATTTTGATACTTTGGGATTTATCTCTGATTTTGTGCTTTCATAGATGGAAGTAGCCTAAAAAAATAAATACAATATTTTCCTGATTTTGGCTTAGTATGAAGCCAACCAATTGTACTTAAATTCATTAAACCATAGTAATTATGACTTAATGTTATAAGAACTCAGTAAATTGATTGTAACCCTATGAATAAGGACTTCAGATGCTGAGTTTATTAAACCTTTCTGACCAAAGAAGGGATAGAAAAATCATTAAAGAAAGGACCAATGTTTTTGTCCAGTTTGTAGATTTTATTTATTTCATTAACTGGAATTTACTTTTGAACCCTTAGGCTCTATGATAGGGCAACCCCTATATATGTATACTGTATACAAAATGTATATATGCATATACATATACATACACACACATATATCTTGTATATAATTATATATATATTTGTATATATGTATACAAAATTAACTTTGTTACTTGTATCCTTACGATTTATATTGATATTGTTTCCTGATTGATTATTTGTACCCTATGACTATCATTAGGTGCTGCACTTTATGATTCTTGATGAATGTATCTTGTCTTTTTATGTACACTGAAAGTATATGCACCAAAACCAAATTCCTTGTGTGTCCAATCACACTTGGCCAATAAAGAATCCTATTCTGTTCTGTTCTGAAAACTGAATCACCCTGAGTTCCGTGGAACACTTAAAATGAATTCTGCATAGAACTGCGGTATTAGTCATTTCTGTGCTTATACCCAAATGTGTTTCTGTCATTCTATTCTAAGGGAATTGTATTTTGTCTTCCCCTCTTGCCAAGTCCCTCAGTACAACTTTATGAAATGCGATGACAATAAGGAGCACAAAAGAAAACAAGCACTTAAAATAGCAACAAAGTGTGTTGTCCTAGAGGAGCCATTAAATAGAAGTTTACATTGTTTTTCAACATTCCTTCTTATTTGGAGGGAAGACATAAAACCTAAAGTTGTGAAATAGTTTCAGCTTCAAGATGGGCATTATTTGTTGACATTCATGATTTAAATGCCAGAGTTTTCTTTTTGACTGTTCACTGCTTCCCATAGAGGCTTCACTGCAACAATTTGACAGCAAAGTTTGAAATATTTGACCTCTTTCATAGCCATATCAGCCCCTATGCAGGAAGGCATTCTGAAGAGAAACAATTCTTTTCTTAGAATCTTTTTCTTTTAAAACCAGAGATGTAATCTTACAGTAAATGTTATGCTTTCTACAAA
Source organism: Thamnophis elegans (assembly GCF_009769535.1). Lineage (NCBI taxonomy): Eukaryota > Metazoa > Chordata > Lepidosauria > Squamata > Natricidae > Thamnophis > Thamnophis elegans. Next base: position 126,525,076 of record NC_045541.1, read on the forward strand.
ATTGTTCTTCATTGTGAAATAATTTCATTTAATCTCCACGCAGTTTAATAAAAACAAAAGGCTTGCTATCATTCCAAATAGTCCTTCTGTAAAATAATCATAAAAACCACTAAGTACTTTCAGTTGCTCCATTGCTTTTGTTGTTGTTTTTACTTACTAATTTATTTATTTGATTTCTGTTCTACCTTTCCACTTTTATGTTAACTAAAAGTGATGTTTCTTCTGATGAAATGAACTTTAACAAGGACTTCAGTATCTGTACTCTTGTCATTCTTACATTTCACAGAAATCCATTCTGAAAAAAAACCCAAAACACTCTTGGTTGATGGCAATTCATGAACAAGAAGAAAAGCTGTAAGAAGTTAAATTAGCAAGAAAGCATCAGTTGACCAAAAAAGCACAAAAACACTAAATAAGATCTTTATGATATAATCAAAACAAATGCATACACATTTTGAGGGGGTGGTAAAATTCCTAGCAATGACAAATTCCATGGTATTTTACCAATCCAAAATAAATCAGATCAATGAAGCTATTTCTCATTAATTAAATCCCCACTCCTGAATTCAACCCCCTCCCCATATTTCTGCAAGGTTTGGTATGGCTTATAGAGTGTCTGCTTTGTATGCAAGAGATCCCAGATTCAAACCTCAGGATCTCCAGATAGGGGTATAACATTCTTTGTGAAACCTTGTTGCCTATCAATGTGGACCACGGTGAGATTTTGTGAATCATAGCAAGCCTACTTCCATAATAATAAATACCATTTATGGAACATATGCAAGAACAGTTTAGATGATTCTATGCATAAAAATAAGGGATGCAGTGGCTCAGTGGCTAAGATGCTGAACTTGTCGATCAGAAAGCTCAGCAGTTCAGCAATTCTAATCCCTAGTGCTGTGTAACAGAGTGAGCTCCCATTACTTGTCCTAGCTTCTGCCAACCTAGCAGTTTGAAAGCATGTAAAAATGCAAGTAGGAAAATAGGAACCACCTTTGGTGAGATGGTGACAGCGCTCCATGCACCTTCGGCCATTTAGTCATGCTGACCACATGACCATGGATATGTCTTCAGACAGCGCTGACTCTTTGGCTTTGAAATGGAGATGAGCACTGCCCCCTAGAGTCAGGAACGACTAGCACATATGTGCGAGGGGAACCTTTCTCTTTACTGTACGCATAAAGATGCCACCATATATCACCATACTAATTTGATGCCAGTTTTCATTCCATTTTAGGAACTTAAGACAGCATGAATATAGCCAAGAAAATCTCCACAGAATGGATAAATGTTATTCACTGAAAATCGATGATCTTTTAGCAACATGGCCTTAAACACACTGGTACAATTGCACCATCAGGTTCAACAGCAACATATCTCTGAATAGTGATGGCTGGAGAAAATATTATACTTTGTCCTCATATGGGTTGGTTGCTACTATAGGAAGAAAAATACTGAGAAAACAAAGGCATTGGATTAATCCAAGAGGGCTTTGTTTTTAAATTCAGTTCTTTCGTTTCATCCCATGTTCCCATGATAATCAATTATTTTTAAATGGAAAATCTTATGTGTTACATTTACATTGTTTTCATAGATCAACGATACTGTACATTTTTTCTCTGTGAAATAATGCAGATGGAATCTCTGACATCTCCTCTCTGAAATCATAGGCAGAGGATAACTTCAAATCCACATGAATAGTTTAAATATTTCACTTAGATATTTAACTTTTACATTGTCCTCCTGGAATAGCTTACGGGGAGTAATATTAATATGTAAGTTTTACATTACAACTTCCATTAAAACAAAATGATAAATTAAAGTCAGCATAAAAGTCATGTTAAAGACATTTAAAACAAAATAACTTAGTCCTATGCTAAAAGCCAAGTCCCTGGAGATGGACCACATATATTAATGGTTATACTCATGTCTTTTTGAGGCAAGCACTCTGTTGCTCCATGTCTTACATGAGTGATGAAATAGCCCATTACAGCTGTTGTCAGGACAGAGGCAATATCTGTCAGAAAGGATTTTTAGCAAGTCTTTTTTTTTTACATCTTCAAGGGTAAATAGAGGGAAGTAGGACAAGCCTGACAAATCTTTGCCAGGGATAGGCTGGAAATCTTAAGTTGTATTTAAGAGTGCATTAATGTAAAACAGTTTCCTGTGTTATTTTGCCCAGGCCATTAGTCCTCAACTTACGATCATAATTGAGTTCCAAATGTCTGTTGCTAAGTGAGATGGTTGTTAAGTGAGATTTGCCCATTTTCCAACCTTGCTGGCCACAGTTATTAAACGATATATCACTGCAGTTGTTTTACATTAGTAACAGGGCTATTAAATGAATCTGGCTTCCTGATTTAGTTTACTTGTCAGAAGATCACAAAAGGGGATCACATGACCTTGAGACAGTGCAACCCAGTGGTGGGTTCCAGATCCCGTTGCAACTGGTATGGTGCAATGGGCCGGGCATCCACCACATGCGTACTTACTTCCTGCAATGCTCCGTGACGCTCCAGCTGCTCAGTGGAGCATCATGCAGGTGCCATATGTTCTATGTGCATGCACAAAAGCCCCAATCAGCTCAAATACAAGTAAGGAGGGTTGGCCCTCCAGAGCACCATACCAGAATGGTACCAGGTGCTCCCAGCAGGCACCTGTATGCCCGTACTGGGGCGTACCTGTCGTATCCCACCACTGCTGCAAACTTCATAAATATAAGTCAGTTGCCAAGCACCTGAATTTTGATCATGTGACCATGGGGATGCTGCAACAGTTGTAAGTGTGAAAAGGGCCATAAGTCGCTTTTTTCAGTGCTATTGTGACTTTGAATAGTCACTAAACGATTGTTGTAAGTTGAGCACTACCTATATTCCTGTCTTATACCAACCTTGGCAACTTTAAGCCTGGAGGACTTCAACTTCCAAAATTCCCCAGCCAGCTTTGGTTTAAATCCTCCAGGCTTAAAGGTGCCAAGGTTGGAGACCCCTGGTCTAAAAGTACTATAATGGTAAACTTTTATCTACTGAATTCATTGAGCAACCTAGTTTGAAAAGGACTCTGTCTTCAAAGGAGAGCACATAGCTTTATAGAGGTGAATGTACTGAACCATTACTACTCATCTAAATGATATTCTATCTGGTGACATGTCAGATTTAATATGTTAAATTATATATCAAAATGCAATCTTAAATACATATTTTGGAAATATACACTCCAGTCCCAAGATTCACTTGAAGTCCATTTTGGATGTGTCCAAGTCTATGTGACCAGATTTTATGCCTTTCTAAACATACAGCAGATATTTCCAGTCAGTTTTAAGACTTGACAGCCTGTCTCTGGCAAATATCCAAGGGAAGTCTAGAACAAGGCTGACACCTGGCATTTTTACAAATAAATTCTTGAAATATTTTAATTTTTCTTCCTCCCCCCACAAAGGTCTTAGAAGATAAAAGGTAAAAATGAAAGTATGTTTTGTTCATATTAGTCATACCCTCAGCTTAAAAATCCAGCTGTTCTTTGTTAATAATAATCAGAAGCTACAAAATATAGAATATATTTGTATGTCTTCTATCAGTGAGCTCCAACACTTATTAACTGGTTTGATGACAGGAAATCCCCTGTAATAGTATTTGGGCACATGACATGGTAAAATACTATCAGTCTGATTGAAAATGGATACATGTAATAGCACAGAACATTAGTCTGGAACGCTATTTTTCTAGTTGCTCCTTGACTTACATATTGGTTAGTGTATGTAAGTTTTCTATTCATGTTTTACATCATGACATAGTTGGACTAAAAGACCTTCAAGGTCCCTTTCTATTCTATTCTATTCTATTCTATTCTATTCTATTCTATTCTATTCTATTCTATTCTATTCTATTCTATTCCATTCCATTCCATTCCATTCCATTCCATTCCATTCCATTCCATTCCATTCATCAGCTGTATAGATTTTAGATCAGCTCTGATGTATTCTGAAACTGATTAAGACATTTGCTTTCTTACTTCAAGGGTTACCCTGGTAGTCTGTAAAATTTGTGGGAAGGGAAAAGGAGAATGTATTAAAAGCAGCACTAAATAAGTCATTATCTTTCTTTTAATGACAAAGCTCCTGTAGATAAATGCATAATAATTAGAGGTAGGTACATTTTTAATATCTCAGGATTTCCATCAATTACTGGCTATCAGAATCAGAATAGAGTTGGAAGGGATCTTGGAGGTCTTCTAGTCCAACCCCCTCCTCAAGTTGGAAACCCTACCATTTCAGACAAGCAGCTCCACTAGTCTCTTCTTAAAGACCTTTAGTGATGAAGCATTCAAACTTCTGAAGAAAGTAGTTCCAATTGTTCTCACTATTAGAAAATTTCTCTTTAATTCTAGGTTGCTTCTCTCCTTTATTAGTTTCCATCCATTATTTCTTGCCTTGCCTTCTGGTGCTTTGGATAATAAGTTGACCCCTCTTCTTTGTGGCAGAGCCTCAAATACTGTTATCATGTCACTTCTAATCCTTCTTTTCTTTAGACTAGCTATACCCAATTCCTCTAACCATTCTTCATATGTTTTGGTTTCTGAGCCTTTAATCAGCTGCTCTTTGCATTTTTTTTCAAAGTCTCAACATCTTTTTTGTAATGTGAAGACTAAAACTGGATGTTGTATTCCAGATGTGGTCTTACTAAGGATTTATAAAGCGGCACAAATACTTCAAGTGGTTTTGATTCTATGCCTCTTTTTATACAAACAGGCTATGTTAGAAATGGTTTATTTCTGTAAATTCCACCAAAATTTTAGATGATGATGCAATGATGCAGATATGCAACTATTCTTCCAAGTAAATTTCTTTATACATCCAAACCTATAGATAGAACCTTATCAAACTAATGCAGATTACTATATACAGTACACGAAGCATGTACACTTGGCACAATTAATGAGGGGCTGTTTTCACCATCTTTCTCTGACACAAACTGTTTGAACTGAGTTGTCTCTTCTGGAATACACCCCCTCCTTCCTGGTAATCCATTACAGAAGTCAAGGAAAGGTCTGAAGCAGACCTGTGCCAACCTTGGCATTGCTTTGCCCACTAGCCTCATAGCAGTAGCCATTTGTGACAACTGCCCATTCTACTAAATGGTACTGTAAATTCATCCTTCAACTACTGTGAATTTTTAGTTTCATGTCATAAGCATGCATCTTCATGTTTGGGAGACTTATTTCCTACCCTTAGCAAAGATCATGACAACAGTGACTGCCTTCTGACATAAATGTGATAGTTATAGGCATTTTCAGACAAGATTGCATGGTATACTCCAAGCAATCTCCATGGAGACGCAGCCAAGTGGTCAATGCTATCTGTGTGAGAGTGATATACAACTGCTTGTGTGTATCTTGCTATGTTAATGAAAATTGGTTGACATGGGTTGCAGGGTTAGATAACTGATTATTTAGAGACAGTGTAGCACCTCCAGGGAACACGGTAAATGTAATCTTTTACCATATAATAAATGAGGTTGTTTTTTTAAAAGGAAAATAAAGAACTATTGCTTCTTCTTGAAGAGGACAGCAACTCACTGGGTATTTTCACACTTCAGGCTAAGACAATTCTTTTCTTGTTTTATTCAGTAATTTAGTTTGTTATTCAGTATGCAGGAAGAGTGTCAGAAGAGTTACTTGCATTACAAGAGCTTAACTGCTCTTTTCTCCGTGTGATCAACCAGCCATCAAAATATGTGGTGAGGGCAAAGATATTTCGACTGTGTGACACAACACACTGCCCCACTGGTCTCGGTCACAATCTGGGACTCATGTGTGGCTCTCAAGAAGGACCCAGATGACAGTGGCAGCTGGAAGTAGGACAAAATTGACCTAGCGCTTCACATCCTACTTTACTAGCAAATTTACTGGGCAGCTTCTCTGCCCACTCTGTCACTGCTAACAGTAAGGAGACATGTAAGAAATGCTCCAGGGGAAGCAGGCGTCTGCCTGCCATCCATGGCCTTTAATTGCCCTTCTGATGACTTCTCTCAGCCTGCCCCGGACAAGAAGAGCAAGGTAAGCAGGCACAGCCATTTTATAGCCTGCCGATATTAGTCATTGCAAAGGAATAGCTCACAAATCTAGAGAGGTGGGGGAGTTGGGCTTCCTGAGGCAAAATTGGGCTGGCTACTGCCCTGTCCAATTGGGCAGGAATGTGAAGGTGCTCCTAGAATGGCCTCTGCCAGCTGTTTGGGGCCAGGCAGAGATGTTCCTCTATTCTATACAGTGCTGTCTCTCCAGAACTCTTCCTCATCTGGCATTGCAAAGGAGTGGAAGAGGAGCTCTGACATAGCAAAGTTATTCTCCCCCACCCCTCCACTACTCCAAAGGGGTTGGTCCCAGTTTCTGCCCCAATCAGTTCATGTTCCACTCAGAACAACTCTGGATAATAGGTTAGAGTGGCTTAGATTTTACCACAAATACCAAATGGCCTTGTTTTCCTATTAATTACAATTGGAAAACACCAGATGGCAATTGCTTGCTTCTGCATGACAGAATGCATTTATTTAATCAATGTTAACTTCCTTCCATTAATTTGTAAGTGAGCTAAATTTGCCAGAGTTGTAGCCTGATATAAAAGGCTAACAGGCAAATGGAAGGCAAAACATGGCTGGCTTTTCTTCTGAAGAAAACTGCCAACATTTTTATTTCTTGGCAGAACTTGATTTTTTCAGGCATAGTTGCCTCTTCTGAGGAGGTAAACCATGCCAGGTTTCAGATGATTAGGTTCAAGGGGGTTATGTTGTCATTTAACCCCAACCAAACCAAACATCAGTGTTCTGATTAATGAAATATGTTGACAGACAAATGGCTAAAATTAAACCGAGATAAAGGAATTAATGAAATTAATAAAATTAATAATAAGGATGGATTATTTTATTTTACAGATGTAAATTTAATGAACTACTCTTCTGTTTAGGCTGAATATGCACATGGAGAATCAATTTGCAAGTCATTCATTAGTGAATAGAAAGCAATTACACACAAGACAGGCAGAGTACAAACACTCTAGGAAGGGTGTAAACCACACATGTGCTAGCAATATTTACAGCATCCTAATGTCTTGCCTGAGTTTAATCCAAAGCCAAAACAAATTTACTCCACAAAAGACCCAGAATCATCTCACCAAGTCTGTCCAAGTTCAAAGAGCCAAATTTCAAGAGGCAACTAAGAAACAGAAATGCAGGAACGCATTGAACCAAGGTTGCTGTAGCTGTTCCCAAAGAAGATAGTTCCTGGCAGCTATTGTAGACCAGTGATGGCTAAACCTTTTCCCATCGTGTGCCAAAAGCAGGGGGAGTTTAGGGGGGGCATGTGTAGGCATGCCCACACCCATGATTCTATGTGTGCACCCTCCTGCACATGTGCGTGCAACCCCCGCCTTCCCCCTGCTTTTGGCACACAATTGACCTGTTTTTCATCGTCCCCAGGCTCCAGAGGCTTTCTAGGAGCCTGGGAAGGGCAAAAATGGCCTCCGTCCTGGAGACCCTCTGGAGGCTTGAGCTGAAAATGAAGGCCAAAGTCAGCTGGCCAGTGTGCACATGTGCGCTAGAGCTGACAGGGCAATGTCTTGCGTGCCTTAGCAAATGGCTCTGCATGCTACCTGTGGCATGCGTGCCACCTGTGGCAGATGTGCCATAGGTTCACCATCATGGGTCTAGGCTAACCTAGAGGACCCTCAGTAAGGGTGAGCATGTCCTTATTTCTCAAGGATCTATCTCTGCTTCACTCTTTTGAACACATGTCACATCCTTGAGGTGGATGGTCTTTGAAATTGGAGTCAATGGAGCCCTCTGCCTTGGCTGCAGGATATTTCTCGCTGAATCAGTCTCAGGTGGTTGATTGCTTACTCAATCCTGAGGATGAAAATCTGTGGGAACAGATTGGAGCAGATCGCCTCAACAACCATAAAACATATTGTGATATTCTGCTTCATTTTCAGCTCCCTAGAGACTTCTGCATCAGTTTATGAAATGCCTCAACTAGAAATGCTGTTGTGCCCTTGGAACTTCTCCTCAGGCATCCTTGTGATTTTTTTTTGAGTTTGAGAGCTTTGTGCTAAGCTAAGTAGATGCACATGTTTTCTGATTGCACCCACCCATGTCTATGATTAGTTTTGTCTGTCACCAAGCCAAGGATTCTATAGGGAAGTAAATGCCTAACAAGGGAAGCCAGTAAAAACTGTTATGTTTATGGCTTGTTAATCATTAAGCTCTACTTTATTTCAACATCATATGAACTTTTATGTTTTTAGAGAATTCATAATTATTGTAAAAGAAAATGTAGAGTATTGGGTGGCACATTTGTCCAGTTCAAACTCAATTGCAATATCTTGGCTGTATATATGTACAGTGTTGAGCAACAATTCTATTTCAGATGCGCCCCCCCCTCCCAGCTTCAGATCATCAGCGTAAAGAAAGTGGGATAGCTTGGCAACTTTTTGATGTTTGATAGCTACACCCTGACTTGTTCAGTATTGTTGACAGAAAAATCACTGCAATGACAAATAATAGTGGTGATAGTGAGTCTCCTTGAAAAGTTTCTCTCTTGAAATTAACCTCTTCCAGTTTATCACCTTGACCAGCAATTGTGTCTTCCATTGTGCCATTGATCTTTGCCCAAAGCTTCTGATATTTCTACTGACTACTCTCCAAACTAAAGGAATCAACATAAAGTCAGGACCCCTGTGAAAAATAAGAATATATAAACTAATGCACACACACACATGGGGAGGCCAAAGTTACATAGATAAAGTAATATATAGAATGTTGTATAATAAGCTGAACAATTTTAGCAGACAGCAGCTTATGGTTTGTTTGGGCTTGGAAGCTAATGTAGAAAGAAATATCATAGAGATATAATGAAGTTGTTGCCTAGACAAAAGGGAGCCAAAGTATTTTTGATCTGGAATATTTAGATAATATTTAGAAGTAGATTGAACACAAAACTCCACAATTGAACTGAACTATATGAAGGATATGGAAGTATTTATTTATTTTTATTCATTTTATTTCATCAAGCATGTATTAGACAACATATATAAGTATCAGCATGATTTTGGATACATAAAATGGATACGAATAAAAAGAAATATTAGGACAGGGACGGTAGGCATGTTGGTGTGCTTAAGCACGGCCCTTACAGACCTCTTAGGAATGGGGGGAGGTCGACAGTAGACAGTCTAAGGTTAAAGTTTTGGTGCTTTGGGGAAGAAACCGCAGAGTCAGGTAGTGCATTCCAGGCATTGACCACTCTGTTGCAGAAGTCGTATTTTCTGCAGTCGAGTTGGGAGCGGTTTACCTTAAGTTTGTATCTATTGTGTACTCATGTATTGTTGTGGTTGAAGTTGAAGTAGTCATTGACAGGTAGGACAGTGCAGCAGATAATTTTATGTACTATGCTTAGGTCAGACCGAAGGCGGCGTAGTTCCAAGTTATCTAAACTCAAAATTTCAAGTCTGGTGGCATTCTGTTGTGAGCACAATCACGCTTGCAAAGTTCTGCTACTATTTTCTTTTTCTTCTGTTCAATAGTGACAAGTCCCTGAAGTTTTCTTCTGCAAGGTTGTTCAGAAATGCTTTTCTGTTGCCTTTTTTCTTGGCTAAGAGAAAGTGATTAGCCCAAGGTCGCCCAGCTGGCTTTGTGTCTTAAATGCGATTCAAACTCTCTGTTTCCTGGTTTCTAGCTTGATGCTTTACACCACTTTTGATGCACATCACTTAACCAAACTGACTCTCTCTGTTATAATAGCCAATGTCAACAAAGGTAGTTGACTTCCTGGTCTAGCCTTCATAACAGGGCTAAGAACTATGCAGAGTTAGGAGACTTCTAATAAGTTTGAAATTTAATAAAGGCAGAGAAGGTGAAAAAAATACCTTGGAAGAAGGCAATGGCAAATTACTTTTGTATTGCCCTCAAGAAAACTAATCACTAAGTTTCCAGCAGTTAAGCATAACTTGAAGGAATAAGTGTATATTTATTGTAATCTAAAATAGATGTTATTGAAAAGCTCCAAATTTCATTCCATAGTAGTGAAAGGAAGAAGAAGAAGGCGTAATTCTGATATTGTTCATACCTGCACCCATTCATTGACCTGCCTAACAAGAAAAAAGTTAAGTCTATACCAGTACAGTGGTACCTTAGTATTAGACTGTTTCAAAACTCATCAAATTTGGTACTTGATGCATTTTGATATGAAAATACTGTCCTGATATAATTGCTTCTTTGGTATTTGGCACATTGCAAAAAGAAGAGGGGGATCACCACAGAGGGTGCACATGAAGTTGGCCATCTGGGAAGGTCCTTGCAAAAGGAAGAAGGAGATGGCTGCAGAGGGCAGACAGGAAGGCCATCATGCTGGGATGATTGCTGAAATAGGAAAAAAGACAGACAGAAAGTTCTTCCTGGCCAAAACAAAGGATCATATGGTAACTCACCTGATTTGTTTGGCACTCGTAATTTTTAGCACTTGTCGTGAATCCTGGAATAATTAATGTTGAGTACTGAGGTACCACTATATTCTATTCAGAAAATCAAAACTGAAGAAATCAATCACTGCATGTTATATACCATTACAGATTTTTTAAATACTAAAAATAGAATTGCTGCAACAAAATTATTAACAAAAAGTATATTACCATTATAGATTAATGGTGCATAAATTGTGGTTATCCAGATGTTTGAATGCAGTTGTTAGACTTTGGCATTGGGCGTGTTAGCTAGGGATTTGAAATCTAAAGCACACATCCCTCCCCAAATCGCCTATCAATTGTATATATTAGCCAGCACTCCTTGATCGGGTGCCTACAGATCCATATAGAAGACTGAAATAGCAATAGCACTTAACTTTATATACCGCTTCACACACCCTCTCTAAGTGGTTTACAGAACAATCTGGGTCCTCGTTTTACCAACCTCGGAAGGATGGAAAGCTGAGTCAACCTTGAGCAGCTCAGAATCAAAGTCCTGGAGTAAGCATTGAGTTAACCTGGAGTACTGCATTCTAACCACTGAACTACCATGGAACAAATAGGCATGATCCCTCAATTTGTAGGGTTTTGTAAGAATCTATTTTTTCCCACTTCAGTAATTTCAAACCAGAGCATCATAATGATGAGCAACAGTATACTAGTACATATTTTGTACACATGCTGTTAAAAAAAGACATATTGCAGATAAATAAACTGCCAATCAGTGAACAGAAATTAGGGGAGTAACAATAGTACATAAAAAAAGATTGAAACATATGGCTATTGCAATCTACCAAACTCAGTTTGTCTACGTTATTTGCAAACACAAATAATGTACTGGAGCTTAGAAAGCAATTTATTTATATCCTGCTGGCATTTCTTTTTCCTTTTTTGTATCTGTATACACCCTTTCAATAAAATCACACACCCATATACAGTTGATCCTTGACTTATGACCACAATTGAGCCCAAAACTTCTGTTGTTGAATGGGAAATTTGAAAAGTGAGTTTTGCTCCATTTCTTGCCCCAGTTGTTAAGTGAAACACTGCAGTTGATAAGTTAGCAACCCCATTGTTAAGTGAATCTGGCTTCCCTGTTGACTTTGCTTGTCCAAAGTTTGTAAAGGTGATCATATGACCCTGGGAAACCACAATGGTCATAAATATGCATCAGTTGCCAGGCATCTGAATTTTGATCACATGACCATGGGGATAGCTGCCTCTTGAAAAAGCACCTTTGGGACAACTATGACCTGGATGACTGAGAGTCTCCATAGACAATTAGGGAGGACAAATGAGACTTAGCAAGTCAAGCAATCAGTGTATAAACACTCCAGAGACCCCTTTTTACAGCTAATATCGCACTGTGGAATATTAAGAGTAACAAGATTTCAAAAGGCTTATCCAATCTTTTACTTACAGAGTGTGCATCATAAATGGATATAGTATTGCCTGTTTTGACAAGCAGCAACTCTCCAGAGAGTTTATGTCAACATAACCTCTTTTTTTTTTAAATTAGCAATGACAGAGATTGAACTTATGACCTTCTCTAGCTAATAGGATCAGTTTGAAGAATTCTAGGCTGCTGTATGTGTTAATTTGAGCATCCTCCATATTCAGTTTGTTGTAATGGACAACCTCTTACAAAGGAGAACTTGTCATCTTATGCATAAGGTACTACGTCATAATCATCCAAAATGGAGCACTATCGAAAATATATTTGATTTACTACAAGCACACAAATTACTGCAACAAAGGTGAATGGGTGGAGCCATTTAATTCAGCCTATTTGTTTTGAATTTAAGTGGCATTGCAGGAATTTGATTCTTTCTACAGGTATTCCTGCCATGCCAATGATCATCTATCTTGTGCAAATTAGGTTTTTCCCCAGTCTAAATGCAGAAATTTGTATTTGTCACTATGGAAATTCATTTTGCTGGTTTCTGTCTTTTCATGATCATCTTGAATTCTGTTTCTAAGGCATTTAAGCATTGGTAGAGAGAGAAATGGACGGTTCCTCCACTTTACAGACTCTTCTAAAATTTTATAAGATAAATGTTCACTCACAATATTAGTAGAGGCATTGTCAACAAATGTTATCGAACCAAAATGATCATGCAAATGGTATGGCTAACCTTTCGGTCTTCTCAAAAAGGCTTCAGTTTGCCGAGTACAAGACAAATTATCTCTTATATATACTTTTATTACTATTATTCTCTGTCCCTTTAAGAATACATTTCAAATTCTGATTCGGGAAAATTTTTTAATCCATCACAATAAATTTGTAAAAGACATTATGTGTGTGACATAATTTAAACATAAATTAAACAGTTCATTATTCTGGCTTGCCAACTGGAAAACCTATCTTAAAAGCTTTAGCAAAAAAAAAAAAAAAAAGGTTTGTGGATCCTTGGCACATTTTCTTACAATATCACTAGCCTGTTCAAGCTTTATTGAATGCTTCTCCCTGCCAAGAGAGATAAGTGGAGGAGGGCAGGTGGGAAGCACAGCAGTGAATGTGTGCAGGAAGCAAGAATAGCTGCCAGGGATGGAAGGGAACATTGCAGGCCACATTAACACAACACACCAAAATCAAATCAACCCCATCATGGCTTAGAATGGGGATAGGAATGTTTAAGCAGCAGGGCTACATCTGGCTCTTAACCACATCTGATCTACGCATTAGTAATTTCCCACTGCCTTAAGAAAGATATGAAATTGTAGTGTAAGGCCTACAATTGGCTTATTGAGATGCCAAAAGGTGGAGCCCCACAAGGTCCCTTCCAAAAACAAGGAAAAGCCAGTTGCATCCACTTTGCATCTTGGGCTCCCCAGAGATGTCTAGTGCAGCCCAGCCTCAAAGTCTAATGGGGGGGGAAAGTTCACCTTGTTTTCACAGGAATATCTTTGTTGCTCTTCTCTGCACTCTTTCTAGAAAAGATGTGGAGACTCTAGAAAGAGTGCAGAGAAGAGCAACAAAGATGATTAGGGGATTGGAGACTAAAACATATGAAGAATGGTTGCAGGAACTGGGTATGTCAAGTTTAATGAAAAGAAGGACTTGGGGAGACATGATAGCATTGTTCCAATATCTCAGGGGTTGCCACAAAGAAGAGTGAGTCAAACTATCCTCCAAGGCACCTGAGGGTAGGAAAAGAAGAAATGGGTGGAAACTAATCAAGGAGAAAAGCAACTTAGAACTGAGGAGAAATTTCCTGACAGTTAGAACAATTAATCAGTGGAACAACTTGCCTCCAGAAGTTGTGAATGCCCCAATACTGGAAGTCTTTAAGAAGATGTTGGATAGCCATTTGTTTTGTCTGGAACGGTATAGGGTTTCCTGCCTAGGCAGGGGGTTGGACTAGAAGGCCTCCAAGGTCCCTTCCAACTCTGCTATTGTATTGTATTGTATTGTATTGTATTGTATTGTATTGTATTGTATTGTATTGTATTGTATTGTATTGTATTGTATTGTATTGTATTGTATTGTATTGTAAGATTGTTTCTGGGTGACTTGGGATGTGATCTCCTTGTCAAAGTGCAAAACTGCTAAGAAGGCAATGGGAGAAGTCCATGAAGATGTTTATTCTAATCAGTACCAAGTATTAAGCTGAACTTCAAAAATAATAGTTCAAATTAGTTGAACTCAGAATTGTAGTTATTTCTAACCATTTAGTTGTGTCTGACTCTTGGTGACTTTGTAGGCGAGTAGTCTCTGTGCTACCTTGTCATGAACATGAACTCAGAATAGTTCATGTCTGTGTGTTGTCTGCCCATTGCCCCAATCAAATTTGTGCTTGAAAATCATCAGCTGAAACTCTTATACATTAACAAGTCTCTCTTGGGTTTTTATTGATAAATTAACTTTATAATTTTCGTGACTCACTAGGTATTGTCTTTTTCTTCCCTCGGAATTGCTAGGGTTTAAAGAAATACGTAAAATCCAATGAATGGAATAGAATTCTTCAGCAAAGTTATATTACAGCAAACTCCACTATATGTGGTTTAAAAAAAAACCCTGCCTCTTAGAACTCAATAATAAAAAAAAAAACATTCTCTAAAGTTTCTATGGCAACAAAAAATAATCTATAATAATACTGTACTCAGTCAAATACTTCCTCCATATCCATGGAACCAATGCACTGCTCTTTATTAGCAGAAATTGACTTCTGGCAAAAGAAAATTTAAAAAAGTGTTGAATTTCTTGACAAATAAGTGCTTGACCTAAAGACTCATTGGAAGTCATGCCATTCGCTATGGAAGCACTTTCTCCCAGTGTTACAGCATTGGCTATGGTTGTGTCTAATAAATTATTAGAAATAATAACTAGTCAGTGATTATGCATGAGCCATATTTAAACAGCAGCATGGAGGAAAAAGTAGTGGTAAAATGGAAGCTCATTAGAAAATAGGATAGAATAGAACAGAACAGAATAGAACAGAACAGTAGAGAATTATTTTTGGACACACAAGGAATTTGTCTCCGGTGCATAAACTCTCAGTGTACATACAAACAACAAAGTGATAGGTCATAGATCATAAATCATAGTTACAGTCATTAATCATAAGAACAAATAAGTGATAAATCATAATATACCAATAGGAGAAGTTAGAAGTAAAGATGAGAAGATGAGAAAGATAAGAAGATGTGAAAGATAATAGCAAGCTGAGTTGCATTTGTCTCCTTGGGATTAGACTACCGGACATTACATCGTGGCAGGAATATCCAGGCAGATATTCAGGGCCTTGAATGTGAGGTATAAATTATGCCTGCTCCTCCACACTTTAAAAGGTGCTATGGCCCCTTAGTCTAAATTAGAATACTTACCCTGATTATAGCAAAAGACTGAACATATGCTCAAATTATGCCCTGGATGAATGGCATACAGACTATTCCTCTGAGACATAATATGGTTTTCCAATAGCAATTGATGCCCTATTTGTGAAACTGCAAATGGAAGATTTAAAACAGAAAATAAATGGATAGCTAGGAAGAAAATAAATCTTACTGCCTTGCGTATTTTTGCTAAATGTTTTTTTGACATGTGGGAATGTGACAGGAGGAGAAAAAAATGTTGATACAGGAAGAATTCATTTTCTCCACCTTAACTCTCCATGCTGGGCTTCAAATACCATCCCAAACAAAAGTACACATCTTATTGAGCACTGACACTTAAGACTGCTTCTCTAAGTGTCTAGCAGAGCTTGTGATAAGAGTTTCTATAGTGTGTCATATGTGTTGGATTTCAACTCCCATAAACTCCAGCCATTATTTGCCTATGGTGTCCACAAAAGACATTTCTACATGGTGGTCATCTTTGCTTGGGTTTTATTCTGTAAATTATATTGGGGAAGTTAATGGAATTTTATAGACAGCTAAACACAGAAAATCCTGATTATTTTACAGAGTTCAAATTTGTTGTTTTGGAAAAAAAATCTACTATTAGCACAATTGAAAAAGACACTGCTAAACTCATGTACATCAAACCATTTACGCTGCTCATTAAAACTCCCTGACTATTTCTTATTCGATTAATTGATTTTTAAATATAATGTGGGAGGACTAAAAATAATATTTTAGAAATCTGTTTTGTTTCTGTTAATTT
Organism: Thamnophis elegans; assembly: GCF_009769535.1. Classification (NCBI taxonomy): domain Eukaryota; kingdom Metazoa; phylum Chordata; class Lepidosauria; order Squamata; family Natricidae; genus Thamnophis; species Thamnophis elegans. The sequence goes on from NC_045541.1 coordinate 126,541,188, forward strand.
TATAGTGGCAATACTAAAAGAGAAAAGGCACTCCATAAAGAAACATTGAAATCTTTAGAATAGTAATTCTCTAACTGAATCCAACTAACTGCCTACATCATAGACATTGTGGACATGAATAAAGAATTTAAAAAGTAAAATTTGAAGTACGCACATTATTAGAATTTAATTATTGTGGTAGTCAATATAATGGTTATAGTTTTCACACCAGCATGGATATATAAATCAATCTAAGATTTCTATTGGAAATGAATCTAAATGGCCATAAAATGTAACAACAGTTTGGATGGATTAGATGCTCCATCAAAGCGATAAAGGAACAATTTTATGTGATCGGTCATTGCTCACAAAAGAATATGCCCTACTGAATTTAATGGACCTTCATTTCAGATAACTAGTTGCACAGAGTTCAGCCTATGAACTATGTTTATGCCTTGCCATTATTCTTGCTCCCTTTACAATACTGGCACCATTTTAATGTGGCTAACCTGCCACTACTTTTCTGTGCCTCTCTGGATCTTTCTATATACATGCAGAAACCAGTTATGGCATTAAGTGACCTAATTCCTTCACTCGCACACATTTATTTTTAGTAAATGTCGGCTTAAATAAAAACATCATTGTGCAGCAAGAATCAAATCAAAGGCCTGCATTTTCTTTCTAGATATCCACATGCTCTTTGGGGAAATTAGTACTGATTTATTATTATAATATCTCTGATCATAGCTGCCTCTCCCAAAAAAATTTACATTTCAAGGATAGGAAATCAACTTCACATTGTTCTATAAGATAAACTCTCCAATACATAAAACTAGGTCTAAGTTGCATAATTTAAACTGATTATAGACTAAAGGACCCGTTTCACTATGGAAAATTCCAGTTACTTCAACAGACAGTGATACTTAAGGCTGTTAGAGTGTTGTCTCTTGGTTCTGTTGCCCCTACTATGATGTAAACCAGACTGTTCTAGATCAGTCAGTCAGTCAGTCAGTCAATCAATCAATCAATCAATCAATCAACACTGCATGAAAATTCATGTAGGTTATCTAGTCTGTTTTCAACTGGAATTTACAAAATGCTGCGGCTTTTGGGATTACTTATTCTTATACCTACCTTGGCCACTGGTATCTACTTCCAGATTTAATACATTCACTATATTTTCCTGCCTATAATCCACTATTAAAAATGTGGACTTTGCTCTAGAAATGTCATTCTCAGTAATATAAAGCAGCTTATATTTTGAGCAAGATCTTAATAGTGGAATTGAAGTTATAAGAATATCTTCCTTCCATCCATCCATCCATCCATCCATCCATCCAATTTCTATAGCCACCCAACTCGACCAAGTAATTTTTCAGAAAAGATGGCATCTACTGTAAATTTGTTCTGTGGGTTTACATTAGACAAGAATTGGATCAGATCTCATTGAATACCTTCTGGAAAAGGATACATTTTACTTAGAACAACTGTAGATGATGTTCATTTTGCCCTTAGTATGTATATCATATGTACGTGGATTATCCACAGAAATGTGTTTCCATAATAACGCCTATGGAGTGGGGAGTTGTCTCTTCTGTGGTTTTGTGGGCATTTAAAATATGAAAATAACACATATCATAGACCCTTGGGTAAATAAGCTGCAATATTTGAAGCCAATGCAAATGTTTATAGAGAATTACAAAGATAGTTTGTAGCTTTGGCTGGTTTTCTGCTCAATTAGTTGCTGATAATCAATTGATCCTTCTAATCTCTCCCCAAAGTGATAAAAATGGACTGTGATAGGAATGGAAATGATAATTATTTTCTAGCTGGAAATTAGAACTGCAAATCAAAAAAAACTAACCTCTCTCACTTAGCCCCAATAGTTTTCATGATAATGCCCATAACCCAATTCAGGCATTGTAAAATTAAGGCTACTGACCATGAGAACTCCAAATAACTACCTTCAGCTCACTTAAAGGAGAGCAGTGCAATTAGCAGTGCAAATATTTGAAAAAGAAATGCAGTATGTTTATTAATAATTCAAGATCTTGGCTTGCATGGAAACCAACATATTTACATTTATAGTCACAAAGACTTTTTTCCCTGAAAACATTTGTATCAGTGGCTGCAAGAATCAATATTTTTCCAGTTGGGAATGCTGAGACAATGGTCAGTGTTATAATTCCTGATCCTTAGAAATGTTTAATCTTGTAGGAATGTCTTTTGAAGATACCTTCTTCACTTTCATTATAATTCTTCTCTCGGGTATTTGTTTTTTTGTTTTGATTCCTGAAATCATTGTTTTGTAAAGGGGAGTATATTTTAACAAGCCAGTATCATGCCCTTAAATGAAAAAGCCTTCTGATGTTTTCAAATACAAAACTATATGAAACTTGGGGTATTGGCCTCTTTGATCCTTGCCCCGAAGAAATTGTTAGTCAGCATAGGGAATATCCTACTTGCCAAAGTTGAGAAATACTAGATTACACCATTAAAAAACATTAAAAACATATTGCATATGCATGCCTTTAGCTGGCTTGGTGAACAGTAACTGTGTATTCCTGAAGCTGTGAGATTGCAAATCTTTGGTTTTAAATAAGGATAAATAAATGTAACTCATTCCTTTCTGACATGTCTAGGTTTCCTTGACCTGATCCAATTAAGTTTACAAAATAGAAATGACTAAGAAGAAGAATGGACTACATTGTGTGTATGAAGTTCTGAAGGAATGGAAAAGATTGCATTTCCATGTGAAATGATGAAACTGTACATATTGTATATATTTCTATATTTCACATAGATATTGTTTCTATTGCTCAACCCCTCCTTCAGAAAAGCTGAGCCTGCATGTTGCTTTAGTGCAGGGGTGGGTTTCAACCGGTATGGACTGGTACAGCCGTACCGGATAGTGAAATTTAGCGTGCCTTCCCATACCTGTTGTTCCAGAGGCCGTACCGGAACGCTCCCTCCCTGGCCTGCCCCATCCCCCCGCTTGATCCTCCTGCCTGCCCAGTCGGCTCAGCCCCACCTGCCCGCCCAGTCACCGTTTGCTCACTCTCCCCACCTGTCAGTACCAGGCTTGCCCCGCCCACTCACTTCTTTTGCCAGAGCAGAGGATTGGGAGAATCCCACATGGCGCGTGCTCCCTTCTCTTTGACAGCCACCTTGTTTCCAATGGGGAGGATCCATATGTTTTTCCTCCCTCTGCATGGATTCCCCACCCCCATTGGAAATGAGGTGGCTGACACACACACACATACACATAAACACATACACACACTGCATGTGTAAGGGAGACTGGATCAGCTGAGAGGCTGGCAAAAAAGAAGCCTGTTTCTCCGCTGCCACGGCTCGCAGAGGAAGGAGGCGGCATTCGCCCCCCTCACTGCTTTCCCAACCAGGCAGGGCTGCAGCCGGTGGGCCTTAGGGGTGAGCAGTAAATGAAGAGAGCACCAGCCAGCAGCCCCGCCTCCTTCCTCTGTGCCTTGCATTGCTGTAATTGCGGTCTCTCTCTCTCTCTCTCTCTCTCTCTCTCTCTCTCTCTCTCTCCCTCCCTCCCTCTCCCTCTCCCTCTCCCTCTCCCTCCCTCCCTCTCTCTCTCTCTCTCTGATGTGCATGCCTTCTGTAGTGTGCCCAACACCTTTGGACACCCACCAGATCACCCACCGAGCAGCAGAGAAGGCAGTGCACATGCACAGAATATGGCGTGCGTGAGCAAAGTGAACACTCTCTCTCACACACATTTGTGAACCAGTAGGAAAGGTAAGTGAATCCCAGCACTGATTTAAAGTCAACAGAAAAGTCAGTAAGAAAAGGAAGTGAATTTGCGATATATCATTAAAGGCACATAAGGTGGTCCTTTTCAATTATTTTGTTTAATTGTTAATCAATTAGCTACTTAATTAGTATTTTAAGTGATAAACCTTAATACTTTTTGTTTTTACTTCTATAATAAGATTATTCTTTGCATCTTAGAATATCAGCTACAAGAAATTATTTCTCAATAAAAAGGGTTTGGAAGTTAAAAACCACACATTTTATTACAATTTAAATAGGTCAATCTGAGTATTTACATAATCTGCAAAAATTGTTTAGAAAGACTACAGAAAGGAATGAGAGAAAAAGTAATAATTAATATGTCTCTAGCAGAAAGGTTGATGTAGGTACCTGGATATTTTTTTTAATGCATGTTGGTACGTGAGGAAATAAATAAGACATAAATAAATAATGTATGCATATACATCAACCACCAGCTTAAACAATATTTTAGCTACGCTCAGCAAATACAGATAGCTGACAATTTGCTATTAAGGAATTGTTTGCAACTCACTAATTTGGCAAAATTACGCTTTAATTTATACTGCTTTCAACATATATTGAGAGTTGAAACTGAGATTGAAGCTGTTATTAAAGAGGCTAGTGCAAGATAAATATACTGAAAACTTTGTTCAAATAAATACACTGAGTCCTCGAGCAAGCAACAAGTAGGCACCAAGTGTTGAGGAATGGCCAAAGAAAATAGCGTTTAGACTACAAAACAACCATACATCGATTCTTGGACAGAGAGGCCTTACTCAGTGTCACTCATGCCTTAGTCACTTCTTGGATGTATTGCACTGTACTCCACAGGGGGCTGCCTTTGAAGGCCACTTAGAAGTCACAGCTGGTCTAGAATACAGAGTTACACACAGTGTTGGGTGCCTCTTGGTCTGCCCATATTACACTACTGTTGAATAAGTTGCATTGGCTCATTTCTGGGCACAATTCAAGGTTCTGGTTATCACCTTTAAAACCACACAGGGCAGAGACCCAGGTTATTTGTGGCACTGCCAATCCATAAGGATATCTGTCCACCTACCAAGTTAAATAGGCTGGTCACACTCCATGTCTCCAACTTGCCTTAAATGTGGCCATGCTTTTGAACCTAGGAAACATGCCTTTTCCATAGAGGCCCCTGCCCTGTGGAAATGGATCACCTTGGGTATCCAACGGGCCCTCACCCTTTTATCTTTCCAGAAGGCCAAAAAACATAGAAGCCTATAGATCAGTGATGGCTAACCGTTTTGGTGGTGAGTGCCCAAAGCGCATGTGCATGTGCGAATGCACATGTGTGTGCAAAACCCAAAAATGCAATGTGAGGCCCACCCCCACACATACGCTCCACCCCACACACATGCGTTTGTGTACCCCATGCATGCGCCCTGCTCCACCTCACCCATTTTTGGTTTCCAGGTTGCTGCAGGCAGGCAGGCAGGCGAGCAACCTCTGCACATGTACTCCTCCCCCCGCACATGCACACACACATCCCCCTCATGTACCCCACCCCCCGCGTATGTGCAGCAGAGACCCAAAAACCAGCTGGCCAGAGGGAGGCGTGTACACATGCACGGTGGAGCTGTGCTGGGGTCACAGCTGGCATACCCACAGAGAGGGCTCTGTGTGCCATAGGTTCACCATCACGGTTATAGATGGTGGTGTTGAGATATTTTATGCTCTGGCTGGTGTCAGCTTTGATAGTGTCCAGCCACTGTGTTCTTTGATGGCCTAATTTTCTTCCAAGCATAGTTGCTTTCTTTAGTGAGAATTCACCCACATGACATGGCCAAAGTGATGAAATACAGTTTTGTGATTTTGCCTTCCAGTGACATGCCTGGTGTTATACGCTCCAATACTTGCTTGTTAGATAGCTTTGCTGTCCAAAGAATATGCAGAAGCCTTCTCCAGCACCACACCTCACCAAGAAAGTATGTGCCTCCTCAATTAAGTTCATTTGAGAGTCGCACACCATAGTCATCCAGGGTTTTTTTTATTGCTGGTGGTACCACCAACATTTTCCAGATGATTCATTTTGTTCAGGAAAAAAAGTAAACTTAATGTGATAGAAAGCCAGAGCATCTGAACTGCTTTATAATATGGAATCTTAAATCTTCTCTTACATCTATTCGGTAATATATAGTTACTTAGTTTGCATAAATTGTGTATCTGATGATCAGGGAAAGAGAAAGAGATACATAGAATATAAAAGTATTTCTCATTTGGAATTCAGCTTAGCTCTTCCCATCTGTACTTCAAAATATGATATACTACACAATATTTTAAGTCAGCTATACATAATGAAATGAGCAGATCCAGGGACTGGATGGAGGAGAGAGAAAATCCAGCAATGTTGTTTAGTTGAGTGTAGTCTTTGTATCAGAGGTGGTATTCAGCAGGTTCTGACTAGTTCTAGGGAACCATTAGCGGAAATTTTGAGTAGTTCGGAGAACCAGTAAATACCATCTCTGACTGGCCCTGCCCACATCTATTCTCTGCTTCCCAAGTCCCAGCTGATAGGGAGGAAAAGAGAATTTTACATAACCTTCCCCTGGAATGGTGAGGGAAGGGAAATTTTACAGTATCCTTCCCCTACCACGCCCACTAAGCCACACCCACCAAGCCAAACCCACAGAACCAATAGTAAAAAAAAGTGAATCCCACCACTGGTTTTTATGATTTGTATACATAGATGACACTGGGTCATTCTGTATCTGCAACATATAAATGAAAAAAAGAGCTCATTTAAGATGTGCCAACTTCTTCCTTAGCCACCTGAAAAGGTCAAATAAGTGAAAGAATACAAACAAAATTGCATCATTTCCACCAAAAACAAAAGTACACAGGGGCAGAGTCCATAGGAGACTAGTCTGGGCACATGTTTACTCATAGCCAAGTCTTACTAATGTGCGTTCTTTTCCTTACTGAATGACTCATTTCTCACATAAATATTAGCAAGAATGCACATAATTTTTTAGCCTGGAAAGGGGCATGACAGGCAAAGTGAAAGGGAATGCTGTAAAAAAGGAAGTAGCAAATGCAGCTTGGAACTTCCTAAAAGCTGTTCCTGAAGCAATGATGAGAGTATGTACATTCGCTCGTTATCTATCTCTTCTTTCAAGGTAAGTTTAAGAGGCTACAGCAGGGACTTATTCACATTTTTTTCAGCTACGATACTTATTAAGTAGTATTAGGCAAATTATCTTTGTCTTTAACTCAATAAGTAATAATCAGTCATTGGTTGTCTGTTAAAGAACGTTCTGTACAAATTCCAGTCTGAGCAGTGGATTAAATTAGATGACATCAACCAAGGGTGACCAAATTGCCATGCAAGCATAATGCTCACTTTCTATCCTCACAACAGATGTTCTTTTTGTTATCCTTACCAAAAAATGGTGAGATGGCTTGTTTCAATTATGATATAGATAGCAATATAACATTAAAAAGGGAAGTCGGTTTGACTAAAGAATTCATCCTTTCTTCTTTGTTTATTACAGGAGCATATAAGTAGAAAACCAAAAAATATTAACCCAATATTGTTTTCTTTGAATAGCAGAAAATTCCTAGGCTGTCTAACAGAGGTTTTCCTCTCACAAGATAATCTGATCCTTGTCATTGGAAATAGATGTTTTCCTCCTATATGCATGTGTTATGTTTGCCTTTAATCAGAAGATATTCACAGTGAATGTGCATGTATTTTAAGCTCTTTATAATGAGAAGAGACTAAATTAATTTTAATTATAGGATTGCTGTTACTAAGAATGCTAAATTTTTTAAAAAATCATAAATATTTTCTGTAGTACAACTCTAATATTTTACTAGTATCTAAATCTTACAGGGTAAACATCATGTCAGTGTTCTCGAGGCTATTTCCATCATGTAAAGTAATTTCTAGACATTCCATCTTAACTTCTTTTGCCTTCTCTCCCCATTTCAACTCCATATTTTCCTAAAATCTACTTGAGAGGTCCCTCAAATGTTCTGGATCAGTTTTTGAAGCATAATAGAGGATATAAGAAAGGAGAGAATCTAAGCCTTCAGTGAGTGTAATTCTGCTGGCAGACACACATAGTTTAATATAATCCTTACAGAAAAGAAACCATACAAATAATGACAATATTTGGTGAAAGAAAGAAAAAAGTTGTGTGAAAATGGTTTTCTGTAAAAGTGAATAATGAACATTCCTGTTAAACAACTAAAACAGTCTTTACTTGACAGCATGTTATATAAAGAAATTTTGAGTAAGAACTTACATAGCTAATGTTTACAGTTATATTTATGTTCCATGAAGTGATTCATCAGAGGAACATAATTGAATGGAAAAATAAGTGAAATACAATTGCATATCAACAAAATAATATACTGTATAAGAGCCAAAGTGGAACAATGGAAACCATAAGATCAAAGGTTGGGAAGGAAAAATATCCATAACATCTTCAGTTTAAAAAGAAATAAATTATTCTCCTCAGTCTAAAATATAAAAGAAAAGAAAGGTTAAAATAAGGAATGGAACATTGAAACCCTTAGGGATATGTTGTCAGAGCAACTCATGAAGTTTAAATTCAATGGAAGCTGGCAGGAGCACCTAGAGTGTCCATGTAAGTATCCTTTAAGGGAAGGAAAGAAAGAAATTATCAACTTATATGATAATAATAGAACACCGAGTTCTATTGGTCTATACAATTTTCATGGAAGACGGCAAATATACATGTCCCAGGATAATGTTGCAGGAGACACACATTCTGGTGGAGAGAAATCCTATACAAATTTCATTTAGGGTTTTGCACATTTTTCATAACCAGGAAACATAGGTAGATGACTTTAGTTAAATGTCAAGATAAGTTGTGCAAATCTGTTCTTAAATCCTAGCACAGTTGGTTATCATAATTTGTTTGCACGTGTAGTGGGTCTATTAATATAAATTATATAATGGTCCAATTATCAGAATGATACTTCAGAGGCTGTTAGGATAATGCAGGAGAAATTTTCTTGTGCCTTTCTCCTTGCGATCTTCATAGTGATATCTTTCAGCTTCTACTTGGATTCAGTAAGACTTTCCATAGGCCTGAAAGTACAGTTAGTCCTTATTTAAGAGCGAGAATTGGGACCAGCAATTCAGTCATTATTAAAGTCATCAGTGAAACCGCAACTGTGCTTATGCTCTTGCCTTTGCTTTCCTTTGCTTTACAGTCCTGCAAAAATCATAAAGTTATGATTGGCTGTAAAGTCATTTTTTATCACTGTTGTAACTCTGAACAATTACTAAATGAAGTAGTCTTTAAACAAGAACTATCTATATGTTTACCAGAGGCTCTACAATTTGTAGAGGTCTTTATTGATTGATCACATTTACAATCATAGACCAAAAGAGCCAGAAATTAGATAAAATGGTTAAAAAAATTGCAGTAGATCAAATAGCAAAGATAAAATCAAAGAAAAACAACTTGAAATAAGAATACTAGGAATAATAATGCCAATAGTAGTAACAACATCAACAACCCATATGGGAATTATGCAAAAGGTTACCAAACTACTGCCAAGGTAATACAGATAGTCCTCGACTTATGGCCACAATTAAGCCCAAAATTTCTGTTGTTAAGTGAGACATTTGTTAAGTGAGGTTTGTCCCATTTTACGACCTTTCTTCCCTCAGTTGTTAAGTGAATCACTGCAGTTGATAATTTAGTTGTTAAGTGAATCTGGCTTCCCCTTTGACTTGGCTTGTCAGAAGGTCACAAAAGATGATCATATGACCTTGGGACACAGCAATGGTCATAAGTATGAACCAATTGCCAAGCAACTGAATTTTGATCAGATGATCATTGGGATGCTACAAAAGTTGTAATTGTGAAAAATGGTCATAAATCTTTTTTCAGTGATGTTATAACTTAGAACAATCACTAAATGAACTGTTGTAAGTAGTGAACTACCTTTATGGTATGAAGTTTTGGATTAGTTGATGGCATCTGCACAACATCAAACTATGAACCCATATCAAAGGTCATATATTTACCTAGGTCAAAAGTCTTCAAACTTGACAACTTTAAGACTTGTGGACTTCAACTCCCAGAATTCTGAGAATTCTGGGAGTTGAAGTCCGCAAGTCTTAAAGTTGCCAAGTTTGGGAACCCCTGATCTAGGTGATATTATTAGACTATTTAGTTGTGAATCTGAATAGTACACATAATGGAAAAATATATAATCAAATAGTTATGATTCCTGATGTTTACAGACAAAAATCAACATTTGATCTAAAAAATATCTAACTTTGATTCAGAGCGGAGACAAACAGTGACAGGCTTCTAATGATCTATTATGTTGGGAAGCAGAGTAATCATTCATTGAACTTCTGGATACCCCTGAAGCTCTTCAGACAAAAGGCTTGCCACAAAGAAGAGGTCAAAGAGTAAGACCTCCAAGGTCCCTTCCAACTCTGTTATTCTAAAATCTAGAAATGAGCAAGGTCATTATAAAACAGAAACAAGAAAACTTTGTTGATCACATTTTTTTCTTAAAAGACTCCATTATTTTCTCAGTTTACTCTTCCATATTATTATTGTCTTACTTCATAATGCATGGCAGGGAGTTTGGTGGCTGAGTCTTCCAGGAATCACAAGATTTCTATTTCCATTTAGGCATCTAATTAATGCAACAAATTAAGAGGAAAACCTGGATTCAGGAGGCTCCTTAAACATGAATCACGACATTTGAGTTGCAATGAAAAAAATTGAACCCTCACTCAGAAATTCACTGAAGTACAATATTGCTTTTTAAGTTCTTTTGCAGTAATAACATTTTACCTACCTTCCTTCCTTCCTTCCTTCCTTCCTTCCTTCCTTCCTTCCTTCCTTCCTTCCTTCCTTCCTGCCTGCCTGCCTGCCTGCCTGCCTGCCTGCCTGCCTGCCTCTCTATCTATCTATCTATCTATCTATCTATCTATCTATCTATCTATCTATCTATCTATCTATCTATCATCTATCTATCTATCTATCTATCTATCTATCTATCTATCTATCTAACTAAAATTTATATGGCTACCTATCTCACAAGATGTGTCTCTGAGACGCATATAGCAAAAATATAAAAAACAATAAACCAGTTTCAAAACCAGTTGAATTAAAAAGTTAAAAAAGCATACAAGGGCGGCATACAAATATTAATAAAATCTCAAATCTCAAATGACATGTACAAGAGATTAAATTGTCAAGGGAGCCACCTCTAGGTTTTCCCTTGAGACCTCAGGTCCAGTGGCGGATTAAGGCTCACTTGTGCCCTAAGCACTGATAAATCTTGGTGTCCCCTCCTTTGTACATACTGTACAAATCTTCATCGGGGGGTTTTCTTTCTCAACTTTGTGGTGCCCCCTAGGGCCTGGTGCCCTAAGCACATGCTTAGTCTGCTTAATGGATAATATACCACTGCCCAGGCCAGATGACATAACCAGGTTTTCAGGGCTGTAATATCAGGAATATCTGAGGAAATTGAGGGTATTTACACATGACCATTTTTCTCTGAGTTTTCCTCACATATTGTAGAGAGTTTGATTTTTAACCCTGCTTTGTTGAATTAGTCAAAGTAGTATAGTTCATATTCGTATATGATGAAATGTTTTTGTAAATGCACTCAAAATATTTAATTGTTTTGTAATATTAATGCCATTATTAATGCCAAACTCGTTGAAACCGCTCAGGTTTCAATGAAATCTCTGCAGTAACTTAGCTTTCTGAGTCATGCCACAGTGTAGAAAAGAGGTAGGAGATGACCTTTTAGCATTTGTTTTAAACTGTTGCTGCTGTTGCTGCTTTGAGAAAAATTGTGAAGAGCAAACAGTAATTGTGTTCATATCTCTTTCTATTGAGTTTCATTTCTCCTTAATCTATTTCCTATGTGCCTAAGGATGAAAACGAAATCTTTGTGGTTTTATGTCTTTCCCTCCATATATTTGTAAAAGAAAGCAGAACAATAGCTTTATGATGAAAAGTGCCTTTTTCTGCCATTGAAACCAGCATTTTCTTAGAATTCTGGGTTACTAAGAAAAAGAAAGCTTTGATTGTTCTTGCTTATTTTCTCCTACTGATGGAAGGAGCTAAACATGGAAGCTCCTATTGTAATCTTGTTTCCCATAACTCTGATTTTAGTTTGCTGGTTATAAAGTCATTATTGGATACCAAGAAAAACGTTGGCTTCTCATTGCATGTATCTGAAGATAAAAAACCAGAATATTGTGACAGTAAGAGAATACTGAAAGATGCTGGCAATGAGGAGATTATTGATATGAGGAGATTGTTGATATGAGGAAGCATATTCAGTACAATAATAGTAGATGAAGCCAAAAATATTCTAGTACAGGAAGACCTCATCTTACTACCACAATAGAGCCTAAAATTTCCATTGCTAAGCAAGGCAGTTATTAAGTGAGTTTTGCCCCATTTTATGCCCTTTTTGCCACATTTGTTAAGTGAATCACTACTATTGTTTTTAAATGAATTTCCCTGCACAGGGCAAATTATATTACCTCTATGATTCAATGAAGCAAATGGTAGTCTCTTTATGTGCCCTATTAACCATTTTATGTGTTCCTAAAATTGCATTTCTGGCTGCCCTTTTGGTTTTTGACTTCTTAGAACTTAGAATAACTTTATTGTCACTTTGAATGTACAAAATTAAATCGGCAAAATTTAAAATAAAATTTCATTGCATACAGCACTCAAAGGGTCTCCACCTCTAATATATAAACATGACAAAATACATAAATACAAAATTATGCATATACCCACATATATTATGACACCGAGAAAAAACAGTCTAGTTCAGAGGTATACATGTACATGGCGAAAAAAACAAATCTTGTGAGTTTACCAGACGGATGGCATAGGGAACAAACCTGTTACAGAATCTGGTAGTCCTGTTAGAAATAATTTGAAATCTCCTCCCAGAGGGGAGCAACAGAAACAGACACTGAAGTGGGTATGTAGGGTCTACATTGCATAGCCACACTACTGCATAGAATAGCTAGTTATTAGAGGCTTGTGGGTTAAGATTGATGGCTTCTGGTTACCTCTTTGTAATGGTGTAAGGAGTAATCTTTCTAAGGAAACAAAGAATTAGATTTGTTTTTCAACCAATGTTGCGTTGTTGTTTTTCCTCTGCATCTGAGCATCTTTCTTCTGGATAATTGAACAAATTACCAAAAGTTGGCTCAGCACAGTCAAGTGCAACTATTCAGCATAAACTAAAGCATTAGCAATCTCTTTCAAAACAGGAAATGGGTCCACTTTTTCCTTCAGCCGGAGATAATTTAGGCCTTTATGAAGGACATGGAGAGGCACTTGAAGTATGTTTTGTGACGAATGCATTGAACTAGGGTGGGTGGAGCAACTTTAAAAAAACAAACATCTATCTTATAGATGACTCAGAAAATATTTTTATGAGACCAGAGTTCAAACTTACAGACTTGCCATGATGAGTATGAACCAAAACTTGTGAAGATATCATTTAAGAACTGATTAAGATCATCCACACATAATCTCTGATATTTTCATAAGCTTGATACTGTCAAGGATGCCCCTTAGTGTTATTTCATTAACATTCCACATCTATCTGCTTGTCTCTCCCTATCTGCCTCCCCCCCACATCTCTTAATGTTGATTAGAAGCTATGAATGTTTAGTTCCACTGAAAGTTGAGTGATTACTTTTGTGGAAATCTATTGGATGACACAGTTTGTGAATCACCAAGAATTTCACCAGTAGGCAATTATGCAAAATTGCCTATTTATTTTTCCTTATTTGTTCTTTATAAAACTCAAAATCATTTCTTTTTTTCTATTTCCTGATGTGTTACATTTAGCAGTTGTGATGTTTTGTTAATAAGAAATATGTAGTTTAAAGGCACCATATAATCTGGATGCTATATTTTTTCTGGAAGAGCATGGACTTTATCTTTCAACTGGGAGGCGTGCTGCAAACATTTCTTTTTTGGTAAATAATTTTTTTTTGTGCTTAAGCATAATGTAATTAAGGTCAAAAAATGAAGGCAAACAAAAAGATGACAGAAAGGCAAAGACTGCACACAGATAAATAAAACAACATACCCAGACCAACATTAAATGTCATTTGGTGATAGCGATTCTCATAGAAATAACAACCATATAAAAATCATAGAAATCAATACTCATCAACTTAGTAACTCATGCTTTGATCATCACTCAGCTGGGCTACTTCAAAGTATTCTGTGCCTTCAGAGACAACCCACAATCTGCAGTTGATACAAATATGGTGTGAATATTATTGGTAGAACAATTCTGTAAATATGGAATTACATCTATGTTAATGCCACTGCAAGGGACATGGTGGCTCAGTGACCAAGACGCTGAGCTTGTCAATCAGAAAGGTCAGTGGTTGGTGGTTTGAATAGTCCCACATAATGGAGTGAGCTCCCATTACTTGTCCCAGCTTCTGCCAACCTAGCAGTTCGAAAGCATGTAAAAATGCAAGTAGAAAACTAATAACCACCTTTCGTGGGAAGATAACAGCATTTCGTGCACCTTTGGTGTTTAGTCATGGTGGCCACATGATCACAGAGACGTCTTCGGACAGTGCTGTCTCTTCGGCTTTGAAACAGAGATGAGCACCACCCCCTAGAGTCAGAAACAATTAGCATATATGTGTGAGGGGAACCTTTACCCAATGCTACTTTATTGATGTCAATAGGCTTCTGACACAAAGTGTTGGTGAAAGCCCTAAATGGCACAGCAACAGCAACTCCGGTCTAGTCCAGTCACCAAGGGAAGACCTGCTTAAAGTTCCTTCTCATTGTGAAGACCATGAGGGCAAAGTTGAGATGATGGGTTGTCTTTCCATCAGTCTCACTTTATGGAATGTTCTCCTCTCAGAAGTACACAAAGTCCCCCCAATTCTAGAAACAGGTTGAATTGTTTTATTTCAGTGTGCTTTTGCTTCCAGCTGACTGACTGTGAATGCCCTTCTTGGGTTTTACTGAAGTTTTGAATTTGCTTTTTGATTTGCTTTTCATGTGGTTCTGATTTAGGTCTTTAGTTTCCTTTTAAGAGATGTTATGTTCCATTCAGTCATGCTAAGGTTATTAAATAAGTAAAGTGTCACTTGATTGTACGGCTACTTTCTTGGGATACATACTGTAAATAAAAGGCAATGACAATTTAGAGTACAGTTGTATCTATGAACTGGGCTCCATTATAGGACAAACTTGGCTGGTTTTATTCCTCATGTTTTAGCATGGATGATGCAAAAGAAAGCCTACATATGAGCAGCTGTCCATGTCTCTATTGAGGGGGGAGGATATATAATGAGACATCTATGCAAGTGAATGTGAATTTGCACTGTTTTGAACAATGAATACTTTGAAGCTGAGCAACACAGGAGGAGAATCTACCTAGTCAATCATTTACCTTCTTTCTTCCATGTTATTTTTGCTAAATCTTGTATTGTTTTTCAAGGGAAGAACATGTCTGAAGACTGATAAAGAGTAAGAATTGCATATGAATGGTTCAAAAGGGCAGAGGCAAGTGGTATGTTTTATTACAGATTCAGTTGTGCTTCTTACAGTTATTTTAAGATATGGGTTGATTTCATATAGAGCAGAACTCAACAAAGAATGAGATTTCTTAGTTTATACTGCCAACATCTATACTGGTCTTTGTACTGTGTTAAAAAATCAATACTATTCTGTCTCATCCAGCAGCATTCTTTTTCTTGGATTCTTATGGCCTGAGGTAACATCATAAGGATTATTAAGATGCTTATACAAAAACCTGTGTAGAACTTTTACTCCCTGTAAAAATGATCTTAGTTTTCATTAACTTCACAATTTATTGTGCTTCTAATATGGCCTGAGATATACGTGGTCAATTTTTTCCTAGTCTAGGCCAAGGATGGGTTCCGGCAGTCACTACTACCAATTTGATTGTGGCTGCACCGCGCATGCGCTGTGCGTGGATGTGCAATGCAATAAAATTCACAAAAGCAAAAAAGAAGATGGTGGTGCCTATGGTGCCAGTTGGAGAACGGTTTGGGAGCGTGGCAGACCTGGGTCGCTTCTGGTTCCAGGCCTGGGTCTGGCCGGTCCAAACCGGTAGGAACTCATCACTGGTCCAAGTTAATATTTTTGCACAAAATTGTGAACAACATTTCTCTATTGTCTCTATTACAAGAGACCTAAGAATATTTTATTTAGCCGAAGATTCTTTTTTAGTGTGAAGATAAGCTTTTAAACTTCCTTTTCAACAGAGCTCTTCCTGCAACTAATTCATCTTTTTTCTTATCGCATACTATTTCTAATAATGAGTTGTTGCTCTATGAAGTTAAAATATAAGTTAAAGGTAAGCCTTTTTCAAAAGCTAGATATTTTTCATGGTATAAATTGATAGAATTTGATAGTAGGCCAATTCATACAAGGCAAGAATGTAGGGTTTTCACAAAAATGGCACCTGTGGTTAGAAAATTACTTATTCTTTGTTCAAACTAGAGTATATTCCTCCACTAAAATGGCTTGAAATATTATGTTTTCATGGGTTTTAGAGTAAATTAAAGATTCTTACAGGATCCAGTCTGGGTTGGTCACCGGGGCTAGAGGTTTTCTCTTCTGAGTTTTCAGACTCGTACTGGAGCCATCTTCAGGGAACTTCCCTTTAGCGGTGTATGTGCTTTGGGATGTTCTATGTGTGGTATTTATAGGGTGGCTGGTTGTATGTGGCTTTTTACATTTTGATTGGGGTAAATACCATACACAGAACAGCCCCAAGCTCACACTCTGCTAGAGACATGTTTCCTGAAGATGGGCTCCAGGACAAGTCCGAAAGCTTGAAAGATTAAACCTCTGATTCCGGTGACTGACCCAGATAGAATTCTGCAACATTATCCTGGGACATGTATATTCACCTTCATTCTTAAACATACTTAGCCCACATTTGTCATTTCCCTGCTAGTCTAATAATTTAATACTAGCCCAGAAATTCTGAGCAATGAATAGGTGGTTCGGCTATTATTCTACATTTGTAGAAAACACAGGAAAAAGAGAAAACAGAATATACAGCTGCACACTTACCTCTGTATATGCCCAGGTGGGAAGTCTAAAGGGGAACAGCTTTTACAATCACTGTTCATTTGAATGTATTTATTGATTTGTTTTACAGTCAAAGAAATAGAAAGAAAAACAAAGACCAAATGTATGTATTTTAATGTTTACAGTTTGGTTAAATACACACATGCCTCTTCTATCTTGTTTGGCTTTTGACTGTAAATTAGAGAGATAGAGAATGCACTTGAATGCAATTGTCAGCCTTATGAGGTAGACTAGACAAGAAGCCTGCCCAGAAGATCTAGATCTATTTCACTGTAATGCCACATTAAGAGAACCTTGCAAGTCTAAAAGTACATTTCTCCTTTTCTACCTTTAAAGCCCAAGAAACTAGGGAGGGTTCCTTATGAGTCCCTTGCAGTAACTCTGCATAATTCGTGCCCTGAGTAAATGAAGGTTTGTGAGATGTAGGGTTACAGATGTAGGTGTATTTTCTCCCTAATTTGAGCCCTTGTCACATCCATGTAAATCCAGGAATGACACTAAGGAGTTGTAGCACTTTAAAAATCCACAAAGATATTAAGCTATGAGTTTTTATGAATCATAGTCTACTTCATTAAATATACAAAATGACTGTCATCAACAAAAGCTTCTGTTATACTAACTTTGGTAATCCTTTAAGTGCTACAAGATTTAAATTCTTGGAAGGATTCTGAAATGCTTATCAAGTGCCTGTTCTACCATTAAAAGCTAACCCATTGGGTGTTCATGGCTGTTTTTCTTCCAAAAAATGAGTATATTTTCATTTCGGCTATATGCATGTCTATCTTTTCAAAAAAATAAATCACCTATCACCATGATGGCAAACCTATGGCACCCATGCCACAGGTGGCCTGCGGAACCCTCTCTGCAGATATGCGAGACATCACCCAGCTCAGCTCCACTGTGCATGTGTGCACACCTCCCGCTTGCCAGCTAATTTTCAGGTCACTGCTGCGCATATGAAGATGTGCATGAATGTATGGAGGGGGTCATGCGCACATTCATAGGGGGTGGGGGAGGGCATGGGGGGCAGTAGCATGCTTCCCATGCCCCATTTTTGTTTTCAGGAGGGATGCTTGCTAGTCCCAAAATGGGCAGTGGTGGGGTGTGCATGCGCAGGGGGTGTGCAGGGGGTCACATGCATGTGTGGGGGGAGAGTGGTGGTAGTGGTCATGTGCACATGCACAGGGGGTGTGGCACATTGCATTGTGGGTCTGGCCGCGCACGATTTTGTCATGCGAGGAGGAAAAGGTTAGCCATCACTGACCTATAACATGACAGAAAACCCTTAAATTCTCCAGCACATCCACAACACATCCATACCCATCCTCCCACCCCACTCAATAATTTTGATTGCTAGAAGCAGTCTGAAAATCTGTCCCAATTCTCACCTTTTATTTTCATCTTCCTAGATTGCCAAACATTATTTGTGGCCCATCCTTCCATCTGAAGAATTGGATAAGTCATATGTCAAACTGCCCTCAAAATGTATCTAAGTGCACATGTTGGCACCTGCTTGTATCTTTCTATTTAATTCTGCCTTCAATTTCATGAGGTTAAAAAGCTTGGGAGGAAAGTAAATGGCTTACAGCCTTTGAAAACATGTCATCTGTGAGATTTTATGGATTATCCTTGCCTCTCAAAACTGGGTGAAATTCTTCTTTAAGGTTACCTTCCTTACGTTACTTGAAAGTAAACTTGTTCATTGTTCTAGTGCCTGTTTCTCTCTTTTCACAGTCAAGCATCTTTCCTGCATCCCAGTTCATTATTTCATATTGTATATTTTGAGAGAGAGGGAAGGCTAGCTGAAAACACGCCAGATTCCCAGGTATAAGTCATTTCCATACTACCATCATTTCACTTCAAAACCTTAGATACTGCCAGTGTTCAGGAGCTATGGGTATATGCAGGTAGTCCTCAGTAAGATCTATAGAGGTGAGGACATCCCCCTGCCTTATACGTTCTAGAATGGAATGCAGTGAATACATTTTGAATATCCAATAACGCACAAAGCGGTTTAGGCACTTTAGGTCAAGAATAGCTCTCCAGCCTCCTGAGGCTTTTGGGATCACAAACAGAATGGAATAATAACCCTGACTCTGTTGATCTAGGGGCACAAGCTGGATGGCCCTAATATCCAATACAATGCTGAGCTAGGGTTATTTTCAACTCTCTTGGCCTTGAAGCACAGAAAATATGCAGGAACTATGTAGGTAGTTGCAAAAAAACAACAACCATGCAAACCAATGAGTATAAAATCTCTATTTGTTAATGAGACAATGTCAACAACACACAATTGGGACCTCATCCTAAGCTACTCTAGATATAAGAATCCCTCAATTCTGCAATATATCAAAAGGAAAGGGGAAATCACATTTACATACAATATCCTCTAAGCAACTGCTATGAAGACAGCCACCAAGCCAGAGTTCCTCTGTTCTATAGAAACAAGTAGAGCATGACTTCCAGAATTCTTCCCCAACCCTTTAACAGCAGTGGCTGTTAGAGGCAGTCATACTTCCTCCCCAAAAAATTTTCACAAGGAAAATGATGGCAGTGAAGTACTAGTGGAAGCTACTTTCAGCAATGTTATTCAAGTTTAAAAGCTCACTAAATTTTATTGGAGCCATTGTGTTGTAGTTGATAAGCTACTAGGCTAGAGTAATGGTGGTGCAGTGGTTTAGAATGCAGCATTGCAGGTCAATTCTGCTGACTGCAGTTCGATTCTCACCAGCTCAAGCTTGATTCAGCCAACCACTCTTTCAAGGTCAGTAAAATGAAGATCCAGATTGTTGGGGGCAATATGCCGACTCTCCAAACCACTTAGAAAGGGCTTTAAAGCACTTTGAAGTGGTATATGTCTAAGTGCTATTGCTATTGCTAGAAACTATGTATGGCTTTTAATATTGCCTTAAACATAACACCACCTGGTGGTCTTGGGCCAGTCACTCTCTCTTAGCCCTAGGAAAGAAGCAGTGGCAAACCACTTCTGAAATCTTGCCAAGAAAACTGCAGGGACTTGTCCAGGCAATTGCCAGAAATTACCACTGACTTCAAGGCACCCCATCCTCCTAAAAACAGTTCATTGGTTTATCTCTAAATTTCATCTCTGAAGTATGTTATGTACCATGTTTTTATGATTACTGAATATGTGTATTGTTTGCATAACTAAGCAAGCGGATAATGATTTAAAAACTGAATAGAAAATAACAAAAAAATAATATACTTTTTAACAAGTCCTGTTTAAGATTCTTTCTTTGCTTTTGAGTAAATATGAACTATTTATTTCAAAACAGCTTCACTTACTCTGTTATGCAGTTATACCATACTTATTTGTATTTAATTTTTTTCTCATACTATGCATTACACTGTGTATTGTGTGTCACACACACACAGAGAGAGTTTCTTTCTTCCTTATTTCAAAGAGGAAATTAAAGCAAAGAAGCTCTGTTGTTTCACATGATCAATCAGATCTAAGAACTGCATATTTAATCTCTCATATTACGTCTTAGAAATGGTCTATATTAATTATTATTCCAGGCCTACAGATATCTGTTCAAAAGTAGGAGTTATTTGAGAGGTTGGCAAATTTGGTTTTTTTTCTGAATTCTGAGCTCAAGGACAGTGCTTGCTAAAAGCAGTATCTTCTAAGAGTTGGTAAAAAAAAGAGTCCAAAATTAATATTGTAACCTTTTTTTGCAACATTTTTAAGTTGTTTAGTATGCAGAAAAAATAAGCTTCTATTAATTAGTTTTAAAGGATGTTCCTTTTTTCACTTCCATTTGAATGTTACTGACTTTGAATAAAATCCAGCAGAAAACTGCTTTACTCTGATGGGTTCAGCAGTTTTGCCCAATTTGATAACAGTGTAAAATAAACCAGAGGGGCACCCAACATGTTGCTTACTCCTAATACAAATACTGACTACAAGTAAACAAATCTATTAAGATGAAAATAGAACTGCTGAAAAATCACTTTACTGTGGATGCTTAGTCATCGCCAATTGTTAAAATATCTTGAGTGGCACAGACTTTTGCTAATGATTTCCCATTGCATCTCTCAGGCATGGTTCACTGGAGAGTGAAATTATGCAGAAGGTGACTCTGATCAATGAGCAGCCCATTTTGTGAGAGGAATTCCATTGATTAAATTCTGGATCTAATGCTAAGACAAAAAGGTTCCTAACGGGTGAAAAATAGGAATGTTGCAGAGAAATACATGAGAACAA
The DNA here is from genome assembly GCF_009769535.1 of Thamnophis elegans. Taxonomy (NCBI): domain Eukaryota; kingdom Metazoa; phylum Chordata; class Lepidosauria; order Squamata; family Natricidae; genus Thamnophis; species Thamnophis elegans. The sequence goes on from NC_045541.1 coordinate 126,562,308, forward strand.
TAGGATGTTATATCAAGCCTCATCTCACCCAGATCCATTATCCATCAGGATTTGTTCTTGAAAGAATACTGGAAAGGAAGCTTCTGCTAATCCTTTTCCCCGAAAATATATGTATGTATGTATGTATATGTATGTAGGTTTACAAAAGCATTTCCCCTTGTTGCTATTTCCTTGGTATATATTTAAATATATCAGCTGGGTATTTGAATAGTTCACAAAATGTGAATTGGGCTTGTGATAAAAGAAACTGTTATGCAAAACCTGTATTGTATTTAATTTAATACCAAAATTTCATTGAATACAAGACAAATTTCAGAAACATTGTAGAAATATGTAGAAAGAACTTCTGTCCTTTTAGTTTGTTATCACAATTCAATCTAAAGTTTCACCTCAATATGCTATATAGAATAATGCTAAGGAGATAACATATCTTCTAGTCCTGCAAAAAATATACATGGTTTTATAGCAAAGCTACCTATAGAATAACAGAGTTGTAAGTTAACTTGCAATCTAGTCTAGTCTAGTCTTCTAATCTAACCTCCTGCCCCAGTGGAAATCCTATACCATTGCTGTACAATCTCTTTTTAGAAACCCCCAGTGATAGAGCACCTGAAGGCAAGCTGTTCCATTGATTAATTGTTCTCACTGTCAGGAAATTTTTCTTTGATAGGTTTCCTTCTGTTACTTTTTGCCTTGCCCTCAGGTACTTTGGAAAATAGGCTGTCCCTCTTTTCTTTGTGACAGCTTCTCAAATATTGGAAGACTGCTTTAATGTTGTCTTTATTAGATTAGACATACTCACTTCCTACCACCAATATATGTTTTAGCCTCCAGACCCCTAACCATATCTTTTCTGTCCTCTTTCTAGAGCAGGGCTGTCAAACTCCTGGCCCACGGGCTGGATGTGTCACATGCTGGCCACGCACACACCCAGTTTAGCGAAGGGGGAAATAGTCCCAATACGTCATGTGATACCACTGTGATGACGTGAGTTTGACACCCCTGTTCAAGAGTCTCAACATATTTTTTGCATCTTGGTGATCAGAACTGCACATGGTATTCCAAATGTGGTCTCACCTGTGCAGAGCACCAGCACAGAAAATTGGATATTTTCAAATATGCCACACAAATATAAAATAATAAATGTTTTAAGTAAAAATATTACACATGCATATTTGTGGATGTGTTTGTCAAAATACACACTCATAGTTAGAAAAAAAATTATTCGTCTTTAATTGATATGGACTATTCTTTGGAAAGTTTAAAATAAACCTTTACTTGGATTTTGTTAGGTGTGTGATGCAGACCTATGAACTAATAATAGATAATTCAGGTCATGATATCACCATGTGATCAAGCTTAAACCAAACAATACAATGCATGTTTCTGATATCTATCAAAATTAATAGCAACATTAGTGGCACCTGCAAACCAAGAATTGTATGTTAATGCTTCTATGCAGCCTGATCTTTATTTTTTATTATCAGATTACAGAATATGCATTCAAAAACTATATTAAAGATTCTTCTTCATCTGAATACTGGGTGGAGGGAATTTTCCATTTTCTGGGCCTTTTTATTCTTAAATAGGTACCTGAAACAATTTGATTCCTGAAGGGATGTACAGAGTCTCCATTGCTTGAGACCAGATTATTTGAGAGAGTATCCTTTTCCAAGCGTTTCTACCTATCTGATCAGATCCAAAACATCCTGTCAGCCAAACAGTGTCGACTGGCAGGAACTAGAAGAAGGGTTTTTCTGCTGTAGCCTGTTTATGGAATATTCTTCCTTTGGAGATTAGATAGCCCCAACTCTGCTGGTTTTTCACAAAGTTTTAAAAACCTGGCTCTGTATCCACACCTGGGTCTTGGAATGTGTGAAGGGCTCTATTACTTGGCTTTATTATTGAGTAATTATCATAGCTGCTGTTTATACTTGTTTATTTTAAGGCTCGTTGCACAATTTTAAATTGTGTTTTTTTAGAATTGTAAGCTGCCCAGAGTCACATGGTTGAGTTGGAAGGCTATAGAAATTGAAAAGAAATAGATAGATGATATAGATGATAGATAGATAGATAGATAGATAGATAGATAGATAGATAGATAGATAGATAGATAGATAGATAGATAGATGATAGATAGATTAAGTAGATGAATAGATGAATTTCAGTGACTGGTAGGTGTTAGAATCTCAACTTCATATTGAAGATGCATAGCTTCTGTGCAGAATGGCATTAGTTAGGGGAGTTAATAGATAGAAAATACCTATGGAAAAACACAGCAGGGTGAACAAAGGTATATTTGCAGATTTGCTGCATTATTTTTCATTTAAAAAGTAATGTGTTTACTCTGTAACTCAGCATGGAGGGCAAAATCCAAGATCAAATCTAGATTTTCAAAAGGAGTGATGATAAACAAGCTTTGTCATTCCTCCATATTCCATTTCCTTGCTCCCTCTCCCTCTCCATCCAATTCTTATCATTGCCCTCATAGGCTGAGGACGGTCCTTGTCTTTGTTCTTCTCACCATAAATCCATAGATCAATAAACTGCACCGTCAATAAACATTAGCTGCTGGTTTGTTTCTGGATGAGAGGCAAAGTTGGTGCTGATATTTATCTTTAAAACCCCATGCAGTTTGTGTCCAAAGATGTATTCTTCCATATAATTTCCCCTGGCAGGGTCTCATCTGGGAGACTCAGGGTCAAACTTTTATACAGCTGCTCCAGTTCTTTGAAATGCCCTCCCTGCTGATTTGAGAGGAATAACCTTTTTGTTCACATTTTAAAAGGCTTTGAAAATGTATCTCTTTAGCAGGCTAGTAATCAATATAGTTTAATCTATTTCTAATAGTCTTGGTTTTAACTTGTTTTATGGTTTTATCTTTCTATTGTAATATGCTTAGAGATCTCAGGATGTACGTGGCATATAAAATCTAAAACAACCTCAGAAAAGATTATTGAGTCAGGCCGGTATAATGGGATTTGGGATTGGCAGGTGCCCAAGAATATCAACCTCTCATGCCAGGCCTTCCAAGGATTATAGAATTCTACAATTATGAAACATGATAGCAAATAATGAATTGGATTGTTTATTGTTAATGATTTCATTAAAACACATCCATTGTTTATCCATGACACATACAGAATTACACAATCATTTTCAACAACAGTACTGGGAAGAAATATGCATTTTTTCCAGGAACAAAATATTGCACTGAGTGCTCAAATATGTGATGGTTCTAAAAAAAAGTGGGTGTGGCCATGGTGGGCATGGCCAGCTTGACATCACTCGTGTCAGGGGTTCCTGTGGTGGCCCAAGTGTTCTGCCAGTGAAAACTGGCTCCCAAAGCACGCGGGCCTCCCGAGCTCTGTTTCCACTGGCAGAGGGTTGCAGGAAGCTGTCCCAGTTGAAAATGGAGATTGGGAGCCCATTTTGTCTGACACTGCAGGCCAGTCCTTCGCTGTTTCTAGGGTGGCCATGTGGGTCAGATCTAAGTGCCCTGAAGACGGGATTTGGCCGCAGGCCAAATCAAACCCTTAATGTACAATAATCGACTCTTTTAAAAAGGTGAGAGTGTATGTCAAGTACAAAACTATCTGAAGAATTCCCATTAATCACATCAAAAAGGGTGGAGAAATTGAAAGTGGAGAAATATACTTTCTATTTGCTATTTGCATGGCAGTTATTAAAATAAAGAACTTATGCAAAAAAAATTGTCTCGGTGGAACTTACTTTTGAAGCCCTACACCAATTCATATTGAATTCATTTATATAGCAACATTCCATATACAAACTTTTTAAAGCTAAGTATCATTCCCAATAAGGCACCCTTTCTACTGTTAAGATGAGTACAACTCAGGAGTATCCATGGGTATGCATGTGTGACAAAAATGTCCAGATGATGGCTGAATAACGCAATTGAAGCCCAGCCAATTTTTACATGTTGATTGATTATGTGCCATCAAGTTTTTTTCAACTCCTAGGAACCACATAGCTAGATCTTCTTGTTATGTTCTATCTCACCTTTTCTTTTGAGTCCAATGGAACTCATCACCAGCATAACTGAGTCCATCCACTTTGCTGTTGAACATCCTCTTCTCCTTCCTTTCAGCATTCCCAGATTAAAATCTTTCCCAGAGAGATGGGAAAAATGTGTCTAAAGAAGAATATTATGGATTTTTTCATGTATTTTATATAAAAAAGAGGCTCGATTTCAACTGAGAAGTTGTAGCCATTGTCTTATATAATTCCCCCCACCCTTGTAGATATCCTGTTATAACTCAAATTATTTCAGTTGAAATACACAGCATGAAACTTTGATGAACTGTTGTTAAATATAGAAGATCGGTAATACTGTGTAAAAGTGAATGAATAAATGAAGTCTTAAAAACCACAAAAAAGGAACATACATACACACATACGACATATATTCATAGATACAGATATAAAAATTCTGCAAAAGCATTTTCATAAATGGCAATCATATGTCATTATAATCATCCACAACCTTTTGTGTAAATAAGTGATTAATGTGTAAGTTGCTAATAGTATCAAATAATTAGGAAGAATCTTTTAGTTCAGAAAATCATGGAGAACCCACTTTCTTTGTCATGATGTCAGTTTCTGTATGATAAGAATACAGTTCAAAAGAATAAGTGAAAATATTAAATGTTATCTCAAAATTGAGTAAATAGATGTAGTAACTTCCTCCCAAAAAGAAACTATAGGAAATTGTAAAAAAAATATGTTCAAATGAAGCATTGCTGTAATCTTCACGGCACCTACAGCAATACAGTAATGTACTTAAGCCTTTTCTACACAAACTCAGTGGAATCCAATACGTATGAAATTATTTTGATGTTGAATAAGGTGTAACCTAAAATCAATGTTTTGGGTATAGATGGTAACACGTCTTCTTTTCATCTAGGTAAAGGAGGAATATCTAATTGTCTACTTCATTACCACTAAAAAATCTTCATCCCCAGGGCGAGAAGGAGAGTCTTATTGATCGTTGGTGAAGCCCTGGTCTCTGGAGAAGGATTGGGCAGAAGAATTTGAGAGAGGTTTTCTTTCCCCAATGGGGAGGCAGTAGGTATATGGCTAAGCAGAACCAGAGAAAGTCAAGCTGTGCTGAACATGGTAGAGTAAACCCAACCATTTCTTTTCTTTCCACTCTCCCTCAATAAGTGTAGAAAAGGAAGAAGAAGAAGAGTGTTTTGATGAGGACAGTCTCTGAGAGGTAAACTTAGGAAGAAAGCTGACACCAGATGAACACTGAGATTGTGTTGCTTGTACCTGTTGTAAATAGCTTCACTGTAAATAATAAAAAAGTATAAAAGCTTCCACTGTCTTGCTTTTCTGTTAGTTGCTGCCTTGCAAAGCAAAATACACCTCCAGTTCAAAAAGAACCCCATCCTTATGAAGCACTGTAGAAGAAATGAAGTATCGAGACCCTTCCAGTCAGGTTTAAGACCTGGATATGGGATGGAAATGGCAGAGATTCTGTAGTGGATAAGTTATGTTGGGACTTGGGATGGGGAAAGTGCACACATCCTGGTTCTCTTAAACTTCTTAGCAGCCATTACCACCAACCATGGCATCCTGTTGGACCGTATGCAAGGGCTGGAAATTTTATTTTATCCTAATTCTCCTAGAAAAGTATTATCTAAAACATTATCCTGTCAGACTATTCCTACTATAACATGAACTAACATTATCACTAATGATAAAACTCACCAAAAAGCTGGTTCCTCCCATCCTATTGATTGACATCATAGTAGCCTGATTCTAACTCTTAATTCACCGTATCAGGAAAATAAAACTTTAACTGAAAAAAGATTTTTGCAGGCAATGTAACATTAACATAAAATTAAGGTAGGACTCCCAATAATCACAAAAACTCAACCAAATATTGACCTTCCTGTTCAATTTAACCAGAGTGCTTATAGAAACTAACCCTAATATTACTTTCATCTGTATTCTATCCTAACAACCATAAGGTGAATGGTAATATCCCACTTTCTATTTCTTACCTATAAACAAGGTTTGAAGGTTGAAGGTTTATTTTATTTATATGCCGCCCTATTCCCTGAGGGACTCAGGGCGGCTAACAAACCCAAGGGGATGGGGAGGTAAACACAAAGGAATTACAACAAAGAAGGTACAAGGGAATTTAAAAGACAATCAACAGTCACACAATTCGAGAGGGGAAGGGAACTCATCAACCCCAGGCCTGCCGGCACAGCCAGGTTTTAACGGCTTTACGGAAAGCCTGGAGATAGGTGAGGGTCCGAATCTCTGTGGGGAGTTCGTTCCAAAGGGCCGGAGCAGCCACAGAGAAGGCCCTCCCCCGGGTAGTAGCCAGATGACATTGGCCAGTAGATGGAACCCGGAGGAGGCCTAACCTGTGGGATCTAATGGGCCTTTGGGAGGTAATTGGCAGCAGGTGGTCTCTCAAGTATCCAGGTCCAATACCATGAAGGGCTTTATAAGTGACAACTAGTACTTTGAAGCGTATCTGGAGACCAATCGGTAACCAGTGCAGCTCGCGGAGCATAGGTGGACGAGCTGAAGTCTCCGAATGCTCTTCAAGGGCTGCCCCATGTAGAGCGCATTGCAGTAGTCCAGTCTTGAGTTCACAAGGGCATGAGTGACTGTTGCGAGTGCCTCCCAGTTCAGGTAGGGGCGCAATTGGTGCACCAGGCGAACCTGGGCAAATGCCCCCCTGGTCACAGCCGACAAATGATGTTCTAAGGTCAGCTGTGGATCCAGGAGGACTCCCAAATTGTGAACCCTGTCTGAGGGGTGTAGAATTTCACCCCCCAGCCTGAGCGATGGAATACCTAGCCAATTTTTGGGAGGGAAACACACCAGCCACTCGGTCTTGTCTGGATTGAGCGCAAGCTTGTTTACCCCCATCCAGACCCTAACAGCCTCCAGGCACTGACACATCACGTCAACCGCTTCACTGAGTTGGGACGGGGCGGACAGATACAACTGGGTATCGTCCGCATACTGATGGTAACAAATCCATAACACATTGCCAGTCTTGGTGTCAGCAAAAGTCAGTTAAGGGTAACCACAAATATCATTATATCTTTTTAATCTTGATCAAATAAATCAACTTTGCATTCCTTCTTTTATTTCTAACAATCTTAAACTTTAGTCCAAATAATATTGTTGAACTTGATTTGTTTTCAGATTTTCTTTATCCCTTCTGAATCCTAAAAACTCAGTGAAAATCTAACCCTCCCATTAAATTTAACCATATGCAGTACTTCATGAAAATCTTACTATAAGGCTAATGTATGCAATGGCAATAGAAATGGTTTTCCCAAAGAGTAATCGTAGAAAATAATGCCATGTAACTTAAAGTTTAAGAGTCCTGCTAATTATAAAATTAACCTCAAAGCTGTGACTAGCTTGTTTTTTAAAAAGCTAGTCACAGCTTTATTGATACATTTTTTAATAAACATAAAAAGTTTCAAATCTATCTGAACAGTGTGTCGTCTGGGCACAGTTAGTTTTAAGTGGAGATTCAACAGTAATCATCATAATAATAATCATAATAAATGTATCACACTTAATCATAAAGTAATACAATTAGTTTATCCATCTTGAAAAATTTTCACTACAAACTTTTTTGTTATCTTTTTAATCTTTTTAGTTTCTAACCTCTGTATCTGTTAGTTAGCCATTGGTAAAACAAGTCCCATGTTAAAAGAATTATGTTTCTTCCTTTTCTTTTATTTTAAGTGTTAATCTATCCATATCAGCACATTCTAATCTTTTTTATAACACTTTCCTTTGTTGGGATCTCTTCATTTTTCCAATTATTGTGCAAACACAGTTCTTGCTGCTGTTAATGCATGTAAAATTAAATATGTATTCCCTTTATTATACTGTTCTGGTAATAGATCCAAAAGAATATTTCTGGTTTCAAATCTATGTGTTGCTTTATCATTTTTTCTAACAAAGTATGTATTTTAGTCCAGTATTTATTTGCCTTTGGGCCTGTCCACCACATATGATAATATGAACCTGGTATTTGATTACACTTCCAACATTTAGCTGATAGATTTTCAAACATCTTTGCTAGTCTCGCTGGTGGTAAATGCCAGCTATAAAACATTTTGTATAGATTTTCCTTATATGCCACTGACATTGTTAGTTTACAATTTCTATCCCACAGTTTCTGCCATTTATCTAGTTCTATCGAATAACCATTTTTTTTAGTGTTTTAAAGCTGTGACTAGCTTTGAACACAGATTTTGAGGAAGAAAACATTTAATTAACTTACACTCTAGGATATGCATCATAAAGTGTGGACCTAATTTATAAATTCTTTATAAAACTGTAATTAATTAGAGTTTAATTAGATTTAATTAATCAGAGTTAATTAGCGTTTTGAGCATATACTTCCTATGAATTTTGTGAAAGGATTTATAAGCATTTAATGGTGCAACTGTAGCTTGATTCTCTCTATATTTATTGAAAACAGTCAGATCTGCTATATAAATGTTATTTAAACCACATCTGTTTATAATAAAACTTGATCATTCTGTGCTCTTGCAGATATTTTTTGCAATCTATTTTCTAAAACATTTGTTAGAATTTCGATATCTACATTGATCAGTGCAATAGTCCAATGTTTGGAATGCAAGTAAGATTTTGCCTGGTTTCAGTTTATTATTAATATAAGTTTAGTGATAAAATACCATCTTCTAAAAAAATGATATACTGTATTAAACATAAACATTTAGAAACAAGTCTCAAAAAAATATTTCATACAGTTCTGCAGGAATTCCATAAAATCCTGATGCTTTACTATTACTCAAAGATAAGCTACATTTTGTATTTCATCAGTAGTCGGAGGGTTATAGGTTCTTATAGTAAATAGTTTAATTTGGGGAAGATAAATTTTAAGCAATCCTTGCAACCCTCTCCTCGATATCATTGTCATCGACATCATACACATTCTTAGATTGACTATAGGTTTCAGTACACAAGTGTATGGCAACAGAGGAACTACATAAGCCCCCCTGCCCTCCTTATCTTTAATAGTTGTACATGTAGTCCTTGACTTATGAGCACAATTACAACAGGAACTTCTGTAGCTAATGGTGTGATAGTTAAGTAAGTCACATATTTTAAAGTGAATCACTGTGGTCATTAAATGAATCACCTGGTTCCCCATTGTTCTTGGAAGCCCCTGGGAAGAAGCAACATTACAACAACATACATATTCATCAATGGGTTTCTAAGATTTTTGCCTTTCTTCGCTTTGATTTCTGTTTTCTTCTTAATAATTTCCATGTGTCAAATGTGGGAAATCAGGACTCCAGGCAGTTCAAATGAATATAAAGGTTTATTGCAAGCTTAATCTCTTTGCAAGAATCTGAACTACTAGCAGTCAAAGCAAATTGGCACCAGATAAGCGTCAAGGTGGGCTGGACTTAGATCTTTTGTGGGCATGAAGGTCCTCCAGACTGATGATGCATTTGACTCCTCTCTTTGGTTCAGCCTAGTCATCTCTTACACCATGGTTTGTTTTGATAATCTTGCTTTCTTCTGCTTCTTCATTTTGGCAGTCTCTCTTCACATTAATCCTTAACAACTTTTAAAAGTTCATTCTCCTCTGGTTTTCTATCAATGAAGTTCAGAACTTCCTGATGTTGTCCTTGAAAATAGAGAAGATCATATTGTGAAAACTAACTGCTTTACTTCTTCCTTAGTTTAACTTGCACCATTTGTTCCATAGTCAGCATTTGGCCATGTCTTTTATGCTATAATTGAGGTTCTCCATCCCCTTTTAGCAATAATGTAGTGAATTTGTGTTCTTTTGTATTCTCAATTTTGGCATTGCAGTCTCCAATCACAAACCACATACCTTGTGTTGATTTCAAAGTAGGCTTGATCATAAAACTTATCAACTGCCTCTTCTTTTCATTGGTAGTTAGAGGATAAATGTGAATGATCATCATATAAATGGGTTGTCCACAAACTCTAAGTGATAGGTTATTGATTGCATTGTAGCCAAAGAGTGTTCTTACTATAGTCTGCTATAATCTTTCTCTTGCTGTAGTCTTTAATTATCAATAGTTTTTACAATTATCAAGTATTATCAAATACTTTAACATTAACAATGTTAATTCTTTGTTTTTCATGCCCTGAGTAATAAACAGTGTGATCTGATCAAAAATGTCCCATCACAGTCCACCTCAAATTGTTGATGTCTAAGAGGTCAGTTGATAATCATTTTATTTCATCCTTACATTGTGTTGAGATTTCCTATGTTCATGCTTCCATGATTCATTTTCTTACTGTAATTCTATCTTTACAACTTCTGGTGTTCTTTTCCTTTATAGCAACCTTAGCAATTGAAGTCCCAAAGGCTTTAATCTAGCCACATCATAAACATCATTAGTACTCTGGAAGATCCAGAGTGGCATATTGAGTGCCATCTGACCCGATGGGCCTATCATCTGGCATTGTATCATCAATCATTTTATATTATCTTGTAAAATATAAGAATGGTTTACATTGCCTTCTTTCACACAGGATGAATTGATGCTTTGCCATGTCACTAGAGTGATCAGCTGCCTCTGGCATCTACTTATATCAATGCCTGCTTAGCTGGACAGCTGGATGACCATCATGGCTTGCATGTTCCTGCTGGGAATATACAGTCTTGGATACACTTCTAACCTTTTTCCTTCATTCTTATGTGTCATCCCCCCACCCCCGGGAACAACCACACCACAAGGAGTACAGCAGTTATTATGGGGAAGGTCTTACATGTATAATGCATGTCATACAAGTATAAGCCTTATATTCTTTCTAATTAAAAAATTGAGAAACTAACCCATTCATTTATTTAGTACAAAATTATGACCAATTATAAGACAAGGAGACTTGTGAATATATTTAGTGGAGCCATAGAGAAATCAATTTAAATCTGATTCAAGGAACTAAATAAAAATAATCTACTAGTTAATGATTGACTGTATTGTCCCATCTGCCAGCAGGAAACAGTTGCACAAAAGGATATTCCCCATTGTGAATCATAGATGATTTGATTGTCTCCCACATCAATATATAAAGATATAAAAGCAAGACTTGTAACACAGACACATAATTCTGTTCAGATTGAAAAATGTCTGAGATATAAAGGCTCTGGTATATACGTATATTTCATGGCAATTTTATGCGTAGTCAGGGAACTCCATCATGTTTTACAAACTAGCTTTGTAAAAGATGATAGACATTCCTGTTTTGGAGCCTAAAACCATGAAGATGCTTGAAGTTTAAGTGCAGCATGACGGGTACCCCAAGAGTCTTTTATCTAAATACACTATAAAGGTGGTGGGGGAAAATAATATGAACTTATACTGTGTTGGAATGTGACTTAGTCTTTATGTGGACCCAGATTGAACTGGCTACACTCAATCTATGTTTTCTCAGATCTGTTCTGTCCATTTAAAGAAAAGAGCAAGCTAAACATGTACAGAATCTATGTATTGCAGTCAATGCAAGGTTCTAGACTAAGGAGACAAGCAATAAATCTTGTTACTTGTAATTTCCAGAAATTACTTTTTTTCTATAGTCTTCAGGAATTGCAATATGATAAGACATTTCTTTCTAATATTTTTTAAAAAAATAAAGTTAACGTGAATCTTTTGGATTTAAACTTTGGAAATGTTATCTATACATTCTTTTTCAGTTTCATTATATTCTGGGTTTCTGTTGACCTTTTATTTGATTCTTCTTGAGACCTCAAGTGTTGCAGAGCTGGCATATAAAATGTTTTTCTTGTGTGTTTAAAATCATTAGCAAGTCCAGTCATTAATCATTATGTACCAAAAGTATGACAAAAGATATATTCAATACTTGTTGAAAAGGTTCTGTTGAAAATTGATCATACTTAAATTCTCTTTAAAGGAAGCATCGCCATGAGAGTTCTGCTTGAGAATATCTATAGTGATAATTCTTTGGAGAGAAAAGTAAATTAGACCTTGTACCTTTCTCTATCAATCTGTTCTGATCTAGGCTTCACCAAATCCCGAAACAGACTCCTTGTCCCAAAAAAATCCCTTTTTACTTGGCTAATGTGAATTCCTAGCATTCACAATCCAGCAAAAAGTCCCAGCAAAAAGTCTTTCAAGGGTGAATTGCAAACACAGACCTTATCAGTCCTTGGCTACTTGCCAGGGCAATAGCTTCCAGATGCAATGCTGTACAAGGAAAAACTTGCCAAGGAATCTCTCAGATATTCACACTAACGAACTAATTGTCTCCTGAAAACACCACTCCCCCTTTGTTCCTATTTATTTCTTATGGGAGGAGCCATTCAGTGTCCCCCTGTGCCTTTACTCCCGAGTCAACTTCTGTTCCTTAATTGTTCCCTTCTCCTGACAGCACTGCGCATGAGCACATTGGGAACAGGCTCCACCTGTTCTTCAGCCCCACTTATCTCCGACTCTGAAGGTAGCTAATAACTGTTGGACAGCCCTGGCCTCATCCCTGCCTCCAACACAGAGCACTCATCAGAGCATTCCCCAGACTCCAGGACTAGCCCACGTTCCTCCCCAACCTCCTCACTGTCCGAGTCTGCTGTCAGCTCCACTGGCTGCTGGCAGACCACAACACAATCATGCAATTAACTAAATTCCCACAATTTATTTTTTTAAAAGACAACTTTGCCTTTGGAATGTTATATGCTGTTTGCATTTGTATTTATTTCCAGAGTTCCAGGCAATTAATATGTGTCTTTAGCACCTAGACAAAAAGCAAAGCAACAACTGACAGACACTGCAATGTTGCAGTAATTAATTTGAAATAAGGCTGATTTGTTCTACTGCTGCCTTTCCCGAGGCCATTATCTTGAAGCGACTAAAATTCAGCAACCTAGAGGAAAGCCACCTGTTGCATACGATTACACCATATTAAAATGCAATGAATAATTCAACATGAGTATTTCCCTCCAAAAGCACTGTTATCTCGCCACAGACATTTTCACCCTATGTACAATCCTTCAAAAGGAGGAGATAAAGCTTGATTTGTTGAGTATAGTCTCAAAAATCCTCTAAGATATGTTGGTCTACCTGCATTATTTGACTTGAGTTGGCAATTATATAATTTCTTGAAGAATGTGCATCTTGTGGACAAAGCAATTCTATGAGCCCTCTATGCCAGCACTTAATCAAAAGGGAAAAAAAGGATCATCACAGCCTAGTGCAAGTTAAAAAAAAGACATCTCAACAGGATGCCATAAATTATATGAGCAAATTTAATAAATATGATTCATTTTAGTAGAAACCTTCCACGGGGATGGTTTGAAAGGATAAGAAACCATAATTCATTCCCAACATAATTTAGTCATTTGGATATACCAGAGTAGTTGCTTAGCCCTTTTAGCAGATAATCCAAAGCATAGAAAGGTAGCATAGCAACAATCGGGGCCATTATCGCAGAATCCCCACAAACCCATTCACCACCCTAGGGACAGAAAGTAATCTTCACTTTCATCGCACACATGCAATTGTTGTGAAATAGCTTGACTAAAGACTAATTACTTGGACACCTTGTCTTATTCTGCCCTTGAATGTACAGCAAATGCAGGAATTTGGGCAGTAGCTAGGAAAAAAAATAATGTCATTGTGGCTTGTATATGTTATACAGTTATAGCATGTAGATGGGGAAAAAAGCATTGCAAGCTGACAATTGCTTCCTCCGTTCCCACACTTGTTTTTCAGGAGTTGCAAAGGGAAAACACACAGTTACTCCCTGGAATCAATTGTTATTTAATCTCTCCTCCCTAAGAACTCAGCAGCTATTCTACCCAATCATGATTTAATTTTTAAAGTCCCCAAAATGCTTTTTTTAAATTGGTCCCATCCTGTTTTCGTTCCATATTCCTTTAGCCTGCATGTCTATGGAATAAAATAGGTTATAGGCCCCCACAACAATAACATGTGTGTGAAATTCTGTTGTGTATTGCAGAAATTTAGTATGGTAGAAGAGAAAGATCTTCTGAAGTGGATGTTAAATATGCGGTCTGCTCATCTATCCTACCCACATTTCAGTTCTACTTTTTTTTAAATTCCTGTGTCATACCATCTAGGAAATTCTGTAAATTGACAACCTAAAAAGATAGAGGTATCAGAGTTCTTCAAAGTCAGAGTAAATAAATAGTTTGTGAAATAAGACTCCAGAACCATTTCATTTTCAAAATCAGAATATGCAGCATCTTTTGCCAATCAAATCTGTACTGGAGTTTCATCTCCAGACAATTGGAACTTATTTAGATTTCAAAGCACCAATTAATTACACCTGCTTTCAGTAGCATCATCTCACTTGAATTTGCCAAGGCCAAAGAGGAGAAACTTATCTTATCTTGTCCTTCATGCTTCGCCTACTCCTGCCAAAGATGAGACCATCCCATGATTAAGGAGTATTGAAACTGAGAAAAACCATCCCATTCTCTGTAGATGACAATACCAAGGATAGGACAAAACGGTACAATCTTTAAAATAAACATTTGTTTAATTCTGTGCTACATACTCAACATTATATGGGAACATCATGTATCAAAGGGAAAAAGATACACACTATTATCCAATTCTTTTTTGCCAGCTTCCAGTGAAACTACCATTGCGATAGAAACCCACACTCACAAAGATGTACACACAGACACACACACACACAAACTGTGGCCACTATTAGTAAAGGCATTGGAAAGAATTCCAACAGCCATTTGTGCTTTCACCACCTTATTTTTTTATGATGTTGCCAGGCATTTTATGCCACATAAAGAGCAAGGCATTGTATTTTCTTTTTGTGTACCAAGCTGGAGACTATACCCCAATCATGAGGGAGAGGACATACCAGAAACCATAATTATTAATAACTGTTGATCTAAATTTTCATGGTAATAAACACTTTTATATTCCTTTTACAACATTTTTCTTTACTTTCCTTGAATATTAGAATAGTACATAGGCCTCCCTAGCAGCATATGCTAATAAAACAATCACCTTAACTCCAGTTGCCAAAGGAACCCATTTATTTATTTAGAAACTAAGAATAAAGATAATCTTGAAAAATGTCAATTGCTTTTAAAATTAAACATTGATTGCTTTGGTTGATCATCTTTTTAGGGATCATCTTTTTAGGGACCATCTTTTTAGAGACGCGGTAGCTCAGTGGTTAAGACGCTGAACTTGTTGATCAGAAAGGTCAGCAGTTCGGTGGTTCAAATCCCTAGCACTGCGTAATGGAGTGAGCATCCGTTACTTGTCCCCGCTTCTGCCAACCTAGCAGTTCAAAAACTTGTGAAAAATGCAAGTAGAAAAATAGAAACCACCTTTGGTGGGAAAGTATCAGCATTCCATGCACCCTTGGCATTTAGTTATGCTGGCCACATGACCATGGAGATGTATTTGGACAACGCTGACTCTTCGGCTTTGAAATGGAAATGAGCACCGCCCCCTAGAGTTGGAAACGACTAGCACATATGTGCGAAGGGAACCTTTGCCTTTAGCTTTTAGAGACAAGTGCACACACACACCAGGTTTTTTTTGGGGGTGCCGTTAGGTACCATTACACATGATATCCTTCTGGACAGCCTGCAAAAGTAGACAGCAGTCATTCTGCCTGTTCTTTAGTGGCCATTTCAATCATTCCTAGGATGGAAGGAGAAATTGAACTGGTGGTTGCTCCCTTGTAATATGTTGGTCACTTCTTCCATCCTCTCTCATCCTATGAAATCACTGGTGGTTGCTCCCTTGTAATATGTTGGTCACTTCTTCCATCCTCTCTCATCCTATGAAATCACTGGACGATGTCTTCAGGATATCATTGGGTCAGCTCAGATTGGGTGAACTGGTAGTAGCAGCAGTGGCAGCATGTGCAAAAGTGAACCGGTAGTAAAAAAAAAAAAAGGAAACCCACCACTGGTTTGGGAATCATCATACATTAATAGCATTCAAATACACATTGCCATCATGAGATGGGACAGTGATTGGTTGGAAGTTCTGACCCAGCATTTTAAAATTGTTGTAGAATGGATGTGAAGAAGACAGTTGACATTGATTCCCTGAAATTCAAAGGGGCTATTTGAAACAATTTTCTTCTGTTGTAATTCTGGACAAAGGAGCACTTTGTTGAAAGAGAGTTCTGTGATTCATCACTACCACTGGAATGACAGATGATTTTGCTCAGCTTCAGGTGGTGAATGTGCTGTGACTTTAATGGAATGGAGGCCATGGTAACAAACAGTAACATCTGCATATATTGCCTCTAGAATGGGTATATAATATACTTTATTTGGAGTTGTCTTTGAAGAGTACCCAGAAGCAACAATTGGTATAAAATGCAACATTCTCCTCACTTGTAGGTTAGTGAAACCTAACTTCAATAAGATTAATGCTGCAGGGACTACAGCTTAGTTTCTCCGTACCCCAGGGCTGCCTGCTTCAAATGGAACTGATGTATCCAATGCAATTCTATATAGTTTAAGTCAATACAGTCCAATATTGTACAGTTGTGAATTGGGATGTTGAGGATTTCTCCTCTACCCATGACACTCGGGAAGGAGAGCTCCAAGAAATAATATTTCTCAAGTTCCATCCCTAGGAAACAGTTTGAACTGGAGATCTGGTTGAATCCATCCTAGATGGCTTTTAGGAAAGCATCTAATTAATTTTAATTTAGAATGTCATTAGGATTTGGATGCCAAAGAAGAAGGATTATATTCTGTGATCTTAATTATATGTCCCCCCCCCCCCCATTTTTCTGAATATCTTGTAAACTATTAGCAGACCTTGTGGACTTTATAACTATCATAATGAATAAAACACTTATCTCAGGCAAACCATGTTATGGCTTACTACAATGTATCAATCCAGATATGAAGTAAGAAAAATCCTGAGCATTTGCACAGTTTGTTTGTTTTTCACATGGATGGTGTAATATGGCCTTGACTAGATATTTTTATACTACAAAAGTGAAGGATTGATTCTAGTCAAAATATTTGGACAGCACCATATTGGGACAGGCTGGCCTAGCTTGTTAGAATAATTCTAAAAGTATGATGACCTATTTAAAACAATAATGTGATAAAATAGATCCAGCAAAAAATCTGAACATTATATTTGGGCTTAGGAAATTAAAGTGGGAGGTAGTCAACTTCTATATTAAAACATAAGTGGTTATCTACAAAATCTTTAAAATATATATCAAAGAGATAAAGCGCGTAATGAAATAAGTGTATGTAGCTATCAAATTAAGAAAGCAGAAGGACAGATGAAAGCTGTTAAGACATGTTGTCTTTTCTGTGGAACAACATAAGACAAAGCAAAGCATCTTTGAAATCTGTACTGTATGAATCATTGATGAGAAAACATTTGCAAACAGACTTTTTTCATAGTTTAAAAAACATGTAGCAGATATTTCTATTCTATTTTGGTTAGTACTGATTTCATGATAACATTTCATAGCTATGGGGGGAGGAGGAGGACAAAAATCTAAAAGGAAAGTAATTCTGAATATATGATTGAGTATATAGCTTCATTATTTTGTATCCTGTTCGTACTTGCGTTGCAATACTGTATTCACACAGATTTAAGGGGTGGACTTTTCACTGTGATATCATGATGCACATGTTGTATTTTTTACAACATTGCTCTTCCTGCACATATACGTTTTGTAATTTCAGCCTTATAGTTTTATATTGGTCACTCACTTTTTTCAATTCACATTCATTCAGCACTCATTTATTCTTAATCCTATATTTCTTGTTTTATGCGTTCTGGAAGTCAACTTATCTTTATGCTTCCTCTTTATGCTTCCCCTGCTTCCCGAATTCTCACTTTTATATAATGAAGTGGGCAGAAGCATGCTTTGGTATTCAGTCATGTTAGTTTCTTTTGTCAAACTTCTAATCCTATGAACATGGTTGCTACATGGCATTTCTACCAGCATTTTCATATCTTAACACTCCTGGATCCATTTCTTAACATAGTAAATGCTACTAAAGGACGCAATTTATGTATCAACAATTATAAATAATTCTTCTTTAGAGCCAAGGTGGAGCAGTGGTTAGAGTGCAGAATTGGAAGCTACTTCAGCTGACTGCTAGCTGCAGTTTGGCAGTTCAAATCTCACCGGCTCAAGGTTGACTCAGCATTCCACCCTTCCGAGGTGGGTAAAATGAGGACTCACATTGTTGCTATTGCTATTCTTCCCAGACCTCATCCCTTATCAATAATCAAATTATAAAAATTCAGTCCTAATCAGCAAAAGTCTATTTATAGTTACCAGATATATTAACATATATATTTTAACTTTACTCAAAAAATTCAATTTGATAATCCAAATTTATTTTATCTAAAACAATAAAGCAAAAGAAATCTCTTGCTACCTAGAAACAGATCTTTAAAACCTCATCTCTCAATCTTAGTCAAAAGGAAATCTCATCAACAGCTACCTGAAACCACAACATGTATATTTTAACCCTTCAACCCTGTTGATTTCTTATTCTTTTCTCTTTGTCTCCTTTCAAGAACAGCTTGAGTAATTCTTCTTTGTCTCATCCCAGAAAGAGTTTCCTTGGTTTCACACATTCCTTTTGTAAGTTTAAGATAAGAATGCATTCCAACTCACTCTTCTGATTTATTACTTGTATGTTTCCTGTATTTATTAAATATCAGCCAGCTTCATCTGTAAATCAATTTTGGCATCATTTTCCATATCACTCTGATATTTTAAAGTACATTTTCAGATTCACAGCATATTTTTCCATATCACTTTTGTAATCCAGTAGTTTTTAAACTCCAAATTCACATTCAAACCAATCTCAGTATGTTTTATCCAATAAAATCTGTTGTTTTTATCTGCTATAGCATCACTCCATTCATATATTTCTTAATGACTTACTATAGAACAAAAATCTAACTGCATACTGATATAAAATCACACTACTCTTACCCAAATTTGCTAATTGTAACTCATAAACTTTCAGCCAAAATTTGGAAATACATCTCTGCATTCACACTTCACAAACTAATCTCCCTGTAGTTTTTGCATTCACTCTTGCTACTTTTCCTTTACATAAGCAATAATAACAGCATTTTTCTTTCCAAATTGTTAGGCACAAACTCAATCTTTGTGATCATTTTAAACACTTAAATAACTACTATTTAAATTTGTATATTAGCAATTCTGTTCCTAGTCTGTGCCAGTTTCAGTTCCAATATTTGTCAAAGAAGCCTGTCGTCAAGTAAGCGGATGCAGCTTGATTTTGGTTTATTGTGTTTTGTGGACCCAGACACTGTCATTTATGAAAACAATGTTTTATATGTACAGTATATAGTCAGTATCCCATCCCATTTAATTCATTTGATCTCTCATTCACTTATTAATAAGGTCTGTATGCCAAGGCTCTGAGTAATGTATATTTTACAGCAGTCTGCACCCAGTCAGTATGTTGTTCCTGAACTCTGATAGTTCATCATTCCTAAGACAAAAAATGAGGCTTGTGTCTCTTCTGCTAGGCTATCCTTTGGCAACTTGAGAAAAAAAAGAGAGGCTTTTAAGGCTAAGGCTGAGTAGGCACTGGCCTACGGTGCCAAAGCTTAGGGAGCACTAAAAACAAAGGCTATTTTAAAAAAAATGAAAATCTTTGCATTTGTAGAAGGTTATGTCATCAATCTGATGTGGTGTTACCATATAACCTTGAGCTGGCAGTGCATGCAGTCACTGGTGGACTGCGGGGAAGTAGAGGACAAATTCTCATCATTTGAAAAGTTTTTGGTCAGGATGTATATCCATAGAAGAGATTTTACCCCCGCCTCCTCTGCCTATCTTAGTTAGTCTCCTATTCTAGAAATACCAGTGCTATGGATCTTGAGGTGCCCAAGTATAGGCCTCGCTCCAAAGTGTCTCCAAATGTTGAAATGCCATTTTTAATGTAATAGAAGGTGACAACAATGACATTGATGGGAAGAATTATTATGCCCGTGACCCGACAAAAGGGCGAAAGACAAAACCACGCCCGACTAAACCGCGTCGCTGACATCATCAACGCGGCAACAACAGCCAGCGCGGAGAAAGAAGGGCGCTTTAAATAGCGCGTCGAAAGAAAGCCGATTTAACTTAAGGTAAGGGTTAGGTTTAGGGTTAGCTTTAGGATTAGGTTTAGGGTTAGGTTAAGGGTTAGGTTTAGGGTTAGGGTTAGGTTTAGGGTTAGGGTTAGGTTTAGGATTAGGTTTAGGGTTAGGTTTAGGATTAGGTTTAGAGTTAGGTTTAGGGTTAGGGTTTACAGCGTGCTTCTGTCTCCGCGCTGTTGTCGCCCTCTTGATGACATCAGCGACACGGTTTAGTCGGGCGCGGTTTTGTCATTCGCCCTTTTGTCAGTGAACCATTATGCCTGTGCAGATCATTCAGTGAATGAAGCTTTAGACAGGCATTCTTCTTCGAGACTACAAGGCAGCCACAGCAGTTTGAAGTCTCACTATTGCTATTCATGACCCTTCTGACTTCTTCTGGGTCTACATACACATGCCGAGAGGACACTGAAATTAAATTTAAGTATTTAAAATGTAAATGTAAATTTCATCTGGCCCTGCTTTTTTTTCTCTATTCTTGTTTCACTGATTTTTAAAAGGATAGCCCTAGCTGGTTTCTTAATAGATCACTAACATAGACCTTCCATAATGAAAATAATGCCTTTAAGATGCTACAAGACATTTTCTGTGCTTACATCTGCTACCACTACCTGCTTTCTATGAAATGGGCAATTTTTATGAAATTTGATGAATAAATAAAATAATAAATACATAATAGGGACTGAGAATATAATCAATGTGGTAT
Organism: Thamnophis elegans; assembly: GCF_009769535.1. NCBI lineage: Eukaryota > Metazoa > Chordata > Lepidosauria > Squamata > Natricidae > Thamnophis > Thamnophis elegans. The sequence goes on from NC_045541.1 coordinate 126,583,179, forward strand.
GTCATTATTAATGCTTTTCTTTGACTTTCAATAGTGAATGGTTCTAGTGAATGAGACTAGAAAAAATCATTTTCTCTTTTTAAATATTTAACCAATTGGTGTTTTCACTGGCTGCTATAATTAATTAAAAGAATGAGAGATAAATGCAAACTTGCCTAGTTCTGCTAAGTAATAAGAAGCTCAAGCACCTAGAAACTTCCTGGAAGTTTTAAAGAAGAGACTGGACAATAATTTGTCTGAAATGATGTAGGGTTTCCTGCCTGAGGAGGGGGTCCAAGGTCCCTTTAAACTCTTTATTTTGTTCTGTTTGATATTCTCTCTACTTTCCTCTCCTCCACCATAAACAAAGGTTAGGAACAAATAGAACAAATAGTGATGCACTAGGAAGATTTAACACATCTTGCTTGGAGGCTCAAATCAGTCTGCAAAAAGTGTGTGGATTGTAAATTCCAGAGTACCACAGTCATCCACTTATAGCATTGAAAATCAATGTTTTGTATATAATTTACATTTTGAAGCAATTGGTAAATATTTTTCACTAAAAAAAAAAACTTACCAGATCAAACTGAGTTGACTTCTTACCTATTTTGCAGAAAGTTGAATTTTCCTCTGAATTGATTTTAGTAGTTAGGAATACCTACCTAATTAGGATGCCAAGGACAAAATGGGATTATACAGCTGTGCAACACAGCAGCCTGTACAAGTTGCAGTTGTATAAGAAAGTTGCAATGTCATGAGCAAATCTATTGTGATATAATTGGCATTGAATCAGGGACTAGAACCCCATAGCAGGTTTCTTGATGGATTGTTTGGTTTGCAGCCTATTTTTAGATCATGGATGGATCGACTACTGCATAGCTTTCCATTAGTTGCTGAATTTCAGTTCCAATACTCTGAGCCAGGCAGATAAATAGTAGTGTTGCAGCATCTGGAAGACCATATGTTTTAAAATATAGACAGGATCTGACTTTGTTTGTTTGTTTGTTTGTGTGTATGTGTCTTTTGCAGGAGAAAGTAGTATGAAACACCAATAAGTAGGAAACACCTAGCCAATTTTGTTTGTTGCTCAGAAGAAAGTATGTGACACATTCTGTGTCTACAATTGTGTATCAGGTAGAACTCCAGCTGGCTGCATCATGATGCTATTGATCTAACTTACTTTACTGCTGTACTCATGATCAAAGAAGCTATTGAAAATTACAAAAGATTATGTCACTGGAAAGTGTCTGATAAAGCGAGTATGCACTGCAGACTCTTTTGCTAATCTACTGATATAAACAGAAATCAGCCTAAATGCCAAAAATGTGTTTAGGGAACCAGTTATACATTTTTTTACATTTTATTGGATTGTTGTTGATGTTTCCATATATGCAAATATTTGTATTGCCTTAAAATATATATTTGTGTTTGGTATGGGCAAGAGGTGGGATGAAATGAGTGGGGATAGGATTTGAACCCTTTTGTATATTTTCCACAAAGGCACATGAATGGTTTTATGCAAATGGAAGCATTGAGAAAGGGAATTGAGAATATCATGAATGTACCATTCACCACAGTGTCAATGGAATGGCATAATTGTCCCCACTCCAGCAGTAAATTACTTGGTTCTCCTGCAAATTATTCTACAAACTCACAGCCTGATTGTGGAGCTCTGAACCACAGTAATAGTTCCATTAAACTTTAGTCAGCCTTGTGAATGAGTGTCATTTACATTATTTGAGCTCTAATTACAATATAAGTCATTGATATAAGTGCTTTCTAAAGTAATATAGCTTCTCAAATGGATCCAAGAACCTTAAGACTCTTGTGGGTTTATTGTGCTTTGGGAAAATAATTTTCCTGTGTAGATCGTTCTGTTTGGATAGCTGAACATATAAGATGATCCGTTCAAAAGTAGTAACTTTGTGTCTGGATTGTACCAATGCAGACTGAATGAGACTATTCACATTATGAAATGCTGATCTCCCATTTAGAAAAGACAAATCAATCAGAAATAAGACTAGAGCTGAATCTAGCTCTCTCTTTCTCTGCAGTGGCAGGATTTTTTTGGGGTTAAACACAGGAGTGTTCAATAATGTTCATTTAACCCGCTAGCTGAACCAGAATAGGCCGGAAATAGATTTGCTGCCTTATCTGCTGTTTATGAAACTTAAAAAAAAACAGGCAAAAGGAAGATACCAATTACAGAGAAAGGAAGGGACAAAACAATCAGCTGCATGAAGGAGAAAATATTCAGCTCAGCATGTTTCAAACCATTTTTTTTGAATGAGTGTTCTTGCAGTACAATTGTCAAACTGATACCAAAGTTGTACTGTTTATAACCTGTGAGAATAGGTCAGGCTTCCAGTTTAGTGTTATATTATTAGAGAAAGAAGCCGGAGTTCAGACAAGATTCAGTATTGTAGACAGGACTTTCTGTGTTTTTGAGTAGAGCTACTGACCACTGCTGCTTATTTCCCATGAAAAACCCATGTAGATTTCTCAGATCAATAAAGGAGCATGTTTTGTTTTTAAGAACAGTGTACTTTACGGAAAACTAAAGAATAAGCTTGCAAAATCAACCCAGAAAAGACTAAAGATATATTCACACTATATGCTACATTGTGGTTTATTGAATAGAATCATAGAATTGAAAGGAATCATTTAGACCATTGGGTCTAATACCCTGGTCAATGAAGAATCCACATTCATGTATCCTGGCCAGATGGCTGACTAATAGAGATGTGCAAATCATTCAGTGCATTGGAACAGTTCGTTTTAGGTGGTCTATGCCTGAATAGGATTACTAGCTATCTGAATAGGCAAAAGAGGACATGAAAAATTGAAAAGGAAGACAAGTGAGAAGAAAAGAGAGCACATTAACAGTTAAACCTCCATGGCATCCACTACAAAAATTACAGTGAAAAACTGAGGTGGGAGGGAAGTACCTAGAACTATATGTGTATGAAATTACTTTTTCCAGCATCAAAAAGATTTTTCAATCACAGTATTTTTCCAGCAGATCTTTATTTTCATGAAAATATAAAATCAACAACACAATTTTTCAAATCTACAGAAATATATGACAGGTAACCTGATTTACAGGCTACAATGATCATAGATTTCAAGTGGATGGATTGAGGCTGATTTGCTGGAATCAGGAAATAAATAAATGATCTAAATCTAGGCTGTTGAATCTATCAAAGAAAAGAAAGAAGCAAAGAATTTATAAGATCGCAAGTCATGAAAGTTTGAATGATTACTGTCATAAAAACCATCCCTCAAACCACCAAAATAAAATAAGATACTCAAAAAGCTGGACAATATTTGATTTTAAGACAATGCCTGTTGGATGGAGGACATGAGGACAAAAAGGAGGCATATCCTCCTTTTGTTGGATGCCTGGCAAACTCTGTGCCTGAACTCTAAATATGTATTTTGGACATCTGGTTTATACATGTAATGAAAGAAGGCTGTTTTGGATGAAGCTGAAATGCTGCTGTTCCAGGCAGAGGTTAAAGGTGGAGTTATGAGTGGGTGAAATCCAAGACTTGGGGATTTTCTGGGCAACAGCATGTGTGATTAAACTGTAAGAGGGAAGGAAAGGAAAAGAAGATTTTGGGAAGAATGGTGATATCTTTTTCTATTAACTTGAGATGGTAAACATGCAGCTATCAATTGTTTGTTTCTTTGTTTTGGTGGCTTCCAGTCAATGTTAACTCCTGGCAACTGCATGGACAAGTCCCTGCAGTAATCTTGGCAACATTTTCAGAAGAGGTTTGCCATTGCCTTCTTCACAGAACCAATGGAGAGTGACTAGCTCCCAAATCACTCAGTTGGCTTTGTACCTAAGGTAGGACTTTCCCAGTTTCTACCCTGGTGCCTTAACTGCAGGTATTCCCCAACTTACACCCATAATTCTCCATTGTTAAGCAAGAAGATTATTAAGTGAGCCACACCCAATTTTATGACCTTTTTGCCATAGTGGTTAAGTGAATCACATGGCTGTTAAGCGAATGTACCTTCCCACATTGGCTTTGCTTGGCAGAAGCCAACTGAGAGCATCACAAATGGAAATCATGGAACCCTGGGACATTGCAATTGTCCTAAATGCATGTCGATTGCCAAGCACCCAAATTTCGATCTCTTGACTTCAGAGACACTACAGTGGTTGTAAGTATGAGGAGTAATTTTTTTCAGTGCCGTTGTAACTTTGGATGATTCCTAAATGAATGTTGTAAATCAGGGATTACCTGTCCTATCCCAATTGCCTGGGCGGAGCTAAGATGGTGACAGGGCAGCAGCTTCCCTGCTGAGCTACTTATGATATTTGATTTAATTTATCTGTTTTCATAAATAATTTAGGTACATTTCTTAATTTTATTTAGTTTTATTGAATATACACATTCTCTGTGAGAGACATTCTATATCTGAATACCAAGCCCCTAAAACATCATAAAGCTGCCAGACATGATACATCAACAGTGCAGCAATGAGAAAGGACATGAAACATACAGGACAGGTCAAGGCTGTTAGACTTTATCTGCACCAACAAAGCAGCCCAAAAGTGATGAGTATATGATGGACAAGAAAACTGTGAGTAAAAATAATTGTTATTATTTTTATGTAAATCCTCCCCATTCTATATCTACCTCCAATAACTATTATATCAACTGGCATTTTCACAAATAATGTAAGTTCTAAAAATGGGTTTTATATAATTTATAAACAAAGTAACCCTGCAAATTCTTCTAATCCCCTCCTCCTGAAATCAGGAAATTTTAACATTGACTAGTTTCCATCACCTTCCAAAGCATTATAGCTATTAACCACCTAGAATATTCTGAGTGTGAGTCCTAACCATTTGAAAGTCCACTCTTGGTGTAGATCAGAATACCATAGGATAGCTGGCTGGGGAATTTGGGGAGTTGAAGTCCACAAGTCTTAAAGATGCCAAGATTAGACACACCCCTGATATAGATAGAAATTTATTGTGCCAGAAAAATCCCAAGATAAAAAATGGAAAATATTACTGTTGATTAGTTTATTACAGATTTGTGGATTACATCAATTTTATGCTTCAAAGAAAGAGCAATGTGAAATGTGCTACCCCTTTGATAATAGCAAAAGACAAACAAATACCATATATGGCAAAGAAGAATTAAGAAAGTATAGAAGCAAGAATCAGCTGGAGAGTGAAGTTTCTACTGAGAAGCTAGATTTACATAATCACCCTCAGATCGCCATGCATATCTACATGTTTCAAGCTTCCATCCGGAACACACCACCTCATCTAGAGCCAGCCTTTATATTACAAGTGCACTTATTCAGTTGACCCACTTGACAGTGGTTATCTGATACAATTAAATTGTGCATTTAGGAGACCAAACTATCCACTCAATAAAATCAATACGCAAATCAACATGACCAAGTCAATTCTGAAGGGGGGAAAAATAATTAAAAGAGCCCAAAAGAAGAACAAAAGAAAAAATGGCTTGTTCCCACCTACATTTCACAGCCCAGCAGTGGTGGGTTTCAAAATTTTTTAGAACCTCTTCTGTAGGTGTGGCCTGCTTTGTGGGAGTGGCTTGCCAGCCTTGTGTCTGGGTAGGCGTGGCCAACTTGTAAAATGTGATGAAACTCACTTAACAACGCTCTTGCTTAGCAACCAAAATGTTGGCTCAGAAACTCTGGTATTTGAAGCATGCAGCTCTTAAAGCTGTCATGTTACAAGACCCTTGCACCCCTAACCCTTCAGAACCCTCCCGCCCAGGGGTGTTCAAACTTGACAGCTTTAAGACTTGTGGACTTCAACTCCCAGAATTTCTCCTCCAGTCATGTTGGCTCAGGAATTCTGGCAGTGAAGTGTGCAAGTCTTAAAGCTGTCAAGTTACAAGACCCTTGCAGCCCTAACCCTTTAGATAAAAACCCCAGGGGTGTTCAAACGTGACAGCTTTAAAACTTGTGGACTTCAACTCTCAGAATTCCTCCTCTCGCTCTTCATCTTGATGAAGTGTGGATGGGCGGGGGGAGGGAGCTGGAACCGGTTCTAAACGGCACTGTAGATTTGTGGAACCTCTTCTATAGAAGAGGTTAGAATTGGCAGGAACCCACCCCTGCAGCCCAGTCATTCCAACATGTTATTAATCAGTTAGAAACCCATATTAGACAATGACACTACATTTTCTAGACAGACCTATCTTTGCAAACAGACAACCACTCAATCTGAAATACATTCTCAAATACAAAAAACAAGAGAGCAATGATGCCAATGAGATCCAAATCCTATAACAAACACAGATTTTGACCAGGGCTACTACCGATAAAACACGGTGTACAAATTGTGCATCATACAAAGGTGCTGCAGGAGGGGAGGATGATACTCATGGCAAATTATATATATATGGTGGGTTTCCATTTTTTTTACTACTAGTTCGTTCATGCACGCATGCGACACTTCTATGCATGCACAGAAGTGTCCGTGCAGGTGGGCGGAGCCTCCTGCCACTGCCACTACCACTTCGCCCAATCTGGGCCAAATTGGGAACAACCCACCTCTGCATCACAGGCTCTACATGTACCAGATTAGAGGCACCTTCAGATATACTTCCTCTAATGTGATACATATCTTCCTCTGCCAGCAATCTCTGGATTCTATGTTAGTAAACAGGACTGACTTTCAATAAAATAATCAATGGATAAAATATAACTTTGGGACTCCATACGAGGATAAAATCATACCACAGCATTTCAATCTTCCAGGACACTCAATTAAAGATCTCAGAGTAACTGTTTAGAACAACAAAACTATATCAGCTTTATAGAGCAAGAGACTGCCAAACTTGTATACATCAATAAGCTTCAGGCTATATGAAGACTTTAGCAAACACAATTGGTTTTTAGTAAATTATAATTACTAATTGATGAAGAATTTTGAATGTATCTCAAGTAATCTAAATCTGGATAAGCAACCTTTCCACCCAATCCCTTGTTTGTCTCACCTCCTTTTAAAATTATACATCAGTGTAATCACTCCATGCATTTGATGAAATACTGTACAATTCATAAAAGTTTATGTCTTTAATAATATTTATTAGTTCAAGAAAATGCTGCCTTCTGATTATTGGCTATTATAAGCCAACAGGCACTCATTCTACAAAGCCTATTTTTTAAAATATAAAACATAAGATAAATTATTTTTATTCAACTGAAAGTGTCAATCTAGTGTATACAGAAGGGTATCAGAGGATATAAAAGAGATAGATTTAAGCAAGCATTGTGGAGGACAATGCTATCTGTTCTCCATATTCAGCAGAATCCTGACCTTTGTAGAAATAAATTTAATATAACAAAAACAACCATAATGTGAAATACACCTACGCCCACAAGTTGAAAATGTGCATGTATGGTAACAAGGGCAGGCTGTATTTTTTTTGAAAAACAGAAATAAAGATGTATATTGGTTGAACCAGAGCCGCAGCACTTTATCAAGAGGTCTGTGAACATCTTTGTGTAGTGAAAACAAAACAAATAAAACACTCACTTTTATAATATTACAAAAGAATACCCAAGCAAACGGTATCACACGTAATGTAGGAAAGGTTTCAAGTACAAAGTTCTCCTGTTGCAGGATATAATTATTGTTGAAGCAGAAACCTTATTTTTTCCCTTAAACTTCTTTTTTGTTAAAAAAAAAAAACACCTACCATCTAGAGAGCATAATAAGCATAGATTTCCTTCTTTTTTCCTCTAATTCTCTGTGGTTTTTTTTCAGTCTGCATAAAATTCATTACTAATTGTTTCCTCCTCTTTACTTCTAAAATTTTATATAAGACTTAGATCATTTGATATATTTTTCCAGGACTGAAGCATTGTACATGGCATGAAATATTCAAATACTCTTTAGTTGTGTATCTCTAACACCCCTGGTTTCAAAAGCAAAGCATTTTCTTTCTTTGGAATAGTTTCTGAAATATTGCAAAGTATCAAAAAGCTCCCTGTTGAATGATGTTTCTAAGAAGAGATTCCTTTCTCTCACATTCATTAATATCTATTTTTCCCTTTCCAAAGGAAGTTGAGAACTTTGGAAGGCATTCACCTCCCCGTTAGCATTCATCTACTATTCTTTTAAATATCTTGAGAATGGCTTAAATGAAGATAGAATAGATATACATTGAGATTTCTCATTGCATTATCCTCTGTGTTTCTTTTTATGGGTGAAAGAAGAAAAAAGAAAAAGGAAAGATTAAATAATTTGCAAATCAGTCACTTATGGTTATTAGAAAAGAACTGAAATAGAAATAGACTCTTGCCAAGTCTCCAATAGAAAAAATTGAAGTTCAGAGCTGTTTCATATAATATAACGCCAAAGGAATGAATCCTACATATAGCCAACAGGCTTGGAAGGAAGGCCAGAGGCCAGAGTTTCTTTCAAACTGAGCAGAGGTATGAGAGGAAGGGACAGAAAGAGAGAGAAAATGAATCAAGGTTCATATATTTCACTCCATCATTTCTAAAGAAGAGTTTATAAAGTACACCACAATTAGCTCAGTTCACACAATGTAACAAGTCAGAAATCAAAGATAGGGAATGTCATAACCTTATGTAGACCCTTAGCAGCATCTTTGTGACTCTCAGAAACAATGTTCTGTCTTGTAATTTTACGTACATTGATCGCCAGGGCTGATTCGGCTGATCTATCTGGCTAGGCGGGTGTCCCCTTCCTCCCTCACCGCTCCATGTGCATCCCTCCCGAAGCTGCGCACTCGGTGGAAGAGGATGACCATCCCAGATAGAAGGCGTGTACCGATCTTCGGTCAAGGGTATATGATAGCTGCGCTCCCCTGCTAGAACCTCCAAACAATTTTACGTACAGGTAATACTTGACTTATGAGAATTAATGAGCCTGAAATTACAGTCATAAGTCATGGCAGTCATTAAATAGATTACCACATGACCACACCCAATTTTACAAACTTTTCATTAATGGCAGTTATTAAACGAAGGCAGGAATTGTTAAGCAAACCTGTCATACTTACTGGGCAATTTTTTGCTAGAAACTTGAAGTAAACTTGGTTTGCATTTTTAAAAAATCATAAATCATAGTCACATGACTGTGGGATGCTGTAAATTGCCATAAATTCAGGTCAGTTGCCAAGTGCTCAAAATGCAATCATGTGATTACAGGGAGAGGGCCGGCTGTCATAGCTTTAAAACTGGTTATAGGTAGCACTGGGAAGATCCATCGTAAGTTCAAATAGTTTTATTTATTTTTATTTATTTATTAAATTTATTACATCACCCATTTTGCTACAAAGTGACTCCGGGTGTCACCTTGCAGCAACTGGTCTTTGTTAAGGACTTCCTATATGTCTTTCCTTCTTTTTGCTAAAATGATGGTCAAGATGCCTTAATCTATCCATTTCATTCTTCAAAATGCTCAACCTCATCAGAGAGAAATAAGTACTGTGGTCCTGTCTACTTCAGTGATGTGGACTTAATTCTTCTGGCGAAGGGCAATTACAACTGCTATCACTGACGATGTTGGCAATTGTTTGCTCTCCAAGCTTGTTTCAATTTAGTTTCTGAATGTTTCGTTACCAGACTAAGTAACATCATCAGCAGGATTTTCTTGTCCTATTCCTCTTTAGCTTATATATGTCTTGTGTGCCAGTATGGTCACACTGCCAAAATCTAAAACCTGACTGATAATATTTTCTATTATTTCTCTGATAATGTTACTTAGTTTGGGCAATGAAATGCCTGCAAAAAAACAATTAAGCCCAGAGAGCACCAAGGACTCCTCATTTCATGAGCTACAGATATTCTCCTTTATTGGCAATTCCATCTCTCAGAATGAGGAGGGTATCTATGCAGATTTTGAAGCTCTATGACCGTGATGGCAAGCCTATGGCATGCGTGGCTGAAGTGGCACATGAAGCCATATTGCCTGGCATGTGCGATGTCGCCCGTTCCTCTTCTGGGTTTCTGGCATGCATGTGCCTGTGATGATCATCTGGCCTTTGTGCATGTGGCAGTGCCAGAAACCGGAAGAGTTGGTCTTCCATTTTCCAGCATGAGCATGCTTGTTGGCCAGCTGATCAACATGTGCACATGCGTGGCAGTAACTGGAAGAGTTGCTGGCTGGTGCACATGTGTGCGTTGGAAACTGGAAGTACATTTTCTGCCATGTGCATGCTCCCTGGGCAGCTCCTCTTCCTGGTTATGGCCCAGATAAGTGCGCCCGCCTGCACAAAGTGCTCTCTTTTCAGCACTCAGTGCCGCACTTGTGTGCACTCGCACATGTGTGCGTTCACCATCACTGCTCTATGAGTGTATGAGTCTTGTCCTGGTGATATAACCACAAGCTCTACTCTACTAAGTTGTGTTGTTATCCACAAGTACAGTCAAATTTCACTTTCACTTAACACAGTTCTAATCTTCTAATATGCTCACAGAGAGGAAAGAGGCTCACAAGATGACTTCATGTGTTTTCTTGTATCACCTGAATAAGATTGTAGGAGTCTGCCTATCTGTCAACCATCCTCAAGGTTTTTTTTGATAGCATTTTAAGAACATGAAGTAATTAGAATTAAGAACTATTATTTTCCTTCCTACTCAGAAATGGAAAATTCTGTCAATTATAGTGGAACACAATTTAGGAGAGCAACAGTTAGCAGATAACAGTATTCTAACTAGAAGCAGCTTTCTAAAATCTGAGGTGGCAGAAGTTGCATTAGTAAGTGTGGCTGGAAATGCCACTGAGAAAACAAAACAATTACTATCTTTTTGCTTTGCCAAGACAAAACAAGAAGTTCACATTTTCCTGCCTTTATCTGCAGTATGTGACTGAATTAGTAGTAAAGTATCTACCAGCAATGTATGTTCAAGTTGCTAATGTTAAGAAGCTTGAACAAATTTTTAATATACTTTTCATTTAATTTTGTTATGAAGCTAGTATCAAATGATATATTTTTTACATCTAAATTTGCTAACATAAAAGAGAATAATATTACATTTTATTTCACTATACAGTAGATTTCAACAACATTTTGAAGATAAATATTTGAGTTATAACAAATTTCTAATTGCTTGTTTGCACAGTGTAAGAAATGCTTATATATATATAAGAAAATATTGCCACGCTTGTTGCAGAATGCCAGCCCTATTTTACTATCTTTTAAAAAGACTAAAGCAAATAGATACTGTATTTTTCGGAGTATAAAACACACCTTTTTTCCTCAAAAAAGAGGCTGAAAATCTGGGTGAGTCTTATACATCGAATCAGTGGGGAGTTGCAGGTGGTACGCCTAGTTAGGGGTGTGCTGGAGCCTGCCCGGAGCACTGGGTACCGTTCCAGTGCAGTTCTCCGGAGGGCCCACCTGCCCACTCAAGCTCCTTACCTGTGTTTTAAGCCTTTGGCGCTTCCGCGTACGTGCATGGTCCGTACGGCACCTGTGCAATGCTGAGCAGCTGGAGCATCGCAGAGGCTTGCAGAAGCATTGCAGGCAAGTATGACACATGCGTGCGCTGTACCGGTTGGAACGGAATCCGGAACCCACAACTGCACTGAATACAGCATTTTTTGCCTCCTGAAGCCCCACCCCTTCATGGCCAAAACGGCCGTGCAAACCCTTATGGAGGCTTTCAGAGAGCTCCTCGGGGCTATGCATGCATTTTTTTTTACAAAAATGGGCCTGTTTTCATGAAAAATGGGCAATTTTTTACTTGTTTTTGCCCCCCCCTCAGGAGCATTCTGCAAGCCCCCCCCCCCCGAAGGCTATTCATGCCTTAAAAAAAACAGGCCCGTTTTAGTGAAAAACGGGCTGTTTGTGGGAGGTTTGCAGAGTGCAAAAACTTTTTTTCCCCTTTTTGGAAAGCTCTTTAACTGATTGATGAGAATTACATTGATCAACTGCTTTTCCAGCAGAAACACCTACCTATCTACTGTATTTCTATCTCTAGTTCTCTCTCTCTATCCCTCTACCTACCTACCTATACACACACTCTCTCCCCCTACCTACCTACTGTATTTCTCTCTCTCTCTATTTCTCTCTCTCTATCCCTTTATCTACCTACCTAACTACCCTGTTTCCCTGAAAATAAAACCTCCCCAGTTAATAAGCCCTATCAGGGTTTTGAGCACATGTGCTAAAATAAGCCCTCCCCTGAAAATAAGCCTTTCCCAAAAATATTGTAACACAGCAGCAGCCATGAGGTGACCATGCTCGCAGCCCCCTGCACCTGAAAAATAATAAGACCTCCCCGAAAATAAGGCCAAGTGCTTACTTCAGGGGTGAAAAGAAAATAAGACCATGTCTTATTTCCAGGGAAACACGGTACTCTCCCTCCCTACTGTATTTCTCTCCCTCTCTCTCTCCCTATCTACCTACACATACTCTCTCTATTCTCTCTCTCTATCTATCTCTTTATCTACCTACCTACCTACCTACTCTCTCTCTCTCTCCCTACCCATCTACTGTATTTCTCTTTATTTCTCTCCCTCTCTATCCATCTATCTACCTACCTACTTTTTTAAAAAAATTGCCACTTCAAAACCTTGGTGCGTCTTATACTCCAAAAATATGACATGTTGCTTTGATTGATATATAGGTCCATTGCATTGATTCTCAAACTATTCTATATGGTCCAACATCACAGCCTCCCTACATTCATGACCAATTAGCCATTCACTTCCAGAAAATGATTAATGAAAGCAGATGAATTTCTGGAACTTATTTCACTGAAGAATACAAATGATAATACAAAGTTGTTATTAAAATTCAGAAAGCTGGCAATAGAGAACAGATTACAAATATAGTTACCGACTGTGAGTCCACATGTGCTATTCTAAGTGGAACTGTGATCTTAAATAATTAACCCCCAAAGAAAAGACCAAATAGGAAATACCAAAGTGAATATCTAAAAATGGGATTGATTGGTCTGGGACCATATATAATTGTTCTGGTTTGATTTTACAAAATGGGATGCCATATGGCTGCAGATTCTCCTGTCTCTAGAGATTTCTATTGAAGAGCATTCAGTGAATTAAAGTTTTCGGAACAAAAATTAGTTAAAAAGGCACAAAGGACAAGAAGGTGTAAAAATGGAACTTTAATCATCTTATGCATTGAATTCTCAGGCTCCTAAATATAAAAAATTTCTAGGGAAGAGATTTTATCTTTAATAGGGGGCTGCTGCATTTTCTAAATGTTTGTTTAGTGGTCTGCAATTGCATAAAGTTTGAGAAACACTGTTTTCTGGATTTAAAAGAAAGATTCATATTATAATAAAAATATGATTTATGTATGTGAGTTTGTTATGCCCAAACATCAACTGATTTGTTTCCTTAAAGGAAGTCTGTGCTGATTCTTTAAATTCTATGAATTCTACAAATTTGAGGTAATGTTGTATATACAATTATTTCTACAAACTTTGCAACAGTCTTGATCTACATGTTTTTATCTGCAGTAATTGATATTCTTAATGTATAGCAGTGACAGGGGTGGGTTCCTGCCAGTTCTAACCTCTTCTATAGAAGAGGTTCCACAAATCTACAGTGCCATTTAGAACCGGTTCCAGCTCCCTCCCCCACCTGTCCGCAAATCATCAAGATGAAGAGCGAGAGGAGGAATTCTCGGAGTTGAAGTCCACAAGTCTTAAAGCTGTCAAGTTTGAACACCCCCTGGGGTTTTTTCTAAAGGGTTAGGGGTGCAAGGGTTTTGTAACTTGACAGCTTTAAGACTTGCGTGCTTCAAATGCCAGTTTCTGAGCCAACATTTTGGTTGCCAAGCAAGAGCGTTGTTAAGTGAGTTTCACCACATTTTACAAGTTGGCCACGTCCACCCAATCACATAGCTGGAAAGCCACTCCCACCCAGTCACATGGATGGAAAGCCACTCCCACAAAGCAGGCCGCACCTACAGAAGAGGTTCTAAAAAGTTTTGAAATCCACCACTGAGCAGTGAATATTTGCTACAATAAATGTTTTACAGACTAATACACTGTTCTTCACTGTGTTCTATAGTGGAGTATGGAAATAGCTTTGAATAAAGAATTCTTCAAAAAACTGATAACTTAGTCCTGGAAAGGGTAAGAAAGAAACTCAAGATAATTCCACCTTGATTCTATTTAGAATACATGCATGCTTATTTTTAACACACAGCTATTTCTATTCCTAAGCAATACAGAAATATAGGTTTATTTAAAATTGGTAGCAAACATTTCCAAGATTCTGAAATATCTTATGTGTGACAAATCCTCATCCTATATCTCTTCTAAAGTATCTTTCTTTGAAGTTTTGTTGGCAACTTGCTCCAAATATTGTGTTGCCAATGCAGCTATTTGCTGTAACCTTAGTTGATATTATCAGGGTTGATTTTTATATAGCCATAGCTATCCCTGAACATCCATGGGGATGGGAGTACAAATCAACACAAGCAAATTACTAAAAATATGGAATGTTTTTTTAATTATTATTATTTTTATTTTTTTAACTTGAACATATCATGTTCCATTAAACAGTGTGTCATCTGGGTGCAAATGCCTCCGTCCAATTATAATCAGTTTACAATATTCATTACATTGATAATAATTATTTAATCTTATAATTAATTAAAATAAGCATTATAACTATTCATTTTCCCTTTTAATATATCTTCTAATGAAAATATAATATATTGAGTATGGTCATCAATCATATATAATCATCATCATATTGTTTACATCTCTATCTTAACTTATATTCTTTATTTCACTAATCTCTATTTATATCTCACTGATATTTTTATTGTCCAACCATTCATAAAATAACTCCCATGTCATAAAATATTCAGTTTGTTCTTTTTCTTTTATAGCAAGTGTTAATCTATTCATTTCTGCGCATTCTAATATTTTCTTAATCACATTCTCATCTGCAGGATGAAAAAGTGCAATGTTTATGCTTAGCTTGCCAAGTAGTTTCTTTCACTGATATTTTGTTATTATTTTTTCCTGCTTCCTCATCTTTGTTCTTTTCATGCACTTTGTCATTCTCTTCGTTCTTGCCTTCTCCTTGTCTGGATATTTCTCTCTTTTCCAATGTCATGTATCGGAATTCTTTCTTTACTCAGTGGTTGTTTCACCTGCTTTACTCTTTCCACCAGTCTGAAGGATCCTCATTGCTTCCCAGTGGGTCATTTGTATCTTTAGACTATAGCACATAAAAGTGGGCTTGAGGGCACCAAACATAAATATGATGCCCACTTTAGATATAGGTTACAGATAACTGTTTCTTTGATATGAATATAGGCTGCAATGCCCTGTCTAACAATTTGAGCAGAACAGTGTTTTACAGTTTCCTCTTTTGTGATTAAAACTCCCACCAGAGAGTTTTTATCCGTATACTGTATCTCCCCATTTACAGATAGGAAAAGGTAAAAAAGTTATTAAAATTATTATTAACTGAGAAAATAGTATTGAGTGGTGCCGAGAACAGAGTAAGTCCGTTCGAAAACTCTGGAAAGTCTGGTGACACCTCTATAACTAATTTAATGAAATTTAATAACATTCTTTAGAATAAAATCTTGTATCTAAAATATCACTTTTAATCCAATTTACACATTGTAGGAATTCCAGAACAAGAGGAGAAAGGTTAGCTTGTTCTCTTGTGGAAGCATTAATATGTGAAGTATTACGCTTGCCAGAAGATAATCAGCTAGATAGGGAAAAGGTCCAAATTTTTGGCCTCTCCTTTTTTTTTATACAGCAAAAGAGTTTCTGCCATTTATTGTGAAGACATTTATCGTTAAAGAAAGCCCACTCAACTGCTAACCATTGAACTGGAAAGAAAACCTTCCATACAGTAGTGTATCTTTTCTACAGCATTTTAAAGATGCCCAAAAATGTAGCAGCGTTTGATACAGGGGAAAAAAAGAAAAGAAAATTAAAATATTTGATAAGTACTCAACCATTTTTGTTTTCAAAACATTAGATGGAGTCCAGAAAGCTGTCTGGAAGTTTTAAAAATGATAATAACAAAAGTTATTCTCTGACTAAGAATTTAGGGTTATGGTTACTGTTTATCTTCAGTTTGTAGTTAGATATTTGGGTGTTCTACATAGCTGACCTTGGCTAACCTTGGCTAGAAGGCAAAAGCAATAAATTACAATATTTTTGCCATTATGTTTAGCTTCTTCTCCTCACCCTTTTGTATACAGACCCTTTGAAAATAACATATTTTTGAAGAAATCAGATAGAAGAAATAGACTTTCCCTCCCCCACATTATATGGAGCATTGTGTAAATTTATTTATTTATTCATTTATTTAATTTATATGGCACTCATCTCTCCAAGTGTCCCTGGGTTATGAACAATATTTGTCAAAATTATAACAATTACAATAACATAGACATTAAAATACATAGCAGTACTAATACCTGATTGTCATGACCTCGACCTGGATGAAACAGTGCATCATAAGGCAATAATTTTTGAAAAGATGTACTTCAATTGCATTAACGTAAAGAATGTGTCCAAAGACAGAATTTTCTGTTGCAATCTATGTATTTAAGATGGAAATTTCATGTGTCATTTTTTGTTCTTGCTTTAATTGTCATAAATTTTAATATCACTTTTCTTTTGTCTAAACAATTTTAATTTTGCACAAAGTATGTTTTAACTTTGATCTTGACTGAAATAAATAACTTTAGAATTCATTCTCTTTTTGGGTTCAACCTGAAAGATTAATATATAAACTCAGTATTGTGATCCTTGTTGCTTTGCGACTAGCTGCAGTCTCTGTTCTGAGAGCTGTATGAAACTGACAATGATGATAAATTATTATTATACTTAATCATTTTCCTGACAGAGAGTAACTGGCTCAAAACTTACCTAAGGGAAGACTAGAACTTGGGTCTTCCAGCTCCTAATCCAGTATCTGTCATTATATTGAACTAAGATCTGTGGACATTTCATGTATGGGGAGATCTCCAAAAGAGTCATTAAATCACATTGAAATGACAAACCTAATATGTTAGAAGACAGAAATAAAATTTAAAATAAACTTGGTAAGTTGGAGAAATTGGCTGAAAGCAACACAAAGAATTGAAAAGTTTTCACAAATGAAGGCAAATAAGATTTTCACTTAGGAAACAAATACATGTTTGCAGGATGGGTGATACTACTTCAAAATAGTTTGAATAATAATTATTTGCAGACTGCACATGATTTACCAGTGTGATGTACCTATAAAGGCAAAGGTAATTTTAGGCTGCAACAAGAGAGGTATTATTTATAATATGAAGTATAATTTCTAAATGATGAGAAGTAATATTTTTACTTCATTCTGCTTTGATCAGACCTGATCTTGGATTTTGTATCTAGATTTGGCCATTACTTTTATAAAGGAATAAGAGAAATTAAAGAAAATTTAGAGGACAATAAAGAAATTAGCCATCAGATTTCAGTAGAAAAAAAATCCTAACACTGAGAGTAATTAGATAATTATTAGATAATTATCAATAATTACTGAAGGTTGCAGTAGTCTATCTTTTACTGGTGGTCCAGTAAATCATTGGTCCAGATGCTTTAATTTGGATCCCTTCACTAAGCAAGGGATTGAACCAGAGGTGGTATTCAGCTGTTTCTGACCTGTTCTGGAGAACCGGCAGCTAAAATTTTGAGTAGTTTGAAGAACCGGTAAATACCACCTCTCACTGGCCCTGCCACCATCTATTCTCTGCTTCCCTAGTCCCACCAAGCCATGCCCAGAAAACTGGTAGTAAAATTTTTTTTAATCCCACCACTGGATTGAACCTGTACCTTAAAAGGTCTCTACCCTTACAGCAATTGTGTTTGATTTAAGATTTTGTTTTTCAACAGAAGGGTGAGAAAGAGGACTTTTAAGCAATCTGGCCATAGTTACTTTGCTCAAGATATAAATTTCCATACAAAGGCTTGGAGGGGGAAATTATGTTTATAAGGGCATCAGAATGATGGACTAATCGGAATAATTATGATAAAATTCTCAGTAGAAATTAACAGGACTTGCTATTCACAATTAATACCCATTTTAGCTAACAAAAACATTTATTTTAATGGCATTCAAACGGAAAGTGCCATCTCTTCAACTTCCTAATCTGGACAAAAGTTCAGCAAGAACCAGTCATCATGGTACATATGATAAAATGGATGTTATTCCAGTTGAACAGACTTGTCTTAAAGATAGATGACTTGAAGAGCCTCCAACCTATTTTCCTTTAAATCTGCAAAAGGAATCCTTTTATTTCAAAGGTAGAAGGCAGAAACATAGCTCCTGTAATGAATACACTTTAAAAACCCTTATTAAACCGCCCTTCCTCTTATTAGAGTTTTAAAATATCTTTTATGTCATTTCTGCAATTCTTGAATGACTGTTATGTCAGATTTCAGTGATTTTTTAAAAAAAACATGTTTAATTGCATAATTGAAAGCACTAGGCAGATACTAAAGCATGATTAGACCTTTTGTTTTTATGGTAATAATTGACACTTAAAAGATAATAAAAAGTGAGACACCACATTATCTAGATAGAAGTAAAATAGACATAACAAAAATATTTGTCAATCATTCTATTCCTCTGTTCCCTGCTTTTATGCATGATTTCCTTATTATTAGACTTCCAACTCCAGTTTCATGCAAATAGCACCAAAATCAAATTAAATAAATCAGCTAATAAATATGCATTATGCATCTCAATATTAAGTTAATTAAGTCTCTATTTTTCTGCTATTTTTGATTTTGCATCATCTGCCTACATTTCTCATTCACTTTACTTCTTTGAATACAGTAATATTTTTTAAAAAATCTAAAATTAATTGCGATAAAGGCAACATAATTTGCTTCTAGTAATTTTTCTCTAACATGCATGAAATAAGTTTGTTTGGGACATTATCCAATATACTTTTAAATTCTATTGCTTTTCATTAGAGAACTTAATACTGCAATTAAAATTTAATGTTGTAATGGAAAGGAATGAGGTATTACATGTGCTTAATTTTGGCTGGATTGCAACTGTGCTGATGGCATAAATGAATGTGGCAAATCACTGTACAATATTATATTATAGGAACTGTTACTCTGTCATGGCGCCCTGCATGGCTATGATATGTCAAATTCCTATACCCATATAAGATAATCAATTCTGTAGGGCATTCCACTCTAATTTATATCAGAATGAACCAAAAGATCTCCCCGCTTTGGTGAACCATTCTTTGGGGAGGCATTGACTAGTGGATCTGCCATTTTTTATTCTAATAATTCATCTAAAAATGGCATTTGGTTATACAGATGATAAATATCACACCACTTTTCTATTCTCAGTTTTAAACTGACCTACAATTGTTTTCCTCCTAAGATAATGCTTCTACAAGCCAGTTAGTAGTTATGGCACCAGGTTAGAAACCATGAGACCATGAATTCTAGTCCTGCCATAGTCATAAAGGTCAGTTGGGTGACTTTTTGCAAGTCTTTCTCTGTCAGCCCAAACCACCTCACTGGGTTGTTGTTGCTGAGGGGAAAATAGGTGGAGGAGGGAGTATTAGTTATGTTTGTTGCCTTATTTATGAAAATTATGAAGACATGCTATTATTTATTTATTTATCCATCTTACTTTGAAAAGCAATTATGGGGTTCTTGATATACTCAGAGCATTGTTGTTTTCTTGCAGATGTTTCATTACCAAACTAGGTAACATTATCAGTACTAGTAGGGAGTGGAGTTTGCTATCATTTCATATACTAATAGCTTGCCCTGTCCATATTGGTGAGAATGGTCTTGGTGGTTCCTTGATTGGGTTGTTGTTTACTGTTGGCTTGTTGGGTAGTTCCTTGATTGAGATATTTGTTTGCTTCTTGATTTTGAAACGGTATAGGGTTTCCTGCCTAGGCAGGGGGTTGGACTAGAAGACCCCCAAGGTCCCTTCCAACTCTGCTATTGTATTGTATTGTATTTTGGTCTAATGTTAATCTTGATGTTAATGTCTGATCATCTGGATGTTGATTGCTGGTGAGATGTTTTGATCTTTTTGTTTACTCTTTGTTTTTTATTATCTCTTTTGGATGGTCAGTAGATATTGCTTATCTTTATGTGCTTGTTGATGGCCAATTTATCTGAATGCCAGGTTTCCATGAATTCTCTATTGTTTTTTAGACCTGGCTTGACCCCATAATTCATCCTTAAGCTACAAATATTCTCTTCTATTTGTAACTTACAATTAATAATCCATTAAATAAATATAATAAATAAAACATTGAAACCCAAGTGCATCAAACAGCATTCCTCTTCATTGATCAACAGAAGGGTGGAAAGAATAGGTTTCACTCAATACTCCATCCCACACTCTTGCCAATCCTGCAGAAGCAAAAGTTCTTTCTTCATGCTCTATACAAAAGGAGACAAAATAAATTTGACCATCTCCCCACCATCCATGTTTTTAGTTCATGATACATGAATTTGTATGACCATTTGCAAGCTCACTTACTATAGGAAGAAAGGTTCTTAGAAACAAAGATATAATTCCTTCTTCGTTTAAAAGCCTCTTTGTAGCTGCATTTATGAACATATAGTGTGTTTGCTCTTTCTGTACTTGTTGTAGACATGTTTACGTATTGCTAGAATGGCAAAAAATATTTGTAAAAATATATGCAGAATATCATTGGAACTCTATGGGCAGGTTCGGGTCGTAATGGCCCTGAGCCCACAGAAAGAAACAAGAGTTGTTTATTCCAATATTTTTTCCATGTCCTTAAACTTGTTTCACTAAGGATGGAAGAAAATTTGCTCAGTAAATGTCATCAAACTTGCTATTCCAAAGCAAGTTTGAAAAGTAGTAAAAAAGGGAATTCCAAAAGTGATTAAGAATTGAGGCTGGATTGAATTTTGTGTCGATATAGGGTACATTGTGACTCTGAGCTTTGTTGGAATCCCTTACTCCCAGACGTTCAACCCTCAAACTGATCGCAAAAACATCTGTTCCTACAGTCTCCTCAAGAGGAGCAGCAGTCTGGACCATCTCATTATCTCTACTTTCTTTGGGAAAGATTTTATGGACCAGGATCCACCATCTGGCTGCTAATTTCAACTGAAAGGCAGTCCCCTCTCCTTCACTGACATATACTTCACCATGTCCTTACTGGAATTTCAACGTATCCAACTATTAAGATAATTTGTTTGACAGGAAAAAATGAAATAACACTTGAAAATTATACATAGCAGTTGTAAATGAATCAAGTATGACTTGGTACAATATTGAGAATTGTTAAGATTTTCAAATGTTGGGAGAAAGATAGTAATATATAGTCTATAATAAATATACTATATCTCTGTACTTTTAATCTTATTACAGCAAGTAGTAACATATGTCCAGTTTTCAGTTATATAAAAAAGTGATACAAGACTGGTCTTGTTAAATATTAATTCTTGGGAGACTATCAGGAAATCCCAGCACAGACAGACTGGGATGGGGGTCCTTAGTGCTCTTTGTTCTTAGTTGTTTTCTTGCATACATTTCATTATCAGGTAATTAGGTAATTCTTTAGTGCTGAGCAGGGCTGGGCTTCAAAAATTTTAGCAAGGGGTTGGTTCTCTGCCCGGTTGCTGGGTGGGCGTGGCCATGTTGGTGTGGCCTAGTAGGCCTCCTGCACCACAGCGGGGGGGGGGGGCATTTTTGCCCTCCCTGGGCTCAGGAGGCTTTCCTCTATTTCCAGCCTTCCTGAACTTCCGGTAGGCCTGTTTTTCGCCCACCCTGAGCCTCCATGTATGTCCTGCACTTACCTACATTCAAAAAGGCCTGGGGAGGGGTTTGGCGGGTCCAGCCAGGAGTGGGATGTGGGGGTTCTCCAAACTGCACAGAATCTTAACTAGAAGTTCTCCCAAACCCCTGCGAACTGCCAGCAGTCCACCCCGGTGCTGAGGTTTTCTATATCCTTAAACAGTGCAGGGAGCACCAAGGCCCCCACAGTTCAACCCTGAGCTAAAAATATTCTTTTCTATTGGTACAGACTGGGATGTCAAAGTCAGTTCTGGAGGAAGGCAATGGCAAACTACTGTTGCATTGCTAGAAAGAAAAATGTATTTAAACATCTATGCAATCACCAGGAATTGAGCTTGACTTGAAGTAGCCTCCAAACAGTAAGAATTTAGGTTTCAGATGGGGATTCAGCTTATTCAGAGGAATTGCCAAATCTTCAAGGTAATTCCCATTTCTCACAGCAGCTGTACTCTTTATAAATTGGTCTGACCAAGACCAGCTGAGCAACAAACTTTAATTTTATTAACATGAAAATACAATTATACACATTGTTTACATTACTTACGGTAATCTTGATTTGAAGGAGACCTTAGTTATTTTGCCTTGGTTTATTATTCTTTTTTTTATAATTCCCACAATATCCAGAAATAGTGTTCTTCTTCCAAACAGAAGTAGTGATTATCTGAAAAACTTGTGTTACCTGATTATTTTCAAGATGGGCTATTCTGAGTAGCATCTGCTCATCCAATGTACATAAAATGCCTACTGAGATTCCCTGTAATTGGTAGTACTGGCAGGAGGGTGCTCAAAAACTGACATGAGGAGGGGCTTCTCCTATGGAATAGCTTGGCTCTGGAAATAATTTAGTTGTGGTCTTTTTTCCTCATTATTTTCTGAAAGCTTTTAGAGTTTGGAGATTCTGAGGGTCTTGGATGAAAAGACTTTTGCTCTGCTCTCTACACAACATGTTGCATTGTGCACTACAGTTTTTATTATGCTTACTGTAAAAAGCTATACTTGTTTTTAAACTCTTATGTTGTTATTGTGAAGATTAGTGACTCTACACTGCTTAGCTTCAATCAAATTGAAATAGCATACAATAAATAAAATACATACCATACCTTAATAATTGCCATTGTACTTGCCTTCATACTTTGTGAACCTTGAAGCTATATTATCTAAATTTCTGCTTCTGGATGTGTTGTACTTTCGTTCTTATAAACTCAACAACCATACAAATTTGGGATTATGAGAATTGAAATTCATACTTGAAAGGCAGCAGTCTGAGGATGCTAGCCTGCAATTATGCCTGCAAGACATAATTATCTTATTGAAAAAAAATCAATAGTAATAACAAAAAGGGTCATTGAGCAAAATAGAAAACTCATCTGCATATACCAGGACATACTACTTTTTAAAATAAATTAACATTAATATACACAGAGTTTAGACATAAAACTTATTCAGGAGACAATGGTATAGTATTATTTTCCTGGAATGCTCCAAGACTGCCAAATCTAAAATTTACGTCCCAGTTTAGAGAAAAACAACATGATTTATGTGTAGAATGAGATAGGTTAATTCAACAAATTTGAAATATAGACATGAACTAATTAAAGAATTATCAAACTCATTAATATAAGTTGGGCAGCATATCAGCTGGGTATTACTGACAGTATTCACCAATAATTGGAAAATAGTGCTGTGCATAGGTTCCAAGCAGATGCTTCACAGTGGAAGCATAAACAAGGGCCCTCGCCTTTAATTGTTAAAGCAATTGCATTTTTTTCCTGGCTTGTGTTGAGTGCAAAAAGGTCCATGGATGGGGAGATGATGTCACTTACCAATATGTGGTCTTCAGCGACGTGCAGTCAGGGGAAGCAGGGGAGGCAGAGCCTCACCACTGTCATCATGAAAAAAAAATGTAAAAGGAAAAAGGCTGAGCTAGTTGCTGCCAGAATCACCATGGATGACTCTGCTTAATGCTTAACTGTTTAAAAAAGCCTCTAAAAAGTGCCCACTACAGGAGGTGGCAGGAGAACGAGGCGCCTCATCTAGTCTGACTTTATGATCACTCGAGCAGAGCTAAGCAAGGGTTAAAAGCCGAAAAATTCCTGACATAGAGGAGGCACGTCATTCTCCTGCCTCCTGTGGAGGGCGTTTTTTAAGAGGCTCTGGCAGCTCAGCCTGACCTCAGCTCATGCCTTTTTCCTGTTACATTTTTTTTCTTTTCATGATGGCAGGCAAGAGCAGAGTTGAAATCCTCTCTGAAACAGCTGGAAAAAGTACGTGTGTGGGTCGGAGGGAGGGGGAGGAATTCAAAAAGTTTGATTGCATGCAGAGCCACATTGCCTTTTCAAACACACACACACACACACACACACACAGCTGGCTAAAAGTATATAAGCCCAACTTCACTGATAACGTTTAAGTTTGAAAAGGCAACGTGGCTCCACCTGCAATCAAAGGCTCGGATCGGAAGGCAGCAGGGGAAATGAGGGGGGGTATGGCAGAGGAGCTGCTTTCAAGCCATTGGAAAATGTATCCAATCCAACGTCTGTGTTTGTGTTTGTTTGAGAGTGAGTGAGTGAGAGAGGGATCCAATTTCTCTGTGTGCGTGTGTCTGTTTGAGAGAGGGGGGGGAGAGGGAGGAAGGAGGGGGAGGGAGAAGAAAAAAAATGAAGGAAAACTTTTTCGCAAAGGAGAAAAACAAATACTGATGCTTTAAATCGGAACTGAACATGCCTGGCTATGGAATTCTGGGAGTTAAAGTCCACAAGTCTAAAAAAAATTGAAACCTCTGTGTCAGTGACTCACCAGCCATAAACCTCACCGCAGGTCACTGGTGGTCTTACAGGGAAAACATGGTGACACCAGTAGAAAAGCCTGTGACATCACTGTGCGCATCTCTTGTTATTGCAGCTAGTCACCTATATTCCAGGCACATTCAAAGTCCTGGTTCTAGTCTTTCAAGTCTTTTTAACAGACTGAGACAAGATAATAGAAATATTGACTGTTCTCATATAGACCTATTTATGAAATTTGAGATTCTTTTCCAAGGCCTTACTTAGGTCCCTCTGCCAAGTGAAATCAGTAGACAGTCAGAATGAAGATGGTCTCCTTAATGGTGATATCCAATTTAAAAGCATTGCTTTCATTTTGGTACTAAATGAAGGCATTTTTTTTCATTTTTTAAAAACCCATCTATTATTTGTTAATATATTATGTGAATAATTATAATTGTACTAACTAATCTAATAATAGAACTATTGTTTATATACTATTTATATAAATTCTGGGTGCTTGACATGAGAGATAAATGCTGTAATTCATAGGAAACAGCATTATCTCAACAATATTCAAAAGATTTTTTAAAATATATGAAACATAAATGAAATCATAATTTAGGAAAAGATAGGTATTATTAATTTATCTCTTGGAATACAGGTCCTCAATGTCTAAACAGTGATGAAATATTCCTAAATATTTTTGTTAAATTAAATTCCTTGTTATTCTGACCCCATAAAACCCTTTTGTCAAGGTTTTTTTTTGTTCCAATAATCACATTGACTCTTGAAGACAAGACACTTTTTGAATAAAAACATAGCAGGAAAAGGATGATAATGGTTCAATTTTTAAACAGAACCTGTTTTTAAATAAAATAATTTTAAAAAGAAACTAATCTACAATTTAATGAAAATTGTTCCAACAAATATAATTTGTTATAAGTTCATGTACATTTAATGCCTTCATGTTAATAAAAAATATAGATTATTGGGGTCCTGTTGTAAAATAAAAGGCTTTACTTTTAGTTTAAGTCTGTAGTTTTACATTCTAGATTATCTTTCATTGAACCCCCGCCCCCCCAGGCAACCATTCTTTTTTTCTTTGCATTACTGCCTATGTGGTGGAGTAGGTTTGACCTTAGAGAAGGACACATGTGGTTTAAATTACATAAACTCATTCTCATTGAATTGAATAGGAAGATCTAAGCACAGACTGAATATTACGGCTTTTACCATACTTCAGTGCTAATATTTATTTAACTTAACATATAGTTTAACAATTTTGATCTATCACTGGATAATTCTGTCTCTATGTATATTTGTTATGGTACAAAGTTATAATGGGCTGTGGCCCCACTATGAATTTTGTATATTTCTGTTTTAAAAATTTATTGTAGCATTAAAATAACATAAAAGAATCTATTTTCCCTATTATCTATATTCATCTAGGACCCAAGGATATCTGGAACTGTAATATGTTACAAAAAGACACTATAGGAATAATTTCGTCCAAAACCTTTTTGTTTAACATTGCCCCAAATAAATCAATACATCAAAGAAGGAGTTATGTGGCATAGATCAAGCCTCCCACACACCCTGTCCCTCAGGAATTATAATGATATCTGCTGGTCACAAGCCCTCTCCTATTCCCACTCTAAATCTAGTTTCCCAGCTGCTTCCATAGCTTCTAATTGATTGATACAATAAAAGATTTGTTTAGAAAACTCTTCTATTCTCTCAAACCAATGTCTACATAGAAATCTCTATTGTAACATAGTTACATTTTTATTTAATTATGACTTTCCATGGGATTCAAATAATTTAACAACCAGTTCTCTGCCCTTATGATGATTTTAAGTATTAAAAAAGAATATACTGAAAGTGTTAGATCAGGTAAAGCAAGGCACACAAAGGCTTCAGTAACAACAGCTCTTTATTGCAAATCAAGTAAACATCTGGCTCAAGAAGGGTCGGGCAGCATCCCCTTTAAAGGGATCTGTCAGACCTCTTGACCAATGGGATAAAGCCTCTGGTCCCGCTGGAACAGAGGACCTACCTTGGTGGAAACCCCTGTCAGTGGGAGGGGGGATGTAGTCACGCAGGTAGGCGGGCTTTTGCGTAGCTCTGCCTGACCTACGCAACTCAGTGTGAATGGTTTCTTCAGACAAGTCGGACGGACTTGTTTGCTCCGCAGCTCTGCCTGATGGAAACACCTGGAACTTTCCACAGGCCGTGGCTGGAGCTTCTGGAGTTAACTCACTCGGAGCTTGCTGCGGGCCTGGATCGAAGTCAGATAAGTCTTCTGAAACTCTCGGGCTTGAGTTGGACATGGAGGAATCGCTATTTTGTTTCGTGCGGCTTTGACTATCTTGTGCAAGGGTTGGTTGTCTAAGTTTGGAGTTGGAAATCCGGCTACAGAGATGGTCAATATGCCTTCTCCAATTTCTACCATCCTCTAGTTCTACTACATATGATCGAGAACCAGTAATTCTGATTATCGTGACAGGAATCCACAACATAACATAAATTGGCTGGAACTGCAGGCGGCTCATCTAGCCCTTCGACACTTTCAGGCCCTTGAAGAGCACAAACACATTCTGCTATTGACGGACAACGTAGCTGCAAAGGCGGATGTAAACAGGCAGGGAGGCACGCATTCCAGGGCGAAAAACCTTTGTGAGCTGACTCCGCTTCAAGCAGTTCCCTGGTCCGCGCTGCAGGAGATGCTAAAGTCCCACTATGCGCCCACGCTATCCAAGCACGTTCGCCGGCATGAGTTTAACATCAGAAACCAGAAAGAAGGCGAGTCGATTAATGAGTACGTTGCGGTGCTTCGCAAGGCCGCGGCGTACTGCGAATTCCGAGACCTGTACAAGCTGATTCTGGATGGCATAATTTGCGGCGTGTGGGAAATTACCATGCAGAGGAGGTTACTCACTAAATCTAACCTCACTTTGCAGATTGCATTGGACAAGGCTAGGGGGTCCGAATCAGCCGCCAAATCAACTGAGACTCTGCAGCGCCAAAGCATACCACAAGACGCGTGAAAAAGTATACATGTACATCGCGAGGCTGCAGAGCCCGAGAGCTAAGAAGGTAAGGAAGATGACAACTGCCACATGCGCAGTAGCCGTGCCCAGACGGCACGCAAATTCAAATCGTGTCTCCCGCCTTGCGCTAACTGCGGAGGAGACCATGCCAGATCGGCTTGCCATTTCTGCGACGCAATCTGTCAGCGCTGCGAGCAAAAGGGGCACATTGCCAAGGTGTGCCAGAGCAAATTTCCTGCTACCATCTGGCATCCTAAAAGTGCACCAAGCCACCAACAGAGGCCCAACCCAGGGGCCTGGCAGAAGCCACCACGGCACTCAGAGGGTGACAATAGAGTCACCTACCATACGTCAATAGGCCAAGTCCGCACCAAGCAGCCAAAAAAGCTGAAGGTCAGAGTCCTCATCGAGGACTCTCCATGTGAGATGGAGATCGACACTGGGTCATCACTGACCATCATACCGTGTTCGACCCTAAAGCAGGCTATCACTAGCCTACAGAAGCAGCACCTACACATCCCTGACATCCGCCTATGTAGGAATTTAATAATTCTTAGATTGTTTTAGATTGTTATTAAATGTTTATTCATTAACAAATAATTAACTATAATAACAATAATGAAATGATAATGGATACAGTTTAATGATATTATACATGTACTGGCAAACTAGTAAAAGAAATTTGGATTTAAATTACAAATTGCGATCTGGGAAAAAGACCTATAAATTTTATTAACAAATTTTTATTTAGGTCTTGTCATAAAGGTGTAAGGTTTGTTTGTTGGTTTGTTTTTTGGATCTGATGAGAGGAGATGGGATATAAATAGTAAATGATTTTTAGCCAATTATAATAACAACAAGGAAATGTCAATGGATATTGTTTAATAATATATACATGCTCTGGTATTGGCAAAAGTAACTTGGATACAAATCCTAAACAGCGAGTTGGTGGGAGGGGAGGGTTAGAAACTTTATTAATTGACTTTTACTTAGAAGATGTCATGAAGGTGTAATGTTATTGGAGGACTTTTTGGAAATAGCTAATGAATGCCATTATGTGGTTGTGTCTTTAAGTATGAATGATTTGAGGTAAAAGCATGTTTAAATAATTGTAGTCAAATGAGAATTATGGTACATTGATAGTAAGGTATACAAAGATTTTTGATTTAAAGTGTATAATCTAATATGAACTACAAGTAATGAGTGTGGAAGAAAAGTTATCTGTAACCAATTGACACGCTTTCTACAAGATGTAATGAAGGATGATTCTTTTTTGTGTTTTTGTTCAATTAAAATAAAAAAAAACTTTTCAAAAAAAAAAGATTTGACATCGCTTTCATCCCCAAGATTAATTCATACTTTCATAGGGCTCAGGAGTTAGTTCTCCCGGATTTTTGTCCCAACCCCACATACAAAAAGGAGAAGACCTGGCACAAATAGGATGTATGGAGGGCTCTCTGGATTTATATTAAGAGGACAGAGCCTTCCAGGAAAACTGAGGCCTTGTTTGTCTCGTTCCAGCTGTCAGCAATAGGATCTAGGGTGTCCCCTACTACCATTGGGCGGTGGTTATGGGCTTGCATTGCGCAGGCCTATGAGGCCCGGGATAAGCCGGTGCCTCAAGGGATAATGGCCCATTCCACTAGGAGTGTGGCCACCACAGCTGCATGGAACACTCAGGCTCTGATTGGGGATATTTGTAGGGCAGCGACATGGGCTTTCCCATCACCATTTATCAAGCACTATTGGCTCGATGCCTTTGCGTCTGCCGAAGCATCGTTCAGTCATAGGGTGAGTTCCCGCCCTAGGGACTGCTGCTTTGGTATGTCCCACTTCTGAACCCTCCTGCGCCCTCAGCTGGAGAAGGAACATTGGTCCTACCTGAACGTTCTTCTCAGAGTGGCGCAGGACAGTCCAGATCCCCCCCCCTTGTTTGACGTGTTAGGTCCATGTCCCCAGGGCTATTAATGCTGCGGGCAGGGCATATAACAGAAACGAAAAAAGAAAGAGAAAAGAAACTAGCATGTGCATGGAGTGATTGTGGTTGCATTTAAAAGTCTCACAGCCCAAGGATACATACTATCTTTAAACCTGTTTGTTCGGCTGGCTATACTTTGATATCTTCTGCCTAATGGTAGAAGTGCAAAGAGACACTGCAGGGTGTGAATCATCTCTGATTATCTTCCTTACTCTGCTAAAGCAGCACATTCTGGTGATGTCATTCAGTCGTGTCAGAGGGCAACCAATGGTTTCTGGTGCCGAATTGATCACGCTCTGTAGTGCCTTCCTGTCTGCAACTGTTTAACCAGCATACCATACTGTAATACAATATGTGAGGACACTTTCTATGGTGGACCGATAGAAAGAGGTCATCAGCCGTTGTTCCACCTGATTTTTTTCGCAGGACTCTAAGGAAATGAAGTCTCTGTTGGGCCTTTCCAATCACCAGAGACGTATTGTTTTTCCAGGTGAGATCTTGACCAATAAGCACTCCCAAGAATTTAAAAGAGGAAACCCTCTCCATACAGCCCCCCTTGATATACAGTGGGGCAGGTTCCTCTCTGTGCTTCCGGAAACCTAGCACCATCTCCTTTGTCTTACTAGAATTTACATGTAAGTTGTTTCTTGAGCACCATGCAGATACCTTCTGGACTTCTTCCCTGTATGCTGCTTCATCTCCTCCAGTTATGAGACCCAGCACTGTTGTGTTGTCTGCAAACTTTATTATGATGTTGGATGGATCAGAGGATATGCAGTCATATGTATACAGCAAGTACAGGTATGGGCTGAGCACATAGCCCTGAGGGGAGCCTGTGCTGAGCTTCAGTGTGGAAGATGTAAACGACCCAACCCTTACTGTTTGCAGACGATCCGTCAGGAAGTCTTTGATTCATTCACAAGTGAGGGAAGGGAAATTCAGATCAGTCAACTTTCCAATGAGAATTCCTGGTAAGATGGTGTTAAAGGCCAAGCTATAATCTATAAAAAGCATTCTGACATAATTCCCAGATTTCTCAAGGTGGCTCAATGCAATATGTAGAGCAGTGGTGATGGCGTCTCCTGTTGACCTGTTGCTTCTATAAGCAAACTGGTGTTGATCAAAATTTGGTGGAAAACAGGACCTGAGATGTTGTAGGACCAGTCTTTCAAAGCACTTCATCACTATAGACGTCAGTGCAATGGGTCTATAGTCATTCAAGCTTTTTATGGCTGCTTTCTTCGGAACTGGGATAATTGTGGCTGCTTTCAAGCATGATGGGAGTCTAGCCTGTTGCAGGGAGAGGTTAAAAATCCTTGTCAGGACCCCTGTTAATTGGTCATTATATGATCAAAATTTGGGTGCTTGACAACTGGCATGTATTTATGGTGACTGCAACATCCCAGATCATGTCATCCCCATTTGTGACGTTTCCAAAGAACTTCTCACAAAGTCAATTCGTGAAAGTTGGATTTGCTTAATGACTTACTTTTGATTTATTTAAAATTGCAGTGATTTGTTTAACAATAAAAGGTCATAAAATTAGGTGCAATTCACTTAATTACTACTTTGCTTAGCAACGGAATTTCTGATCCCAATTGTAGTCATAATTCAAGAACAATCTGTAATGTGCAAGTTGGGATACCCTTCTCTCAAGTGTGCATTGATTTAACCCTAACCCCTATTGGATGAACTGGATTTGGACTTACAACATGATTTGCTTAATTATCATGGTAGCTCACTTAATGACCATAAAAACAGTCATAAAATCAGGTCCAGTCACATAGTAATTTGATTTAGTACCAAAATTTTGGGCTCAGTTGTAGTCATAAATCAAGGACCCCCTGTATTTTAAGATTCTTTTAAAAGGGAGAACAGCTGCATAATGTAAACTCAAAAATACCCTCAAAATAGCATATTATTTTAGTTGAATTTGAGTCTCCCCCTTACCAAATGCCTCTCTTGCTATTGGAAAGCTATCTATACAGATTATGAAAATGTACTGAATCCTGCCAATGTCATCACGCTGGCAATACAAACAACAGATTGCCTGTTAGGCCCACTTCTTACCTCCATAGTCTAATAGGACTTTTCTGAGTGCTCACATCATTTGAAATAATTACATGACCAGCAAAGAAAATGGTACCCTCATCATGAAATAGGATTCTAGAAGAAAATTACCTGGTATTGTATTTGTGTCTTTAGGGAATCAGGTTATTTTATCAACAAACTGCCTGTCAGACATGTATGTTTTAACTGAATTTTAATTTATAATCATTTTGTCTTCAGTTTTGCTTTATTGACATGCCTAGTTTAGTGGCCATCTGGAGAACTCATTTTTGTTTTCGTTAATTAGATATTTTAGTACTTTCTTATTCAGACTGGGTATTTTTAAAAGAAAAAGGGGAGTCATTTCAACTGATCGCTCCTACCCTGAAGCAGCTCAGAATATTTTTACACACATTTGTTTAACATTTGATGCTAACATTTCATATTTTCCAGTTTCATGCCCAAAGATAAAATATATTCAATGGAAGAGAATATAAGTAGCTCAGGATGGAACTGTGGAAGCCTTGATTCTCCATGAGCTTGATTATTTGCTTGCAAACATTTCATCACCTGACTAGGTAACAACAGACTAAGATTAACAAGAGACAAACTAAACTATGATTAATACAAGGCAATCAAGCAGAAAACAATAACTTTATTAAGGAAATATCAAAGAGAAAACCAACTTCCACCAACACTCAGAGGGCAAGGTACAATATTTAAAATAGGACTTCATACTCAATTGCACTGATATTACCTAGTTGGGTAATATAATATCTCTAAGGACATACAAGCTCAGAAAGCACCAAGGACTCCATAAAATATGTCTAATTTCATATCTGTTACTTTGAACTTTATTACAGTACAGCAAGATCTACATTTTTGAAATTGTAAAAGTAAACTGTCAAAGGCATTCAATACATGTATGTTCATGTATAGAAATTCTATTTCTACACTATATACTATTCTTCCTCCCCAAAAGCCCACAATTGCTAAGTTTTAAAAAAAATCCAATTCAGAAACATGTAATAACATTCCAATTTAATCTCTGCATAATAATACAGCTAATGTTTGGCAATCTATGATAAGGACATTGTTTCTGCCTTGCCAATGTTATACAGCAGTGTTTTTCAACCTTTTTTGTGCAAAGGCACACTTTTTTCATGAAAAAAATCACGAGGCACACCACCATTAGAAAATGTTAAAAAAAATTAACTCTGTGCCTATATTGACGATATATAAAGTGTTTTTCCCACGGCACACCTTACACTATGTCACGGCACACTAGTGTGCCGCGGCACAGTGGTTGAAAAACACTGTTATACAGAGATGATTCTGGAGATGGATGTCCCAAAATGCTTTTTCCAAAAGGCAACTGGACTTTTTGGACTTCCAAGAAAAAACAGTTGGCTTCTGGAAAAAGCACCTTTGGGACAATCATAACCTGGGTGATTGAGAATCTCCACTGACAACTAGATATGGATGCTAAAACCCACTTCTCAGTAGCAAAAAGCTATCATGTATTCCTTCAGCACTTTGGAAACTAAGTATTAATAATACAATTTTTCATTATTTATCATTTTTCCAATTTTCCTATCAAAATTATCTTTCTCAGCCATTAGCCTTACCTACATATATATTGCAATGTGCTTCTACTTCACTGCTAATAAGACTCAACCAGTGAGCATTTCAAATGCATGGATTTATTTTAAAAGATATTCATTCTCCTAAAAAGATTAATGGCAAAGGAAAGAGTGATGACAATTCTGTCATTCACAGCTGCCAAAATCATTTTGAAATAGTATGTTGGAATAGTATTAAAAAAATAAATAATTCAGTTTAAATAATGGCAATAATCTCTTCTTGTAAATCACTGTAAAGGATAGCATGTGTGAAAAAACTGTATTTACATGTTATAAACAATAAGCTGACTTTCCCCAATGAATATTTTATATTTAAGACTATTCTGTTCCTCAATGTTCAGTGTCTTTGTTGGATCAAAGGATCCACTAAGTTACTGCTATTCAATCTTTCTTGGCCTTGTCCAAACAATTTTGTATTCAGTACTCCAAGCTACTTCATTAATATGCTGTCAACCTACTTTATACACACATATCCTACAATGATCCTGTTTGGGTCTCTGTCTCTTCTGCTTTCTCAGTCTATTTAATTCATATTTCATTCATGTCCAGGAACTTTCTCTACTGCTAAACAGAGGAGGGGTTTTTGTTTGTTTTGGTGCCTTCACGACAGTTTTTGACTCCTGGCAACTGTCTGGGCAAATCCCTGCAGTTTTCTTGGCAAGATTTTTCGGAAGTAGTTTGCCATTGCCTTTTTCCTAGGGCCGAGTGAAGGTCATCCGGCTGGCATCAATCCTCAGACAGGACTTAGTCTCCCAGTATAGCCTGGTACCTTAACCACTACACCTAGCTGTCTCTCTCAGAAGAGATTTAGGGAAAGTTATAGTTGAAATTTCATCAACTGTTATTTTCCTATTTCCCAAGTTTCCTTGCCAAAATAATTTTTGTTTTCCTTATTTTTAGAATATTGTAGAATTGCTTTTTGGGTAAGGTGTTCTGTTTGCAATGGAAGCAATTCTCCATCTTTCAATGCATTCTTTCACAGACCAAACAAAAAAGTTAGTAAGTGTAAACAACTTCTACATCAAGTTAAAAAATATATAAATATTCTCAAGGTGCAGCTTGACCCCCAACAGTTCTAATAATATTTTAAAACTTTTTTCAGTAATGCAATCTGTCATATGAGACTCACAGCAAGACTCAGTGTGACCTGCTCCTTTAATCAGTACAGGTTATCTTTCTACTACTAAGTGACCATAACATGTACTTAAGTTTTGTGTTATTTTCCAATACATGCTATCCTGGCAAATTGCCCTAATCAAAAATACATTATTATTTTTTCTAAGCAAATGTTTTATAAATGTTATAGTTTCCTTAAATTCTCAAATTATTAACAGCAAATACCATATGTCTTTTTGTCATTAAATATATCTACTGCAAGAGTAACATCAATGGTGATATTGATGAGAAATAGGTAACTTCAGATATCATGCACTGGAATGTATTTTTGAGTTTAATGGAACATATCTTAACTGCAATTGCATGCCTAGTGGCTAGGTATTCATTACAACCTAATTTTATTAATTTTGTTATAATTGTGAATACAAAAACTTATGCGGTGCATTATTTTGTTTGGTTTGGATGTATTCACACTTCCATTCTCAAAGTAGTCATTTACCCCCAGATATAAAGCATTACTTTTGCTCTAGGAGCAAAAACTCAATTCTGTTGAATTTACAGTGTAGGTCAGTGCCAACACTGCAGAAAGCACTATGTCACACAGTTGCAAATTCTGTGGAACTTCTTAAGCTAAGTGATGCCTCCTCCCCTCCACGGAGGAGCCGAATTTAGGTCCCTTTTCTTCTCCATCCAGTTGCCTTGCCAGGTCGCACCCGAAAATGTTCCTTCAGGGGCTCAGCCCACTTGTGAGGGAAATCCTTCTGGACGGCCATGGATTAAAGAGGGATCCAGGGATCCACTTGAAGGAAACTTATTTCCAGCGCATCAGGGTACTGATGACCACCTTTAAAGCACTCCATGGTAGTGGATCTGAGTACTTGAGAGACCGCCTTCTGCCGATTACTTCCCTAAATCGACCAATTAGATCGCACAGACTGGGCCTCCTCCGAATCCCATCTGCCAGTCAATGCCGACTGGCGACCACACGGAGGAGAGCCTTTTCTGTTGCTGCTCCGACCCTGTGGAACGAGCTCCCCATGGAGATCCGTACCCTCACCACTATCCAGACCTTCCGCGCAGCCCTCAAGATCTGGCTCTCCCAGCAGGCCTGGGGATAGGCTTCCAATTCACCCACCCGAGTGTTTGATTGTTGAATGAAAGTTGTGTTTTACTATTTTTTCTTTGTTCACATATTGTTTTGTTTTTGACCTTGCACCCCCCCCTCCCCCCCCCTGTGGTTGTAAGCCGCCCTGAGTCCCCTCAGGGAAAAGGGCGGCATATAAATCCCAATAAACTACAAACTAAACTACAAACTAAACTACTGCATCTCAAACCATGAACCTGCTGTAGATTCATGAATGCCTCCATTTAGCTATTAAGCTCATGCCATTTGCTTTCCTTCGCCTTCTCCAGAGGGCCGTGGTGAGCTGAGGAGTTAGTTGCTCCGAAGACTTCGAAGGACAGGCAGGTTAAGAAAGTAATGCATAAAGAGAAATCACGCAGACCAGTCGGCGTTGGAAGACGTTTGAAGAAACGCCTCTTCGGATGTAACTCTCGGCGTACTGATATTTCTGTTTTATGTATAATCTTAGTCGCGGAAGATTTTGTAGGCGGGAGAGGTTACTCGTTTTCCTAGAGAGTCACATATATTTCTATCGGTTTTTAAGGACCACAGCTTTTACCAAATGGTCGGATCCAAAGGTTTCGTTATTCCTTCTCTATCAGTTTCAGTCGCAGGGTCCGAAACGAGAACTGTGAGGAGCCTGTCGCCTTTTCTCCCGCCACCCGCCCCTCAAACCCTTTAAACTGGCGCTTTCAGCAAGCTCTGTCTGTGGGTGCGTGTGCGTGTGTGAGAGAGAGAGAAAGAGAGAAAGGGGGGGGAGTGGGAGGAGTGGGAGAGGGAACTAATGTACATAAAACGGGCGAGCTCGCGCCCGAGACGAAGCTTTCTCCCCCTCTCTCTCACGCGCATGTTGCGTAGGCAGGGCTTCGAGGGAACCTCACGACGACGACGACAGAGGCCCAGTAAAACGGAAACGTTTTAGGTAGAAGGTCCTTCCCGCGCACGCGCACCCGGGGTAGGCCTCGGGGGCGCGCGCGCGCAGAGCCGCGGTGGCGGCGGCGGGCGAGAACAGGGAGGGGGGAGGGAAGGCAGGGAAAGCTGCTGAAGGTAAAGTTCGAGGTGGGGGCGGGGAACGGAGAGGGGGGCCGCCGAGTGTCTCTCTGAGAGTGAGAGCGAGAGAAAGAGAGCGAGAGAGAGACGTGGGTCCATCAGCGAAACCAGTGCTGGGGAGACTCTCAGCCGCCGCCATTACGAAGCCGGGAACACCGAGAGAGGAGGGAGGAGATATATGAAGATGGGCCGAGAGTTGTGAAGGGGGGGCTGCGACCTGAAAGGGAACGACGGCCGCTGGCGCGGAGCGAGAGTTCCGGGAATGCTGCTGTGGAAAAGCCGGAGACCGAGGTAAGGAGAAATTAAGCCGCTCCTCCTTGTAAAAGCCCTCCTCCCGATCCACACCGGCCTCCCACCCCCTTCGCTAACTACACCCAAGCCCATAGCTGCAGCGGCGTTGGGGTTTCAGAGCCGGGTGTTGCTACTGCAGAGGTCCGAGCTCTACCGGCTCCTGCCAGTTCCGAGGAAGGCTGAGGCCGTCTTCGGCCGAGACTTCTGAGAGAGAAAGATTGCCTGGGTAGGTCATCAAGAGCTCCGCTTTTTTTCTTTTCTTCCCTCTTCCTTCCTTGTGGGAGTCCTCTCCATACCTATACACCCGGGAAGGAGGAGGAGGGGGAAGGGCTGGAAGCATTGCTTGCTCTGGTCCCAGACAGGTGATGAAGGCCTAAACCCCGCCGGGAGGCTTGGAGCTTATTCTACCAGGCTCTAATAGCGACTGCAACGGCTGCCAGCTGGTCACGGCTCCCCTGGGAGATGGGAGGACGGAAGGAGGCAGGAAGGAGGATAATTCGCCTTTCCTCCTTGGTTCTTTTCTCGAGCTCTCCGCCCTCCCCGTCCCCATTATTTCTGCTTTGCTCTCTCCGGTCTTCCATACTCTTCTCTTTCTCTTCCTCAGTTTCCCTCCTCCTCTCTCCGACCACCTCCCAAAAATCTCGCCATAGCAAACTTTCCTCTTTTAAAGATGTGAGTGGCCTACTTTTTCCTCCTTAAACCCTCCCCCAGCTCCGTAGGGTGGATATAATGTAGTTTGAAACGAGGTTAGGCGGGCTGTGTTGCTTACTACAATCCTTCGTGTTCTTTCTTGTCTCGGTCACCCCTGGATTTCCTCTATCAAGGAAAAGCCTTAGATAGAAGTCTGGAAATGGCAGTTTGACTGAGGAGAGACGTAATTAATTCAGAGTCCGGGTTGCTTGTTGGCTTTTAATCCCCCCCTCCCCAATCAAATACTCTGGTGTTTAAAAAAGGGTGTGGAAACCTTCCCATATGTACTCTTCTACGTGAAACATCCAGCAATTCCAGTGTTAAGGATTTGCTTTAAAAGTAGGAGGAAAATGTTTTACATTTAGGTTAAAATAGGCCAGTGGTGGGTGTACTTAGATTAGGTTTTTGATGATAATTGGTGTGTATTCCCTGTTAGATACCAGCAGTTAGCAGACATTTCTCAAAGTCTGCATTGCATAGTAAAGCAGTTCTTGGATTCAAACAGTTGTAGTTCAATTGTATATTCATTTTACCATATATTTAGATCTTTGTTGACAAGTATTATTCATACATATATACACACATGCATACATATATGACCAAAAGGCTAATTAATATGTGAACAATTCTACTGGTTTTTTGCTTTTAATATTAAATATTTGTTTCATAATAATGACTACAGACTTTGATTTTCTACTTTGTGAAGTTACTAATGAATGTTTTATTTGTAATTAACCAGAACACATTAAATATGTAGCAAATAAATATAGAGATATATTACAAATGAAAATTGTAGCATCATAAAAACTTGGAGTAAGTTTACTGTTATAGAATTAGTATTTGAACTTTTAGCAGATACTTTGTAGTGTACCATTATTACATTAACATAGTATATTTGAACAAACTTTTTATCTATCCTGTTAGTCTTAAACTGAAATCTCACTAACAATTCTTGATCGGAAATAAGAGTACCTAAACTTGCAGTGAAATTCTATGTATACTTCTAAATCCCATTAACTTTGATGGCTATTTTTCTGGAAAAGAATGTACATTTCAGTTGACAACTGTTAAAATGTTTATTTGCCAGTTTTAATAGGACTTTAAAGTTTGGTATGCAAATAAAACTGATAGTTTTGATGAAATTCTTGTAATAAAATATTTTAATAATGTAAAAAATAAACTAAAGCCTAATCCAAATATTTGTTAATGCTTGTGGATTTGCCTTTATTATTTACAACTAATAATGATTTTTTGTTCATATTTTTCCTACTGTTAGTTTTAGAAGATAAATACATAAACCACTGTTCAATTTTTAAATAGATTTAAAAAAACTTTTACATCCCTGAGTTTGGGTTTTTATTCATATGTAATATTTGTTTCACCTGAGTTTTCTATATTTAGTAATAATATACTTTGCACTTTCCAAGCACTTAACTAAAGGCCTAATTGCCTCTAAGCTGTATTAATTGTAGATGAATTCTGATTTGCTAATATTATAGCTGCAAGTATAGGCCAGTTAGTATCTTCCAAAAACAGTTCCCATATCTGGCTACAGTTGTTAGGCCATGAATTCTAAACATCTGGACAGCATCTGCTTGATCGTCTTGGTTTAGAATGACTTTGCAATGCATTCTTTTAAATTATGATCTAATATTTCACTTCATAACTATGTACATCTATCAAAGTGGGCCTAAACATTTATTCTGTCATGTTTGCTAATCTCTTAAGAATTGCTGTGATGCAATTGTGAGGTTTCTGTACTTTATCATACACTGAAATAATTTATTTTGCAGTAAATATTTATTTATAGAGTTACAATAAGCTGGTGAAATAGAATTCACAATATAATCATGATGTTTATATAAGTAAGTTTACAATTGTAAAGTAGTTAGCAGTTATTGGGGAGAATAGCTGTTAAGATGACTTTGTTGCTTCCCAATGTGGAATCCAACTTTTAGAAATAGTAGAAATACTTTATACTTTGTATATTTTTAAAGAAATCAGTTGATACTACAGGGAATTCATGTCTTGTTTGAAAGTTTTTGATATTGAATGAATAAAACAAATGCTAAAAATCTTTAAATGCAATCATAACTTTTTAAAAAAGTTTTCAATCTAGCAAATACCTTTGGGCAGTTTTTGTTGACTATAAACATTTTCCAAAATATAAATAAAATTTTCAGGAAATCAGCTTTACAAATGCTATGAAGTATAGAAATTGATTAATCAAATCTGTAAATTATTAAGCAATAGGTAAATCATACAAGCCTGACAAGTGATGGTATTTGTCACAATGCAAGAGACAGGCATCTGCCTTGCAATGCCCATCTCTAAAACTAAAGCAAGTTCTTCTAGCTGTTTCCAACTTTCTTCAGTGATATTATGTTAAGAAGTGGACATTTGTGTTAACTATGGAGAGATGTTGGAAGCAAGAAGATAAATTCAAGCTTTTGACTTTCCCCAAAATCTGACATTAAATGAAAGACAAAAAAGTAGGGATATTGATTTTCAATCTTTCAGAAATTGAAATAGCAGAAACACAAATATTAGAGAAAAGAAATAGGAACTCTCACTTTATAATAAGTATTTAGGGAAAATATGTCAATGAAGATTCTCAGTAATCCTCGTAGAGTTTATGTGGAAGTT
Organism: Thamnophis elegans; assembly: GCF_009769535.1. Lineage (NCBI taxonomy): Eukaryota > Metazoa > Chordata > Lepidosauria > Squamata > Natricidae > Thamnophis > Thamnophis elegans. Next base: position 126,623,346 of record NC_045541.1, read on the forward strand.
GAGTCATGGCAACTGGACTTTTCTTTTTTGGTTTGAAACGTTTTATGCTTATCAAAGTAGTTTCTTTAGGAAAAGCTAGATAGTTGCCCAACTAGCCAGTGGATGTTAAAATGGTGCTTTGGCAACTGTTAAGATGCTCTAATCTTATTATCAGGAACACCTATTTTGGGTATACAAGTGCTTATGAAATTCAGTAAAGGTTTAACAGATATCTACAGCTGTTGGTAGAATATAAGGCATTAGAATGAATTTCCTCAAATTATTATAACAATGTTTATTCAGAGAACTAGACAGTTTTCTAGCACATATTAATGAGATAAAGTTAAATGCAGTTAAAGACCAGTACTCCCCCAAACAAGCACAATCCAGAGTGCACTGAAGAAGGGAACGAACATTTGCAACCAAATCGCCAAGTTCAGAGCTCAAACCAATAACACAGTTAAATACGGTTTTGTTAAAACAATTTCGGTTTAGATTCATAGATATTATAGTTTACTGTTGAAATCAAAAATAAATCATAATCAGTGATTTAGATTCAGTATGAAGTACCATGCAGTCTATTGAAGTGGGAGAGCATATCCATTATGCTTGAATGTCTGCTAACATGTTTATTTGTTTCATCCAAACTACTTCAGATGCAGTTCCATTTTCTATTATTTCAGGGAAATATCTGGATAGAAATTTGTTGTTTTCATATGGACTACTAAACTGAAATCTCTTAAATCAAGGTTCCTTCTACATGAAATCAGATGAAAGGTCTAAGTATTTCAAATTTCTGTATTTACATAGGTGACAAGTGAAGCTTGCAGACATGATGTGATCCCTTCCCTTCCCACTAGCTAAAAATATTTTGCCTGATATGTAGGAGATAATATATGGCCCTTAAAGATAGCAGGCAGTACACTACCATTATATATGAATTTGTCTATGCCTATTGTCATTATTTGACTATTATATGAAAAAAGGCTTTCTTGTATCGATCCTAGTTTCAATGAATGCCCCAGGTTCTAATATTGGATATAATAAGCATTTAATGATAGATTGACTATATTAGTAATGTGAAGCTTATTTATTTCAGTTATTATTTTGGAATACAAAACTTATCAAAGCACCTTACCTATTAGCTTCTTCAATAGAAGTGCAAAAAATAAGAAATTATAAATATAAAAACAACAATAATTGGGACCTTCTGTCTTCAAGGATCTTTTGACACCATAGATGGTAGAAATGATATTGTGGGGGCCAGGAACAATATAACTGATTATAACATGACTGTAATATACTTGCTTTTATTTTACTTTTCTGGGGATTTCTTTCTGATAAAGAGATTTTGAAAGTTGCTATTTGCTAGATGTATATTCTGTATTTTGTTCAGGAACTCAAAACAAGGTTGTTTCCTCCTATTTTTCTTACTACCAACTGGTGAAGAAGGTCAGGCTGAAAGAGTGACTGGTCCTAAGTTATCCTGTGAGTTACTGTGACTGAGGATAGATTTGAACCAGGGTCTCCACAGTATCCCTCGCAACACTTGAACTACAATATTCTTTTGGATAGCTAGTTTATAATAGATTGTATCTATATCCTTAGTTGTAGAAAGTAGTAGTGTCTACGATAGTGGATAAGGTGCTGGATTAGCAGTAGGGAGATTGTAGAAATTTAGGATTTTTTAAAATCTTTTTCAGAGAAGGCTTGTAATATGCACCACTTTTCAATATAAAAGAAGGAAAGCTACTTATTATTTGAATAATTGCCTCCTATTAATTTTGAGTTAATTTGTTGGTTTTTTTTTGCAGAATATCTCAAAGTGTCTCAGTAATAGGCCATAAGATCTCACTTATGGCCTATTAGAGGGGGGAATCCTCTAACAAAGTACTTACTTTGTGCTGAATGAATTTGGGTGTGTTTGAATATTTATATGTCCAGTGTTTATAATGTAAAATTCATCATTAACAAGTATAAGAAGAAAATGGTAATATAATATTGAAGAATTATATTTCACAGTTTATTTCATGCTCTCTAATTTTAGCATAAAGTCTTTGATTCAAGCACAACTCCTGTTATCTTCACAAAAATATCTATGTAGTTTTCTTACCAAAGTTGGTTTTTCATTGCTTTCTTTGTGGTTTTCAAAAAAAACATAAGTCTAATTTACAAACCTGGTATTTCCTGATGGTCTACCCCCTAGATTCCAATATTAGTTACCCTTTGAGCATATATCTAGCCGAGCATTTTTTCCATCATGCATGCTTAAATGTTAGAGAGTTTAATGCTTCCTAATCCAAGCGATTGATGTTCTGATCTAGCACATTTATAGGATGAAGAGTTTGTGAATTATTTTCCTGTTTTTTTGAAGAGATGACTTTTTCTTTTAAAGGTCAGATTCAGAGTAGGAGGGCAATTTGGGGGGATCTAACTTTACTTTTGGATTTCTAAACTGTATCACAGGATTTTTATTAGGTTTTGTTTGTATGCCTGTTGCACCCTCTTCTGGGCAGTTATGATTTTGTCTCTCCCACTCCTCTCCTATGACTTGGTAATTTTAAGATTAAATATTTTATATATATAAAAATATTTAGAACCACATTTGATCCAAAACAAATTATTGTTAATTGGTATCAACATTAAAACCTCAAACTTCCTCACTAACGACCAATTGAATTTTGCACAGTTCTGTCTAGTCTTGTTCCCACCGTGATTATCCAATGTCACTGTGAAGTTCATAAGTAACAAGGGTAATAGTGTCTTTATATTTCCTAGACAAGAGTAACATGAGAAATAGGTTGCTTGTGTTTATAGAGATACTTGTAACAACTGGTCCTTTTATAAATCACATATTTTTAATCATCCAGTTTATTATGAATTTGGTGAATTCTACAGGCTAACAATTATATTTGTTAAGAACCATTTTATTTAGGGGGGGGGTTCCTTGATATTCCCTGATCTTGACTGCTTTTTTTGCAGACTTCATTTTGCACACTTAATGTTGGTGAGAGTGGTCCAGATGGTTCTTTCGTTGGGCTGCTTACTATTTGCTTGTTTGGCAGTTCCTTGATTAAGTTATTGTGTACTTCTTAGTTGTTGGTGTGATGCTAATCTCTACTCAACTGAGTGCTGAATGCTGGAGAGGATATGTTTTGGAGGTGTGAAACAAGCTTATAGTGAATAGCCCAACCAAAGAACCATCAAGACCACTCCCACCAACGTGGACAGTACAAGCCATTAGAATATAAAATGGGAGCAAACCTTACACTCTATGAGCACACATGATGTTTGGATAATGTCTGCAGGAAAGCAAGCAAGCTCAGAGAGCACTAAGGATCCTTCAAATCAACCCTGACCTACAACTTACAAATATTCTCCTCTATTGACAATTTCTTATCATTTGTGAATCCGGTAATTAAACAATTGATGTTAATTGTTATGGGAAATTAGTCAATTCTGAGTGAAATTCATTGCATTGACATCTAGTAAATTAACATTTCAGTACATGAAGTTTGTGTATTGTTTTACATGAAATAAAAAGTGTGTCAGATGAGTAATATTCATGAATAATGAATAAATTATAATCAGCATGGGCCATAAAAAATACTGTTAGAAAATGTAGCCAACTGAATCTAAAGTCTGGGGGATGAATATCACCTTGAATATTGGAAAATAGTTTGCAATTCTCTTTTTCCAGTACAGATTCATTTAATATCATTATAGAAATAACTAAAACATGATATTATTTTGTTTATTTCTAAAAAGTCTTAATAAAGAATAAAATCTTTTCATAGGTTTTTAAATGTTTTAAAAATAAAATTAAAACTCAACTTATAAATCATATAGATCTATGGTACTAATAGAAGTAGGTAATATGTAGCATATGTAGCATTTTAAAATACTATACAGAATTAAATAAATGTAATTCAAAATTTTAAGAAAATACCTCACTATGTATTATTTTGCCTTTATGCTTTTAAAAATGTCTCATCTCCTTGATTTTTAGATCTTTACATCACTGAAATATGTGACATTGTGATACTTTGCAAGAGCTTGGCAGCAATCTCCTTGCATTTTTTTCTGTAAGGGTAAGCTGAAATTTCTGAATATTTTTGGAGTGGGGAGAGATTATTTTATAAATTTGTAGCTGAGAAGAAACAAGATCATGTTTTTTTAAATGGGCTTCAGTTCCCCAACCTTTGTCGCTTTGCGGACTGGCAGGGTAGGGGAGAGATTTTTCCACATGAGCGATGGGCAAGTGTGCACATGCAGCGCTATTTGCATGAACAGCAGGCACATCCGCCTCTCGCACAAGCTTGCCTGCTGAATGCGACTATAAAATATTCACAACAATAATAGCGGAGAGATTGAAAAAACTATTAAATGGCTGTATACATCCAGACCAAAATGGATTTCTCCCAACAAGACAAATCAGGAATAACACTAAATAATAGCAAATATTTTAGAGTACTATGAGGCGCATCCAGAGAAACAGACTCTTGGTAACTAACTCATGGTGGTTGCAGTGTCCCGGGGTCATGTGACCATGTTTTGCAACCTTCTAATGAGCAAAGTCAATGCAGAAGCTAAATTCACTAATAACAACTGTGTTACTAACTTAACAAATGCAGAGATTCATTTTACAACTGTAGTAAAAAAAGGCCATAAAATTGGGCAAAATTCACTTAACAACTGTCTTAACAGAAGCAACAGAAAATTTGGAATCAATTGGGCTTGTTAGTCAAAGGCTACCTGCATTCTGCGTGATCCTAGATTGCTTAGCAAACTATTTTTTTCTAATAACAAAGCAGGAATCTACTAAAAGAGGTGAGAGAAAACAAGAAAGAGGCATGTTTCAGATTTTGTCTGAGCCATTTTTGCCTGTGCATATAACGTTAAATGATCCACGTTGGGTGAAAGACATGTTGGAAGTCTTTGATAAAATCACAAAGGGAAAAATGCTTAGAAAAACTTTGATCTAATTTGACTAAGTGTCTAAAACCTAGATTAAATTATTGTAAATGAACCAAAGGAAATTGAGATTCATGTATTTCTTCTCTCCTACAATCAGCAAAACTGCTGTAACTATAGTTTCCTGTTTTATGTGGACTTGAAGAACTGGTAATTCTGTTTTGAGTTAATTATAATAAAACAGGATATGCTGTGCTTTATCATGATATTTTTTATATCTAGACTAGGCCTTCTTTTGCTTTCTTAAGATAGAATTGTATTTAGTTGGCTACATTTTGAAATAAATTTAAAACTAGGGTTGAGTAGCTACTAATTATGGTTTTAGAGAATCAATAAAAAAAGAAGTACGGCGATGGGGATAGAAACTGATAACTGGAGAAGAAGCATAAAAGTAAAAAATGCATGTTTTTCTTTAGTTACCAAATTGCTCCTTTAAAACATACTTTTTGAAAGGAACAAAAAGTACAACCTTTAGAAAGAGTGTGTATTGTTGCAGAAAAGGCTCTCCTTGGTTCTTTCAGATGTTCCTTACTGTTTGGGACCCACAATATGTCCTTTCTGCCAGATTTTATGGGATGGGTAGATGTGATTGGGAGAGAAGTGGTCACTCAAATATTTTAGTTCTGATATAATTTTATTTGTCTTAGTTGGCTTTTAATGACGTTTGCCATTATCTTTTACATTTGTTTTTTGATAATTTTCACATGCTGTCCAGAGTCAAACTATCTGAATTGGGCGGTCATATACATGCTCCCAGTAAATAAACTTTGAGTTTATTTATTACACTAAGGTATAATGTGTTTGATTTGAATGTGTTTAGCATGTTGCACCACATAGTTGTGGCTTATTCAATAAATCATGGCTAAATAAACAATAAATACAATTGGATACAATAGAATACAATAGCAGAGTTGGAAGGGACCTTGGAGGTCTTCTAGTCCAACCCTCTGCCTAGGCAGGAAACCTATACTGCTTCAGACAAATGGCTATCCAACATCTTCTTAAAGACTTCCAGTGTTGGGGCATTCACAACTTCTGGAGGCAAGCTGTTCCACTGATTAATTGTTCTGACTGTCAGGAAATTTTTCCTCAGTTCTAAGTTGCTTCTCTCCTTGATTAGTTTCCACCCATTGCTTCTTGTCCTACCCCCAGGTGCCTTGGAGAAAGTTTGACTCCCTCTTCTTTGTGGCAACCCCTGAGATATTGGAACACTGCTATCATGTCTCCCCTAGTCCTTCTTTTCATTAAACTAGACACCCAGTTCCTGCAACCGTTCTTCATATGTTTTAGTCTCCAGTCGCCTAATAGTTAAAGATACTTGGCTAGAAACTAGGATATTGTGTGAATTCTAATGCAGTGTTAGACCCAAAGCCATCTGGATGATTACATAGGTCTGCGACTAAAAGCTGTTTGATTATTTTCATCTAGTTTCCATGTATTTTGGTGTGCTGAAAACAAATAAAATATTGAAAAAACTCCTAGACGTCATGATTTGCCACAACATGCAGAATTATCTTCAAATTTATTAATTTTTTTATTTTTGGTATTTTTTTATATTATGGGGTTTTAACCAAATTTAAAGTCCAAATTATTATTAATTAATTCACATAAGTGCATTTAATATATAAAATGCAAAAAAAAAACCTTAAAGAGTTTTACATAACTCTTAAAGATATGTAAAAAAAAATATAGCACTGTAAATCTGATGGTCAGTAATATATACATAAGCTAAGCAAGTTTTAAGTCTGTGTTTCTAATGGTAGAAGGGGTTAATCTTTAGAATTCAGTGGGAGGGAGACACAGGGCAGATAGCAGCATCTCCAGTCGGTGCAGGGGGCGTGGCCAGCACTGTGGCGTCTTGTGTAAAGACACAGAGCTGCTCTCTCCTGCATGCCACACTTGTGCATGAATCATCAGGTTCTTGGTTCTAGGCTGTTCACACTTTTTCATTGCAATTCATGTTAGCTCGTCATTCTTCAACCGTTATGTTATGGCTCCGCAAAAGTGTATTAATTCGCCAGACAGTTTCTGTTTCATCTGTGATGAATATACAGTGTTGAAGCAACAGCAGAATATTACTGACTTTGTGAAAAAAGTGTAATTTGCATACTTTGGACTAAAAATTGGGGATCAAGATAAAGTTTGGCCGCCTCATAAAGTGTGCAAACGGTGTGTTGAGGACCTCCGAAACTGGTTCAAGGGTAAGAAAAAAATCTTTCCGTTATGGGATTCCTATGGTATGGCAAGAGTAAAAGAACCATAGTGATGACTGTTACTTTTGTTCATGCAATGTGATAGGATTTAATTCCAAATGGAAGCATTCCATTTAATATCCCAATCTTCACTCAGCAATTCGTCCCATCCCCCATGGCACAGATATACCAGTACCCAAGCCCCCTGCTACCTTGGAAGAGATACCTAGCTCCGATGAAGGTGAAGTCATACCTGAACCAGATGACGAATCAAGTTATGACTTTGAAGATGATACAAGACCAAAATTGTTTTCTCAGGAGGAGATGAATGATTTGGTAAGAGACTTGAATTTTCCCAAAGATGCGGCTGAAGTTACTCGGATCAAGGCTGAAAAGCAGGAATTTATTGTTGTCAGGAGTGTCATCTTCATGGTTCAGACATCGTGAAAAGGAGTTCGTTCCTTACTTTGCCCAGGAAGACAAGTTGGTTTATTGCATCGATGTTGAAGGTCTGATGGGTCAATTTAAAATCCAATATGATTCAGAGCAATGGCAACTTTTTATAGCAGAGCCAAGGTGGCGCAGTGGTTAAATGCAGCACTGCAGGCTACTGCTAGATCAGCAGGTCAGCGGTTCAAATCTCACCGGCTCAGGGTTGACTCAGCCTTCCATCCTTCCGAGGTGGGTAAAATGAGGACCCAGATTGTTGGGGGCAATATGCTGACTCTCTGTAAACCGCTTAGAGAGGCCTGATAGGCCTATGAAGCGGTATATAAGTCTACTGCTATTATAGATTCTTCAAGAAGAAGTCTCAAAGCAGTTTTACTCCACAACGGTTTTTACTCTTCCATACCTGTAGGTCAGTGGTTCCCAAACTTGGCAACTTTAAGACTTGTGGACTTCAACTCCCAGAATTCTCCAGCTAGCTCTTCTGGCTGGAGAACTTTGGAAGTTGAAGTCCACACGTCTTAAAGTTGCCAAGTTTGGGAATCACTGCTGTAGGTCATTCCTTGAAGGAAACCTACGAGAATTTGGAATTGGTTTTTCGTAAACTTAAATATGAAGACCATGGTTGGCAAGTGTGTGGGGACTTGAAGGTCTTGTGCATGCTGCTCGGGTAACAAGCTGGGTATACCAAATACCCTTGTTTTCTGTGTCTATGGGACATTTGAGACCGACAAAATATTTGACCAAGAAAAGTTGGCAGCCGAGGGTGCTAACAGTCGGGGGGGAAAATGTCCTTTGAGAAACTTTGGTATCTTCCCATAAAGTTCTTCCACTACCTCTCCACATAAAATTTGGACTGATGAAGCAATTCGTAAAATCACTTCCAAGAGATGGAGAATGCTCCGAATACTTGGTCACAAGTTTCCATGCCTGTTGGAGGCAAAATTGAAGGAAGGTGTGTTCATCGGACCAGACATTAGAAGGCTTATAGTTCATCAAGAGTTTGTCAATACCATGACGGATCCTCAAAAAGAAGGGTGGATTGCATTTAAAGAAGTCGTACAGAAATTTTTAGGCAATAACAAAGATCCTCACTACAAAAAGATTGTCGGAAGAATGCTGAAAGCATTTCAAGCTTTAGGTTGCCTGATGAGTTTGAAAGTGCATTTCCTCCAGTCCCACCTTGACTACTTTGCTGAAAGGTGAGGAACAAGGTGAATGATTCCACCAAGACATTAAAGAGATGGAAAGGAGATACCAGGGAAAATGGAGCATTACAATGATGGCAGACTACTGTTGGATGCTTCAGGGAGACATTCCAGATGCTACTCATAAGCGTAAATGCACCAAGAGGAGCCTCATAAGGAAGAAGAATCGAGTTTAGTGTGTGTAGGTGAGCTCATTTCAGTTCAAAAAAGGATTTTCATGAAAATATTGTAATAAAACTTTAATTTTATAAGTATTTCTATTTATTTTGAGGTATTGCCTTATTTAACATAGTTACCTAAATTTTCAGGAAACATGATGTCCTATGACAAAATGGAGGTCATTTTTGAATTCAGCGCACCAAAAATCATAAAGATTACATGGAATAACCAAAACAGCTGTCGAAAATTTTTTTTTTGCAGACCTGTGATTGATATGTCACATTCTTAGTCCAAGGAAGAAAGCAGTGGCCAATCACTTCTGAAAAATATTGCCAAGAACACGACATGGATTTAACTCTACTTGTTGCAGGCCAGTTGTGAAATACACAAATGGTGATCATGTATTTGGAACATAGCAACAGAAATAAATGTGAAAATTGATTGCAAAGCTGTTTTTAACACTGTTGTAACTTTGAACAGTTATTAAATGAGGCAGTCAGTAAGTATGTATTATCTGTAGTTTGAGATTTAAAAAGTACCAGGAGATAGCATCACATATGCAAACTAGATGCCCGATTAGTATTTTTTTTAAAACTTAAAAAATACCATGTTTCCCTAAAAATAAGACCCTCTCTTATATTTTTTTGCCACCAAAAAAAGTACCAGGTCTTATTTGGGGGATGGGGGTGTCATCCACTGACTCACCTCACTTGCATGCATTGTCCCCAGTCTTTTTTCTTTCAAAAGCCTTCAGGAACTTCTTCATCCAGCAAGGCCAACAAGGCTTTCCTGAAGACCTTTGTAGTTGATAACAGTGCTCTGGGTCGATCTGGAACTCTGTTATTGGCTACAGAAGCCTTCAGGAAAGGCCTTTAGGAAAGGCCTCTTTAGCCACTAACAGGGCTCCAGATCGATCTGGAGCTGTTATCGGCTACAGAAGCTCTAGGAAAGCCTTGCTGGCTGCAGCAAAAGAAATGGGCTGAGATGTGCGAGGCCTGGCTGCAACTACTCTAAGGTAAGTAGTATGGCCCCGATCCCCACCCTAGCTTAATTTTTACCTGTGCACCCTGAAGTGCATGGAGCCTTAATTAGGACTTATTTTGGGAATAGGGCTAATATTAGGCATATGTATAAAAATCAAGCTAGGACTTATTTTCGGGAAAACGTTACTAACAGAAAATATTGCTAGATTTACTAGAGCTTCTGCTCTTAAACGATTTAGGACTTTTAGAAAGCAGCTTCTGATACAATATTTATGGGGAAATAACATAGATTTCTGAACAATGACTTTTTGAGTTATCGCAGTGCTGAATGGGTGGTGAAGACTCTGAAAATTGACTTATCAAGTAATCAATAATGAAGTTGACACCCCATTGTTATTTTTTAAAATATAAGCAATGAAAGTTTTTTATTTGAAATCGTATGCAGATCAATAGAAATAAAATACTCAATGGATTTACCTGATGGAGATTAGAAACAGGCTGTAAACATTCATTGTTTTACTTTGCAGCAGTATAAGAATCTCTGAACGAGAAGAGGGTCTTAGTTATTTGACAGCATTCCCAATGACTAAGAAAGGTTTTGCTTTTAATTTTTGAGATTATCACAAAATATGGATGTTAAACATTTTGAAATAAAAAATGCAAGGAAAATAGAATATAAAGTTATTACAATAAAATCTACATTAAGACTACATTAAGAACAATAAGATTCTACATTAAGGCTTTATTTTTTCCTTTAAAGTTAGCCTCAAATTTAAGATCACCACTTCTAAAAGAGAATACTATGCAGAAAAAATGCTAACTTCCTCTATTATTGTCAGATAATATACCAACTAAATATTAATTTAAGAAAATTAAAAATTCATATTTCACTCCAGCTTAAAATAACAGTTTATAAAATAATGCTTGCAACATACTATTTTGACATTTTTCTCTGTTTTTAAAATGTTCTTGAACAAGCTTTCCCCTTATAATCTGATTTAGTCATGTAAAAACTTAGCAAGAAAGGAGATTATGTATGATCATCTTAAGGAGTGCTTGCTTGTACTTTATAGATATTCATTATAAATGTTAAAATTCCTGTTTTAAAAATTCACATTGAAAAGTTTTGCTAATATCTAATTTATTTTAGTTTTATTCAGTTTATTACAGTTTCAAATAACAGTTTGGGAAAATGTGGTTCAGTATGATACACAGACTTCCAGTTGTCTGCCAACTTTATTTCACATAATGCCTCAAGAAAACATTCTTGAAAAGTAAAATGACATGATAAGCAATTGAAAACCAATTTTTGTATTTGTGGTTGCCATCACATTCCCCTGCCCCAATTCAAAAGGAAGGAAGAAATAGCCCTTTGTTACCATGGATGGCTTGGCATGACCCCCATTGCTAAGAGTGATAAATAAAGGAGAAGAAAGTAAAAAGACTGGCAGAATGATATAATTTGAAGCAGTCAGAACGAGAAAGAAAATGTGTGTATATATGTTTTTAAATGTATACATGTATAGATGTGGTATTAGAATTGGAATGAGATTAGACTTTTTTTTTTCTGAAAGAGAAACTGCTGACTTGAATGGATTTTGTACACTATGAATGTGGGTCTATAGATTCTGGGATGTAGGAGGTACAGGTCAATCATATTACTACTGTATATCAGAATTGTGAGTTTAGAGAAGAACTTTGTGTTTGACAGTTGAGATCTTTGACTTTGATCCGAATAATTGAATAAGTGACTTCCCCTTAATCTTTATTAGTTTGCCTTTCTGTTGTATGAATGTATATCCAAATAACTGTTATTTTGAGATGATAAGTATGACATATATTCACAATTCTAAATATGTCACAAATATTGAAAGTTCCTGAAGCTAAATTCCTATTGCAATTGTTCCAAAACAAGATTGTCACCAAACATTCTGAATTATAATGACTAATCTTCTCATAGTCTAATTGTGCCACAGTCTGCAAGGAAATGGGCAAGCTGTACCTTGCTAAAGACTAAGGAATGTATTTTAATAAAAACTCTCCATGTTGGTTACACTTCTCCATAGTCACAAAGCCATCTGTCATGCAGGAAACATTTTTCTTTTTTTACTTCAAAGAAGGCAATTCAGCTCTGATTTATGAACACAACTCAACATATTTCCTATATTTGAAACTGAAACTGAATGATAACTGCTCTCCGGTAATTCATTTAAAAATTAATAAAACTTTATATACCAACACATGCCAATATATTATTTAGTAATTATTATTTGTGCAACATTTTTAAGAACATAGACATCTTCATGTTTAAAATTGAAAATGTAAAAATTCAACATGATAAAAATATAGTTACAAAACCAGTAAGATAACAATATATGAAGTTACCATAACATCAGGGTGGATAAAAAAATAGATTGGATTTCTTTCATTTAAATTGGATATTTTTTTATTTTTATCAAATTTATTTTAATAAAGTGCTTTTGGAGTAAAAATCTATTTAAATATAGTTTTCTATTTAAGATACATTAATAATTTAGTTTATTCAGCATGAAATGGAGCTTAGTTTTTAGCATGAGGCTGTATATTCTGCAATATTGGGACTGTTGGTTAGTCAACAGCAGGTCAGAGGAGGAGCTACTGCGAGACAGAGATAGCAGTTGCTGTTTAAAAATTATGATTTAAATCAAATCCATCCTATTAAATATTATTTTCATTCTAAGTATTAAAACCAAAGAGTACTTTGTTTGCTTAAAGAGCTATACAAACCTTACTGTTCAATCACTGAATACAAGATTATCTGTGTGAATTCTGAGAGAAATTTTGAGAAATAATTAAAATACTGTTTATTGTTTTAAAGTATTCTGTTTGTCAGAATTCCTTTCAATATTTAAAATTAAACTTTGAGTAACTGTAATTGATACACTGCCTTTCCTTTTTCTTTCAGAATCATGGAGCAATTGATCTGGAGCACCCACATTTATTGCAATCATGAGGATTTAAGAACTGAAAATAATTTTGAACTTTGGAGATAAAATTTTAGTATGTGGCATCATTTTTAAGAATGAGCATTGCACCCAGTTGTGTTGGTGAATACAGAAGGATGAGAAGAACACTATGATGGCAAAGAACAAAGAGCCTCGTCCCCCAGCCTATGCTGTTAGTGTGGTTGGACTTTCTGGGACTGAAAAAGACAAAGGAAACTGTGGAGTTGGAAAATCATGTTTGTGCAATAGATTTGTGCGGTCAAAAGCAGATGAATATTACCCTGAACATACCTCTGTGCTTAGCACAATTGACTTTGGTGGTCGTGTTGTTAATAATGATCACTTTTTATATTGGGGTGATGTAATACAGTGTGGAGAGGATGGAGTAGATTGCAAAATTCATGTTATTGAACAAACTGAGTTCATTGATGATCAGACATTTCTGCCTCATCGTAGTACAAACTTACAACCTTATATAAAGCGTGCAGCTGCAACCAAATTGCAGTCAGCAGAAAAACTTATGTATATTTGCACAGATCAGCTTGGATTGGAACAAGATTTTGAGCAAAAGCAAATGCCTGAAGGAAAGCTAAGTATTGATGGATTTTTATTATGTATTGATGTAAGCCAAGGATGTAATAGGAAGTTTGATGACCAACTTAAATTTGTAAATAATCTCTATATTCAACTTTCAAAATCTAAAAAACCTATAATTATAGCAGCAACTAAATGTGATGAATGTGTGGACCATTATTTACGAGAAGTTCAGGCTTTTGCTTCAAATAAGAAGAACCTTCTTGTAGTAGAAACATCTGCAAGATTCAATGTCAATGTGGAGACGTGTTTCACTGCACTGATACAAATGATGGATAAAACTCGTGGCAAACCTAAAATAATACCTTATTTAGATGCCTATAAAACACAAAGACAAGTTGTTGTGACATCAACAGATAAGTTTGAGAAACTTGTGCAGACTGTGAGAGACTATCATGCCACATGGAAGACTGTTAGTAACAAACTGAAAAATCATCCTGATTATGAGGATTACATTAATTTAGAGGGAACAAACAAAGCCCAAAATACATTTTCAAAACATATTGAGCAACTTAAGCAAGAGCATATAAGAAAAAGAAGAGATGAATATATTAATACATTACCAAGAGCTTTCAATACACTTCTGTCAAACCTTGAAGAGATTGAACATTTGAGTTGGCCTGAAGCTTTGAAATTAATGGAAAAAAAACAAGATTTCCATTTGTTTTTTGTGGTGCTGGAAAAAACGCCCTGGTATGAAACTGACCATATAGATAAAGTAAATGACAGGAGAATTCCATTTGACCTTTTGAGCATGCTTGAAGCTGAAAAGGTATATCAAAATCATGTGCAACATTTAATATCAGAAAAAAGGAGAGTTGAAATGAAGGAAAAGTTCAAAAAAACACTTGAAAAAATTCAGTTCATTTCTCCTGGGCAACCCTGGGAGGAAGTTATGTGTTTTGTAATGGAAGATGAAGCTTTTAAATATATTACAGAAGCTGACAGTAAAGAAGTATATAGTAGGCATCAACGGGAAATAGTCGAAAAAGCCAAAGAGGAATTTCAGGAAATGCTTTTTGAACATTCAGAACTCTTTTATGACCTGGATTTGAATGCAACACCCAGTTCTGACAAAATGAGTGAAATTCATGCAGTTCTTAGTGAAGAGCCTAGATACAAAGCTTTACAGAAACTTGCACCTGATAGAGAGTCACTTCTGCTTAAACATATAGGTTTTGTATATCATCCCACTAAAGAAACATGTCTCAGTGGCCAAAGCTGTATGGACATTAAAGTGGAACACTTACTTGCTAGAAGCCTCCTACAACTGGACCATGGTCGTTTAAATTTTTATCATGATAGTGCCAACATCGATAAAGTTAATGTTTTCATTTTGGGTAAAGATGGTCTTGCACAAGAATTGGCAAATGAGATTCGGACACAGTCTACTGATGATGAATATGCCTTAGATGGAAAAATATATGAACTTGACCTCAGACCAGTTGATGCTAAGTCACCTTACCTTCTAAGCCAATTATGGACTTCAGCCTTCAAACCTCATGGATATTTCTGCGTGTTTAATTCAATTGAATCACTTAATTTTATTGGTGAATCCATTGGAAAAATCAGGACTGAAGCTTCTCAGATAAGAAGAGATAAGTATATGGCCAACCTTCCATTTACTCTAATATTGGCCAATCAAAGAGAGAGTGTTAGCAAAAATTTACCTATTCTGAGACATCAGGGGCAGCAGTTAGCAAACAAGTTGCAGTGTCCTTTTATTGATGTGCCTGCTGGTACTTATCCACGTAAATTTAATGAAGCTCAGATAAAGCAAGCATTGAGGAGTGTTTTGGATGCAGTTAAACACAATTTTGATGTCGTAAGTCCTATTCCTACAATTAAAGATCTTTCAGAAGCTGACTTAAGAATTGTTATGTGTGCTATGTGTGGAGATCCATTCAGTGTAGATCTTATTCTTTCTCCATTCCTTGATTCTCATTCTTGTAGTGCTGCTCAGGCTGGTCAGAATAATTCCCTAATGCTAGATAAAATTATACGTGAAAAACGGAGGCGAATACAGATTACAATATTATCATATCATTCTTCAATTGGTATAAGAAAAGATGAACTTGTTCATGGCTATATATTAGTTTATTCTGCTAAACGGAAAGCATCTATGGGAATGCTTCGAGCATTTCTTTCAGAAGTGCAAGATACTATTCCTGTACAATTAGTAGCTGTTACTGACAGTCAGGCAGACTTCTTTGAGAATGAGGCTATCAAAGAATTGATGACTGAAGGTGAACATATAGCAACTGAGATTACTGCTAAATTTACAGCTCTCTATTCATTATCTCAATATCACCGTCAGACTGAGGTTTTCACCTTGTTCTTTAGTGAAGTCTTGGAGAAGAAAAACATGATTGAAAATTCTTATATCTCTGATACTACACGAGAGACAACACACACAAATGAAGATGTTTTCTTGCATTCTCCTAGAGCAAGTTCTCTTGCTTACAACTGTTACCCAGATTCAGAAGATGATACTGAAGCCCCGCCTCCTTATAGTCCAATTGGAGATGAGGTACAGTTGCTCCCAACACCTGATCGCTCAAAATACCGTTTGGATGTAGAAGGTAATGAATATCCCATTCACAGTACACCTAACTGTCATGATCATGAACGCAACCACAAAGTGCCTCCTCCCATAAAGCCGAAACCAATTGTAACCAAGACAAATGTGAAAAAACTGGATCCAAATCTATTAAAAACCATTGAGGCAGGTATTGGTAAACAATACCCCAGAAAAACAAGAATGATTTTGGCACCATGTGATGATCTTGAACAATCTGATAACTATGCTGAACCTATTGACACTATTTTTAAGCACAGAGGTGTTGCTGATGATACCTACATAACTCCAGATGATAGTCAGAATCGTATGATTAAATTTCGAAATTCCTCTCATATAAATAATGCCCAAGGAGAGGAAGAAAATGGATTTCCTGACAGAATTTCAAAGACCCATGGAGAAAGACGCCCCTCAAAATATAAATATAAATCTAAAACATTGTTCATCAAAGCCAAATCTTATTATAGAAGAGCACATTCAGATGCAAGTGATGATGAAGCTTTTACAATGTCTAAAACAAAAAGAAAAGGAAGACATCGTGGCAGTGAAGAAGATCCACTTTTATCCCCTGTGGAAACATGGAAAGGTGGCATTGATAACCCTGCAATTACATCTGATCAAGAGCTAGATGATAAAAAGATGAAGAAGAAAACACAGAAAGTGAAAGAAGACAAAAAGGTATGTTTTAAAAGTGTTTTAAATGCAGTCAAAATATTGCTTTTTTGAAAATTTGAAATGTCAATGAAAATCTTAGCAAAAGTTGTTAGCACGATATATAAACTGTATGGTATAAATGGGTCCGTTTCTGTTCCTTGCAACTGCAGCAGTAACTAATTTGACTTGGCTTAAACTTGTTTCTTATTGAACTGTAGTTTAGGGGGGAAAGGGCATTTGTTAGAATATGAAGTAACTAAGCAAGATTAGCAAAAAGCATGTTTTAAATTAAAACAGTTGATTGTGGTATCTAGAGGTGGTATTCAGAAGGTTCTTACCAGTTCTGAAGAACTGGTAGCGGAAATTTTGAGTAGTTCGGAGAACCGATAAATGCCACTTCTGACTGACCCCACCCCTATCTATTCTCTGCCTCCTAAGTTCCAGCTGATTGGTAGGGAATGGGGATTTTTCAGTAACCTTCCCCTGGAGTGGGGAGGGAATGGAGATTTTGCAGTATCCTTCCACTGGAGTGAGGTGGGAATGGAGATTTTACAGTATCCTTCCCCTGCCAGGCCCACCAAGCCATGCCACGCTCATCAAGCCATGCCCACAGAACTGGTAGTAAAAAAATTTGAATCCCACCACTGGGTGGTACCCAAGCTAATTTTATGAGAAAATAATGTGACAATGAAACATTTAAAGTTAAGTCAAATTTATCTGCCCAGTTAACTACTTTTTCTTTTACTATTAAGTGGCAAATCTCTTTGGCTGTTTCCTTGCAGATGTTTCATTACCCAATCAGGTAACATCATCAGTGAGCGTGGGATTTGTTCTCTGTTTAATTATAATAGCTTGCCCTGTCAGTTTTGATGGATTTGGTGTTTTTTCTGCTTAATTCTTACATTAATACTTTAAAATTTACATTATATTGGTGCTGAATACAAAACTTAGATTATCATTTGTTTCTATCTTCTATTCAAAGGAGCTTTATTGCTATTTTATTGTTGGATAATGTTCAGGAGATTGTGTAATATTGTATAATGAAAGTTGCAGGCCAGCATCTGAATTACCTTTTTTATTTTGAACTGAATGTATATAATGTAAACATTTAAAGGGTATAGACCTTTCAAAAATTTGACATATTGGTATTTATTGTAAGCAACATCTAGATATACATTTATGATTTTGAAGAATGAAGGGAGTTGGATTTATTTCTTAAAAAGCCAAATTAAAAAAAAAAGCCAGTATTTTTCTTAAATATGGACATTTATCAGAATAACTTTATTCTGTGGAGAAATGGCTTATGACTAAAAAAGGGAAACTTCTCATCATCTAGACAGCAGTCTCTACTATTTCCTAGGCATTGTTTGTAGGCTTGTTTGCTTAAAAAGGTTTTAAAATTTTTGCACTTTAAGTAAAATTGATAGAGCATGACTGATTTACATAAAAAGTTTCCTCGAATTGCCTCACGGTGAAATGGCGGCAAACATTTCATAAAAATAATAAGTAATGCAAGATATTTATCTGTTTAGGTTTTACGCTTCCTGTATAGTTATTTTAATATTGAGCTCAGGAAGACTTTATAGAAATTAGGAACCCAATAACTTTAAGTAACTTGACATACTATGTTTTCCTGAAAATAAGACTACCCCAAAAATAAATCCTAGCCTGATTTTTAAGTGTGCGCCTAATATAAGCCAAAAATAAGCCCTACTGAAGATCGTCATCAGCCCAGAATCGGAGCACTGAAGGTACAGGGGTGTCCGGCTGCAGCCTGGGTAATGCAGGTGAATGGATTAACTGTCCAGGCAGAGGCAGGGGGAGGGGCAGGCAATCTGAATGCACCACGTAAGCCGTGGAAAAGCCAAGAGTCAGTGGCCAGAGCAGGGGCGCAGCTTCAGAAGATTTATCTTCACACCATAGCACTGGCAGCAGACAGAGGCAGAGGCATGGGGGAGGCAGGTGATCATGACACTCTGCGTGGGCCGCAGGCAAGCCGAGAGACGTGAAGACAAGCCCTGTGGCTGCCTGCCCACTCTGTCCTACCATCTCTTGGCTTGCCTGCGGCTCTCATCGGTGTCTGGATTGTGTGCCTCTGTTTCCGTCAGCTGCAGGTGCCATTGCATGAAGACTAGCCTCTTGTGTCCAGCTGTTCTCTCCGGCCCACAGACTCTCAGCTTTCCCACAGCCAGCCACCTTGTGGACTGATCACCCTGAAATCGTGTTTCCCCAAAAATAAGTCCTCATTCTTATTTTGAAGCTCTCAAAATTATAAGACCAGGTCTTATTTTCAGGAAAACATGGTATCTAATATTTATTTTGAAAGCATTAATACATTTTTAACAATGTATTTTAAGATACAGTCTTACAAATGGGCCATAGTCCTACACTGTCTTTACCTTAACTGAGCATCTGTTAAGTTTCATAACAGCTGTGTGTGTTGTCAGGAATAAAATTGAAATGAAATAAAAGTATCCACATCATTTAAATCATGAATGCCCAATTGTGCCCTTCAGAATTGAGGTAGTATGTAAATTGCATAAAATGCACACGCACAAATGCACATATGCATACATGTGTGCCTGCACACACACATCCAGCTGGTTGAGATGAAGGAAAAAATAATCTCTTGGAAAAAATATTTAAACTTTCTTAGTGCATTAAAATGTATCACTTGGCAAAGGAGACACAATTTATGCTTATGGCTTCCAAATCACCAGCTTGGTGGCCATAAATGTTTTATTTATCTCGATCCATTCCAGTCAGGCTTCAGACCTGGCTGCAGCACAGAAACCGCTTTGGTCGCGTTGACCGATGATCTCTGGAGAGCCAGGGATGGAGGCCATGCCTCCATCCTGGTGCTCCTTGACCTCTCGGCGGCTTTCGATACCATCGACCATGGTATCCTTCTACGACGACTGCGGGAGGTGGGGGTGGGAGGCGCTGTTTTACAGTGGTTCTCCTCTTACCTCTCGGACAGGTCGCAGTCGGTGTTAGTCGGGGGGCAGAGATCGAACCCTAGGCCCCTAACGTATGGGGTGCCGCAGGGTTCGGTCCTGTCCCCCCTTCTTTTCAACATCTACATGAAACCGCTGGGTGAGATCATTCGACGGCACGGGATAAAATACCACCAGTATGCGGACGATACACAGTTGTATCTGTCCGCCCCGTGCCAACTCAATGAAGCGATGGATGTGATGAGCCAGGGTCTTGAGGCTGTTAAAGACTGGATGGGGGTCAACAAACTTGTGCTCAATCCAGAAAAGACCGAGTGGCTGCTGTGTTTCCCTCCCGCGAATTGGCCAAGTGTTCCATCTCTCAGGCTGGGGGGTCAAATTGTACGCCCCTCAGACAGGGTTCGCAACTTGGGAGTCCTCCTGGACCCACAGCTGACTTTCGAACACCATTTGTCAGCTGTGACCAGGGGGGCATTTGCCCAGGTTCGCCTGGTGCACCAGTTGCGTCCCTACCTGAACCGGGTGGCCCTCACAACAGTCACTCGTGCCCTTGTGACCTCTAGGCTGGAATACTGCAATGTGCTCTACATGGGGCTGCCCTTGAAGAGCATTCGGCGACTTCAGCTGGTCCAGAATGCGGCCGCACGAGCGATCGTGGGTGCACCTCGGTTCACCCACGTAACACCTATCCTCCGTGAGCTGCACTGGCTGCCTGTTGATCTCCGGGTGCGATTCAAGGTGCTACTTATCACCTACAAAGCCCTTCATGGTACTGGACCTGGGTACTTGAGAGACCGCCTACTGCCAATTACCTCCACTAGACTGATACGATCGCATAGATTAGGCCTCCTCCGAATTCCATCATCTAGCCAGTGTAGACTGGCAACTACCCGGAGGAGAGGCTTCTCGGTGGCTGCTCCGACCCTCTGGAACGAACTCCCCGTGGAGATTCGGACCCTCACCACCCTCCAATCCTTCCGCGCCGCCCTAAAGATCTGGCTGTCCCGGCTGGCCTGGGGTTAAGACTCTAACCCCACTCGAATTGTGTGGCTGTTGTGTTTTAATATGTTGCATTGTCTGTATGTTGGAAACTGTCTGTCCTTCCCCCCCCCCTTTTTTTGAACTGTGAGCCGCCCTGAGTCCCCCCAGGGAAAAGGGCGGCATACAAATAAAGGGAAAATGAAAAAATGAAAAAATATTTTAATGGAATAACATTGTTATTAAATTGGATGGATTGTGAGATTAAGTACATAGATATAATAGTAAACTTGTTTAACTCACATTAAAAATAATGTGATTCACTATTTAAAATGTAATTTAAAAAAATCAATAGAATTGAATGTTTAAAATATGCCACAATTTATGAGTCAAGACTTTAATTTGTATGAATTTGTAAAAATGACAAAATGTCTTTAAATTTAGTTTATTCAAATAGCCTTTTAATGGTTCAGCAAACTGACAGTTACTGAAGTACCTAACAGAAAATTCCTAATTTGAACGTTTTAGCTGGTAAAGTCTTCACAATTTTTGGTACTTGACAAAGTAATACTGGTGAGTTTGCTTTATGTTTTCTGACAGTACCATTACTATAACAATTATTTTTAATACATGTTTAACAATTTTAGTTGTATTGTGTGAGATACTATTTTATATATCATGCTTGTATATGTGTATTTTGAAAGTTGAAGCATAGTATTCCATACCAGGAAATAAGGAAAAATTATATTATGTCTGATTATATCTCATATGAATGAGAGCAGATATAACGAGAATGTAAAAGTAAAAATTTGAGGTATCTTATTCTACTCTACCACAGAGTCGGAAATGAAAGAATTACAATAAGCTTTCACAGTCTTCTTTTGTAGCTGAAAGCTTTAGATTTTTTATTTGTCATGGTTATACAATGTTTATTTCGGGTAGAGTATTTTATATATGTTATCCAGAGTGACAATTATTCAGGTTGAATGGCTATATAAATCTTTTAAATCAATAAATAAACCTGTCCAGTAAACTCTTACATATAAGACATGAGCAATAAGTAGTAGTAAGCTCATTAATAAGGATTAGATGTGGGATGAGAAGTAGCATTCAGGTAAATAGTAGTTTGGTTATGTTGTTCTCAACAATCATTTTGTGAATATGTGAATAAGAAACTAATTAGTAGCTATTTTCTGCATCATGCTCTGAGAAAGATTCAGGATCCTTACCCTGGAAACAGACAAATATAGCATAGTGAGCAAGTTTGATTATTCTTTTTATTAATTATATATCTTCAAAATGAAAATTGCCATATGAAAAATAGCCTTTCTAATATTTTTTAGTTATTAGGGAATGTTTATTTCAATAGCTAACATTCTTGACCATTAATGCTATTTTGTTGCAGCAAAAAAAGAAAACAAAGACATTCAATCCACCAACTCGAAGAAACTGGGAAAGTAATTATTTTGGGATGCCCCTACAAGATCTGGTTACACCTGAAAAACCTATCCCTCTCTTCGTTGAGAAGTGTGTGCAGTTTATTGAAGATACAGGTAAGAAATTATATTTAAGTATTTATTTTTGCTGTTAAGTAATTTTGAAAGTCCTACTTGTTTCTCATTTAGAACTTTATATTGTTTTAATGAAGAAATAATAAATCATATGAATTGAAGTCTATTTACATTGATGTATTTATGAGAAAAAATATCAAGTATTTGTTGGAGGAATTTTTTTACTATGTGAGTGACTTCCATCCCTTGATGTTTTCTTCCTTTTCCTAAAGGTCTGTGTACTGAAGGCCTCTATCGTGTTAGTGGTAATAAAACAGATCAAGACAACATTCAAAAGCAGTTTGATCAAGGTAACGGGGATCGTTGTTATGATTACATAGGTATAACTATGTGATGTTGTTTTAGTGCAGTATTTAAACTCTTCTGTGGATACTCTGTGATAATAGAAATTGAGTAACATGAATATATAAATGTATTAAAAACTAGTTTGATAATGTTAGCTGTACTGTATGTGTTGGTATGTTGATGTTAAATTCAATATATAATACTTTAATTTTAATTTTACTCAATTTCAAAGCCTCTTTTTCTGCATGTTTCTTAGAGCCCATGAGATTTATCATAAAAATAGACTGTTTATGGCTCTCCTATTATAACCTCCCAAACAATCAAATATTACATTTACCAAATTTAGGATTTGGGATACTTTTGAAAATTGTGGTTGGAGTGCAAAGCTTCCAGGAGGTGAAGTGTTCCTTTTCCAGCCTTTTAAGTTCCTTAAATTGGAGAAAATATAGCCCACCATTTTTTTTACTACAGTGATGGACACCATTTTACAAAATGCAGTAGATTCATGTGGTTCACTTGTAGGCTTGAGTTGCAACTCCAGACCCAGAAGAACTAATATATACAATAAACCAATAAAATCACTAGAATTTATTTTAAAAAAAACAACACCAAAAATCACAAATCAAAGCCAAAAAAAGTATTTTTATGTGTAATATATTTTAATATAAATTCTGGATTTGTGTGTTATCGTCTGAAAATTCCACTGCTTGTTATATGTTATTTGAATCATAACACAATGAAATGCCAATAGAAGCAAGAGCCAAAGCCAATTCATAGCAGCCTTTAGACCAGGGATGTCAAACTCAAGGCCTGTAGGCCGGATCTGCCCATAGGATGCTTAGATCTGGCCCGTGAGGCCAACCTGGAAACAGCAAAGGACCAGCCCGCAGTGCCTCTGCCAGCAAAAACAGAGCTCGGCAGGACCATGCGCATCCCACCCGAGCTCCATTTTCAGCTGCAATGTCCTCCTGCAACTCTCTGCCAGTGAAAACGGAGCGGCCCTCCCAAGCTCTGTTTTTGCTGGCAGAGCGCTTGGGCCATCACAGGCCCAAAAATGATGTCAAGCTGGCCATGCCCACCCTGGCCACGTTCTCCCAGTCCCCTGAGGTCAAACACAACCCTGACTTGGCCATTAATGAAATTGAATTTGAGATCCCTGCTTTAGACAAGCATGTTCTTTTCCCTTGTGATAAACTTCATATAGTCAGATGAATCTTTCATTTTCTTGACCTTTCACTATACTTTAGCCTCAGAAGTCAAAGAATGCAGAAGCTTAACTTTCTTCTCCCCTCCCACATATCAGACCTAGCCTCTCTCCCTCCCGGCAGTTGCTCAGTAGAAAATTACTTGAATGCATCTCTGCTTACCACCCAAAACTGACAAGAATAATCAGTTTTAAAATTCTGGCTTTTGTTTCCCTTCTAGCCATACTCCTATCATTTTGAATGCTCATCTCAGTGCTGGATAGTGAACAAGAAGAGAAATTAATATTTATATTTCCATTCATTTGAGAGAAAGGGATTAGAAGAGAGTAAGCAGGCACACAATGAAGAATACACATTGAAAGCTGTGCTGTGCTGGTAGCTATGCATCCCAGCCCCTTTTCAGTGAAATTTTCCTCAAAGCAAATTTGGCATGCCTTTCTCTGACAATGCCATACTAACTATAATTAAATGATTAATTAAGTGATTAAATGACTGGTAGACCATGCAAATGTCATACATTGTAATTTGGTTGTAAAGTTGTTTTTCAACACCATTGTAACTGTTCTCCAAATGAGTTGTCGGTATTTGAAGACTATCTGTAATTCTGAGAAAAATAAATTTAAAGTGGTCACTCAGAAGCTTAATGAAAATCTCAGATCAAAAAAGAATTCTTTCAGGAACAAGATATCATTATATACATGTATAAACAGTAGACAGTAGCCCAAAACCACAGAAAGGCTGTCAGAAGACAGTAACATAAGGTTGACAGAAGATGCTAAGAATAATAAAAATAGCTTATTTAAATATATTTTAAATAAATTTAAAATGAAGACATTCCATATAACTTCAGATTTGAATGCCTAAATTTGAAGGCCATGATAAAATTACATTATAGATAGATATTTTTGGCTGAACATTTACGTATCATGTTTGAAAAATCTTGGGGGAGGAAAAGAAATTCCAAATGGGCAAGAAAAAAGGTCCTTTTAAAAAAATGGGAAAGTGAGTTCCAGGGAATAGCATACTGGTCTTGAGACTTACCTGTAAAAAGATCTAAAGCAGATCATAAATAGATTGATTTTAAACAGAGAGCTTTTTGGTTCCTCATCAAATCAGAGTCAGACATATATGGTATGCACAAAATTCAGCCCTTGGTCCTGTACTCATTAATTAGTTAAACATTTCCTTTATTAGAATTATCAGATTTGTGTCTGATACAAAATCGTGTTAGGCAATTAATCATTTAGCAATCTTGATAACTTAGAAAAATAAGAGTAAATTTTAGCAGAAAAATGCAAAATTCGTCACATAGGAAATATGAAACGCATAGATACAGGAAGGGACTTAGTAATAATACTTGTGAAAGGATATTTTAAATTGAAAATTAATGGTTGGTTTGTGTTTATAGTGAATGAATTCTCTTGAGAAATGTTTTTGTATTCCTAATACACAGTTTCATACTGCTTTGTAGATCATAATATTAGTCTGGAATCTATGGATGTAACAGTAAACGCTGTGGCAGGAGCTCTTAAAGCTTTCTTTGCAGATCTTCCAGATCCTTTAATTCCTTATTCACTGCATCCAGAATTAGTTGAAGCATCAAGTAAGTAATTTCTTTTTCCCCCTCGGAAGTACATGTTATGGATAACCATTTTCTATCTCTTACCTACTATACTCTGTATTGGGATATTAATTTCAATCTATTTGGTGCCTGTTGAGGATTTCACAGATTTATTGGGAAGGGGGGGGTTTCTTATATTTCCCATTTTAAGACTTCTTTTATATGCCTCTATTGTTAGGTAATATTTCAAGTAATCACAGAAAGCTTCACATACAAACTTTTGATTAATTAAACCTTCTACGCTAAACATTATCTTGCCCTATTATATTTTATTATTTGTATTTTTATTATACCATACTAAACTAAACTAGTGAACTCTGCTTATTTAAGGGGTGAAACCAAACTTCTCTGATCACCATTGGAATGGACTTCTTTGATAGCATGATTGCACTATTGTTCCACAGACCCTGTACATCTCCAGAGGATTGCCACTCATGGAGACAGAAAAGGAGAAATTAACAATTTGTTCACATGCATTTATTGAATAGAAAATTCTCTAAAATATTACTTCAGGTTGTTTCTCTTCAAATGTTCACCCACTCATCAGTTTTATTACTTCCCCCTTCATATGAAAAAACCTTAATGACTGGCTATTACAGTAACAGGTTAACATTCCTCATAACAGTCTCCCAGCACATATTAGGTCCCAAAAGTTGAAACAGTGCCCTGAGCTGCTATATGCTTCTTATTTTAAAAAAAATGTTTTTGCTTTGTTTGTACAGAAATTCTTGATAAGACTGAAAGGCTGTATGAATTAAAGGAAATTGTGAAGAAATTCCATCCAGTGAATTATGAAGTGCTCAAATATATAATAACTCATCTGAACAGGTATTTTCTTTGCCAAATATCAATTACAGATAAACAATTTCATTAATATTTGCCAGAAAGATTAATCATATTAATCTGCTATACATAAAGATGCTTGTATGAAACATTAAGTCATCTTACGCAAGATGGTCATTAAACAAATGTAATAAATAACAAACTGTAAATTAGAAAGAATTATGAAAGCCTTATCCATATTTCTGTAGCAGTTGGGTATTACAGTGTTGTCCATTGATGTAAGGCATCATTAAATGAAATGTTTAATGAATCAATATTCAATGAATCAATGGGGTTGGTGTAGCAATAAAAATGAAGGACTTACATTTATATGAATTTTAAAGCTCTTACTTACCCACCAATATATTGACAGAGTTGATAAGAAGTAGAGGTGCTCTTCTTAGTAATAGCACCTGCTGTGGGAAATTTCCTTTAAGAGATGTACATCTCTTCCCATGCTGACTTAAAAATTCTGTAAATTTATATCTTGTAAAATTCCAGTGGGGTGTTTTTGCCAGGAACTGGATGTAAATATCAGAAACTGGCAAAAACAACAACAACAACCCCAATTGAAAATCATGGTTATGTTCCTGGGATGCTGCAAACAGGCATAAAAGTAAGCTGATTGCCAAATAATCAAAATAAGATCAAATGATAACAGGTGTGTGTGCTACTGTTGGAACTTCAAAAAGGGGGTTATAAGTAAGTTTTTGGGGGATCCATCATACTTTGATTATTAAGCAAAGACTACTTATAAACTTCCCTTGTTCATTATGTGCTACTGATAGCCTTCAAACCTGTCAGTGCAGATCTCAGTAGGAAATAGACACCCATAATGTCTGTGGGTTTACTTCTGATAGTGTATGCACGTTGTTGAATGTAAACCTTTAAATAGTGTAAACATTTTATTTAAACAAAGCTGTGAAAAAGTGGCTGTGAATAGATTAAATGTTCATTATAATCAGGATAATAATGGTAGAATCCAACTTGAGACTGATTGTTGTTTTGTTCAAGACCTTTGGCACTAGTGCATTTGTATGAACAACTTACACAATCCATTTTTTCTATTTTAATAGATTGTAGATCTTTCTACTTTTTCTATTCATGCAGAGAAATTGTAGATTTAAGTAGTTCTTAGGTACTTATGCCTGTTTTCTTGTATTTTAAGAATAATCACTTCTGAGCCTAGTTTGTTGTTGCATTATGTTTAGGATATAATGTCTAAAATCTGCTGAATATATTAAAAGTAATGCTATGTAACATTTTTAGATACACTTTCAGTCAAATATTAATTCTTCAATACATTTATTCATATTATAGAGTTAGTCAACAGAGCAGAACCAACCTAATGACTGCAGATAACTTATCTATATGTTTCTGGCCTACTTTGATGAGACCTGATTTTGAAAACAGGGAGTTCCTGTCAACCACCAAAATCCTTCAGTCAGTAATAGAAACAGTCATTCAACAATGCCAATTTTTCTTCTATGGTGGAGAAATTTCAGAAATTTCTGACAATGTAGCACATCAGCTTCCTGGTTCGAATCCAGTACAGATGGTGGAACCAATTTTACCACTACAGTTACCACCACCTCTACAACCTCAGCTAATACAACCACAGTTGCAAGCAGATCCTCTTGGAATTATTTAAACAAACAACTGACAAGATGATGATTTGTCAAGAACTTGGCAATGGATACAGAGGAAAACTGGATATGCATGTTTCAAGATACAATGACAACTTCATTATGAAAGAATTTGAACCTAAACTAAGATATTTTTGTTTGTAGTCACTCTATCCACCTTGTTCATAACACTGCAGGTCAAAATTATGTGATTAGCATGACTGGAGAGGTTTAATTTTTTAAATCAAAAATAACAAGTGCAAAGCTGCTGTTGCATGAACATTTACGCAATCACTATCATTTCTGTGACAGTTTGTCACAATATATTGTGAATAAAACTTTTCTATAGAAATGTTATGATTAAATAAATCATTTATGGAACATTCAATACTTGCAGCCTGCTTTAGGGCTGTTTTTTGTTATTTAATTGTCTCCCCTCCCCATCATTTTCATACCAATTTAGTCCTACACGTAAAATACAACCATGTCTTATTTGGAAATTATGAACTACTTATACATTACAACATATTTTGAAAAAACGAACTGCACTGTTATAAATGCCACATTCCCATACTTCTTTTTCTCTTAAACCTGTGGATATTTTTGTTGAGGGCTTTAGATTTTTTTTTCTTGTAGCACAATACCAAGGACATGCTTATTGTAAAAGTGAGTTAAGCACTGTGGAGATATGTTATGATTATCTACTTTTCCCTTAATTTGCATTAATTAATCAAACTTTTTATAATACTGTTAATTCTGTAAACTGCATGTTTGAAAGATCATTGAAGGTCTTGTAAGCCTAATATATTTTCTATATTTTAATTTTTCCCACTAGGAAATTCATTTAGTGTAGAGAAAATAATTTTATGATTTCATATAAGGCTGTATAACTTTTCATACATAAATGAGAACTTTGCTGTAGTATAAACTTGCTAAACCAAACAATCTAGACCATAAATTTAACATATACACTATATCTATTTTTCTGTGACCCTCTAAAGGTATAAAAAGCATTGCTAATATATAGCAATAAATACTTTGGGTACTGAAGCATCTAAATTTGTATATAAAAAGATACCTGTGTTCATTTTTTTCCCTATGAGCTGTTGTACTATATTTTCAAAATAACTTTTGCACCATTTAAAATTATTTTTCTTTTTTATATTGGTACAAATATCTCTGTTAAAGAATGCTGCTTAATTTTTAAACATTCTTGATTAATAGTTGATTGTTAATAAATGTGATGAACACTAGTTATGGGGAAAAAATGGAATGGTTTAAAATATTTGAATTGGCTCAGATTTCTGTCCTCAAATGGAAGGGTTTCTTTCATCTATACAAGTGATTCAGTGGAGAGATCCCAACTTACACAGATTTCATTTTCCACCTCTGGAACAAATCTTTAGAGAGAGAGAGAATGGGTAAAAGTTGGTCCATAAGCAGAATGAAATTTGCATCCATGTCTGAGTTTTCCTTACCACCTTTTTCTTTCATTTGCAAAATACGTTTTCTTAAAAATAAGCTTTGGGGAAAAACATTGCAATATCTGAATTAGTTGGGAGACTTTACTATCACTGTTGTCATCTCATTGTTTACTATCAGTTGCAGTATATAGAACATTTTTGAATACTAAAGTAATTTAATTTTTGATTTTAAAAACTTTTTAAAGGTTCTTATGGGCTTTGGCCTTCTGAAATAAAAACTGCCTTTTTCATTATGTCCTAGGTATTGTACTTAGAGTTATGACTTACATTGCCATTATACTTAAGATACCATAACCCAGGCTGCTGTTAAAATATTTGTATATTATAAATTACCTTGATATTTGTGTTATATTCTTGCAAGTAATTATCTTTTTTACAAAAAACAAAATGCTCTATTCCAATTCAAAGCACACAGGATATAAATACAATAATAAAAATTGTCCTGTAAATGTAGTAGCATTAATTTGTTTTACATCATCTGCTGTTTAAATAGCTTTTATTTATAGCCATTAGTTTAACTGAGGCATTTTAAGAAGAAAATAAATTGCAAGCATTTTGTAAATGATTTCTAGGTTGCTAAAGAATTTATTTTTCTACTATAGATGTATGACAAAAGCATCAAACTGTACAGGAAAAACCACATATTCCTCTTGCAGATAGGCTTAAATTTCTCAGCCTTATTCCTTTAAAGAGTATTCTCTAGCACAATGACAGTTGAAGTTTGATTTCTGTTTAGAATTGTCTTTTTGTAGTTTAGTACGTCTTTCATTAATAATATACTCATATCGAGAGTGTAGGCAATTTGCCTCAGTGCTGCTCTTAGCTATCTTTAAGGGCATGCTTCTTGGTTATTCTCAGCATCCTTGTGCAGCAGGGCATAAATATATTTGTGTCTGCATACTCCATTACCCAATGATAGCATTTTGAATTCACACTACGATTTAAATCTGAATCATCTCCATAATTACATGTTCCATTATAGCTTTAAAAAACTCTTGTGTTGCTTGCCTTTTTTTAATTCTGAAATTAAAATCTTTGGGATCCTTTTCGGCACATTCGGCAACATTTTTTGACCTATTTTAACTGCTGCTTTAGGTGTTTGTATGCACACATTAATTTCCCCTTAAGCAGAATTGATGGCTCAATAACAGGAAAATCCATCAATGAGGTATTTAAAAGCTAGCTTTCTTGTAATAATTTGAGATTCTTGTCATAACAAAAAGACCTACACATTGCTAGCCATCTAGCAATTTAGCTCACTCATTAGCAAATGGAATACCTTCATTGTACCTTGTATCTTTTCTGAAGTTTCAAACCATGAACTACTCAGTATTGTAAATTCAGTCATTTTTAACAATGTGAATAGTGCTCAAGAGCTGTCAGTTTGACCTGCATCCCTCACACTGACGACCATTAAATTTGTATGTTACTGAAATATGTGTAACTAGGCTGCAATCCTACACAGTTATCCTTATGTAACTCTGTTAAGATCAGTAAAATGGGTTGTAAACTTACATTGTAATGCTAAACTTAGTTATTAGGGAATACATCTTAACTGTGGTTAATATGCTGTTCTAAGCTTAATGCATAGAATAACATTTTATAAATATATTTAGTTACATGCAAAACACATTAAAACAGCAGTCATATCCACCTGCATAACAGTAAGTTCCATTGAACTCAATAGCACTTATTTCCAAGAAGACGTGAGTGGCATTTTATATTAAATGATTTAGAAATTATTTTTACATTACACTCAGACTTTAAGAATTTTGAAATAATGTAAATATAAGTATGCAACATTAATGAAAAGCAGCATTTTCCAATGTATGTTTTCTGCATTACTTGACTACTGGTTGCTAGAAACTACCATTGACTTGTTTTGTTTTCAAGGTACTGGAGTTTAGTTTTAATTTCCCTAAAATTGTAAAGTAATGAACTAATTGGACAAGTTAAATAAATCAGGCCTCCACTTTCATTGTGATTTCATTTTTTTTTTACAGTAACCAATATATTTGCTGAAGCTATAACTACATACACACTTAGTTCCTTTTTATGTAATCTTATCAAAGTTTACAAAATGCTACAGTGAGTTAAATATTGAAGTTTATCTGTATGCAGATTGCAATGAATAAAACATTAAGATGCCTGCTGTGTATAATATTCAGTTTTATATTCAACTTCAGAAGAGCCAAATTGCTCCTTTTATCTGAAATAAATACAGTAGTAAAAATGTTTGGAATGGAGTTCAACAAATTATGAGTTTTATTTAATTGGAACGGAGGTCATTGGCAGATGGAATTTGATTTCCCATTTAGCCTCCTAAATGTTGTAGAGAGCTTTAGAATTTGGGAACTGCCCAAAAACTTATAAGGTACACCCAAAAGTGTTCAGTAAGCAAAATATTTGTTAGGCAATGTGTTTAGTAGTTTGCTTGGGGTCTTGCTCAAGCCAGGAAAACCATGGAGATTTTGATTTTGCCAAATGTAAGGGTTTTTTAGTCACTGGTCTCTGGCTACCCATTAATGCTTTTTCTTGTCAAATGTATACTTTGCTGTTATTAAAAGACCAATTAAGACTGCTCAATTTATTCAGCTGTAATACTGGGTTGGGGGTGGGGGGAGGCATTCCAGCAGAATGAATGGGCTACTGTAAGATGATGGTGATAATGAAACACTTCTCTTGACCTGCATAAATGTCATTGATCAGAGCAATATTATATATATTTACTCTGATCAATGAAATGTATGTATGTATATATGTATGTATGTATATGTATATGTATATATATGTATGTATGTATGTATATATATATATATATATATATGTGTGTGTGTGTGTGTGTGTGTGTATGTATATGTGTATGTGTGTGTATGTATGTATGTATGTATGTATATATATATATATATATATATATATATATATATATATATATATATATATATATATATAAAATCTTGACTCCCCCATTTCCATCAAAAATGTTAATTAAGCCTTCAACCACCAAGAGCTATCAACACTTAATGAAGGTCTTTTGTGAGTTAAGGTATCAGAGGAAATAGAGCAATAGAGGATCTGCAAAAATGTCACATCAGCATATTAGATATTTCTAAGGAATAATTGAAAAATTATTTATTTATTTATTTATTAGACTTATATACCACTTAATAGGGCTTTCAGCCCTCTCTAAGCAGTTTACAGTTTTTTTTAGCAAATTGAGTCAGCAACTTGCCCCCACAGTCTGGGTCCTCATTTCACCCACCTCGGAAGGATGGAAGGCTGAGTCGACCTTGAGCCGGTGAGATTTGAACCGCTGAACTGCAGATCACAGTTGCAAAATGCAAAACGTAACAGGATTAATCTTACACGCAGCTTTAAGAATTTTTCTTTCCAAAAAGAACTTGTTGGCTATGCTGAGCAATCTAAAGAAAATAACATACCAATGAAGCGTTGCTGATATTTTTATATGTAAATCCAGAGATGTGAAAAGACTTTTTTTTAAAAAGATAATTGCATAAAACAATCTGATTTCTATATAAAGCTAATGTATTTTTACATGTTCTAAGATAAAGCAAAGTAGTGGTTTTGATGGAATTCACTGTACAGAGCAAACATTCCAAGTTGGATAAATCAACCAGCTGAGAACCTTGGGAGAAAAGGGCCCCCATTATAGAATGGATACTGTTTGTCAAACAGTGACAGATGGTGGATGTCATAGCAAACTGAATGAGCTACATGTTTTTAGTTGTCTCACAAATGTAAGATGGGTTTAAATTGTCTCTTGCCTCCAGATCTCTGTAATAAAGGGATGAATACATTGTCATTTCAGAAGAGTATAAATAGTGCTTAAAAGGGGGGGGGAGTTATCTTTTAGATTAATCATGATCCAACTTGTGAGCCAACTCTTTTCTCTGGGATAAATGTTATTTTAAAAAAAATAGGTATTTAAAAAATCTTACTGATTGGATAGACTTTTCTCTTGTTACCTATCCAGTCCTATTGAAAAATGTATTTGGCTGATAATGTAATCATTAAAATCACTTGAATGCTTACATTATGCCAGTCATTAAAAGTTGCTTTCCTGTTGCAGCTTTGTATAATAGCACAAAATATGTGTGATGACTAGTCCTGTGGGTGAAGCCTGTTCCTTTCTAGATGAACCTATGATATTTAACAGAGACATAGATGAAAGTACTTAGAAGTTCTTAGCCAGTGAATATGGAGTAGCCAATAAAGAATTAACTCTAGTTCTGGAAGATTCTACTTCTTCTCTCATAGAAGAAAGTTCATGTTTGTCACTGGTAAAGATGAAAAAAAAAAGTGCCATGGTATTTCTTGAAATGACTGGGTATCTTTTCTAAGGGTATTATTCTACCGGGATCCAGAGTAGTTACAATTATGCACCTGGAAATATAAATGGAATAGTTTCCTAATTCTGAAGAAATTATCTCTGCATCAAGGCACCTAGCAACCACCAGGACTTTTCAATTCCTTTGATTTGCCTTTAATTTATGATACAAAAGTCAGAAATTTGTGGCATCAACAGCATATAAATCCTAGAAGTAGGAATGAAGAGGGGATAGAAACTAAAAGATTAGGTAGGCAGGCTTTGTCTTCCTAGTTGGATAAGAGTAAGGTGACCAGATTTTCAGATTGGTAAAAAGGGACACCATTGACCGGGGGGAGGGGTGGCTTGATTAAAATTTTTATATTTTGTCAAAAGGTCACACAAGACGATTATATGACCCCAGGACACTGAAAGCATCATAAATATGAATCTGTTGCCAAACATCAAAATTTTGATCACGTGACCATGAGGATGCTTCAACGGTCGCTAAGTGTGAAAAATGGTCGCTAAGTGTGAAAAATGGTCGCTAAGTGAAAAATGGTCATCAGTCACTGTTTTCAATGCCGTTGTAACTTTGGTCACTAAATGAACTGTTTGAAAGCTAAAGCTAGCTTGCATTATGCTAGCTTACATTTTCAAGAGAGAGAAGCTAAACTCCTTATTAGAATTGAAATAGAAATGAGTAGAGTAGAGTAGAGTAGTTTATTAGCCAAGTGTGATTGGACACACAAGGAATTTGTCTTTGGTGTACATAAAAAAAATACAATACAATACATTCATCAAGAATCATAAGCTACAACACTTAGTGATAGTATCTCTCACACACATGCACACGCGCACACAAACACACACACACACACCTCCTCTGGATTCAATGGGACTTTTAGAAAAGAGGGAGTGTGAGGATGGGGGATTTCCTAAACCCCATTGAATCCAGAGGAGGGAGGAGAGAAAGAGGGAGTGTGTGAGGATGGGGGATTTCCTAAACCCCATTGAATCCAGAGGAGGGAAGAGAGAGAGAAAGAGGGAGTGTGTGAGGATGGGGGGTTTCCTAAACCCCATTGAATCCAGAGGAGGGAAGAGAGAGAGAAAGTGAGTGTGTGAGGAAGGGGGATTTCCTAAACCCCATTGAATCCAGAGGAGGGAAGAGAGAGAGAAAGAGGGAGTGTGTGAGGAAGGGGGATTTCCTAAACCCCATTGAATCCAGAGGAGGGAAGAGAGAGAGAAAGAGGGAGTGTGTGAGGATGGGAGATTTCCTAAACCCCATTGAATCCAGAGGAGGGAAGAGAGAGAGAGAAAGAGGGAGTGTGTGAGGATGGGGGATTTCCTAAACCCCACTGAATCCAGAGGAGGGAAGAGAGAGAGAAAGAGGGAGTGTGTGAGGAAGGGGGATTTCCCATCCTCACACACTCTTTCAGCCTCTTTCTCCCTTCTTTCTGGATTCACTCCGAAGTTTTTAAAATTACCTCTTCTGTAGAGACCAGGTTATCAGCCACATGAGACACACGGTGTATTTCTATCAGTAATCCTCAAACAACAACACGGAGAAGCAGCAGTCTGGGGCGGGGGCGGGGGCTGAGCTTGGTCAGCCTCGGAGGCAGCTGCTAGCTAGCTCCGAGAGAGAGAGAGAGAGAGGGGGGGGAAGAGAGAGGGGGGAGGGAGGGGCTGCTCAAAGCAACAGAAAAAGAAAACATCCGTGAGGGAAGTCCGCGGTCTCCACATGGAGTAAGTCTTCTCCTCCCTCAGCCATTGGCAACAGCTCCCAAGGACGCGCGGGCGGGAATGCGCTCGTCTCGAAGACGCTCCCGGTTGCTAGGAGAGCCTCGGCGGCTGGAGGCTTTTTTGTAACTTAAAAAAAATCGGGAGTTTTTTTTTTAAAAAACGGGATGCAGGAAAAATTGTGAAAAAGCGTGACTATCCCGCCAAAAGTGGGCCATCTGGTCACCTTAGGTAAGAGGCATCTCTATCTGGCTACCTACATATATAAGATCACCTAGAGTCACATTGTGTATGTGGGTGGGGAGGATATCTTATAACTAAATAAAATCACTTGCTTCCTCAGAAATTCAAACCTTTCACTTTTGGTGATTCACTGTTTCTCTTCACTGGGATCTACTCTAGATTTTCAAGGATTTAATTAGTACCAAATAGGTTCCCGCTAATATCCTTACCTGAAAGACAGTTTCTTGTAGCTCTAATCATAGATAGAAACACTCAGCTATGTGACAGAGTCTGTGTGAATACCAACAGGACACATTGGTACCAAGAACAGATCTAAGCCTGATTCCTGTGATCAATTCTAAATTCCATTTAACACAAGAGAATACGCTTCCTTATTTGTGGCCAAACTTTCCCCATGCTAGAGAATGAAGCATGTAAAAGGTAGATGCATTCAGGACTCTAAGACTGGGTCTCAAACTTATTTCATTGATGCTGATGGCTGATAGCTTATTTATCTCCTACAAAGGAAAAAAAACCTAAAGAGATGAATTACATAATCTTGCATCAGCAGGTGAGTCAGGGAATGTATTGCTTTGGTTTAGCTAGCTAGCATCACAAATTATTCATT
This sequence comes from Thamnophis elegans, assembly GCF_009769535.1. NCBI lineage: Eukaryota > Metazoa > Chordata > Lepidosauria > Squamata > Natricidae > Thamnophis > Thamnophis elegans. The sequence continues at coordinate 126,659,563 of NC_045541.1, forward strand.
GCCCTAAACATTATTGACATTTCATATTATTGTGGTGCTTCTTACAAGATAAGTTGTCAAGATCACAATAGCCTTTAGTAAAAGTTTTTAAAATTCACTATTTTACATTTACTTGATACAATATTCTTCTAGATTATGGAACATTAGAAATGTACATAGACTTTATTAGACAGTAAATATGTTGTTGGAAATCAAGCGCTATATTAGTATAATTAAAGTGTCAACATTCTTGGTATAAACTAAAATTCTTTTTAGCTATTAATATTTTTTTTAATAAATAGTTGGAAGAGGCAATAGTTTTTCACTTAGTTTTAATTTTTCGGCTAAATAAAAGTTTTATTGGATTACTTCTATCTGAAAATTCTGATTATTATAATCTCTTTTAATTAATTAAAATTAATCCATTACTGCAAGAGCTAACTGAAAATACAAAGCTACAGTCAGGAATATGCTGCTTTCTGATTTTTAGAAGTATCTCAATATTGTAGGATATATTACCATTATATTACCATTCTACCCTTCCATATGTATCTTCAAATGAAATCTACCTCAAGCATAACAGTTCAAGTAGTTCATGTAGTCAAGTAGTAAAACTCGCTGCGTCATGCTGCCGTCACATGACGTTTCGTGACATTGTTCCTATTCACGGAACTGGAGTGGACATGGCCTGGTTGTGATGCATCCAGCCCTTGGGCTGCCAGTTTGACACTCCTGAAGTAGTTGTTCTTATGAAAGTTCAGGTGTTTGCCAACAGCTTGATTATGGCTTACTTACTCGCTTTAATTAATGGACATTAGCTGAACCCCAACAACATCTATTGTCTTTCCTTTCAAGGACAGAACAGTGACTCTTCTTCTCATGATTATGACTGGATTGCTTGCACCTCAGCTTTCTCCAACAGTTGAGCTATCATTGCGGCAAACTCTTCCTGCAGGTTCATTTAAATTTTAAAGCAGCTTCCAAAGCAGGAATTAACCACAGAGACCTTTTAAAACCATAGAGATCTTTAATATAGTATTCATCTCTGTTCAGTGATTGACTCAAAACAGTATAATCTTCCACCAGCAGGCTGTTAGAATCCCTCTTAATCTTTTTATAAAACGGGCTATTCTTATCAATTGACTCATTCACTGAGATCAACATTTCTAAATCAATCAAAAAGTTAATGAACCCAGTTCTATCAGACTAGTGACAGTTAAATCTGAAAATTAATCCTATATAAAGTTTCTCCTGCAGATCAGCTCTTTTTTTTTAAGAAATAGCAATTGTGATAGGAGAATATGCTTCCATTTTCCTGCCATGGGAATAATTCATTTTTTAAATCTCCTAGCAGAGCGTTTACAGGCCATTTAAAACATTTTAAGAAACTTGGTCTTGTTTTCTTTTTGTCTGCCAGTGAGTCTTGGTCATCCATATGATTATCTTCAAATGCATTCCACATGATATATCTGTGCAATATGCTTACAACCGAGTTGTTGATTAATAGAAGTTCATAGAACCTACTTGTACGAATTTACCTGCCAACAGGTCAAAAAAATAATAATTGGAGATGAGATTTTATCACTAGAAGCAGCAGGCAGAAAGGAGCAAGAGCCAAAAATAAAATTATTTTTTTTAACAAAACCACTAATATCTTTGTGCTAGTAGAGCAGGTAGGGATGCAAATTTAAACAAATTTCACAGCATCCTTATTTTTCTCTTATACCATGTGATGAACTGTCATTTTTTATCACTAAAAGGACAGATTTTCATGGAATGAATGCAAAACAAAAGTAAATCAAGTAATTTAATAGCCAGATTCAGGCACTAACTTCAGTACCTACTTAGAAAACTGAACTTGTGGCAATTATCTGCTTCTGCTCAGTGTTTAAAGGCATGGGATCCCTGGACTTTTCACTCAGTTTTTCTAATAGGGCTTCCTGCAGTCTCTCTGCTAAGTCCAGCTACAGAAGCAAATTCAACACAACCAAATAAAGATTATAAGCATTGTATTTTTCTTATTTTTTACACACTCCATCAATCCTGTGCCCCATGATCCAGAAATGTATGACATTTGTGAGCCCAGGGCAGGCTTGAATCAATTTTCCTTAAAAATGTATTGGCTCCAAAAAAAACCTCCACTCCAAATTACTCACCACAACAAAAAGCCAAACATCAAGGAAAAAAGTATCTGATGTTAAAATACAAAAGGGGCAGTTAGGTTGTTGAACAGTGGAAAATAAGGGGTCAAAATAAGGGATTGGTGTAGATCAATGATTCTCAACTTGTGATCTGCCAACCCCTGGTGGGCTGCAATCTCATCACAGGGTCCATGAAGGCTTGAAGAAATGTTATGATTTAAATCTTGAGTTAAGTCTTAGTGGCCCATGACTACAAAAGGTATTTAAAGAGGGTTTGTGGTGATGAAAATGTTGAGAACCACTCGTGTAAATGAAAATGCAATGGGTGGGTTCCAGCTGCCGCTATTGCCAGTTTGCTCAGGGACATGTGCATGCGCACTTGATGCACACTGTGCACGCATGTGCAGTGCAACAACAATTGCTCTGTGCATGTGCAGAAAGCAAAAACAAGATGGTGGTGCCTATGGCGCCGCTAAGAGAACCAATTCAGGGGCATGGCAGGCCTGGGTCGCTGCCGGTTCCAGGCCGTCAAGTTACTACCGGTTCGGCCGAACTGGTAGGAATCCACCTCTGAAGCGTAACATATGTTGTCAACTACATACCAACTGCCACTACAAATATTGGTGCTAAACGTTAAACCCCTGAACATGTTTAAGCCTTCAGCATTACATGTCCATTGGAGGATAAACCCTTCCAAAGATATTTCCCCTGTCAACAATTCATTTACTAGGCATGCTGGAGGAGCAATTGAAAATAGTTTCTCAGGAGTTACATTTATCTCCCAGTGTCTCCTTATTTAAAAAAGCAGTGAAATGTCTCACTTTTGCTAAGCTTTAATTATACTTTTGTGTTAATTTTAATTTATGTTGTTTAACTCTTTGCACAGTCCTTTAAATTTTAAATTGCTTAAATTACTTCCTTGGATTTAGAGTTAAAATCCAAGTTAAAAAACCCATTACCATTTCATATAGGATCTTCCACTGTAAAGAACAGAGATTGCTTTCAAATTTTTGCATGTAAACAAGAATTTGTGCTCCAAATAAATGACATTTATAACATGATGTTGTTGACTGAAGTTATTTTTAAGTAAGCTAATCTATTTCTTTTATGCAAAATATTGCAATTAGATTCTAATTTTCCCATTTCTTTGGCAAGATACATTTTAATTCTCAATAACTAATGTACTATGAGTCATTTTTAAATTACTTTTAAACAGAAAATGAAAATGGCAAAAGCCTTCAAAAGTCACGCTTGTGCTTCAGATATCAGCTGGACATATTATTTCCAAGTCTTCCTTCCTTATTATGGCTATTTCCAAAGAAATCTGACTTCCAGTCTCTTGTGGGCTACAATGCTTCTGATTGCACTGAATTTATTTATCTAATTTATCCAGCTATCCATCTCACTGAAATCAGCTCAGGGCAGTATACAACAAGTTGTGTCAATTCTTTATTTGCAAGTATGTGTAAGTCAGTGCTTCTGGAGAAAGAAGTCCAGAAAAAAGTTAAAAAAAGTTTCGTAACAATTTACAGAAGATAATTTTTCATACTTTTCAGAGATTTCTTTCCCTGGCTCCAACAATTGCATTACAGCCTCATCAGTATAATTTCTTAGCCCTCTGTGTAGCATCTGCAGAATACAGATGGCTGGGAAAGCTTCCACGGAGAGAAGATATCCAAGAAGCCTACCACTGCTAGCAGATGGTTTCTTGCCATTATATTAAAAGGTAATTTCCCTGATACAGTATAATGGGATTCTTTGGTTTTCAAGGACAGCAGTTGACCCAAAGAAACAAGGCAGTGGAGGCCTCTTTTTTTGCATTTTTACTATTTGCAACAAGTATTTACAATAGTTACATGTATACACAATCCTATCTTTTACCTGGTGTCAGGTTTCCTCCCAGGTCTTCCTCCTCCTAAGTCTCCCTCTCAGAAACTCTTCTTTTCTAGCTTTCCTGCTTTACTTCTTCCTTCTTCAGTCTCCCTCTCTCCCCTGTTTCTGGGCTCATCAGAGAGTGAAAAGAAAGGAAAGGGATGGATTTACTGTAGTGTATACTGAGAAAAACTTCTCTCAGGGTCTTCTGCTCAGTGCTTCTCAGAGGCCTAGAGTTTTCAATGACAGCTGATTCCTTCCTTCACTTCCTGGGCCCTGCATGAAGATGTTGTCTCTCTGGGACTTCCCTCTCTCCTGTAGAATTATCTTCCTATTCCCTGACCAGTTATCAACAATTGCCTTGCACACTCACCTAACACCACTCTCCAATTTTTCTCCTCAGCCGCTCTTGTTTTGGTCACTCTTTTTCTCTCTTCATCTTTCCTTCTTCCTACTCCAATTTTTAACCAGAACCCAACAATTGAGGAAATACCCCTCAAGGCTCCAGTCTCCCCATACCTATTTACCAGGCTGGACCAATGGCACTTCTGTCTCTACATCCCTCCACATCAGCCCGGCTAGCAGCCAGGCCAGCAAAGCTGTCCTTTAAAGCCGGTGTCTCTCCATTTGCTGCCTCCACAACAACACAACAGCAGCCAGCCCAGCTCCTTAGAAACCACATGCCACACTCTCAATACATTATCAAATGTAAGAAACCAGCCCGTGTTCTTCTACTATGGCTAACATAAGTGTAAATGTTTCTCAGCTGCTTTTCATCATCTTCCTGGAACTGAAAGGACCATTTAGGCTGTAAAATTCAACCTCCTCCTCAGTAGGAATACCAATTAACATATCCTCAACTGAAGCTGAAGTGCAACCTCTGATGGAATACAATCAACACAGGGGGCCTTACTACCTTTCCAAATAGCAGGTTCTTTTGTAAAACAACTGTGACTGATGGAAGTTGCTCCCCTCCCAATAATCAGTTGGATTCTGCCTTCCTGTTACTTGAATCTGAAGGTATAGTGCCCATTGGAAAGTGATAAAAATTAGTTATTAAGGATGTTGGATAATAGATAAAGAATGATGACTTGGACCAATGCAACCTTTCTCCATTTCCAACATAGCCATGATAGGCAGTTTCAGTTCCACACATGAAAAAAATGTTGGGAATGAAAGGTCATAGCATTATTTAATTGACTTTCAAGTTATCCAATATTAGACTATCACTCAGCATGCCTAAGATGTTTAGAAATATTTATCTTGCAATGTTCTCAGAAACGGTTGGTTTTGAATTTATAGCAAATAAACCTGTACCAGAATTTGTCAGAGAACAAAGTTTTTAGTGATGAAATTATGATGTAAAAACAAAAGCCTTGCATGCAATTTTGTTTCATTTGCAATTTTCATGGGAAAATACATTTCTAATAAAATGTCACTATGTGAAGGAACTAAGAGGTATTTGAATTATAAACTTTTATAGAAACATTAACTATCCGGTAATAAGCAGCATCATTAAAAACAAAACTGTAAAATTCTGCCCCACAGAAGAACCAATAGGACTCATAAATTCAGTACATAAATATTAAATTTCTAGAATTTATGTGATCTAATAAAACTGGTGAACAATGGTAGAACTTTCTGCATAGATATCCTTTTTGGATATGTTTCACTTCTTTCTAGGAACTGATTCATATTCTTTGGTATCATTGTTTGATTTTATTATATATTATATTTTAAAAATATGGATACCTGGACCTTTTCCTCAAGCTTACATTTTTTCAATAGTCTATTTTCAATCCTCTCCACCATTGCTCTACCCTGCCAAGTCACAACTCCTCTTTCTAGAATAAAAAGCAAGCCTACAAAATAGTTATGTATGAATGTCATGTGCAATTTAGAAATTCAGTAATGATGCCAAAGATGAGTATGATTCCACATGTGTTTCTCCCATTGGCCAAAAGAAATAAAGTGCTTCACATTCTTTCTCACATGAAGAAATCAAGTTGTGGGAGTATTTGCAGAACATTTTCCCTTCATGAAGGCCACCTGGCTGCCTTTCACCAAAACCAGAGGACATCCTTATTTAAAAAATAATATTGTTCATACACGCACTCGTGTGCTCACACACAAACAGACTCATGCATACACACAGACAGCGTTTACACTTTTAAAAATAATTGCTTTGGGAAATTGTTGCAAAAATGGCCCAAATTTATTGACGTGTGTAAATAGTAGATGAATACTTAAACAACATCAATGGAATGCTCTGGAACCAGAATGAGATTCAATTTATTATGCCTAATCTTTTATTTATGAAGTATTTGGAAAAGCTGACTGCATATTTAGACATGAAAGCTGCCAAGTAGTACAGAGCCATTATCATCCCCGTTATTTCATCTTTCCATGTCAGTTTTCTGTGCTATGTTTGAATGGCTGCTTTTGTTGTGTTTTCTGCAGGGAGTAGCTCTTTGCGTGGGTATGTTTGCTTTGGAAAGTGTATGGCGAAACATATGCCAGTACTGTTTTTCATTTTGTTTTGTTTTACAAATGTCACTATCAAAGAGTTAGCATACAAAGTCTTCCGCCTGAATCATGATCGGTGTACTGTTTCAGATACTTGGTTTCTGACAGTCAAATTCTTCATCAAAGTTTGTCTCTTTTGCATTTTTTATTTGTAAAAATCTTCAGTGCTAAGGGAGTTTGGATTTGTTTTGCAATAGACAAGGAAGTTTCATAGTTCTGCCAATAACACTCAAAAGCAAAAAAGAGAATCTGTAATGATTTTTCATTCAGTCAGCCTGAGAAAGAATGTCAGAATATTAAGTATTATCTTTTGTAGGATACCGGTTGTCCTTGGTTTTCCAAAATAAACTGAAGGCCTAGAAAAGCACATCTTTTATTTTTTTATGAAAGGCACGTCCACAGTGAAAAAAACAAAGAAAGAACTCTGTATCTGATTAAAAACATTTGGCAATTATTTCTGGCAAGCTCAGACAACTTTATTGTGATGCTGTGTTGTTACCACACAACAAATAAATGACCCAGTCAGGACATTTTAAAACTAGAGCTATGTGATTGTGGGGCAAATGCCGATGGCACCTTTTCAATATGTTCATGAGGGGAATTCTCTTAACTTTTTTTTCAGTACTTGTTTTTCATCTCTAATGTCTATTGTTTAAAATTAAATAATAAGAAATAAGCTGCATGGCATGTATTTTTAGGCTGTGTCCTTATATGAGTCTTGCACATTATAGTTTCTCTGTTTTGTAACCAATGGAATTGCAAGGTAGCAACCACAACGTTTCTGATATGGTTGAATCACAAATAAATTCAGTGTATCAACTGCCAGAAGGGAGCTTATGGCTTTTTATTTTAAGACTGTTGAAATATAACCAAACCCTGTATTTGAAATAGCATAATAACTACCATTTATATGAAGTTGAAAAACAGATATAAATTTCTAGGCACTTTTGTGTCATAGGCAACTCGGGGAAATGTGAGAAGAGAAGATTACTTGAAAATCCACTTCTTTGTCAAAATTGCTTGAATATTCAATTCCATGTTCTGTTAAACAATGGAATAGTGGTTAGATGAGAATGAGATAGTTTTGCATGTTTAAATATTTACTTCATCAGCTTTAATTTCTCTTCCTTTCTCTGCATCTTCATTATCAACCCTTTCTATTCATTTACCCTACCTCAAAAAAGTTGCAATTGTGAATATACTCACGAAGGCTTAGGAGGTTTCTATCTCTTAAATATACCCTTAAAAATACCGAATTTCAAAATATTTCAACAATGCAATCCCTCTTGCTGAGTCCATCTTATCCTAATATTATATCCCTAAGCTTTTTTTTAATAAATCAAAAAGCTGTTGTTTGCAACAAAATTTCGAGTAACAGCATTCATCATGTCAGTTAAGGCAGATGAATGGGCAAAGAAATTGCACACCAATGGTTCAGTGATTCACATCTCTTTTGTTTTCTCATAACTGGTGTGATTATGCAGATGTATAGGAATAATTTGTTTTCAGCAAGGAATGCTAATTTACAGGAAATTTTCTTTCTATTTTAAGTATGAATGGTGTGAGGTAAACACAAGTTTGAATTTAATTCCAAAGCTGTAAAGATATTCAATTTGAAATTTTGGAAGTTCCAATATTTCTAAAAAGGATATATTCATACCAAATACTATAGGAACTATATATTATGAAACCAGTGATACAGATTCATTTTTCTGTCTAAATAAGTGATCTCTTTTGAGAGCACGCACATACACCTACCTGGAGTTAAAACAGGCTTGCTAAAATATGACATAATTTAGATGCTACCTTAAATTGCTGGAAAAAACTCTTGTACTTAAAAGTCCAACTGGAAACAGCTACCGTTAGTTTCTTACAATTTAGAATTAGTGCGTCTTTTTAATAATTTTATATAATACTCATTCTGCCTAGTCATCAATTCAGATATTTTATAAGTAGTGATTTCCTTGAATGTAGTTACAATAGAGATGAAAAGTAATCAAACCACACATTTACGACCTTCTCAAATCTGTGAAGCAAAGGAAAGTTGAAATAAGTTAGTAAGCGCAGTTATGATTTCACTTAGCAACCATTTTGCTTAATGACCAAATTGCTGGTTCCAATTATGGTCTCTAAAGGACTACCTATATTGTTACAGGTCAAGAGTAATTTCACTCTGTCTTAATGTATATTTATATATTTAATTAATTAATTAATTTCTACAACAGCCCATTTGAACCCAGTGACTCTGGGCGGTGAATAATTATAAAGTCATTTATATTATAATGAAATATGGTACATAACGTATATGGTTCTCATTAAAAATTGTGTGGAATTATTTTTTTCATCTGCAATCAACATCACTAGTAATTTAATTTATTAGCATTAGCATCCTATTCCATTTTCTCCATTTATCAATAAATAAATCTTTATAAAGCCGTACATATCATAAAGGTAAAGGTTCCCCTTGCACATATGTGCTAGTCGTTCCCAACTCTGGGGGCAGTGCTCATCTCCATTAAAAAATCGAAGAGCCTGTACTGTCTGAAGATGTCTCCGTGGTCAAGTGGCCAGCATGATTAAATGCCGAAGGCACACAGAACACTGTTACTTTCCCACTAAAGGTGGTCCCTATTTTTCTACTTGCATTTTACATGTTTTCGAACTGCTAGGTCGGCAGAAGCAGCGATGGGTTCCTACAGACTTGGACTGGTTCAGCAAAACTGGTAGTGGTTTTCCAGCCTGGGTCGCCGGAACAGGAACCAGCAGTGACTCAGGCTTGCCTCTGAACCAGTTCCCCTGTCAGAACAGCATGGTTTTTTCCCCATTTTTAATGTTCTGCACATGCACAGATCTATTTTTGGGCAACTACGCACTCATGCGGAGCAAAATTGTCCGCGCAATGAACCGGCAGGAACCCACCCCTGGGCAGAAGCTGTGACAAGTAATGGGAGCTCACTCTCTTACATGGCGCTAGGGATTTGAAGCGCTGAACTGTTGACTTTTCTGATCGACAAGCTCAGTGTCTTAGCCACTGAGCCACCACATCCCTTTTTTTGCATATCATACCTTTTAGCATTATTAATATATTTCTTACTTATATTGTATCATTTTAGGCATCTGGTTTCAAATTTCCCTTAGTGAACTAATAAAATAATTACAGGTGTTGATTACAATTAATGGCCGTTAATTTTTTTAATACTTTGAATAATTTTATTCTCAAAATTCTTGAACTAAATATTTAACATAAATTTGAACTTACTAGAATCATTTTGTACACTGTGGTGCCCTAAAAACTCATGCATAAATGTTGGGGACCGCATGGGCCAATTAACCAGCTATTTGAACCTTGAAGAGAAGTATTAATCTTTTCAAAAGAATAATTATTTTCATTGTTGCTTAATCAAATCTTTCCCCCCTTTTACAAAGCATGTTGATATATGCAGTATTTCAACCTTCTGAAGATTTTTAATACTGACAGCCACTTATTCAGTCATAATAATTGAGAGTTAAATATGATTCCAAAGGAATCTCACTGACCTCTTATTGGGTACTTGCATGCTTTTATGTCCTTCCCACTTTGCAATGTATTGAATATTTGCAAGGTATTGTTCTTTCATGTGTTCCATAGTCTTTGAAAAGTATCATAGTGATAGATACGTAAAGCCAGGATTAGATTTTTGCATTGTTTTATTCTTTTTAATATTGGAAGCCGCCCAGAGTTACCTCGTGATAAGATGGGCAGCAGACAAAATAAGTAAGTAAGTAAATAAACAAGCAGGCAAATAAATAAATAAATAAGTGTGGGACATCAGGTGACTTATTTTCTACAGAAGAAATAATTTGGAATTGGAAACAAGGTATTCAACATTACAGCATTGGTTTTATTTGTAGGACACATGCAATTACTATTTTTATGTGATAAGAAGTAGAAAAGATTTCATTGGAAAAAAAATAGCCTTTTGGCAAGTAAATATTGTACGTATCTCCCTGGATTTTTTTCCCTCACAAACATTTCAAGATGTACCAGTATGCATCTTAGCTAAGTTTTGGTTACAGAAAACTTCAAAGAGGAATTAGGCCTTTTGCCAGTTTTCCCCAAGTCTAATGCTAGCAGCAAGATTCCTCAAGCTCCTAATGTGCTCTCCAATAAACTACATGGCTTTAGATCAAACACTAGTTTGTCTGAAAAGAGCCCTTCTGAAGAGATGTTTCCTCTTTCTTCACCCACATCAAGAGTATCGGGTGCTCCATCTTATTCTACAACTCATGGAACAATTTGCCTCATAGGATAAGCAAACTAACATGTTTTCTTGGCTGTATCTGTTGATTACGTGCCTATGCAGATGTCCTACTTGGCAAAGCAAAAGCATGCTTGCATGGCACTGAGACTGTCTGCTAAACAAGCATGGCAATTTGCAGTACAGTATCTGATTGGTATTTTTAGAAACATTTCTATTTGCCAGCTTCCTTTAAGGTCAAAGCTGTATCTTGCAAACAGATGGCTGAAGTTCAAGGTATTAAGAGATTTCAGAGATGTTTCTACTTGGCAGGGTGCTGTCCAAGACACTTTTTTATGTTTAACTCAAGTACCTTTTTTAAAGACCAGGAAATGTACAATGTCCAATTCAGACAATTAAACAACAGTTTATCTCCAATGCAGGACTGAAAGATTGAATTTAAGCTTTGGAAAGTTTAGAATCACAGCCTATGCAGACACATAACATACTAGATGGTCTTGGTCCAATCATACTCCGGCTTTGTGAACCCAACAGCCCAAATCACAGCATTGAATTAACCTCATAACCTGAGTTAGTATAATACATTGGATCATAAAATAATCACGTAGGCTGAGTTGGGAGAATACAGGAACCTGAAACAATCCAGAGATAATTTAGCTTAACATAAATTTGTGATAAAAATAAAATTGTGATTTCTGAAATCAATACAATTCACAAAGCAGGAATATTATGTGGACATATTGAAGTATGCCTACCTTTCTTCAATAGATGGAAAGTAATCCAAGAGAGACCCAACCTAGAACTAAGGACAAATTTCCTGTCAGTTAGAACAATTAATCAGTGGAATAACTTGCCTCCAGAAGTTGTGGATGCTCCAACACTGGAAATTTTTAAGAAGCGTGTTAGATTAGGCAAATGGAAGAGACAGGACTCAAAGATCAGCAACAAACAGCCCTTTATTCCACAACTATACAACCCAGCAAAACAGCCTATCTGACACCTTTTTATAGGGAGCGGTCAGATGGTTCGACCAATCACAATTGAACTAGTTTCCCGCCAGAATGGTGAATCTGAGTAAAGCCTATTGCTTCACTCTGAATACTTAACAAAGAGATTGGACAACATTTGTGTAATAGTATAGGGTTTCTGGCCTGGACAGGGGATTGGACTAGAAGACCTCCAAGGTCCCTTCCAACTCTGTTATTCTGTTATCTCCCCATTTACTCTAGACCAGTTTATTTCATCTCATCCCATTTAATCTGTGTAAAGAATTTGGTATCTTCAGTTTATCTACTTGCCCCCAAGCTGTTAGATGGTTTGTGTGTGTGCCTGTGTTTGTGTGTTTCCATTGAATAACAATGCACTTTGCATCAAGCACTTTGGAATGGATGTGCTTAGCCTTTAGCTAGTATATAGTTTAAGAAAACATTTCCATGACTTTACTTTTAGTTTGTGCATCCTGCACAATGCTTGAATGGGTTCAGAAAAGCGGTTCCCCTTAATGGTTAGACCTTTTTATGTGAATCAGGAAAAGAGAATTAAGATATTGTTTGACACAGAAGATTAAGAATGAATGATAGAGTTACCACAGTGAGGGCAACAGTTCAAAAATAATCTGGTCCTTAGTGGCTAAAAATTATTAGCAGCTGGCCTAAATTCCAGAGCATGGGGAGTCGGGTAAAAATGAATGACTATTTGAAATCTCACATCCATAAAAATCATAGTGTAAATATCCGTTCCTCCCAGGATGAGTTGAGTCCACTTATAAAACAGAATCAAATGAGATGTTACTGACATTTTTGGAAAGCCATGTAATAAATGAGATATAGTTAGGACACTGAGCTTGATTACTGGAGCCTTCTGAAATGTGCATGATAAATGAGAAGAAATGTATTTGTTAGTGGGTTTTTTTAAATTGAAAACATGCAGCTGTAAATGCAGCTGTATACCTCATTTCCCCCCTCGACATTATATCAATGACAAGAATTGCTCTTTTTGCCATGAAGTCATCTGTTTCCCTGATTTTCCCTCCCCCCCTCAACAACCACTGATACGCAAGAGGCATGTGAAAACGAAGATTTCATGACATCACAGTCTGAGGTGCATTGTCTTCCTTTTCAGAAACTGCATGTGTCAAAGAAGTTAAGTTATAATGTACAGTGGTTTTGTTTGTTTGCTTGAAGAATGTACACTTCAGTTACATATTGAAATGTGATCTTTTGAATACTGTAGATCTTTCCTAGCTTTAAATGAGAGCCTTGGAAAATAATTTATAAACAACATTTTCTGCAGCTTTGAGGCATGAGGGATATTCCATTTCTTTCCCATTAATTGGCTGAGTGATTCAACACCCCAAATGCAATCTGAATTAGGTACAATGGCTGCCAGATTTTCAAAAGCCAGCTTGCCTCTTTTTGCAGTATCGCCAGTATCACAAAACTAAAGATTTTTTCAAATCTATGAAAAATTGCCATATATTCATTATGATTTGCCTCCATATTTATCTTGATATGACCATAATGATCTTCTCCAAGGTTTTATTCAGACAATCAATGAGTTGTAGGGAATGATGTCAAAATTTGTAAACCAGTGGCTACGTCACAGTGATCCAAGCCCCCCTGCTTGTGTGTGTGTGTGTGTGTGTGTGTGTGTGTATGCAATTCTGTGTTCACTTTCTTGTAGATATTGATACCCTTCCCCACCTCATGGATGGCACTATATGAGTCTCTTACTTTTCTACCATTGGGAATTTGAAGTGCACTTTGTGGATTTGAAACTTTGTGCCTTCAACCTTTGTAAGAGATGCATACGTTTGTTTCTCATTCTGCACACAGCTATAATATGATTTGTTGGTTTGTATAAATCTGGAGATACCCTTTAGGTGTCTTTCTAATTAATGTTTATTTTCATACTTTACCCATTCTTAGAAAAGAACATTTCTTGCAGCATATTCATGCCCTTCAGCCTAGCACTTCGATAATAACTGTCTAGAATTGGAACAATAATTGTGTGGCTAACCATTGTTATCACCAATGTGACTTGTTAATTGCAGAGAAAGACACCAGTTTGATTGCATCATGCAAATCTTCACTTTCCCTTGAGTAGAAGGTCAATTAATCATTACCTAAGCCATAAAACTTCCTTACAAAGCATGTCTGGATATTTATGAATAACTAGAGAGGAATGGAGAACTCTGTGAAATGCTAAAATACTAGTACTTGGGTTCTGTTGAACAATTGATTGTGATGTAATTGGTATGTCTAATATATTGGAGAAGACCTAGGCATTTTCTCTCCAAGAGATACTTCTGACTCTAAAACATTATAAATCTCAGAGTTTTTAAACCAAGTGTAAAGAACTAGCTGTGTTTCCAGATATTACTGAACTAGAACATCTCATAGTTCTGGTTAGTACTGCCCTTGATAAAGGAGTTGCTGTTCAGCAATGTTTAGAGGACTACAAATTCACCATACTTTTAAAAATACTAAATGTGCAGCAGCTGAGAAACTGCAATTTGTCCACTTTCTGTTGTTGGCTATGAAGGAAGAAGGACAAGAACAACATCAGCCCTTGATTGCTTGAGATTTAATTGTCCCAAAGATGCTTTTCAAAAGGCAAACCTGACTTCTCTCCCCCCCCCCTTAACAATATTTCACTTCTCATCTAAGAAATTTATTCAGTTTTGAAGGCGATTTTAACTCTATGATCAGAGAGCGGCCTTCAGAGTACTAGCAATCAGATGACTGCTAAGGAGTATAAATCCTTCCATTCCCTACAAATCAGCTAGATCTGAAGAAATTTCTTGAATGAGAAGCAAAACATTTTCAAGAAAAAAACAAAAACGAAGTCCAGTTGTCTTTTGTATAACATCCTTGGGACAACCGTGACCTGGATGATTGAGAATATCCATAGACATTGAGATTTAAATGCAGACCAGTTACATAATTCTGCCTCAAGTGTTATTTGTGAGTTGTGGAAAAAGTCAACATACATTACTAGTTTAAGTTAACTTTACAAAGGGCTTTTAGTTCAGAAGAGGTCCTTTGTTATTCAGAGGAGCGCAAATATCACTTGGTATGCTCATACTCCCATGTGTTCTTTGGAATGGGATCGGAGGCCTTGCCTGAGCATTGGCTAATGCTGCTGGATACACTCTGCTACTTGAGCTCAACTAGAGCCCTCAGTGAAACAAATAATGCAGTATCCTCCAAGAAACCAAGTATAGAGAGAAGGAAAGGGGTTCCCAGAGCTTAATGACACAACTATTTCTTGGCTTTAGAAGACTAGCTTTAATACTGAATCTGCCTTCCTGAGCATGTGGTTTTTCTGCCACCTTGTGGAGAACCATCACTTTACTCTTCAAAGTAACTGGAAAACCCAACAATGTTATTTCGATATGCCTGCCTTCCAATAGTCCCAACAGCTCTTTCCTTATTGCTGTAATGAATTCAGATTCACACAATATTGTAAAGCATAGGTTGACTAAAATGTATGCTGCAGCTCAGTGTGTACTGGAAACCAGCTAGTTGGATATCAGAATATGCTAAACATAGCAAGAATTTCTGTGGGGTTTGATAAAAATAGTCAAAACTCAAAATCACTATTCTCAGGAGTAGTTTTATCATTCCTTGTTGTGCCTGTGATTTTGGGATTCATTCCATGTTCATTCATTTCTTCATCCAGCTGTGCTTTGAGAGCATCTTTTTCCAAGTGAAGTGCCTGCAAATGTCTAGTTTAGTGAAAAGAAGGACTGGGGTGACATGGTAGCATATCTCAGGGGTTGCCACAAAGAAGAGGGAGTCAAACTATTCTCCAAAGCACCTGAGGGCAGGACAAGAAGCAATGGCTGGAAACTAATTAAGGAGAGAAGCAACCTAGAACTAAGAAGAAATTTCCTGACAGAATAATTAACTAGTGGAACAACTTGCCTCCAGAAGTTGTGAATTGTCCAACACTGGAAGTTTTTAAGAAGAAATTGGACAACAATTTGTCTGAAATGGTATAGGGTTTCCTGCCTGAGCAGGGGTTGGATTAGAAGACCTCAAAGGTCCCTTCCAACTGTGTTATTCTAGTCTATTCTAAATTACCTACATCATTTGTTATTAAACTGCTATATCATCCGTAGATGACATAATGACCTTTTTAGGCTAGAGCAAGATGGAAGCATAAAGCAATCTGTGTGTGCTCTGAACATGGCATTGTTCACAACATCTGAAAAGCAAATCATAGAGAGGTGACTTGTGTGGGATAACTGAGGTTTACAGAACCATCATGGCTAATTGCAGCTTGCTGTGACCATATAATCAGTGACCGGCTTTTCAAAATATCATTGTTTTGTCCACTGCTATTTTGGAAGCTGTTGTGGACAAGCCATTTCCTCAGGCCGAGGCACAGCGTCCAGATGGCTATAATGACATAGACTGTCTCTCAGGGCTGCCCAAGCCTAAGGCTTGTTTGTGTCTGTAGTGCTCATTCATTTAATCTATTTTAGAATTAATCCCTATTGTGTCTCTTAAGGGCAATTCTGCTAAATGAAAAACAGCTTTCTTACTGCTAGACAAACTAGTTCATTAAAGTGTATTATGAAAATGATGTGCTTCATACTATAAATCTAGAAAAGACTAACTCTGAGGAGAAAACTAAATGGATGTGCTGGAACATCGAGTCATACAATGAGATCTCCACTCCTGAGAATTGCTAGTTTTGATCCAACTTTGTTGTATGAGTCAGAATTCTCAACAGACGTGATGTATAAGGACAATGTATTATCCACAACTATTTGAAGTTGGCTATGTTTGCTGAAATAAAAAACTGGAGCCTTTTCAGATGCCAGATCATCTTTATGCAAAATAAGAATCAGATTATTCATTTTACAGGATATAAAAGGATGGAATTAAAAACAAACGAATTAAAAATACACTAAATTGTGGAAAGTTCCAATAATTTTAAGATATTGTAAATTTGAGGCTGGGTATCTTTCTTGACATTGGTAGAGAAAGCTAGGAAGTAGGCAACAAGTCAGGATTCTTCATCCCAAACTATACATTTTAGATTTTTTCATTTTAAAAAATCCAGTAACTTTTGATTTCTTCCAGGTAAGTAAATACTTCCAATATTTGGGTTGATTTTTTTAAATGTGGAAGCAGTGACTTGTTTCTGCAATGGAATGTGGAAGCTTTGTATAGATTTCCATTGTATATGTGAGATAGACTGTATAAAACCAACTCATATGTTGTATTCTGAGGATTTACTCTGGAAAACCGTATTTCCTCTCTCCCTATTATTATAAAAAGTACATGTTCCACCTCTGTCATTAATGCAAGCTTTTGTTTTATTTTGTTTTGCATTTTTTTTCAAAATAGGACCAGCAAGAATATATTTTATCCTTTATAAAATATATAAATATTTATAAATATTTATTTATATATAAATAAGGTCACCCTACATGTGTTAGAATGGTCATGCATTTAGCAGTACCAAATCTCAACTAATAAATACTCTGTCCTACACATTGGCAATAAAAATCATAGCACCAAATACAAGTTGAGCAGAAACGACCTCGTAGACAACCCTCACTCCATCAAGGACCTAGGAGTACTCATCTCTAACGATCTAAGCCCCAGAGCTCACTGTAACAGCATTGCCAAAAAGGCATTAAGAATTGTTAACCTAATTTTGCAAAGCTTCTTCTCTGGTAACACTGTACTGCTAACTAGGGCATACAAAACCTTTGCCAGACCAATTCTTGAATACTGCTTGTCTGCCTGGAATCCAACAGTATATTGAACATTAATATGATTGCGCGGGTCCAGAGGTATTTCACTAGAAGAGTACTCCAATCCTCTACTCACAATATAATCCCTTATGCCACCAGACTTGAAAGTTTGGGCTTGGAAAATCTGGAACTGCACCGCCCACAGTCTGATCTAAGCATAGTATACAAAATTCTCTGCTACAAACATCTTACTTGTCAACGTCTTCTTCAGCTTCAACCTCAATAATACACGGGCAAATAATCAATACAAACTCAAGGTAAACCACTCCAAACTCGATTGCAGGAAATACGACTTCAACAGAGTGGTCAACGCCTGAAATGCTCTATGTGACTCCATTGTTACATCCTCTAACCCTCACAGCTTCAACCTTAAACTGTCTACCATTGACCTCACCCCATTCCTAAGAGGTCCGTAAAGGGGCATGCATAAGCACACCAGCATGCCTACCATCCCTGTCCTACTGTCCCCATTTATTTGTATTCATTTCCTTCATTCATGCCCATGTTCATATTTATACCTGCTATCTTCTACATGTTTGATAAACCAATAAATACATTAAAAATTTTGTCCAACACCACCATTTTTGATTCACTTTATCATTCTATTCATAACTTTTCCCTTCCATTCTCTTGTCTGTCCAACCAGTTTTTTCATTACAACCTGGGTACAACAAAAACATGGAACTGAGGCAGTGGTGAGTTTCAACATTTTTTAGAACCTCTTCTGTAGGTGTGGCCTGCTTTGTGGGAGTGGCTTGCCAGCCATGTGACTGGGTGGGAATGGCTTGGCAGTCATGTGACTGGGTGGGTGTGGTCAACTTGTAAAATGTGGTGAAACTCACTTAACAACGCTCTTGCTTAGCAACCAAAATGTTGGTTCAGAAACTGGTATATGAAGCACGCAAGTCTTAAAGCTGTCAAGTTACAAGACCCTTGCACCCCTAACCTTCTAGGAAAAAACCCCTAGCTTTAACACTTGTGGACTTCAACTCCCAGAATTCCTCCTCTCACTCTTCATCGTGATGATGTGCGGACGTGCGGGGGGAGGGAGCTGGAACCGGTTCTAAACGGCACTGTAGATTTGAGGAACCTCTTCTATAGAAGAGGTTAGAACTGGCAGGAACC
This sequence comes from Thamnophis elegans, assembly GCF_009769535.1. Taxonomy (NCBI): domain Eukaryota; kingdom Metazoa; phylum Chordata; class Lepidosauria; order Squamata; family Natricidae; genus Thamnophis; species Thamnophis elegans. The sequence goes on from NC_045541.1 coordinate 126,678,219, forward strand.
CACCCCTGAATTGAGGGGGAAAACAATAGGTGACACAGACGCAGAACAGAGAGAATGCAAGGCCTTGAAATTGATTTGCTTAATGTACATAAGTGAAAGTATGGTTGAAACAACTCTGGCTTTGTGTTTATGTGATATCTTGGGCTGCAAATTCCCTTTTCATTGGCCACTGCTAGCAAGGAACTCATTATTTCTTCGTTCCACTCTTCATGGGATGTTGGTTTAAAAGTTAATTTCATCACAGAACAAAAACTAATTCAGATATGACCTCAACATATATTTCTGTTAACACCTATCTAGCAACGGCATCTTGGCTGAACAAATCTGCATGATTACTATCAATCAAGAGATATAAAATCCCCTCTATGTCCATCTAATGGCTAACAGAACAATTAGTCATTTTGGAGAAAATAGGGGGAAGCCATGAAAATTACAATGCCACCCCTGGTTTATTATTTGTTTATTAAATTTATACACTGTCCATCTCATCTACAAGACTCCGGGCAGTTTACAACATCACAATAAAAACACATAAATACATGAGAAAAAGCATACATTAAAAACAATTAAAAGCAGGTTAAAACTTCCAAGTAAAGATAAAAACATAGTAATGATGTAATATGGTTAATATGATTCCGTGCATAGGCTGAAAAGATATTTGAAAGGCCTTTATTCTGTGTGCTTCTGCAATTTGTGCAGTGAAGAATTCCCTTCCCAGAGATTGCTGCTCTAGGAAAGTCTTGGATCGTCAATTTCTTCTCCACATGCCATGGTTTTTTTTAAAGTTCACCCGACCATAGAAGAGAAGCTAGATTAGATAAAGCTTCAACATACAACCACATTTTCCCCTCCTTTCCTGCTATTTTGGATGAGCCCAACTGTGGAGATTGATACACAATTGATTTCACAAACTCTAGCTCTTCAATTGCTGAGCAATCTCACAAACACAAGAAATCTTATACTTGAACTCTGGCTCCAAGAACACTTATACAGCCATTGCGTCTGAGTTGCAGAAATCTAGGTGACTACTACCTTGGATTAAAAGAGACACAATCTCTGATTAACTGTTCTTCAGGAAGAAAAATGGCATTCAACAATTTGTTTTGGAGAAAATCCAAATTTAACAAGCAGCATTCCAGGATATATCTTGTATGAGCATTGGTGATGTTTTTTTTCTTCTGATGGCTTAAATTTCAATGCAGTGCCCCACAGGTGGGTGACAGGGACACACACTCTTTTAAGATAGTGTTATTTGTAAAACATGTTATCTTTAAACCTATGCATAGATATTAAAACATCCATATGAACATAGCTTTATTCCTCAATGTTTCCCAAATGTTACCTTATTTTGAGATAGTCCTCCACACCTGAAATAACACATGCCACTCACAGCTGTTTCCTAGATATTGTTTATGGTGTATAGAAAATGACTTGGAGGCCCATATATCACCTATGACTGAAAATTTGAGACCCCTGCCTTAACAGAACAATCAGCATTCTGAAGCCAGCCTCCTTACACAGCACTCCAGACTACAAGCTGTTTACCTGCAAGGGATATACACAGTGCTGTGTCTCAAGCAGAATCACATGGGCTTCTGTGTGCATGCAATAAGCAGATTCCCTCCAAACCCCCTTCTCTTGGACAGGGTAAGTATTTCTGTGCTTTTGAAAAGCAGCCAGAATTTGGATACCAAGACTAGATAAATAGTGGGAAATGACAATTTTCTCCTGAGGTGCTGATTTAGGGCTGCAATCTACAAACATTGAAAAATCCAGGGAAAACAAATAGCCTCATTTTTCTCTGAGGTACAGGCAACACATTTAGCTAGAAATATTGTATAAAAATGCCTTTTATTTGGGATGTATTTTGCCATTTACACCTGCTTGTTTCTGATATTTATTGTCTCTATGTAGCTTTTTCAAGATGGTTTTCTTTTAAATCAGAACTGCTTCTAACTAGAAGTAAACCAGCAATAAGTTGCCAGAAACCTTTCTACTTTTCTTTATGTTTTTTTTTCCTATTGGGAGTTTTTAAAGAGTCTGTTTTCAATCTTAGCAACTCTCTACATTTATTTCCTTCACCATTACATGTTTTGCACATTACTATTATAATTAAAATGATTTGAATAGTTTCACCTTTCTTTTTCTCTCAAAAAAAATTCAATTCTTTTTATGCCTTGTGAGATTAATCTATCTTCCAAAGGAAGAGGCTGATTTCTCTAGTCAGCCATCTATCCTTATTGGTCAGAAGATGATTCTACATAATTTATTCCATATTATACCCTCTAGTCTTTTAATTTGCCATCAAAGTAGATAAGATTGTTGGTGTCCTATATTTTATACATGGTGACTTTAGGGGAGAGGATGCCGAATGAAGCAACTATCTGAGATAGATGTGATGAAAGAAATGTCCTTCTGGATTCAGCTCCAAGTGGGGAAAAAGACACTGGAGACATGGAGGCTGCTTGGAAAGATGGTTTATTGTTGGACAAAGCCACATAGCTTGAGCCCTGAACAGAAAAGGTGATCACATGCTTCAATGTTGGTGGAGAAGAAGAGAAGGGCTGAGGGAGGGGCTTGCTAGGCTTTTTATAACCTGTTCAGTCCCACCTCTCTGTTTCCTGTTCCTATGTAAGAAATGTATTCTGATTGGTTGTCAGGCTCCCATGGGGCCATGCAGGGGCTACTCTCTAGGCTGTGTTTTGAATCCAGGTATGAATGAGTTCTCAGATGCCATGTGGTCAGTTGAGTAAAGGGCCAATATTATCATGCCTTTACTCCCATCCCCCTTGGGGCTGCAGTGGAGAAGTATTTATTATGTAAAAGGGACTAGCCTGGCCTTATCAATGGCCTATTAACAGTGGGGATGGGCAGGAAGCTACAGGCAACTATTCTGTCTTTTAAAACATGTTTCTTTCTTTACATATCCAGAGAAATATTCTGCCTTTTCAACATTTCCTAGGATATTTCATTTTTCTGGGAGCGGGCTGGACGATAACTTCCCACAGATGATAACAGCAGTAACTACAAAGAGAGACTCCAAAGCAGTGGGGTGAGGTAAAGGTAGGCAGGCCCAATGACTTACAGCAGAGTTGGAATTCACTTACATTCCCTAACAGTTTGCAAATCTGGCCATGCACACTGCCTTCTGTGCATGCACAGTGCTCTCACATTACATTGGGGGTGGGGAATGGAGCGTCCTGTAGCCGCCACTACCGATTCACCCAAACCGGAGCGAACAGGCTGAATACCACCTCTGACTTACAGGGGAAAAAAGGTTTGAGACTTCCAAACATTTACTCTGTGGAATCAGTCCTGCTGCTACAATTACATTTTGTGATTTGTATATGGGTCAATTTAATCTGATGGCTCTTGTGGGAAAGCTTCTCCTTTTTTGTGTGCAAATGCTGAATAGGAAGGAAAAATGATTTCGTATGCTGAAATGCAACTTGTAGTGGCTTCCAACATTAGCATATGGGATTCTGTAGCAGTCTTAGGCTTAAAAGCCCTATGGCCTTTTGTCTGTTCTTAGGGCCTAAGCCTAAGATGCCCATAAAACCCAGACCTTTTCTCTTATGTTGTAAAGAGGTTTTCATGCTCAGGAAAAGCAGTTTTGCCAAAACCTCTCTAATCTCAGTAGTGCTGGCCAATGATCAAAAATGTGTCATCTGTGTTTAAGTGTGAATTTTCAAGCTGCTGGGTTTCAAGGTTGCCCAAGGCAGTCATATTTCTTTATGCTTCTATGGAACCAGGAAGAAAACTCTGGGTACTAAGGGTCATACCTTTCTCAGAATGCTTAGATTGGGGTGGGGGGAATCAACCCAAGAATCCAATGACTGACTTGCTGCTGGGACCACAGCTCTGTGGCCCAGAGGATACACAGCTTGCTCACAGCCTCTCTTGAGTCTTCATTTAGGCAGATGAAAAGCTGGCTACTCAGCATTCAGATGATACTGCAGATTAGCTTACAGCTGAGACATGATGGGCCATTTCAACCCCCCCCCTTTCCTCTCCCTGATTGGCTAAAAAGTTTTTCTCTTGTCATTTACAAATTAAATTTAAAAAAATCCTCCACTTTTGTTTTTTAAAAAAAAGAAAAATAATTTGTCTTTGTGATGTTTAGATCAAATGACTGCAAATATAGGATGCAGTTCCTAGGCAAACGTTGCCTAGAAGCAAATAGGGTTTCTAAGTGTTTCAGTTACTTTCAACCTAAACTGGGTGGGGCATAATTTGCTAGGTTAGTGTTTAGATTATATTTTAACATCTTTCACATCATAAACAATTATACCCAAATTAGCTTGTGGGATTTAGAAACAATTTTATAGCTACCAGATGATGTGCAATAGCCAGGCTGAATTCATATATGAATATATATAATTTTTATATAGAAATAATTTTGTACAGGTATGTATGCATATCCTTGCTAGAGCGGAGAGATCAATTCTAGGTGATGTTTCCTCTGAATAAAGACATATAGAGTCACAACGCTTGTATGTATGTATGACAGTGACACTGCACTTTCTCAACCCTCCTTGCATTTTTTAGTCTGTCTCTTTAAAAAGCTTCTGTATTGTCTTGGACTCCCCTGGAAATGCAGTAAGGATTCCTATCACATCTCAGTTGCCATAGCAACAGCAGCCTTTCCCATAATGAGCCGCATCATCTGAACTGATGTCACAGCATCATGCAGCAGGTCAAACAAGGCACCTCCTAGTATTGCGTCCTACAGATTGTGCTGTAAACATCAAAGGAGAATGGTGTGAAGTGGAGATGGTGAGTCTTATCGTGAGACTGTCCTTGATTTGTGTCATGCTCTCTTGTAATACGTGTATCAGTTTTGCCTACTTAGAGTAGCCTTGGATAAAGATGCTGCATGTCTAAATATTAATGTTTAGGTAGGCAGGCTTAGACAAAGGCCTACCAGAGCTTCAGGATGCTACATAGATAGCTAACGACAGATAGCTGATTGCTTTGCTGAAGGTATCTGCAATGTATTGAATTTCATACCTTAATCTGCACTGCCTCTTGCTTATTTCTTTCTTGGATTTAAACAATATTTCATCTTGAAGCCAACTGATATTTTTTTTTAAAAAAACCTACCTATACTTGTATTTTCATGAAAAGTCATCATCCTGTTTTTTCCTTATCTTTTGCTATTTTGTAGAGGCTTGTGGTGTGATCACCTTCCTTGAATGTGTTTTGCTAGCAGACGAAAATGGTAACTAATGATGAATAAGCATTTGGCAGATGTTGCCCTGACTTCAGCTAGATTCCTTGTTTCTTAGAATTTATAGCCCACAAGATGCCAACTTTTCTCCCTAAAAAGTCACAGGTAGACACCTCCACTATCTATTACCATTCTTGTTATCCTTTGCACGGCATATTGTGTCCCTTGAATTGAGATAGTTACCTGGGGGAAAAAAAATCTTCCATCAAATTGCAGTAAAGGTATAGCCGAGAAAATCAATCTGATAGTGTCGGTGCCTTATAAATATACTATTAACATTAATGGTTTTGCTAACTTTCTCCTAATTAGCTGAGACCATTTGCATGCACATGTTTCATACCAGGATGCTTCCCAGAAATTATGGCATCTCCGTGTTTCTGTTTCTCAATCATATAATGTTGTTGCTGGTTCCGGAAACCAACATGGGTCTGACTAACCTAGAAAACTACCTTTCATTGTCTTTGAATGTTTAGATGAGTCATTGTTTCAATTGCTTGCAGTGAAAAGAAAGGAAATACTAGACACGTGTCATTTTCCCCGACTGATGTATCCACTGGGAATTAGGGAGTGGCCTCCTTCTCTGCTTTGCTTATCTGACTTATTTTACCAGTGCAGTTAGACATGGAGAAATATGGGGTAGTTTTCTAATCTGAACGAATCTTTTAAGAGCCCAAGGACAAGGGGGTTAAAAAAAGAGTTTAAGTGTACTTACACCAAAGTCTAAAAGAGTAAACTGAAGAGCTGATTGTTTTTCAAAGCTGTAATGAGCACAAGGGTCTCATCTGGCATAATCTCTAATGGATCTTTTTTATTTTAATTAGGCAGTTTACATTGTAATCTACACGCATTATCCAGCATGGCCTCTTCTTTTAAACCAGGGGGGAAAACTGTGCATATTTTATTTATTCTGATGGCTTAAAAAGTGACAATGTAGTCTATCAAAAGAAATCTCTGGAGTGCATCGGGTGCTTACCAGCCATGAAAAAGCTTGGGTTAGCAAGAGACAGAATGTCTCTGGCTGGAGGCTGGGTTAAACTCACAGTATTTTATTATTTGAGCATATGTTGAGCCATTGCTCAGGAAAAAAAACTATTAATTATTATTAGTAATGTACAACAATGTTTGTGATTGTGACGGCCCAAGGAATTTGTCAGCATCATGGGTCTGGGTGGAAAAATATAAAACATGCGATTCAGGACATTTAAGACTAAGGCTGGGTAATCTTGGTTGCTTAAATATGCAATCTAATACTTAGGGCTTTTCTAATCAAGCAAGCAAGGAAGACAGTAGGAAATAAAGCATTCTAGTAGGTATGATGTACTTCAGAAAAGGGGTAAATTAATTAGGCATGAATTATTTTATCTTGTAGCCAAATTGGGTGGGGACGTAGCTCAGTTTGAGCACATGAAGATTCCAAATTCAGCCTCACGTAGAGTAAACAAATGTTCCTCTTAGAATTTAGAATTTAGAATTTATTAGAATTTGTAGGCCGCCCTTTTCCCTGAGGGGACTCAGGGCGGCTCACACAAAAACTGGGAAGGGGAAATACAGACATTAGGACAAACAAGTAATAAAATAGCAAGCAACATACATTCATCATTCGGGAGGGGTAACTATCCTATCCCCAGGCCTGACGGGCGAGCCGTCAAGGCTATGCGGAAGGCTTGGACGGTGGAGAGGGTACGAATCTCCACGGGGAGCTCGTTCCAAAGGGTCGGGGCTACTGCTGAGAAGGCCCTCCTCCTTGTAGTTGCCAGCCGACATTGGCTGGCCGATGGAATACGGAGGAGGCCTAATCTATGGGATCTTATCGGTCGCAGGGATGTAATTGGCAGAAGGCGGTCTCTCAAGTATCCAGATCCACTGCCATGTAGGGCTTTATGGGTGATTAATAGCACCTTGAAGCGCATCCGGAGATCAACAGGTAGCCAGCGCAGCTCGCGGAGGATAGGTGTAATGCGGGTGAATCGGGGTGCACCCGCGATCACTCGCGCGGCTGCATTCTGCACTAGCTGAAGTCGCCGGATGCTCCTCAAGGGCAGCCCCATGTAGAGCACATTGCAGTATTCCAGCCTAGAGGTCACAAGGGCCCGAGTGACTGTTGTGAGAGCCTCCCGATTCAGGTAGGGTCGCAACTGGCGCACCAGGCGAACCTGGGCGAATGCCCCCCTGGTCACAGCCGTCAAGTGGTGGTCAAATGACAGCTGTGGATCCAGGAGGACTCCCAAGTTGCGAACCCTCTCTGAGGGGTATAAAATTTGACCCCCCAGCCTGAGTGGTGGAATAGTAGCCAAATCTTTGGGAGGGAAACACAACAGCCACTCGGTCTTTTCTGGGTTGAGCACAAGCTTGTTAACCTTCATCCAGTCCATAACGGCCTCAAGGCCCCGGCTCATCACGTCTACCGCTTCATTGAGTTGGCACGGGGCGGACAGATACAATTGAGTATCGTCCGCATATTGATGGTATCTAATCCCGTGCCTGCGGATGATCTCTCCCAGCGGTTTCATGTAGATGTTGAATAGTAGGGGGGATAAGACCGAGCCCTGAGGCACCCCATAATTTAGGGGCCTAGGGGACGATCTCTGCCCCCCCACTAACACCGACTGTGACCTGTCCGAGAGGTAGGAGGAGAACCACCGTAGCACGGTGCCTCCCACTCCCACCTCCCGCAGTCGTCGCAGAAGGATACCATGGTCGATGGTATCGAAAGCCGCTGAGAGGTCAAGGAGGACCAGGATGGAGGAACGTCCTTCATCTCTGGCTCTCCAGAGATCATCCATCAATGCGACCAAAGCGGTTTCTGTGCTGTAACCGGGCCTGAAGCCTGACTGGAAGGGGTCTAGGTAGTTTGCTTCCTCCAAGGACCGTTGGAGCTGGAAGGCCACCACCTTCTCAACAACCTTCCCCAGAAAGGGAAGGTTGGAGACTGGACGATAGCTATTAAGAACAGCTGGATCCAAGGATGGTTTCTTCAGGAGGGGTCTCACCACCGCCGCTTTCAGTGTGGCGGGGAAGTTCCCCTCCCGAAGGGAGGCGGTTACAACCGCCTGGATCCAGCCTCGTGTCACCTCACTGCAGTTAGTAACCAGCCATGAGGGACACGGATCCAGGACGCAGGTGGAGGTACTTACAGCTCTCATGGCCTTGTCCACATCCCCGGGGGTAACGTCCTGAAACTCAACCCAGAGCTGTTCTACTTGGTCCCCTTGCGCCTCGGCTGGAACTGCAGGGGTGGAGTCCAAGTCCGACCGAAACCGAGCAATTTTGTCCGCTAAGAATTGGGCATATTCTTCAGCTCTGCCCTGCAAGGGTTCCCCCGCTTCCCTTTTGTTCAATAGGGAGCGGGTTATCCTAAACAGGGCGGCTGGACGGGACTCAGCGGATGCTACCAGGGTGGCTATGTGCGATCTTTTTGCTGCCCTAAGTGCCCTGGTGTATTCCCTGGTGCAGGTGGTTACCATTGCCCGGTTCGATTCGGACTTATCGGACCTCCAACGGTGCTCTAGGCATCTCCTCCTCCATTTCAAATCTCTTGAAATGTTAGAGATTTACTCTCATATCTGATTCCAGTCATAACAGGCCTTAGTGCAATGACTGGGATTTTGTGAGATCCCAGTCATTTCACTTGATAAACCAGATATACGGCTTAATGTAATTTGTGAATTCAACGAGCTGTGTCTTTGTTGAACCCTGTGCCAGGGTTGAACAAATTATTTAATATGATGTGAAAGCTTCAACTATGTAAGGAAGTTTTATATATTATTAGTCAGGAGCTCTGGAAGAAGACATGCTTATGTAAAGCATCTAATGTTATTGCAAAACAATAGGGGTAAGTTTTGGAACAGATATTTCAATCTGTAACTAGTGACTTTAAACCAAGTTCAATTGAAATTATATATTTTAATTGAACTTGGTATATTTTCCCACATATTTCTATCATTTTAACTTTTATCTTTAAACCATTTCTATATTAGTAAAACTGTCTCCTGACAATGAAGAAATACAAATAATGATAGTTTCTTGAATATTACAGGTATCAAACCCAGGATTTATATTATCTTAGGGGGGAACCTTTAATTTGCTTAAGTTGAGATAAAAAATAATAAAGCTTAAGATTCTCCTGAAAAAATCCGTGTTTAAAACCACAATGGCAAATACAATATTAGAAGTGCATCTGTCATTATCTGTCACCAGGTACATTATACATCAGGATTTGGTAACCTCAAAAAGATGTACCTATTTTTAGATACTTAGTTAATATATATTAATGAACCTGAAATTACTCATGTATTTATTAGAGCAGTAAAATTTATCACAAATTTAAAAACAGATTTTTTTTCCTGAGCTTCCATACTGATGGAACCCCTGATTCTTATTTCATCACAAATGATCCTTAAAAAGCCTTATCACTATCATTGTTGTTGTCATCATTACCAACAATCAGTTGTATAGCAATTTTGATTTTAAAAAGCTAAATAACTTCATAGTAGAAAATCTGATGACTATCAATATGGAAATTATGGTGATTTGAAACAAGTGTTCCTGCCAATTTAAAAAATGATTTTCTGCTAGGAAATCATCTTTCAATTATTGAACCAGATAAGCCATTTACCCTAGACATGATTGGTAGATCCCACACCCCAAAGTAAATGGAACTGTAAAACATGTGACTCAGCAGGCGAAAAACAATCTACTGTCTCTTCCTGGCATATGAAGAGCCATCATGTCACATAACCAGATTTATCCTGCTCCTTGTATGTTGCAAGGAGTATTATTGCAATACTACTATTAGTATTACTACTATTATTGCAATACTATTGCAATACTACAATTTGATTGACAAGAATACAGTATGTTGTGCCTATATTTTATTTTTTAGCTGTCCAATTTTTAGCTTCTGTCTCTGGCCCTATAATAAAGACCAATAATAACAATACTGTAATAGTAATAGCAATAGCAGTTAAACTTATATACCGCTTC